>NC_083405.1:136154537-136817099 GCF_020745735.1 Hemiscyllium ocellatum
AATACAACAGGTTTTTGATCAACTGGGTCAGTGGGCCGACAAATGACAGATGGAGTTTAATTCAGATAAATGTAAGATATTGCATTTTGGTAAGACAAACCAGGGCAGGATTTACTTTGCCTGGGGAGGGTTGTCAAACAGAGGGACGTAGAGGAGGAGGTATATAGTTCCTTGAAAGTGGTATCACAGGTAGACATGGTTGTGAAGAGACAAGATTAGAGTTGTGCTGGAAAAGCACAGCAGGTCAGGCAGAATCCGAGGAGCAGGAAAATCAATGTTTTGGGCAAAAACCCTTCATCAGGAAATTCTACATCCTGATGAAGGGCTTTTGCCCGAAACATCAATTTTCCTGCTCCTCAGATGTTGCCTGACCTGCTGTGCTTTTCCAGCTCTACTCTAATCTTGACTGTAATCTCCAGCATCTGTAGCACCCGCTTTCACTGTCACGGGATCCATTACTTCTTCATGAAAAGACTCGATTCCTCTGTGGAATTTTACCTGATTAAATTATATTGTATAAGATTAAGCTTAACAACAATGATGCTATTAACTCGTTAAGTGTCATGGGATCCGTCTACTTCTTTATGAAAAGACTCGATTCCTCTGTGGAATTTTACCTGATTATATTATATTGTATAAGATTAAGCTTAACAGCAATGATGCTATTAACTCGTTAAGTGTCATGGGATCTGTCTACTTCTTCATGAAAAGACTCAATTCTTCTGTGGAATTTTACCTGATTATATTAGATTGTAGCAACAATGATACTATTAACTCTTTATTGTATTTTAGCCTAGCAACAATTAAGTATAACTATGACTATGTGGCAACTGCTCTCTACCAGCTACTTATCAGCTACTTATTGTTTTCTCAGCTAATTAAGTGTTTAACGCGACCTTTAAACAATGCTGACCGAGGCACAGTTTGAGATTCCAGTTCTTTAAACAAATGATGTAATTGCTTAACTTAGACTGTAAGGGATATAAAGCAGAGCTAAAACAGACAGAACTCACTCTTGTCTTGAAACACAGACAATGAGTCACCCAACCATCCTCTGAACCACCAGGCTTGCAGAAAAGACACATTTGTGCAAAATACGGACCGATCGGATGAAACATACGGACGGCTAAGAGCTTGCTGAAATACGCCTGCCTAAAAGATTCTCGGTTGAGGCACTGCATTCTAGCCTGAAGAAGATACAATCTGAACCAACTAGCTGATACACGCTAGTCTATGAAGATCCCATTTGGGACACTCAGGTATTAAGCTCTGCTTTTATCCTAGGTATCTTTTAAGAACATTCAAAAAGGCTGTAACGATTGTGATTAACTGAAAACATCTGATTGTGAGTATTCAACTTATTATATTGATAAATTTCTATTATATTTTACACCACACACTTCGTATTCGCCGAACCTTTATTTGATAAGATATGTTTACCTTTGTGTTGGTATGTTAAGTCTAGAACTTAGCTGAGAAGGCATTAGGATTGACTTAAAGTGAATCCCTCTCACTCCTAGGTGAAAGGATAAACTGAAGGGACCTAGAGACCTGCGATAAACCCAGCCGAGTTTGTAGCTATCAGGACCATACAGTCAATAGGGACCACTGGTAAACTTGACAGGTAACGGCCTCAGGTATATGCCCGAGGTACTGTAGTTTAATCCGGTAGTAACCCATACCTATTGAGGATATCCACCTGAATAACATAACATCACCTAGGGTAGTGAAGAGGGTATTTGGCACACTTGCCTTCATGATTCAGACCATTGTGTACAGACATTGATATGTGATGTGACAGCTGTACAAGACATTGGTAAGGCCCCATTTGGAGTACTGCATACAATTCTGGTCGCCCTGCTATAGGAAAACTGTTATTAAACTGAAAAGAGTGCAAGAAAGATTTACAAGGATGTTACTGAGACTGGAGGGTTTGAGTTATAAGGAGAGGATGGATAGGGACTTTTTTCCTGGAGAATAGGAGGCTGAAGGTTTATAGAATCATGAGGGGTGTGATTAAAGTTAATAGCCAAGATCTTTTCCCCAAAGAAGGGGTGTCCAAAACTAGAGGGCATAGATTTAAGGTGAGGGAACCTGAGGAACAGCTTTTTCACACAGAAGGTGTGTATATGGAACGAGCTGTCAGAGGAAGTTGTAGAGGAGGGTTCAATTACAACACTTAAGAGACATTTGGATAGATATATAGATAGAAGGATATGGGTCAAACTCAGAGAAATGGGACTAGTTCAGTTTCAGAAACCTGGTTGGCATGGACGGGTTGTACCGAATAGTCTGTTTCTGTGCTGTATGACTCCATGACTCCCTAAGACTCTGAACTTCTCAATTGGTATGTGAAGAGAAGAAGATTGGTAAAGACAAATGTATCAGAACTATATGACACAGGAGAATTTATAATGGGGGTAAAAGAGATGGCAGACCATTAAATACACATATTTGTTCTGTCTTCATAAATAACATGCCAAAAACTTGGGGAACACGTTGTCTAATGAGAGGGAGGAATCAAAGGAAAACAATATAAATAGGGAAACAGCATTGTGGAAATTCATGGGGTTAAAGACCAATAAGTTCCCAGGGCCCTGAATTCCTGAACTCTTACAGAAGTGGCTCTAGAAATATTGGATCAATTGATGTTCATCTTTCAAGAGTCTATATACTCTGAAATAGTTCCTATGGATTGGAGAGTAGCTAATGGAACCCCACTATTTAAAAAAGGAGGTAGCTGGATAACAGGAAATTATAGACCAGTTAGTCTGACATTAGTAGTGTGGAAAATGCTAGATTTAATAGCTGAGCACAGGGTAAACAATGACAGGATTGGTCAGAGTCAGCATGGACTTACGAAGGGGAAATCATGTCTTACAAATCTCCTGAAACTTAAGGAAATTGCATCCAGTAGATAAAGGGGAGTCAGTGGATATAGTCTACATGGACTTTCAGAAGGCTTTTGATAAAGTCCCACGTGAGAGATTAGCATCTAAAATTAAAGCACATGAGATTGTTGTTAGTTTTCTGACATGGATAGATATACTGGAAACAGAGTAAGGAATAATGGGTCATTTTTTCAATGAATTGTGAATTGTGAAGTACTATAGAGTTCAGTGCTTGGACCGCAGCTATTCACAATATATATTAATGATTTTGATCTAGAAACTAAATGTAATATCTCCAAGTTACCAGACATCACAAAGCTGGATGGGAGGTTGAACTGCCAGGAGGACGCAGAGGTCCTTCATTGTGATTTGGACATGTGGGCAAAAGTATGGCAGATGAAGTATAACATGGGTAAATGTGACACTATGCTCTTTGGTTGGAAAATCAGGAATCATTATCTGAAAGGCAATAGATTGGGAAAGGGGAGGTACAACAAAACCTGGGTTTCCTTGTACATCAGTTGTTGGAAGTAAGCATGGAGGTGCAACAGGAGTGAAGAGGGCAAATAGTACCTTGGCCTTCACTGCAATAGAAATTGAATACAGAAGCAGGGATATTTTGCTGCAATTATACATGGTCCTGGTGTGACAATACCTGGAATATTGGGTGCTATTTTTGGTCTCCTTATCTGAGGAAAGATGTTCTGGCTATGGAGAAGTGCAACAAACATTTACCAGATTAACTCCTGGGATGGCAGGCCTATGTATGAGGAGAAACTGGAACAGTTAGGACTATGTCCATGGAGATCAGAAGAATGAGGGGTATATCTCATAGAAATCTATAAAATTCTAACAGGTCTAGAGAGTTTAGATACAGGAAAGATGTTCCCAATAGTGAGGTTGGGATCATAGTTTAAGGATAAGAACAAGTAAACCTTTAGGACTGAGATGAGGAGAAATTCCTTCACTCCGAGTGTGGTGAGCCTGTGAACTTCATTATCATTGAAAGTGGATGAAGCCAAAATCTCAAAGGTAGTTAAATCTCTTTGGCTAAAGGGATCAAGAGATGTGGCAGTAGGCGAGATTGGGATATTGAGCTTGATGATCAGCCATGATCATATCGAATGGTGGAGCAGGCTTGAGGGGCCTATTCCTATCTTTTGTGTTTCTAGATTGAAGTTAAGAATGAAAAGTGATTTTATCGATCTTCCTAGCAATCCATATAAAAAGAGAATTTGTCTTATGGGAACTTGGATCAATCACATTATCTGTTATTTGCATGAGTAGACTGTAATCTTTAAGAAACCAAAGACTTTTTGAGCACTCATTTGATACTGCCCTGGAGGATTTTCTTGAAAAGTATTTTTAGAGCAATTGTTTGTGAAAAAGACCGATTGAAAGATTCACGAAGATGAATCCTTTGCCAACAACCCTTTCATTTCTACAGTGACTCCACTAAATAGCAAACAATTGCTTTTCTGTTCGTCATTTTACATGGCAGTCATCTGTCGCATACACAGGCATTGTATTGTACAATGCTGCACTGACGAGCAATGCTGCTAGATAAGCTGATTTGGGGCCAGTCCTGTAATTTGAACATCCCTCCCAGTCCTGCAGGCATACTGAAGACCTGTACCACCCTGAAGTGTGCAAGTACACCTGCCAAATTAATTTTATTACAATGATGTGCAACATCCTTGACACTGTCCCAACAAAATCACTCAGGATAGATACATCAAAATTTAGATACTGAGTAAATCTCTTTTACACTGTCCCATTAAAAAACACTTGAGCAGATAATGCATGGGTTTGATAAAAGCTCCTTCTGTGCTGCTCTATCAAACACTCCCAGGATAAGTACAGCAAAAGTTGGTATGGTAGCATTGTGTTTGTGTTACTGAATTAGTAATCCAAAGGCCTGGACTAACATCAAGAAGACATGAATCCAAATATCGGAAGAAATATGTAACTACTGTAAAAGCAACTCTAAAAGACTTTTCCAGGTGTATGAATTGAGAAAAAGTGGTAAACGTTTTTCACAAAGAAAATGGATGCGACAGCCAACTCCTGAATCCCTGACGTTAAGGAGCACACAGGGTAAAATAAGGTAGGAAAGGAAAAGTTATATCTGACACCTTTAGTACAGAAAGCTGACAGAGGTATAAAAAGGAGGGGTGAAATCAAAAGAAAATTTGGAAAGCAACATCAGCATCAAAGATTATTAGCAAGCAAAATTAAGTTGAACCTAAATATGTTGTATCAATACATTAAGAGTAAAGGAATAAGTATAACAAGAGCAGGGCCAATAAAGACTAAAATGATAATTTGTTGGTATGGTTCTTAATGAAATCTTGCATCTGTCTTCATAAAAATGAGGACAGTGCAGATATTGAAAGTAAGGAGGAGTGTAAAGTATTGGATATAATACAAGTGGGAAAAGAAGAAGTATTCATGGGAGTGGCATCCTTGAAATTCAATAAATCACACAGACCAAATCCCAGGTTACTAAAACAAGAAAGAAAATAGCAGAAGGTGTAACTATCATCAGCGCAGCAGGTCAGGCAGCATCCAAGGAACAGGAGATTTGACATTTCGGGCATAAGCCCTTCTTCAGGAATGTAGAGGTCCTTTGCAAGTCTGTGAGAGTGTTGTCCTGAGCTGGGGTAGGTCTAATTGCAGGGAATGAAGGTAGTGATGCATGGCTGCAAAGGTGGAGCGGAGGATCCGGAGGGAGGTCTGTTGTTGGAGGCTTCGGATTTGTTGTAGGTACTGGTTGTCCTGGTTGGGTCCAAATTTTGTTGGTCGGAATGTAGTCCGGAGTCCGTGCGGGAACAGTCGGTTCCGTAGGCAGGTGCTGAGGAAGGAGATGTGGCTGTGGTAGCGAGTCTGTTTGAGAATGTGGCTGAAGAGCTTCTGTGCAGAGGAGATGACCTGGGGTGTGCAGTGAGAGAGGGACTCACTGAAATCCTTGTAGCGGGAGGAAGAGAGCTTCTTCAAGGAAGGCATCCTTGCAAGAGGATTTGCAGTAGGTTAAAATCTTCGAGGAGAAAGTGAGGTCTGCAGATGCTCCAGCATCTGCAGACCTCACTTCCTATCTGTTCACATGTAGATTTGGGCAGCTATCTTGGTATTGATTGAGATATTTGGAGATTGGATAGATCAGGGTTGTTTGTGGGATGGGTCTTGATTGAGATGCACAAAATTATTTAAACAGGGTTAGGGTTAAGCATAATCTTGTTGCAAAATAGATAGGAAGAAACTTCTTTCCTTTCTGCAGGGATCAATAGCAGAGGTGCATAGATTTAAGGTAAGGCGCAGGAGGTTTAGAGGAGGTGTGAGGAAAACCATTTTTGCCATAGAGGCTGGTGGGAATCTGAAACTCTCTGCCTGTGAGAGTGGAAGGGACAGAATCCCTCATAACACTTAAGAAGTATTCAGATGCACACTAGCAATACAAGACATATAAGACTATGTGCAAAGTGTTTGAAAATGGAATGAGAACAGTTATAGAATCATAGAGTCATAGAGAAGTACAGCACAGAAGCAGACCCTTTGGTCCAACCTGTCCATGCCGACCAGATACCCTAACCTAATCTAGTCCCATTTGCCAGCACTTGGCCCATATCCCTCTAAATCATTTCTATTCATATACCCATCAAGATGCCTTTTAAATGCTGTAATTATACCAGGCTCCACCACTTCCTTTGGCAGCTCATTCCATATGTGCACCACCCCCTGTGTGAAAAAGTTGTCCCTTAGGTCCCTTTTATGTCTTACCCCTCTCAACTTAAACCATGCACTCTAGTTCTGGATTCCCACACTCCAAGGAAAAGACTTTGTCTATTTATCCTATCCATGCTTCTCATGATATTATAAACTACTATAAGGTCACCCCTCAGCCTCCAATGCTCCAGGGAAAACAGCCCCATCATATTCAGCCTCTCCCTATGATTCAAATCGTCCAACCTGGCTACATCCTTATAAATCTTTTTCTGAACCCTTTCAGGTTTCACATCATCCTTCCAATAGGAAGGGGACCAGAATTGCGTGCAATATTCCAAAAGTGTTCTCACCAATGTAACCCAGGAGGAGGGAAGCTACAGCACTGGGAGTTATCTGAAATATTCTGCAATTTGCGTAACGTCTCAGAGAATATCTCCGGGCCACATGCATCAATCAACCCCACCGCCCTGTGGCCAAACACGTCAACTCCCCCTCCCACTCCGCTAAGGACATGCAAGTCCTGGGCCTCCTCCATTGCCTAATTCTAGCCTGGAGGAACAGTACCTCCTCTGCCTTGGGACCTGCCAATCACACAGGGTCAATGTCGATTTCACGAGTTTCCTGATTGCCCCTCCCCCCAACTTATCCCAGATCCAACCCTCCAGCTCAGCACCACCGTCTTGACTGTACTACCTGTCCAACTTCTGTCCAACTTACCTGCTCCACCCTCCACTCTGACTTATCACCATCACCCCCATCTTCATTTACCAACTGCATTCTCAGCTATCTTCCCCCCAGCCCTATCCCTTTCCCATTTATCTTTTTGCTTCCCTTACCCCATTCCCCACTTCCCCCCCCCTTCCAGGCCCTCCCCCACCTTCCTGATGAAGAGCTAATGCTCAAAACGTCGACTCTCCTGCTCCTTGGGTGCTGCCTGACCGGCTGTGCTTTTCCAGCATCACACTTTTTAACTTTCTCTGTAGGTTAACCACTATGTGATTTATAGCTAAATACAGTGGTACATCTTCTGCATGTGCCTGCAGTCTGGCAGTTCCATGAGTATTTCATTGTATTGAAAGCACATAAATGGACCACTTGGTCCAACAAGTCCACACTAATGTTTAGGCTCAACACTCCTTGCACTCATCTTTGTCAAACTCCATTGATTTAATCTTTCATTTCTTTCTCCTTCATGCTTTTAACTAATTGCCTCAATGCATTTACTTCAACTATTCCTGGAGTAGTTCTAACCACTCTAACCTCTCTCCAAGACAAATCTGCTGAGTCCCCCATGAATTTATTAGTGATTATCTCATCTTCCCCACGATGGAAATGGACTCTCTAAATCAGATCATTGTTCACTGTGTATCACACAAACCCACAATTGGCCGAAAGCTGCTACTTTTGGACCTGTAAAATAGTCAGACTCCTTCAAAGCAAATGATTTCAATAGTCTCAACTAAAATAAAACAAGCTGCTGACTCTGAACATCTGAAGCAACAATAGAAATTGTTGGAGAGACTCAGCAGGTCTGCAGCATCTGTGGAGAGAAAGCAGAGTTAACATTCCGAAGAAGGGTCACTGAACCTGAAACATTGACTTTGCTTTCTTCCAACAAATGCTGCAAGATCTGCTGAGTTTCTCCAGCAATTTTGTTTTATTTCCATAAGCTCAACAACAGGCTCAGGAAACTGATTCACACTACTACTATCAATGGCTATATTTAGTATTATCTACCAACAGAAAGCTGTCATCAGTCCAAATAAAATGGTTCTACCTGCCACATAATCAGTGTTTTGAAGGATCTTCAGTGAGACTGTGATGTCAGGTATACAGGCGGTGCATCTCAATGACTGGCTGATTAAATCAAATATGTTGTTCTTTCAGCTGTTTGTAATAGGCAAAGGATGAATGGTATTCAACTGGTCATCTCCTGCAAAACACAAAGCCAAAGGGCTACTGTTAGACCAATTTAAGATAATCAGTTAAGCTGATTACCTTGTGGCTCATTTAAATATTTTCTAATCAACATGTTCAGACATATTTTAGCACACATCTGTAGCAGGTTGGCAAGAGGGCCCATGTTGTGATGACTATTAGTGCATCTTCCAAGGGTTCATAGGCTTCCTTCTCCAAGTTGGTGCTGGTGTGGATGGATTCAGGCAGCAGTGTCTTGGTGAAGCAGTTGAATAGATATGTAGACCAATGTGTTAGCTTTTGTACTCATCTAAATGTGAATATAGAGAGTTAGGCAGCCAATTGAAAAGCATGACCTCAAGGTAGGAATCGCTGGATTACTCCCAGTGCCATGTGAGAGTGACAGCAGGAAAAGGAAGATAGAATAGATCAATGCGTGGCTGAGGAGCTGGTATAGAGGAAAGGGATTCAGATTTTTGGATCATTGGCATCTCTCTGACACAGAGGTGACCTACACAAGAGCGTCGTGATGCACCTGAACTAGAGGGGACCAATATCCTAGCAGGGAGATATGCTGGAGCTACTTGGGAGGGTTTGAACCAGTCTGGCAGGGAATGGGACCCCAAGCAGTCATGAGACAAGAAGTCTGGTACAGAAGTCAAATACAGCAAGTTAAATAGACAAGGCAGACAAGGGCATGGCAGAGAATGAGGTAAAACTATGGCTAAAATGCATTTATTTAAATGCAAAGGCCTGACAGGTAAGGCAGATTAACTCAGCACATGGATAGTAACATAGAACTGGGCTATGATAGTTATTACAGAAACATGGCTGAAGGAGGGACAGGCAGCTCAATGTTTTAGGGTACAGATGCTTGGGGAAATAAGTAGTGATGTCTTGAAAAGAGTCCACATTACAGAAAAGGAGGCAAGAGAGGAAGGAAAGTGATGTTTTTGATTAGGGAAAACATCACGGCAGTACTTAGAAAGGATATTCGTGGAGAATTGTCCGGTGAAGCTATATGCGTGGAACTGAGAAATAAAGTGGTGATCACTTTGGTGGGATTGTACTAAGGCTGCCCTACAGTCAGCAGGAAATTAAGTAACAAATATGTAGGGTTTTCGCAGGTAACTGTTAGAACAATAGGGTTGTAAAGTAGGGGATTTTAACTTTCCAAATGTTGACTGGAACTGCTATTGTGTTAGGGGCTTGGATAAGGAGGAATTTGTTGAGTATGTTCAAGAAAACTTTCTCAATCAATTCGTAGGTGGCCCTACTGGTGAAAGGCAAAACTCAATCTCCTCTGGAGAAATAATAGAGCAAGTGACTGAGGTATTAGTCGGGGAGCGTTGGGAATAATGACTATAATTCTAAAAGTTTTAAAATAATTATTGGCTTGGTCCACAAGTTAAAATTTCAAAACTGTGGGACAAGGTCAATTTTGATGTTGGAGGCAGGAGCTTTCAAAAGTTGATTAGTGGAGGCTGTTTGCAGATAACAGAATGCCTGGAGGCTTTAAAAAAGCAAGACAGTGAGAGTTCAGGGACAGCATGTTTCTGTTAGTGTAAAGGGAAAGGCTGGTAGCAGTAAGGAACATTGGGTGACTAGAGATATTGGGGCTCTGGTCAACAAAAAGAAAGAGGCATGTGTCGGGTATAGATAGTTTGAATCAAATGAACCCCTTCAGGAGTACAGGGAGTGTAGGAGTACACTTAAAAGGGAAATCAGGAGGGCAGAAAGGGGACATGAGATAGCTTTGATAGATAGCGTAAAGGAGAAGCCAAAGAGATTCTATAAGTGTATTAAGAGCAAAAGGGTGACGAGGGAGAGAATAAGGCCTCTTGAAGATCAACAAAGCCATCTATGTGTGGAATGACAGACGAATATTTTGTGTCAGTATTTACTGTTGAGAAAGGCATGGAAGCTAGGGAACTTGGGGAAATAAGTAGTGATGTCTTGAAAAGAGTCCACATTACAGGAGAGAAGGTGCTGAAGGTCTTAAAAGCGCATAAAGGTAGATAATTCCCTGGGACCTGATCAAGTGCATCCCAGGACATTGTGGAAAGCTAGGGAAGAAATTGTGGGGCCCCTAGCAAAGATATTTGTATCCTCGATAGCCATGGGTGAGGTACTGGAAGACTGGAGGGTGGCTAATGTTGTGCCATTGTTTAAGAAAGGCTGCAAAGAAAAGCCAGGGATCTAGAGACTGGCGAGCCTGATGTCAGTGGTGGATAAATTGTTGGAGGTGATTCTGACAGACAGCTTTGTGCATGGAAATCGTGCTTCACAAACTTGATTGAGTTTTTTGAAGATGTGACCAAGAAGATAGAGGAAGGCGTAGCAGTAGACATTGCCGACATGGACTTTAGCAAAGCCTTTAATAAGATTCTGCACTGTAGACTGGTTATAAGCTTAGATCACATGGGATCCAGGGAGAGCTAGTCAATTGATTACAAAATTGGCTTGGCGGGAGGAGACGGAGGGTGGTGGTAGAGGGTTGTCATCCAGAGTGGAGGCCTAGCAATGAGCCACAGGGATTGATGCTGGGTCCATTGTTGTTCATTATTCATATAAATGTTTTAGATGCCAAGAGATCAATTGTGTTAGGGGATTCTGTAGTCAGAGGTACAGACATACATTTCCGTGGCCAGCAGAGAAAAAGCAGAATGATGTATTGTTTCCCTGATGCCAGGATCAAGGATGTCTCAGAGAGGGTGCAGAATGTTCTCACGGGGGAGAGGGGCCAGCAGGAGGTCATTGTCCACAATGGAGCCAATACATTGGAAGGGAAAAGGTTGAGACTCTGAAGGGAGATTACAGGGAGTTAGGCAGAAATTTAAAAAGGAGGTCCTCAAGGGTAGTAATATCTGGATTACTCTCAGTGCTACAAGCAGGAATAGGAGAATAGAGCAGATGAATGCATGGTTGAGGAGCTGGTGTATGGGAGAAGGATTCACATTTTTGGATCATTGGAATCTCTTTTGGGGTAGAAGTGACCTGTACAAGGACAGATTGCACCTAAATTGGAAGAGGACTAATATACTGGCAGGGAAATTTGCTACAACTGCTTGGGAGGATTTAAACTAGTAAGGTGCGGGGTGGGAAAGATGATGGGACCCAGGGAGATAGTGAAGATAGAGATCGATCTGAGAGGGGTACAACTGAGAACAGAATGAGTCAAACAGTCGAACAGGCAGTGACAAGGTAGGACTAATAAATTAAACTGCATTTATTTCAATGCAAGGGGCCGAACAGGGAAAGCAGATGAACTCAGGGCATGGTTAGGAACATGGGACTGGGGTATCATAGCAATTACAGAAACATGACTCAGGGATGGGCAGGACTGGCAGCTTAATGTTCCAGGATACAAATGTTACAGGAAGGATAGAAAGGGAGGCAACAGAGGAGGGGGAGTGGCGTTTTTGATAAGGGATAGCATTACAGCTGTACTGAGGGAGGATATTCCTGGAAATACAACCAGGAAGTTATTTGGGTGGAACTGAGAAATAAGAAAGGAATGATCACCTTATTTGGATCGTATTATAGACACCCCAATAGTCAGAGGGAAATTGAGAAACAAACTTGTAAGGAGATCTCAGTTATCTGTAAGAATAATAGGGTAATTATGGTAGGGGATTTTAACTTTCCAAACATCGACTGGGACTGCCATAGTGTTAAAGGTTTAGATGGAGAGGAATTTCTTAAGCGTGTACAAGACAATTTTCTGATTCACTTTGTGGATGTACGAACTGGAGAAGGTGCAAAACTTGACCTACTCTTGGGAAATAAGGCAGGGCAGGTGACTGAGGTGTCAGTGGGGGTGCACTTTGGGGCCAGCAACCATAATTCTATTCATTTTAAAATAGTGATGGAAAAGGATAGACCAAATCTAAAAGTTGAAGTTCTAAATTGGAGAAAGGCCAATTTTGAGGGTATTAGGCAAGAAGTTTCGAAAGCAGATTTTCGCAGGTAAAGGGATGGCTGGAAAATGGGAAGCCTTTAGAAATGAGAAAACCAGAATCCAGAGAAAGTCTATTCCTGTCAGGATGAAAGGGAAGGCTGGTAAGCATAGGGAATGCTGGATGACTAAAGAAATTGAGGGTTTGGTTAAGAAAAAGAAGGAAGCATATGTCAGGTATAGACAGGATAGATCAAGTGAATCCTTAGAAGAGTATAAAGGAAGTAAGAGTATACTTAAGATGGAAATCAAGAGGGCAAAAAGGGGACATGAGGTAGCTTTGGCAAATAGAATTAAGGAGAATCCAAAGGGTTTTTACAAATATATTAAGGACAAAAGGGTAACTAGGAGAGAATAGGGCCCCTCAAAGATCAGAGCTGAAAATGTGTTGCTGGAAAAGCGGAGCAGGTCAGGCAGCATCCAAGGAACAGGAAATTTGATGTTTCGGGCATAAGCCCTTCATTCTGCAGACCTCACTTTCTCCCCTCAAAGATCAGCAAGGTGGCCTTTGTGTGGAGCAACAGAAAATGGGGAAGATACTAAATGAATATTTTGCATCAGTATTTACTGTGGAAAATAATATGGAAGATATAGGCTGTAGGGAAATAGATGGTGACATCTTGCAAAATGTGCAGATTACAGAGGAGGAAGTGCTGGATGCCTTGAAAAGGTTAAAGGTGGATAAATCCCCAGGACCTGATCAGGTGTACCCGAGAACTCTGTGGGAAGCTAGAGAAGTGATTGCTGGGCCTCTTGCTGAGATATTTGTATCATCAATAGTCACAGGTGAGATGCTGGAAGACTGGAGGTTGGCAAACATGGTGCCACTGTTTAAGAAGGGTGCTAAGGACAAGTCAGGGAACTATAGACCAGTGAGCCTGACCTCGGTGGTGGGCAAGTTGTTGGAGGGAATTCTGACAGACAGGATGTACACGTAATTGGAAAGGCAAGGACCGATTCGGGATAGTCAACATGGCTTTGTTTGTGGGAAATCATGCCTCACAAACTTGATTGAGTTTTTTGAAGAAGTAACAAAGAAGATTGATGAGGGCAAAGCAATAGATGTGATCTATATGGACTTCAGCAAGGTGTTCAACAAGGTTCCCCACGGGAGACTGATTAGCAAGGTTAGATCTCATGGAATACAGGGAGAACCAGCCATTTGGATACAGAACTGGCTCAAAGGTAGAAGACAGAGGGTGGTGGTGGAGGGTTGTTTTTCACACTGGAGACCTGTGACCGGTGGAGTGCCACAAGGATCGGTGCTGGGTCCTCTACTTTTTGTCATTTACATAAATGATTTGGATGCGAGCATAAGAGGTACAGTTAGTAAGTTTGCAGATGACACCAAAATTGGAGGTGTAGTGGACAGTGAATAGGGTTACCTCAGGTTACAACAGGATCTGGACCAGATGGGCAAAAGACTGAGAAGTGGGAAATGGAGTTTAATTCAGATAAATGCGAGGTGCTGCATTTTGGGAAAGCAAATCTTAGCAGGACTTATACACTTAATGGTCAGGTCCTAGGGAGTGTTGCTGAACAAAGAGACCTTGGAATGGAGGTTCATAGCTCCTTGAAAGTGGAGTTGCAGGTAGATAGGGTAGTGAAGAAGGCATTTGTTATGCTTTCCTTTATTGGTCAGAGTATTGAGTACAGGAGTTGGGAGGTCATGTTGCGGCTGTACAGGACATTGGTTAGGCCACTGTTGGAATATTGCATGCAATTCTGGTCTCCTTCCTATCGGAAAGATGTTGTGAAAGTTGAAAGGGTTCAGAAAAGATTTACAAGGATGTTGCCAGGGCTGGAGGATCTGAGCTACATACAGGGAGAGGCTGAACAGGCTGGGGCTGTTTTCCCTGGAGCGTTGGAGGCTGAGGGGTGACCTTATAGAGGTTTACAAAATTATGAGGGGCATGGATAGGATAAATAGACAAAGTCTTTTCCCTGGGGTAGGTGAGTCCAGAACTAGAGGGCATAGGTTTAGGGTGAGAGGGGAAAGATATAATGGGCAACTTTTTCACGCAGAGGGTGGTACGTGTACGGAATGAGCTGCCAGAGAATGTGGTCGAGGCTGGTACAATTGCAACATTTAAGAGGCACTTGGATGGGTATATGAATAGGAAGGGTTTGGAGAGATATGAGCCGGGTGCTGGCAGGTGGGACTAGATTGGGTTGGGATATCTGGTCGGCATGGATGGGTTGGACCGAAGGGTCTGTTTTGATGCTGTACATCTCTGTGACTCTATGACTCTATGAGGATGCAGAAAACATGGTTAGTAAGTTTGCGGATGACATCAAAATTGGTGATACAGTGAAGAAGGACATCAAAGATTACAAAGGAATCTTGATCATTTGGCCAATGGACTGGGGAGTGTCAGATGGGCTTTATTTCAGATAAATGTGAGGTGTTTCATTTTGGTTAGATGAACATGGCAGGATTTATACAGGGAGGAGAAAGTGAGGACTGCAGATGCTGGAGTACCAGAGTTGAAAAATGTGGTGCTGGAAAAACACAGCAGGCCAGACAGCATCCGAGGAGCAGGAGAATCGTCGGTTCGGGCATAAGCCCTTTTTCAGGAATGAGGCTGGTGTGCCAAGTGGGCTGAGGTAAAAGGTAAGGGGGAGGGATTTTGGGGGAGGGGCGCTGGGAATATGATAGTTGGAAGGAGGTGAGGGTGATAGGCCGGAGAGGGGGAGGGGGTGGGGTGGAGAGGTCAGGAAGAAGAATGCAGGTCAAGAGGGCTGTGCTGAATCCGAGAGTTGGGACTGAGATAAGGTGGGGGGGAGGGGAAATGAGGAAGCTGGAGAAAGCTACATTCATCCCATGTGGTTGGAGGGTTCCTACGTGGAAGATGAGGCGCTCTTCCTCCAGGCACCGTGTGGCCAGGGTCTGGCGATGGAGGAGGCCAAGGACCTGCTTGTCATTGGCGGAGTGGGGGGGGGAGTTAAAGTGTTCAGCCACGGGGCGGTTGAGTTGGTCGGTGCGGGTGTCCCAGAGGTGTTCCCTGAAACATTCCGCAAGTAGGCGGCCTGTTTCCCCAGTGTAGAGGTGACCACATCGGGTGCAGCGGATACAGTAAATGATGTGTGTGGAGATGCAGGTGAATTTGCAACGGTTATAGAAGGATCCATTGGGGCCTTGGAGGGAGGTGAGGGGGGAAGGTGTGGGCGCAAGTTTTGCACTTCTTGCGGTTGCAGGGGAAGGTGCCGGGAGTGGAGGTTGGGTTGGTGGGGGGTGTGGACCTGACAAGGGAGTTGCAGAGGGAGTGGTCTCTCCTGAATGCTGATAGGGATGGAGAGGGAAATATATCCCTGGTGGTGGGGTCTGTTTGGAGATGGCGGAAATGACGGAGGATGATACAATGTATCTGGAGGTTGGTGGGGTGGAAGGTGAGGACCAGTGGGGTTCTGTCCTGATGGCGATTGGAGGGGCGGGGTTCAAGGGCAGAGGTGCAGGAAGTGGAGGAGATGCGGTGGAGAGCGTCGTCGACCACATCGGAGGGGAAATTGCGGTCTTTGAAGAAGGAGAACATTTGAGTTGTGCGATAGTGGAATTGGTCCTCCTGGGAGCAGATGCAGCGGAGGCGGAGGAATTGGGAATATGGGATGGAGTTTTTACAGGGGGCAGGGTGGGAGGAGGTGTAATCTAGGTAGCTGTGGGGGTTGGTCGGTTTGTAGTAAATGCCTGTGTTGAGTCGGTCGCCCAAGATAGAAATGGAGAGGTCTAGGAAGGAGAGGGAGGAGTCTGAGATGGTCCAGGTAAATTTGAGGTTGGGGTGGAAGGTGTTAGTAAAGTGGATGAACTGTTCAACCTTCTCATGGGAGCACGAGGTAGTGCCAATACAATCATCGATGTAGCAGAGGAAAAGGTGGGGGGTGGTGGCAGTGTAGCTGCAATTATACAGTTTTATACAGGATTTATACAGATAGTGGTATAGTCCTGGGTACTTCTGTCAAACAGAGAGACCTAGGGTTTCAGGTACATAATTCCTTGAAAGTGGTGTCACAGACTACAGGCCAGGGAAGAAGGCATTTGGTACACTTGCTTTCATTAGTCAAGGCATTGTCCACAGGAGTTAGGACATCATATTATGGCTGTACAAGACATTGATAAGGCCAGATTTGGAGTAGAGTGTATAATTTTGATCACCCTACTATTGGAATGATATTGTTAAAATGGAAAGGGCACAAAAAACATGTGGTGGAGCCGGTATTGGACTGGGCGGACAAAGCATAAGACACAGAATTTATAGTAAAAGATTATAGTGTCAAGTAACTGAAATGATATACTGAACCAACCTAGATTGTTATTAAGTTTTTCATCTTTTAGAATGGGTTGCAGGTTTCAGTTCATTAATATGTAAATCCCAGAACCTCTTTTAAGTCTTTTAGTCACATTCTCAAGATAACTTAAGGTTTAATGAAAAAATGTTACATCTCAGCTCAGACAATGCATTAAAGGTGTGAGGTCAGAGCCTTTCTGTATCCCAATTTTTAGTCAGTTTGGTTCTATTTTCAAAGTGGAATTTACAAAATATTACATGGATTGACTGCCTGCATTGACTGCCTGCAGATTGTGCATTTTTTGAGCAAAATAGAAACTTCTGCAAATATAACTCTGCAAATACAAATTCACCCCATAGACTTATATGTGTGCGTGCTTGCACGAGAGAGATCGAGAGTGAGCATGTGTGTGTGAGTGTGAATGCACGTGAGAGAGTGTGTTTACGTATGTGAAAGCTTTTTTATAAAACCTTAAGTTATCTCAAAAATGTGACTTAAAAAAAGTTCTGGGATTTACATATTAATGAACCCAAACGTGCAACCCATTCTAAAAGATGAAAGATTTAACAATTTAGGTTGGTTCAATATATCATTTCACTGTGATCTTTTGCTGTAAATTCTATGTCTTATGGTCCTGCTCCACAGCTACCTGATGAAGGAGCAGCGCTCTGAAAGCTAGTGCTTCCAAATAAACCCATTGGGCTATAACCTGATCTTGTGTGATTTTTAACAAAAAATTATATATAAGGATATTGCCAAGTGTAGAGGCTTCGTGCTATAAGGGGAGACTGGATGGGCTGGGACGTTTTTCCCTGAAGCACAGGAGGCTTACAGTAGTTTATGAAATCATGTGTGGCAGAGATAAGGTGAATATTCAAGGTCTTTGTCCCCAGGATAGATGAGTCCAAAACTAAAGAGCATAAGTTTAAGGTGAGAGGAGAAACATTTAAAAGGGACCTGAGGGGTAACTTTTTCACACATACGTTGCAGCATGTATGGAACAAACTGCCAGAAGAGGTGATAGAGGTGGGTACAATTATAACATTTAAAAGATATTTGGACAGATACATGGATTAAAAAAAAAGTTTAAAGCATATTGGCTAAATGTAGGCAAATGGGACTAGTTAAGTTTAGGAAACATAGTTGGCATGGACGAGTTGTTTTAAAGGGTCTATTTCAGTCCTTCAATGAGATAAAGAAAGGATTCAGTCTGTTGGGTATGGCCTCAGGGACAAATTGTAAGCATGCATAATGAGGCCAAGTGGTGAATCGACCCAGTGAATGCGTCATGCAGTGCAGTCGGCATGAAGGGTTTGCAGTTTGAAAGGATGAGGCAAGTATGAGCCTTTGAATGCATATCATGCATGTGATGCTGAGGCTTGCAGACTATGATCGCTTGTCAGTTGCTTTTGCAGTGGCAGAGTGAAAGTGATTGATGCCCCTCCCTGTGTAAAATGAAGATGGTACCACTTATTCTTAGGTGGCATCCCTTGCTATCCCTTTTCAGTGGGCCAGTGATGCCAACCTATGCTACAATCTGCTCCCAAGCTGGCTGGGTCTAATATGTTGGCCTCCTGATGTCATGATCTGGGAATAGGATCAACCTAACTTGTGAAATACCGCACTGCATAGATAATGAGCTGAAAAGCACAGGATTGCATGACATATCTCATCCCAGGCATTATCAAATGCAAACCATCTAAGACACATGCTTTTTTTTATCCATTTACAGGATATGGACATCGTTAGCCAGTATTTATTGCTCATTCCTAAATGCACAGAGGGCAGTTGTGAATCAACGACATTGCTCAAGGGCATTAGCAAAGTCCTAAATGACATTTTTGTCATTTGTCATTGTGTTTTTTCTGACAATCAGCAATAATTTCCTGGTCATCACGAGATTCTTAATCCCAGATTTTTATTGAATTCAAATTCTACAATCTGCCAGGATTTGTACTTGGGTCCCCAGAACATTGTCTTAATCTCTAGAATAATAGTCTAGTGATAATTATGCTGTGTCATCGCCTCCCCTGCTGTCATATTTTTAACTTCAGAATGGAAAATATTTGCCAGTACAGTACATGATATCCACCTTCCCTTCATGTAATCAATGACAGACAACAGTAAGTGAATAATGGTGCTGATGCCAAGCTGTTTGGCAAGTTCTTAATTCCTAACAACTATTTTTTTCCATCCTAACCATTAATTTCTACCTCTGGGCGAAGGAGCTTCCACAGAAATCTAAGCTTGTAATTTGAGTGACTGTGCATTTCTACTTGACTCCTAGTAAACTAACACCTACTTTGCATATTAAAAAAATGTAGGAGATTGAACTCCCTAATATATACCCAAAGGACATCCAGATAAAGCAGAAACCAGTGCTGAGAACTTATTGAAGATGGAAGCTCTGCATTTTTGTTCAGGTAAGGCTTTTCTCAATCCTTCTGTCCCAATTAAATTGAGGGAAACTATGTGAAAGAAATGAGGCAAAGGAAAGGGGAGAAATTGCTAAGGATAGAGAATGGATATGTTCAATACCTTATTAACACATACAAATGCCAAGTGCTGGAAATAAGACAAAAAAGTGTAGCATTGTATGCTTTAAATAAGTGAGTTCTTTACTTGAAATCATACAGTTTAAGAACAATAGAAGAAACTCAAGTTACAATTTATAGATTGTTCTGAAGAGATGGAATGAAAATAAATTGGAAGGGGGGGTGGCAAAGCATGTTGAAAGTAACCAAGTAGTGACTCTGGGACAGATTAATAATATAAAATCCTTTCATTTAACACCTCTTGCATGTTGACATTAATTCTTATTACCATTTATTTTAGGGGTTCTCATCCTGATGCTACTGGGACAACTGGGTGAGTTGTGATCTTCACTGTAAGTGTTCAACAAACCACAAATAGAGTCCAATTCTGCCCACTCCACTTAAAGCACCTACTAGCTTCAGAGTCAGATAGAAAGAATGAAAAGAGCTTGCATTTATGTAGTATCTTGTATGACCCAAAGAGCTTTACAGCCAGTTAATTGTTTTTTAAAATTCTAGTCACTATTGTAATGTCGGAAACATGCAAGCAATTTGCATGCAGCAAGCTTTATCAAATAGTGACGTTATAATAATAAAATAATTAATTTTAGTAATGTTAGTTGAGGACAAAAATCTAGTAAATGTACATCCCCCAGTTTATTATGAGAAATGTTACAGACATTGACTATGAGATCTTGTACAATTCTTTGTCTTTATTCATTCAAGGAACGTAGACATCTTTGATAATGTCAGCATTTATTGCTGGTATTATAAGATATCGGTATGAGTCATATATTTGGACTTAACTGGATAAGGATGAGATTATTCTATCCCTAAAGAATTTAATAAATTGATTGGAGATGAAAAACAAAAAGCCAGGGGAAATTAGAATATTTTTACTTATGATATGTTCTATTCTGTATCACTTGAAAAGATGGTGGAAGAAAGTTTAATCGTAATTTCCCAAACACATACTTTGAAAAGGAAAGAAATTGCCAGGCTATGGGGGAAGAGAGAAGGGGAATGAGACATATCAGATAACCCTTTCAAAGAGACAGCACAGATATGATGGCCTCCAATTTATGCTGTATGATTCTATGATATTCATTGAATTAGAATTTTAACATAAAACCTGGTCTACAAGCCCCCTTATTTCATAGTTGCTGTTGAGTATTTTATATCAGAAGTATCCCCAAATGCTTGGGAACATGGGACTGCTATGTCAAGGAACTCAAATAGTGTAGGATGTGAGACACAGAGCAAAATCAACTGAGACTTTACATAATCTTGCTTTACCTTGTCAATCTGCGAACAAGTGACATGACAAATGGTATGCAGTGGGAAATGATTATAAGTATTTTCCAAACAACCAGTTCAGAGATGTTATGACACACCTCGAGAGCAGATAAGACTTGAACCCAGGCCTCCTGGCTCAGAGGTAGGGATACTACCACCAAATCACATGATTATAAGGTTGTTTGAGGTTTAAATTTCTATATTACTAATTGAAATTCTCCTGTAGGTTCCTGTGCACCAATTGTATATTTTTGTGATGACAAAGAAATTGGGGTATACGTGGATCCAAATGACATTTCCAGTTTCTATCAATGCATGGGGAACATAACTATCTACAGCACCTGCCAAAATAACCTGATCTTTGACATACAGAAAATGTGGTGTGTTCACCCACCAACTGTCTTACCAACAAAGAGCACAACAGAAGCACTACAGACTCCAAAAACTACTTTGCTGCCCCCAGCAACCATTTCAGAGGCTCCAGTAGCCACCACGAAGGCTCCAGTAGCCACCACAAAGGCTCCAGTAGCCACCACAAAGGCCCCAGTAGCCACCACAAAAGCTCCAGAAGTCACCACAAAAGCCCCAACAGCCACCACGAAGGCTTCAGTCATCACTACGAAGGCTCCAGTCATCACCTCACATACAACAGTATCCATCTCAGGTAAGAAATGCAGAGAGTAGCAACTATATTATAATTGTAATCAGTCTATCTTTTAGAAATTTTATTTTAAAAATGCATCTCACGTTTACTGAATGGTAAAAGGACAGTTGGTGCATGTGAGTATAGACTTAACAGAATTTAAAAATTCTTTCATGAGATGCCGATTCCATTGACAAAGTCTCTTGTCCATCCATATTTGCCCTTGGGAAGGTACAAAATATATAATTAAATATTAAAGGGTCATTCTGCATGAGTTGAAAAGTACAAGGTCAGAAGTAGAGAGTAGCCATTACCTCACTAGCTCTTCACTGAAAGAGATACAAAATAGGAAAAGTATAAAATAAGTCATTGAAAAAATGTGTAAGGGATGACTATACTACAACTTTCTTCTGTACAGGTTACAAAAAGGGAATAAGTCTTGGAATATGACAGTGGCCAGTATAATGAACTACATAAGACATTAGTGAACATGATTAACAATTGGTTGTAGCTAACCATTTCACTAAATCACATGTCAAAGCATAGCCCAGAACATAATGACATATTGTGGTCACATTTTTTTCAGCACAGTTCCAATGTTAAAAGGTGGATCTTCTTTGGGGATTTTGACCTACTGAGCATCCTTGAACTTGACTTAGAGATAAAGATATATGACAATATTGTAAAACAATTACACCTTAGGGAAAAGGAATATACCACAATATTTTACATAAACTCAAAAGTGCAGACTTGTAGATATCCATTACCAGAAAAATCCCACAGACTCTAAGCAAATGAATGATTTTCATGTTGAGTGGGACAAATTCCTGCAATTCCAAGGGGATTTTGGTGAAATGTCTCACGGGAAGGTGAACATTTCTAATGATACTGTACTCCCTGAGACTCTGAGCTTAAGAACCAACCTTGGGGAATATAGCTGAATGTTGGCAAATGTCTGACCTAAAGGTAGTAAACATATTATCAATTTAACATAACCAACATAGCTGGAACATTTTGATTTCCTTATGTAAGAAAAGATATCCTGACATTGAAGGCAGTCCAGAAAAGATTCGTGAGGCCGATACCAAGTAGGGAGGGAGTGTCTTGTAAGGAAAAGTTGAGTAGGTTGGGCCTTGTATTCATTTAAAAATTGAAAATTGAGATGTGATCTTATTAAAACATACAAGGTTCTTAGGGTACTTGACCAGGTCGATGCAGAAAGGTCGTTTCTCCTTGTGAGAGAATTTAGGAGTGGAGGGTTTAATCTCAGAATAAGGGGTCACACATTTAAGTAAAAAATGAGGAGGAATTTCTTCTCTGAAAGAATCTGTGGAAATCTTTACCACAGAAGTCTGGGTCATTAAGTATAATCAAGGCTGAGAGAGACAGATTTTTAATCAGTATGGGAATTAAGGGTTATGGAGAAAATGCATAAAAATTTAGTTGGTGAAGGATTATCAGATCAGCCATGATCTGATGGGTTGACTAATCTACTTCACTTCATGTAGTATTATAATAAGTAATTTATTTGAAAGCAGATAACACTTGATTTTTAAAGCAATCCTTTTGAATGATATGAGAATTTGCAGTACGCTATTTCTTTAATGGCAAGTGATTACATTTCAAATTTTGATCAATGAGTGGGTTCTTACGTGTGACCTGTGATGCCCCAAGGATCTATACTGGATACTCAGAATTTCATTATGTGTGTTATTCATTTGCTTGAAGAAATATAAAGTTGAATACAAGATGTTGATAAGACCATGTCTGGATTACAGTGAGCAGTTTTGATCCTCTCATTAAAGTATCAGTTCATTGGAGGCAGTTCACAGAAGTTCACTAGGACTGATCCCCATTATGAAAGGATTGCCATATGTGCAAATGTTGAACAAGTTGGAACTCTATTCATTGGAATTTAGAAGAATAGAGGTGATCTCATTAAAACATGTGTAGTGAATAAAGTTCAATAAATAGGAGCCTGAGGTCATTTACTTTTGGCCAAAGTAAAACTAACTGGAGTGTTTTCAATTTTTTTGTAGTTTTCGAACTGAGACCTATGGAGATGCAAAGGGATTTGGGTGTCCATATATATACTCCAGACAGAATAAAAATCAGTAAAGCTAATGACAGCAAAGCCTTAGTTTATGATTATGGAAACACCATGGAAATGTGATGATGATTCCATTATACAGGGCTGAATCTTACAATTTTTGCACCAGATTTCTTGCCATGAGGCCTAGCAAGTTTTCTTGCCTCATCTTACCAAACAATTAATTACCTACCAGACCCACAGGCCATCCCTCATATCCAACTTCCACCCCGTCTTAACTGTGCCATTCCTGAAACAACTTGCCACTCTGCAGATATTCTGGAATTCACTGGCATCCCTTTCAATCATCCCATCTTTGAAAGCCTGTTTTGCATCCAGACAAGCACTGTCAGTCTGGAGCTGCCATTCATGGTTGCTGACATTTGCCATGCAAATGGGGGAAGTTGCTGCCCTACTTTCTGGGCAGGGTCCTGTAGGTCTTGCTGAATGGGATAGTGCAGAGGCAGGATTTTCTTTCTGCCGCAGGATAAGCAGTGGGGCTACGACATCAGATCCTGCCAGCCAGGTCTGAGGCTACCTCCTGGATTAAAGTCGTTTCATATGTCTGAAGGAATGCACAGCAATGTAAGAAGATCAATGTCCTTCTCCACTTCACCAGCATACACACATCATTTTTTTCTCTGATACTTCACACTCACCCTCCTTCAGCTATTGCATCCATCTACCATCAAGGCTCATGCTTCACCACTTTCACAATTGCTTGTAACAACTTCCTTTACTCACCCTCACCCATCCCAACTCAAGACACCACTAACCCTGCATGGCAGTGTGCTTCTTACTCATTCACCCAGGATATCTCCAACCTGCACCAATGCGATAGCTGTATCACTGACTTTCAACCTCCAAACTTTCTGCCTCTCTCTCATTCCAGGAGGAGAACAACCCATAACAGAGCAGAAGATTCAAGACAGGTGGTGTGTTGCCAGTTATTCAGCTCCTCATCAATTTTGAGGAGCAGATCCTGGATTAGACTGCCACAAGCAAGTTATTGGAGGCTGATCTTGGGAACCCCGTATCCCTCTGTGCTGCATCTTGCTGCAGTCTTTCTTCATTTAAATAATATTCAGCTCTTTTATTTTTTCCTGTAAAAGTGCATAACCTCACTTTTTGCCAGCATACCAGAACTTCAAGAGAATCAGGGGGCAGAGGTGAATGTGGTGGCTATCACTAAGGAGAAGGTGCTGGGGAAGCTGAAAAGTCTGAAGGTAGGTAAATCACCCAACCAGATGGATTACACCCCAGAGTTCTGAAGGAAATAACCAAGGAGATTGTAAAAGCACAGGTGGCGATCTTTCAGGGAACATTGGATTCAGGGAGAGTGCCAGGGGACTGGAAAATGGTTAATGTAACAATCCTGTCTAAGAAGTGAGGGAGGCTAAAGAGAGGAAACTATAGCTTGGTTAGTCTGACTTTGGTCATTAGTAAGATTTTGGAGTGCATTATTAAGGATGGGATTGTGGAATACTCGGAGTGCAAGGTAAAATAGGGCTGAGTCAGCATGGCTTCATCAAGTTAAGGTCATGCCTGACAAATCAGTTAGAATTCTTTAAAGTGGTAATGAGCAAGTTAGACAAAAGATAGCCAGTGGACATTTTATTTGGATTTCCAGAAGCCTTTAACAAGGTGCTGCACAGGAGGCTGCTAAATAAACTAAGAGCCCATGGTGTTCAGGACAAGGTACTGATGTGGATAGAGGATTGGCTGACTGGCAGAAGGCAGATAGTGGGGATAAAAGGGTCTTTTTCTGGATGGGTCAGTGTTGGGACCACAACTATTCATGTTATATATTAATGATATATAAAGGAACTGAGTGCATTGTTGCTAGGTTTGCAGATGACACAAAGAAAGATTGAGAGACAGATAGTGTTGAGGAAGTGAGAAGGCTCCAGTTTTGGAATAGTGCATTCACTTGTGGTCTTCCTGCTGTAGTAAAGGTGTTGCTAAACCTGAAAGGGTTCACAAAAGATTTTCAAGGATGTTGTTGTGGTTGGAGGGTTTGAGCTATCAGGAGTGGCTAAATAGGCTGGGGCTATTTTCCCTGGAGCATCGGAGGCTGAGGGGTGAACTTATAGAGGTTTATAAAATCATGAGGGGCATGGATAGGGTGAGTTGCCAAACTCTTTTTTCCAAGGTAGCGGAATCCAAAATGAGAGGGCGTAGGTTTTTTTCCTAAATCCCTTGTGAATCTCCTGCCCCTTACCCTAAAACTATGCTCTCCTATGATTAGTAGGGGGATTAAGGGTCACAGGGACAACGTGGGAGAATGGGGTTGAGAAATATATCAGCCATGAACTATAAGACCATAAGACACAGGAGTGAAAGTAAGGCCATTCGGCCCATCGAGTCCACTCCGCCATTCAATCATCGCTGATGGGCATTTCAACTCCTTACCCGCATTCTCCCCGTAGCCCTTAATTCCTTGTGACATCACTCCATATCCACTGAGCCACCCTGCAGCCCACGGTACATTTGTACCTAGGTACTTATTGAATTCTTTGAGAAGGTGACTAAGAAGGTGGACGAGGGTAAAGCAGTAGATGTGGTGTAAATGGATTTTAGTAAGGCGTTTGATAAGGTTCCCCATGGTAGGCTACTGCAAAAAATACTGAGGTATGGCATTGAGGTTTGGATTAGGAATTGGCTGGCTGGAAGAAGACAGAGGGAGTAGTTGATGGTAAAGGTTCATCTTGGAGTGCAGTTACCAGCGGCGTTCTGCAAGGATCTGTTTTGGGACCATTGCTGTTTGTCATTTTTATAAATGACCTGGAGGAGGGGCTAGAAGGTTGGGTGAGCAAGTTTGCGGATGGTACGAAAGTCGGTGGAGTTGTTGACAGTGAGGAAGGATGTGGCAGGTTACAGAGGGATATAGATAAGCTGCAGAGCTGTGCAGAAAGGTGGCAAATGGAGTTCAATGTAGCTAAGTGTGAAGTGATTCACTTTGGTAAGAGTAACAAGAAGATGGGGTACTGGGCTAATGGTCGGAGACTTGATAGTGTGGATGAGCAGAAGGATCTTGGTGTCCATGTACACAGATCTCTGAAAGTTGCCACCCAGGTAAATAGTGCTGTGAAGAAGGCATATGGTGTACTGGCTTTTATTGGTAGAGGAATTGAGTTCCGGAGTCCTGAGGTCATGTTGCAGGTGAGGCCGCATCTGGAGTATTGTGTGCAGTTTTGTGTGTCGCTGTACTATAGGAAGGATGTGGAGGCACTGGAACGGGTGCAGAGGAGGTTTACCAGGATGTTGCCTCATATGGTAGGAAGATCGTATGAGGAAAGGCTGAGGCACTTGGGGCTGTTTTCATTGGAGAAAAGAAGGTTTAGGGGTGACTTGATAGAGGTGTACAAGATGATTAGGGGTTTAGATAGGGTTGACAATGAGAACCTTTTTCCACGTATGGAGTCAGCTATTACAAGGGGGCATAGCTTTAAATTAAGGGGTGGTGGGTATAGGACAGATGTTAGGGGTAGATTCTTTACTCAGCGAGTTGTGAGTTCATGGAATGCCCTGCCGTAGCAGTGGTGGACTCTCCCTCCTTATGGGCATTTAAACGGGCATTAGATAGGCATATGGAGGATAGTGGGCTAGTGTAGGTTAGGTGGGCTTGGATCGGCGCAACATTGAGGGCCGAAGGGCCTGTACTGCGCTGTATTTTTTCTATGTTTCTACTTATACCTAAGATGGCGCCATTAAAGGCAGCTATTGTAAACATTTTTCACTGTGCTCCTGTACTTCTGCACTGGAGTACGCGTGACAATAAAAGGATATTCTATACTCTATTCTACCCCTCAGACTGAATAATTCAAATTTCATCTGATCAAGGACAAGGGAGTGTGATTAGAAGTGAACCTATAAACGGAGCATACCCGATTGGCCAAATAGCGTAAATTCTGTGTATGTATCTTACGGCCTTATCATCACCCACATCAGTCTTTAAGCCAAATATTTAACTCCTTTACTTTATTTACACTATCTTAATTTATCCATGGCTTGGGTAGAAACCCTGAGATTATTACCATGAAGGTTCTGCTTTTCAATTTACTTTCTAACTGTTCAACTTCTTTCAGATGAATTTCTTTTCTAGTCCTATCAAAGTCATTAGTACCAACATGGGTGAGGACAACTGAACTTCTGCCTTCCCACTCCCAGGTCGGTTCTTTCCAGCCCTGAGGAGATGTCCTTAACTTTGACAGTCAATACTGCTTTCAAGCATCCTCTCATGGCTGCAGAGAACTGTATCTATCCCCATAATTATGCTGTCCCCTACCATTATGAAAGTCCTATTGCCTACCATTCCTAACCCCACTTGAATGGCTCCCTGCACTACAATGTGCTGATCGGTTTTCTAATCTTCCCTGAGTCTACACTCGCATACACAATGCTTACAAGATCTCGTAAGTGTTTGAAAATTTCAGGAGTGTGGCTCCTCGAACACTAGTCCCTGAGTCCCATACTTGCCTCACTTCTAATCACACTCCCCTGTCCTTGATCATAGATGAAATTTGAATTATTCTGTCTGAAGGGTAGAATAGAATATAGAATATCCTTTTATTGTCACGCGTACTCCAGTGCTGAAGTACAGGAGCACAGGGAAAAATGTTTACAATAGCTGCCTTTAATGGTGCCATCTTAGGTATAAGTACCTAGGTACAAACGTACTATGGGCAGCAGGGTGGCTCAGTGGCTAGCACTGCTGCCTCACAGCAGCAGGGACCCGGGTTCGATTCCAGTCTAAGGCGATTACGTAGGGTTTTTACATTCTCCCTGCGCCTGCATGGGTTTCCTCCAACACTCCAAAGATGTGCAGGTTATGTGAATTGGCCAAGCTAAATTGCCCATAGTGTTCAGAGATATATAGATTAGGGACAATAGTCAGATTACATGTCGAGTAGTAGGAGAGTGAGTCTGGGTGGGATACTCTTCAGAGAGTCCGTGTGGACTTGTTGAGCCGAAGGGTCTATTTTCACAGTAAAAAAAGAGGAATAACAGGAAAAGTAGTAGCATTACTTAGTGTAAAAAAAGTTAGAAATACGGTAGTGAAAACATAGTTAAAGGATTGATATTACAATCCAATAAAAAGGTTTCAGGTAGACATTACACTGCAGCAGCTTAGTGAGCATGTGGTCTGACCATCCGCGCCAGGCCCCAGTCCAACAACTGTCCCACTCTGCTTCAAGTCTCCTGTCTGTTCTGCATGGACACTCAGCTGTGCCAAGGTAAGTCGCACTGTTCCCGGTCCTCGGGTTTCCCCTCATGCTGCTCTCGGTTTGCTTCCTCGCACGCTGCGCCAGGACTGCTAAAAAGAAAGAAAGAAAAAGACAGGTAGAGGACCTGTGGGTGAAGCATCCTACTCTGCTGCCACATTGCTGAAAGAAAACCCCCGGGTATGACCGCCCTCTGAAACAGTGTCCAGGAAATATACCCCTTCCCTGATGTTATGGACTTGGCCAGACCACTCAAAACGTTCTGAAGCAGGCAACCCAGACCATAACTTTGCAATTTGTTTCGGTAAGTGTACAGTGAAAATTACCCAGAGTAAGTTAGCTAGGTTGACTACCAAGTTATAAAACAGATAAAAACTTATTCACAAAATTACACAATGAAACACAAATAACAGAATAAAGAACCCCAACAGAACTCAGTCTATCCAAACTAGATTTAATTATGCTCTTCCGAATATACACAACAGACCCAATAAGCAAATCCCTTAAACACAGTAAAAACAAAACAAAGGTTTACAGGTAGAAATTAGAAGGGCAGAGGAGAGAGAGTCTCGCAGCCTGTTTCCACACAGCCTATGTCTGAACTAAACTGCTCAGCTAGAGAGCTGGCCACAGCCCCTTGACTGATACAGGTTATTTCCAAAAACATAAAAGGTTTGATCTAATATCTCATCTGTTTGTGTATAAACAAAAAGGCCTCTCAATACCCTTGAATCTCTGTACCAAATCAGTCTAATTGGAGCCAGGGGTTGTTTACGATCCTTCTAAAAAAAACCAGGACACAGTATCCTTAAGAAAAGGAACAGCTTTTAGAAAAAAAGGATCAATTTTGTGACGCTGATGTGGCACAATGTCTGCAGCTTGGACTCCAGCTTCTCAACTTGGAACCAAAGTTGCTCAAGTTATAAGCACTTATTACAGATGTGCTCTATTTGGATCACTCTACCTTTTTACACTTCATTGTAATGAATTTTTTGTACATGAGTAAAATTCTTTTAAAACGACAGAGAAAAAGGAATGCTAGAGATCAATACACAAACGAAGGATCTGACTTTTACTTTAAAGACTAGAAATACTCACCAATCTGCTGATCAAATAGCTTCTCTCTGGGGACCTATCACGCCATCACACCACACTGTGGTTTGTGGCATTACTCTGCAACTGGTCTCACTGGTTCCCCTTTATCAACAGCACAAATAACTTCTTCAAATAATTCTAATAAATTAGTTAAACATGACTGCCCTTTTACAAAGGAGGAAGTGAGGATTGCAGATGCTGGAGATCAGAGCTGAAAATGTGTTGCTGGAAAAGCGCAGCAGGTCAGGCAGCATCCAAAGAGCAGGAGAATCGACGTTTCGGGCATGAGCCTTTCTTCAGGAATGAGGAGAGTGTGCCAAGCAGGCTAAGATGAAAGGTAGGGAGGAGGGACCTGGGGGAGGGGCGTTGGAAGTGCGATAGGTGGAAGTGGTTAAGGTGAGGGTGATAGGCCGGAGTGGTGGTGGGGGCGGAGAGATCAGGAAGAAGATTGCAGGTTAGGAAAGTGGTGCTGAGTTCGTGGTCTCATTCTATCTGAGTTCATCCCTTGTGGTTGGAGGGTTCCTAGGCGGAAGATGAGGTGCTCTTCCTCCAGCCGTCGTGTTGCTATGGTCTGGCGATGGAGGAGTCCAAGGATCTGCATGTCCTTGGTGGAGTAGGACGGGGAGTTGAAGTGTTGAGCCACGGGGTGGTTGGGTTGGTTGGTCCGGGTGTCCCAGAGGTGTTCTCTGAAACGTTCCGCAAGTAGACGGCCTGTCTCCCCAATATAGAGGAGGCCACATCGGATGCAGCGGATGCAGTAAATGATGTGTGTGGAGGTGCAGGTGAATTTGTGGCGGATATGGAAGGATCCCTTGGGGCCTTGGAGGGAAGTAAGGGGGGAGGTGTGGGCGCAAGTTTTGCATTTCTTGCGGTTGCAGGGGAAGGTGCCGGGAGTGGAGGTTGGGCTAGTGGGGGATGTGGACCTGACGAGGGAGTCACGGAGGGAGTGGTCTTTTCGGAACGCTGATAGGGAAGGGGAGGGAAATATATCCCTGGTGGTGGGGTCCGTTTGGAGGTGGCATTCTATCTGAGTTCATCCCTTGTGGTTTCATTTTCCAAATCTCATTAGATGTAGGGAAGCTTCCTTTGGATTGGAAAATAGCTCATTTAACTCCTTTATTCAAAAAAGGAGGGCAAAAAGCAACCCTCGAACTCAGCATCACCTTCCTAACCTGCAATCTTCTTCCTGACCTCTCCGCCCCCGCCCCCACTCTGGCCTATCACCCTCACCTTAACCTCCTTCCACCTATCGCATTTCCAACGCCCCTCCCCCAAGTCCCTCCTCCCTACCTTTTATCTTAGCCTAGTTGGCACACTCTCCTCATTCCTGAAGAAGGGCTCATGCCCGAAACGTCGATTCTCCTGCTCTTTGGATGCTGCCTGACCTGCTGCGCTTTTCCAGCAGCACATTTTCTGCCCTTTTACAAAACCATGTAAGCTCTGCTTGATTATCTTGAACTTAATCAAGATACCTGGCATAACGTCATTACTAATAGCCTCTAACATTTTCCCTGTGACAGCGAACTGGCCAATAGATTCCTGCTTTTTGCCCTCTTTTTTTGAATAAAGGAGTTAAATTAGCTATTTTCAAATCCAAAGGAAGCTTCCCTGCATCTAATGAGATTTGGAAAAGTAAACCCAATGCATCAACTATCTCACTAGCTACTTATTTTAAGTCCTTAGGATGAAATCCATCAGTACTTGTCAATTCATTGTTCCAACAATTTACTCAGTACCACTTCCCTAATAATTGTAATTTTCTTGAGTACACTTATCCCCAATTATTTTCTATAGGGTCATATAGTAATTTAGATTGTTTATAGTTAGACTAAATATAGCATTTTAAATAGGTGTTGGATTAGTTCAGTTGGCTGGCCAGTTGGTGATGCTAATAGTAAGGATTCAATTCCCACCACAGCTGAAGTTATCATGAAGGACTCTCTTTCTCAACCTCTCTCCTCACCCAAGGTGTGTTGACCCTCAGGTTAAACTAACACCAGTCATCTCTCCCTAATGAGAAAGCAGCCCTGTGATTTGGTAGGGCTTCGCTTTTTAGCATTTTAGATTCTTTCTCGGTGGATGGCTGAAGTGGCATCTCTTATCGTGTGACTAATTCTCAAATGACCTTTTAGTCTTGTTGAATTAGAATAAGTGCTTCAAGTGGCTGTGCCTGAAAGAGTTATATTTCCTATCATTGTACCAACTCTAGCATCTCCAAGTTGTACTATTTATTGCAGAGTTCTGTTGCAAAACTAGCAATCTCAAATGTTAACTGTGCTTCTCTCTTTAGAGGTGGTCTGACTTCCTGAGTTTCTTATAGCCCTTTTCTGTTTTTTTCCTTTCATTTTATGTATTTTAAGGAGCAGTTGTTGTGAATGATGCACAAATTTGTCCCTCTGAGACAGGTAAGAAGGGATAAGATTAAGGAGCTGAAAATGTGTTGCTGGTTAAAGCGCAGCAGGTCAGGCAGCATCCAAGGAAGAGGAAATTCGACGTTTCGGGCTAAAGCCCTTCATCAGCATCTGCAGACCTCACTTTTTACTTTAAGATTAAGGAGCTTTGGATGACAAGAACAGAGGAGGTTCTCGTCAAAAAGAAGAAGGCACCTTACATAAGGTGGAGGAAACAAGGATCTAAACAGCTTTAGAGGGTTACAGGCTTGCTAGAAAGGAGCTCAGAAATGGACTGAGGAGAGCCAGGAGGGGGCACGAGAAAGGTTTGGCAGGAAGGATTAGGGAGAACCCAAAGGCATTTTACTCATACATGAGGAATAAAAGTATGGTCAGGGAGAAGGTAGGGCTGGTCAGGGACAGTGTAGGGAACCTGTGTGTGGAGTCTGAGCAGCTAGGGGAAGTCCTAAATAAATTTTTGATTCAGTTTTCACGAAGGAAAGGGACCTTATTGTGAATGAGAACTTTGAGGAGCTGAGATACAGGCCTGAACAGATCAAGTTTGATGAAATTGATGTACTGGAAATTCTGATAGACATTAAAATCGATAAGTCCCCAGGGCCAGACCAGATTTATCTTAGGCTGCTCCGGGAAGTGAAAAAGAAGGTTGCTAAGCCGCTGGCTTCCTCACTCTCCACGGGAGTCATACCAGAGGATTGGAAGGAGGCGAATGTTGTTCCTCTATTCAAGAAAGGTATTAGGGAAATCCCTACCAATTACAGACTAGTCAGTCTTATGTCTGTGGTCAGCAAGGTTTTGGAAAGAATTCTGAGGGATAGGATTTGTGACTATTTGGAAAATCATAGTGTGATTCAAGGCAGTCAGCATGGCTTTGTGAGGGGCAGGTCATGCCTAAATAATCTTATTGAGTTCTTTGAGGAGGTGACAAGACAGGTTAATGAAGGTCAAGCAGTGGATGTGGTGTATATGGACTTCAGCAAGGCATTTGATAAGGTTCACCATGGTAGACTCATTCATAAAGTAAGGAGGTATGAGATACAGGGAGATTTGGGTGTCTGGATTCAGAATTGGTTGGCTGATAGAAGGCAAAGAGTAGCTGTAGATGAAAAGTATTCTGCCTGGAGGTCAGTGTTGAGTGGTGTCCTGCAGAACTCTGTTCTTGGGGCCCTGCTCTTTGTAGTTTTTATAAATGTCTTGGATGAGGAGGTTGAGGGGTGCGTCAGTAAATTTGCCGAGGTTGGAAGTGTTGTTGATAGTATCGAGGGCTATTGTGCAACACAGACAGGATGCAGAACGGGGATGAGAAATGGTAAATGGAGTTCAACCTGGATAAATGCGAAGTGATGCATTTTGGAAGGTTGAACTTGAATGCTGAATATAGGATAAAGACAGGATTCTTGGCAGTGTGGAGGAACAGAGGGATCTTGGTGTTCAAGTATATAGATCCTTCAAGTACTTAGATCCCATAGATATTAGGAGGAAGGTACAGAGGAGATGTCAGAGGTAGGTTTTTTACACAGAGAGTTGTGAATGTATGGAATGCGTTGCCAACGCTGATTATGGAAGCAGAGTCATTAGGGACATTTAAGCAACTGCTGGACATGCACATAGACAGCAGTGAATTGAGGGGTGCATTGGTTAGGTTATTTTATTTTACATTAGGATTAATCCTCAGCACAACATCGTGGACTGAAGGGACTGTTTTGTGCTGTACTTTTCTAAGTTCTATGTTTTTTTTAGATTAGATTACTTACAGTATGGAAACAGGTCCTTCGGCCCAACAAGTCCACACAGACCCGCTGGTTCTATGTATAGCATGTTCTATGTATAAGTAAAAAACGAGGTCTGCAGATGCTGGAGATCACAGCTGCAAATGTGTTGCTGGTCAAAGCACAGCAGGCCAGGCAGCATCTCAGGAATAGAGAATTTGACGTTTCGAGCATAAGCCCTTCATGCATTCTAGATAAAGGATTTTTTTTCCATAGCAGCATATGAACTTAACTGAAAGTAAAATGCTGTGGATGCTGGAAATATGACATCAGAAAAGAATAACGTGGAGAAACTCAGCGTGTCTATCAACATCTAAGGAGAGAGAATTAGTGAAGTCTGATTTGACTGTTCTTCAGAAATGAAGATGGTGACTTTCACAGGAAGAGTGACAGGAACAGATAGCGAGGGTGCCCAGAATAAATCAGAGGGAGTGTTAATGGTGGTCGGAGAAACGATGTAAAATAGGTATAAATGGTAAGTGTGAAAAGGAGAAAATGGGTCCACTGCACTGAGAGCAAAGCCAACAAGCATAGAAACAAGCCTGAAGTTCAACAGCATAAAGAAAAGAAACATTTTCAGCTCTTTTCAGTTCTGTAGGCGAATCATATCGAACTCAAAACATGAACTGTTTTTTTTTCTCTCTCCACAGATGCTGCCAGACCTGATGAGTTTCTCCAGCATTTTCTGTTTTCATCTTATGTATGAAATTGACAGTCACTTTCAATATTAATAAACAGTTTCAGGTAAACTTTTAATATGTTTCAAGTCAAAACGGTCATCAGCAATTACACAAAATGGATAACATGGTATCCACAGTTCAATTCACACTGAGCCTTTCGCAGTATTTTTCATTATGCTTATTTATCTTAGAGGCAAGTTGGCGCTTGGTTTAATACTTTAGCCTAAAGATACCATCTCTGATAGTGTAGCACTCCAACAGTGCTGAACTGAAGTGTGAGCTGAATCTTGTCCTCAAGTCTCTGGAGTTTTTAAAATTTTCATTCCTGAGATATAGGTTTTGCCAGCTAGGTCAGCATTTATTTCCCATTCCAAATTGACTTTGAGAAGGTGGTGGTGAGTCACTTTCTAGGAGATTAAGAGCTGTAGGGGTATACTCAAGATGGAAATCAGGAAGACAAAAAGGGGACATGAGCTTTGGCAGACAGGGTTAGGGAGAATCCAAAGAGATTCTACAAATTCATTAAAAACAAAAGAGTAATGAGGGAGAGAAAAGAGCCCCTTAAAGATCAAATTGACTGTCTATGTGCGGAACCCCAGGAGATGGGTGAGATAATAAACGAGTTGTTGTTATGAGTGACTTCAATTTCCCCGATATTGATTGGAACCTCTTTAGTACAGAAGGTCTGGATGGAGCTAATTTGTTAGGTGTGTCCAGGATGGATTCCTAACTCAGTATGTAGATAGGGTGACTAGGGAGAGGTCATATTAGATCTGGTGCTAGGCACAAGCCAGGCCAAGTGTCAGATCTCTCAGTGGGAGACCATTTTGGTGACAGTGACCAAAACTGCCTCACCTTTACCATAGCCATGGAGAGGAATAGGTACAGACTGTATGGGAAGGTATTTAATTGGGAGAGGGGAAATTATACTGCTATCAGACGGGTGCTGTGGAATATAAATTGGGAACAATTGTTCTACAGAAAAGGCACAACAGAAATGTGGAGGCTATTTAAGGAGCACTTATTGCGAGTTTTGGATAACTTTGTCCCACTGAGACAGGCAAGGAATGGTAAGGTGAAGGCGCCTTGGATGACAAGAGCAGAGAAGCTTCTCATCAAGAGGAAGAAGGAAGCACACTTAAGGTTGATGAAGCAAGGAAGTGGCACAGCTTTAGAAGATTATAGGGTAACAAGGAAAGAACTCAAAAATGGACTGAGGGGAGCAAGGAGGGGTACGAGAAAGCTTTGGCAGGAAAGATTAGGGAAAACCCAAAGGCTCAACATTTACGTGAGGAATAAGAGAATGATCAGAGAGACGGTAGGGTCCATCAGGGATACTGGAGGGAATTTGTGCCTGGAGACTGAAGAGATAGGGGAGGCCTTAAATAAGTTTTTTGCTTTAATATTCGTTAGAGAGAGGGACCTTGTTGATAGTGAGAACACCATGGACCAGGTTAATAGGCCCGAACAGATTGATATTAAGGAAGTGGATGTGCTGGAAATTCTGGGAAGCATCAAAATAGGTAAGTCCCCAGGACCGGACCAGATATATCCAAGGTTGCTACGGGAAGTGAGGAATGAGATTGTTGCGCTTCTGGTGATGATCTTTGCATTCTCATTCTCCACGGAAGTAATACCTGCTGATTGGAGGGAGGCAGATGTTGTTCCTCTGTTTAAGAAAGGCAAAAGGGAAATCCCTGGGAATTACAGACCAGTCAGTGTTATGTCTGTGGTAAGCAAGGTACTGGAAAGGATTCTGAAAGATAGTAGTGATGACTATTTGGAAAAATATAGTTTGATTAAAGATAGTCAGTGTGGCTTTGTGAGAGGCAGGTCACACCTCACAAGCCTTATTGAGTTCTTTGAGGATGTGACGAGACAAGTTGACGAAGGTCGAGTAATGGATGTGGTGTATATGGATTTCAGTAGGCTCAGTAGGCTCATTCAGAAAGTTAGGAAGTATAGTATACAGGGAAATGTGGCTGTCTGGATACAGAATTGGCTGGCCAAAAGAAGACAGGGAGCGGTAGTGGATGGAAAGAATTTTGCCTGGAGGTCGGTGACCTGTGGTATCCTGCAGGGATCTGTTCTTGGGCCTCTGATCTTTATAGTTTTTATAAATGACTTAGATGAGGAAGTGGAAAGGTGGGTTAGTAAGTTTGGCGATGACACAAAGGGGAGTGGTGTTGTAGATAGTGTCGAATGTTGTTGCAGGCTACATCATGACATTGACAGGATATAGAGCTGGGCTGAAAAGTGGAAGATGGATTTCAACCTGGATAAATGTGAAGTGATTCATTTTAGAAGGTTGAAGTTGAATGCTGAATACAAGGTTAAAGATAGGATTCTTGGCAGTGTGCAGGAACAGCGGAATCTTAGGGTTCATTTACATAGGTATCCCAAAGTTGCCACCCAAGTTGTTAGGGTTGCTAAGAAGGAGTTTTGGCTTTCGTTATCAGAGGGATTGAGTTTAATAGCTGCAAGGTTTTGCTGCAGTTCTATAAAATCCTGGTTAGACTACACTTGGAATATTTTGTCCAGTTCTGGTTGCCTCATTATAGGAAAGATGTAGATGATTTACAGAGGGTGCAGGGGAGATTTACCAGGATGCTGCCTGGATTGGAGGGCTTGTCTTATGAAGAGAGGTTGAGTGAGCTAGGGCTTTTCGCATTGGAGATAAGAAGGAAGAAAGGTAACTTGATAGAGATGTACAAGGTAATGAGAGGCACTGATAGAGTAGATAACCAGAGACTTTTCCCCAGGGCAGAAATGGCTGTCATGAGGGGTCATAATTTTAAGGTGATTGGAAGAACGTTTAGGGGAGATGTCAGAGGTAGGTTCTTTACACAGAGAGTGGTGGGTACATGGAATGCACTGTCAGCGGTGGTAGTGTAGCTAGAAACATTAGGGACACTTAAGCGACTTTGGACAAGCACATGGATGGCAGTAAATTGAGGGATGTGTGGGTTAGGTTGATCTTAGATTAAGATAAATGCTCCGCACAACATGATGGACTGCAGGGTGTGTACTGTGTTCTATGTCATATAATATAAAAGCAGATTATAAGAACTTTAACAATTATATAAAAGGGAAGAGAATAGAATTGTGATCACAGATGACAGTAACACTAGGAGAAAGTGAGGACTGCAGATGCCGGAGATCAGCGTTGAAGAGTGTGGTGCTGGAAAAGCACAGCCGGTCAGGCAGCATCCAAGGGGCTGGACAGTCGATGTTTTGAGCTTAAGCTCTTCCTAATAAAGAACTCCGGCTCCTCGGATGCTGCCTGATTGGCTGTATTTTCCAGCACCGCAATCTTTGACGGTAACACTAGGCAACTTAGATCCCAGCGTGAAACCTGGCTTGATAGACCATAAATTCAATTTTGAAATTTGTTTATCATGGTGGTCATTCAGTGAACATATTCACAAGAGATTGCCAATGTACTTTTAACAAAATAACATCAAATTGTAAGATATAGTAAAAGAGAAATAAAAAGTAAACCATATGAGAATTATTAAGTGATTGGGGAACAATGTAGTAGATAGAACATAATGTGGGCAGTGGGTGAGGTTATTCACTTTAGTTGCAATAATAGAAAAGCAGACATCTTCAAAAAGGTGTGCCACTTGGGATTTTTGTACAAGTGACACAAAGTCAGAATGGTGTATGGATTGATGAGGAACTCGCAGGTGATATGTGCTCCATGCATCTGCTGCTCTTATCTTTCTTCGTGGTAGAGATTTGGAAGGTGCTGTCAAAGCAGCAATTGGCAAATTACTGCGCTGCGTCTTGTTTATGGTATACACTCATGTTACAGGATATTAGTGGTGGAAAGGTTGACATTTAATGTAATGGATGTGAAGCAGATCTGCTGCTGCTTTGTTTTAGATAATGTTGAGAATTTCTGGAGTGTTTCTGGAGTTCCATTCATCTAGATAAGTGGAGAATACTCTATCATGCACCTGACCTATGCTTCCGTCACATTTCAGACATTTGTCTTGGAGATGATGGGCAAGCTCTGGAGAGTCAGGAGGTCAGTAACTTGTTGGAGAATCTCCAGCCTCTGACTTCTTCTTGTAGCCAAATTATTTATATGGCTGCTCCAGTTAAGTACTAGCCAATCATAACCACTTTATATTAATGGTGGAAGATTTAGAAATGGCAATACCTGAACTTCAAGGGCTGGACATTTCATTCGTATTTTGTTGTTGCTATACGATTCTTTTGTAGGAAATTTATCCTTTTGCAATGGGAAACTTAATGGATTCTATGAAGATCCGCAGGACAACACCAGTTACTATTTCTGTCTGTCAGAAAAAACGCAACATCTTGCCTGTCAACCCAATTTAGTCTTTACTATGACGGTTGTTGCATGTGTGCATCCAACATTGCTACCAATCTTAGTCTCAACCATGGCGACAACAACAAAGAAGACCCCAACAACTTCAAGGGAGACCACTATAATGACGACAGAGGCCCCAACAACACCAACAAAAGAAACTACTATAATGACAACGGAGGCCCCAACAACAACAAAGACGACTATAATGACAACAGAGGCACCAGCAACAAAGGAAACCACAATAATTACAACAGAGGCTCCAATAATAAAGACCACCATAATGACAACTGAAGTCCCAACAACAACAGAGGCCCCAATAACAATGGCAACTGTGATGACAACAGAGGCCCCAACAACAACGACAACTGTAATGACAACAGAGGCCCCAACAACAACGACAACTGTAATGACAACAGAGGCCCCAACAACAGAGGCCCCAACAACAACGACAACTGTAATGACAACAGAGGCCCCAACAACAACGACAACTGTAATGACAACAGAGGCCCCAACAACAGAGGCCCCAACAACAACGACAACTGTAATGACAACAGAGGCCCCAACAACAACGACAACTGTAATGGCAACAGAGGCCCCAGCTACAGAGGCCCCAGCTACAGAGGCCCCAACAACGGAAGCCCCAACAACAAAGACCACTATAATGACAACAGAAGCCCCAACAACACAGGCCCCAACAACAACAAAGACCACGATCATGACAACAGAAGCCCCAACAACAACACAGGCCCCAACAACAACCACTATAATGACAACAGAGGCCCCAACAACGAAGACCACTATAATGACAACAGAAGCCCCAACAACAGAGGCCCCAACAACAAAGACCACTATAATGACAACAGAAGCCCCAACAACAACAAAGACCACTACAATGACAACAGAGGCCCTAACAACAACAAAGACCACTACAATGACAACAGAGGCCCCAACAACAATAAAGACCACTACAATGACAACAGAGGCCCCAACAACGAAGACCACTATAATGACAACAGAAGCCCCAACAACAGAGGCCCCAACAACAAAGACCACTATAATGACAACAGAAGCCCCAACAACAACAAAGACCACTACAATGACAACAGAGGCCCCAACAACAACAAAGATCACTACAATGACAACAGAGGCCCCAACAACGACAAAGACCACTATAATGACAACGGAAGCCCCAACAACAACAGAGGCCCCAACAACAAAGACCACAATAATGACAACAGAAGCCCCAACAACGACAAAGACCACAATAATGACAACAGAAGCCCCAACAACAACAAAGACCACTATAATGACAACGGAAGCCCCAACAAGAACAAAGACCACTACAATGACAACAGAGGCCCCAACAATGACAAAGACCACTATAATGACAACGGAAGCCCCAACAACAACAGAGGCCCCAACAACAAAGACCACAATAATGACAACAGAAGCCCCAACAACGACAAAGACCACTATAATGACAACGGAAGCCCCAACAACAACAGAGGCCCCAACAACAAAGACCACAATAATGACAACAGAAGCCCCAACAACGACAAAGACCACTATAATGACAACAGAAGCCCCAACAACGACAAAGACCACTATAATGACAACGGAAGCCCCAACAACAACACAGGCCCCAACAACAAAGACCACAATAATGACAACAGAGGCCCCAACAACAACACAGGCCCCAACAACAACCACTATAATGACAACAGAGGCCCCAACAACGAAGACCACTATAATGACAACAGAAGCCCCAACAACAGAGGCCCCAACAACAACACAGGCCCCAACAACAAAGACCACTATAATGACAACATTGGCCCCAACAACAACAAAGACCACTATAATGACAACGGAAGCCCCAACAACAACAGAGGTCCCAACAACAACAAAGACCACCAAAATAACAACAAAGGCTCCAACATCAAGTGTGACCCCTTTAACAATAAAGAAAACCTCTGCAATGACAAAGGCATCAACAGTGGCTCCTTCAACAATTGGGAATGTCACAACAGCCACTCCAGGTAAGGTAGAAAAATTGTTTACTGATATATTTATGTCATCCAAATTGTTCCATTTATTTTTGAAGAAAATGTATTTGTCATGCCTTTTTACAAGTAAGTACAACATTTATCAGCTTGAAATCCAACTTTTGTATATTTTAATCATTCCTACTCCTCTTTATCCTCTGCACTGTAAAGCACAGCACTGTAGGAACACCTTCATCACCTAGACAGCAGTAGCTCATCAAGGTGGCTCATCACCAGCTTCTTAAGTGCAATTTGGGGAGGGTAATAAAAGCTGGCATTGCTAGTGATACCCATTGTGCCAGGAAGCCAGGTTTGATTCCAGATTTGGGCAACTGTCTGTGTGGACCTTGCACATTTTCCCCATGTAAAGGTTGAGATAAATATATTTTTAATCAGTAAGGAAATCAAGGGTTATGGTGAACTGGAGTTAAGGATTATCCATGATCAGCCATGATCTTATTGAATGGCGGAGCAGACTCAATGGTCTGAGTGTTCCTATGTCTTGTAAGGTCAGAAGTGGGGATGTTCACTGGTGTTTAAACAATATTCAGTATCATTTGTCATTTCTCAGATACTGAAGCAGTCCCTATCCAAACACAGCATGACTTGAACAATATCCAGGCTTAGGCTGACAAATGGCAAGTAACATTTGGCAATTGCCATTTCCAATAAGACAGAATCTCACCATTGCCCCTTTCCATTCAATGGTGTTACCATCACTGAATTCTTTACTCTCAACATCCTGATGTTACTATTGGTGAGAAATGGAACTAAACTCACCATATTAATACTGTGGCTATGAGAGCAGGCCAGAGGCTAGGAATCCTATAGTGAATAACATTCCTCTTGACTCCTCTCAACCTGTCCATCATCTACAGGGCAAGAGTCCGAAGTGAGGGAATACTCTCCACTTGCTTGAATCAATGCAGCTCAAACAACAGTTAAGAAGTTTGATATAATCCAGGACAAAGCAGTCTGTTTGTTTGGTTGCACATCCTCAAACATCCAGTCTTTCCACCATTGATGCTCAGTAAACAGCAGTGTTTACCATTCTCAAGATGCAGATACACACCAAGGCTTCTTAGGTGGGATTTTCCAAGCCCATGATCACTACTATCAAGAATGATGAGGGCAGCAGATACCTGGAACACTATCAATTGGAGGTTCACTTCCAAGTCACTTGCCATTGTAACTTGGAAATATAGCACTGTTCTTTCAGTGTTGCTGAGGGAAAATCATGGAATTCCCTCCCTATTGGCACTGTGGCTTTACCTACACAAAATAGATTGCAGCAGTTCAAGAAGGCAGCTCACCTCCGTCTTCTCAAGGACAACTAGATATGGGAAATAAATGCTGGACCAGTCCAGGTCCTATGAATAAACAAAAAGGACTCCCTACAATGATATCAGTCAGATTCCTATTAAGATGTAACCAATTCAGTTTGCACATTTCCCAACTGCCTCAGAGGAAACCATCCCAATTCCTCAGTCAATCAATCCATGTTATGCTCACCAGTTCTTATCACAGATTATTGCTCTTGAAGTCCTGCTTTTTAGTTTTCTTTTAAACTCCCTGAAATCTACTTTAAGGACTTCATAAAGTTCTTTATACCCATGTCACTGGTAGCAACAGGGACCATGATATCTGACTGATCCCCTCCTCCAAAAGGATGTTCTGCTGCTGCTCCATTGGTTTTGCCTGACACCAGTGAGACAATACACCATCCTGGAGTCACATTTAGTTCCACAGAAATGGCCCTTCCAAATCCTTACCAAAACTTCCCCACCATTCTTCCCTCTTCCCCTCCATACATAAGAACTCAAGAACATAAGAACTAGGAGCAGGAGTCGGCCATCTGGCCCTTCAAACCTGCTCTGCCATTCAATAAGATCATTGTTGATCTTTTTGTGGCCTCAGTTCCACTTACCCACCTGGTCACCATAACCCTTAATTCATTTATTGTTTTAAAAAATCATCTATCTTAGCTTTAAAACATTTACTGAGGAAGCCTCAACTACTTCACGGGGCAGGGAATTCCATAGGTTCACAACCCTCTTGGTAAAGAAGTTCCTTCTCAATTCAGTCCTAAATCCGCTCCCCCTAATTTTGAGGCTATACCCTCTTGTCCTAGTTGCACCTGCCAATGGAAACATCCTCTCTACTTCTACCTTATCTATTCCCTTCATAATTTTACATGTTTCTATAAGATCCTCCTTCCTTTTTCTAAATTCCAATGAATAGAATCCCAATCTACTTAGTCTCGTCTCATAAGCCAAACCCCTCAATTCCGGAATTAACCTAGTGAACCTCCTCTGCACCCTGTCTTGTGCCAGTCCATCCTTTCTCAAGCAAGGAAACCAAAACTGCACACGGTACTCCAGGTGTAGCCTCACCAGCACCCTATACAGCTGCAACATAACCTCCCTGCTTTTAAACTCAATCCCTTCAGCAATGAAGGACAAAATTCCATTTGCCTTCTTAATTACCTTCTGTGATTCATGCACAAGAACACCCAGGTCCCTCTGCACAGCAGCATGCTGCAACATTTTACCAATCAAGTAATAGTCCTTATTCTGACCAAAAAGCGAGACTTCACATTTATTAACATTGTACTCCATCAGCTAGACCTTTTCCCATTCACTTAAACTATCTATGTCCCTTTGCAAAATTTCACAGTACTCTGCACACTTCACTCTACCAGACATCTTAGTGTCATCCGCAAACTTTGACATGTTACATGTGGTCCCCAACTCTAAATCATCTATGTAAATTGTGCATAATTGCAGTCCCAACCCAGATCCATCTGATAACTCCTTGTTACCACCTATCTTCCTTTGATATAAGAAACCATCATCCTCACCCAGTTTCCACAATGGAAGACCAGTTAGCAAGCTGGATAGTTAGGGAACTCCTGTACTACCTGTCTGGTTCTCCTAGAAAGTTAGTTGTTCTGCTGTAGTTACTACATAACACATCAGTTATAGGTGATTGGTCTTAGCTGTGTGCTTTGTTATGTAATACGATTTATTATTTGTTTATGATGAGAAGATTTTTATTTAGTACAATCCAGGTTTTTAAAATTTTGATATTAATTATTCCTAATATCAAATAAGGAGGTAAAATTAGCCTTACATCTTATATCAAATCTAATCATTTAAATGTTAAAACAGAAGTTGCTGGAAAACCTCAGCAGACCTGGCAGCATCTGTGAAGAGAAATCAAAGTTAACGTTTCGGATTCATCGACCCTTTGTCAGAGCTCAGAGGAAGGGTCACCAGACCCAAAATGTTAACTTTGATTTCTCTTCATAGATGCTGCATACCTGCTGAGCTTTTCCAGCAACTGCTTTTGATTCTGATTTACAGCATTCGCATTTTCTTTTGGTTTTATCTACTCATTTAAACATTTACTTATCCACATTTGCACTTGGTTTAATTTAGCACCCCTTTCACCATCTGATTCAATTTTTCTACTACAAAGTTCCATTATTAGATTGTTTGGCAAACCATTCCACTACGTAAATTTAACCAACTCTCACCAATTTCCATGATTAAATTCATACAGTTTGTTATAATGTTTTTTATGTGCATTTGGCTGATTCTGTGATTCTTTGTTAGGTCCCAGTATTGTGGATCCAGACTTCTGCCAAAAGAAGGATAATGGATATTTTCCTGATCCAATGGATAGGTTTCGCTTCTATCAATGTGCATTTGGTCAAACATTCCACTTGTCATGTCCAGACCCACTGGTTTTCAATCCAATACTGAGGATGTGTGACTGGCAAATTATTGATCCAAAAGGTAAACAGAGATGTTGAATTATTTTTTCTGTTCATTTATTGAATATTAGAGTTGCTGGCATTATTGTCCATCGCTAATTTGCTACAAGAAAATGTGGTGAGCGGCCTTAGAGTCATAGAGCCATAGAGATGTACAACACAGAAACAGACTCTTCGGTTCAACTTGTCGACACTGAGCAGATATCTCAACTCAATCTAGTCCCACCTGCCAGCACCTGGCCCATATCCCTCCAAACCCTTCCTGTTCACATACCCATCCAGATAGCTTTTAAATGTTGCAATTGTACTAGCCTTCACCACTTCCTCTGGCAGCTCATTCCATACACGTTCCACCCTCTGCGTGAGTTTGTTGCCTCTGAGGTATCTTTTATATCTTTCCCCTCTCACCCTAAATCTATGCCCTCTACTTCCCCCACCCCACGGAAGAGACTTTGGCTATTTACCCTATCCGTGCCCCTCATGATTTTATAAACCTCTATAACGTCACCACTCAGTCTCCGATGTTCCAGGGAAAACAGCCCCAGCCTATTCAACCTCTTCCTATGGCTCAAATCCTTCAACCCTGGCAACATCCTTGTAACTCTTTTCTGAACCCTTTCAAGTTTCACATCTTTCCAATAGGAAGGAGACCAGAATTGCACGCAATAATCCAACAGTGGCCTAACCAACGTCCTGTACAGCCGCAACATGAACATGTACTCAATACTGTGACCAATAAAGAAAAGCATACCAAATGCCTTCTTCACTATCCTAACTACCTGCGACTCCACTTTCAAGGATCTATGAACCAGCACTCCAAGGTCTCTTTGTTCAGCAACACTCTCTAGGACCTTACCATTAAGTGTATACGTCCTGCTAAGGTATGCTTTCCCAAAATGCAGCACCTCACATTTATCTAAATTAAACTCCATCTGCCAATTCTCAGCCCATTGGCCCATATGATCAAGATCCCGTTGTAATCTGGGATAACCTTCTTTGTTGTCCGCTACACCTCCAATTTGGTGTCATCTGCAAACTTACTAACTATATCTCTTATGCTTACATCCATATTATTTATATAAATGATGAAAAGTAGTGGACCCAGCACTGATCCTTGTGGCACTCCACTGGTCAACCCTCCACCACCACCCTCTGCCTCCTACCTTTGAGCCAATTCTGTATCCAAATGGCTAGTTCTCCCTGTATTCCATGAGATCTAACCTTGCTAACCAGTGTCCCATGGGGAACCTTCTCGAACGCCTTACTGAAGTTCATATAGATCACATCTACCGCTCTGCCCTCATTATGCCTCTGTTACTGCTTTAAAAAACTCAATCAAGTTTGTGACAATGATTTCCCATGCACAAAGCTATGCTGACTATCCCTAATCAGTCCTTGCCTTTCCAAATACATATACATCCTGTCCCTCAGGATTCCCTCCAACAACTTGCTCACCACCGACGTCAGGCTCACTGGTCTATAGATCCCTGGCTTGACTAATTTTCTTAAATAGTGGCACCACATTTGCCAACCTCCAGTCTTCTGGCACCTCACCTGTGACTATTGATGATACAAATATCTCAGCAAGGGGCCCAGCAATCACTTCCCTAGCTTCCCACAGACTTCTAGGGTATACCTGATCAGATCCTGTGGAATTACCCACTTTTATATGTTTCAAGACATCCAGCACTTCCTCCTCTGTAATATGGACTTTTTTCAAGATGCCACCATCTATTTCCTTCGTTCTATATCTTCCATGTACTTTTGCACAGTAAACACTGATGCAAAATACTCTTTTAGGATCTCCCCCATCTCCTGCGGCTCCATACAAAGGTCGCCTTGCTGGGGCTCTATTCTCTCCCTAGTTACTCTTTTGTCCTTCTTGCATCTCTGGAAGCGATGTGTGGTATTGAATGAGTAATGATATAGGTCCAGATGGTGTGTGGCTTGGAACGGTGTTCCCTAGCGCCAGCCACCCTTGTTCTTCTAGATTTATGATGGTTTGGCTCTAGGAGAAAATGTGGTGAATTGATGCAGTATGTCAGCTGGTACATACTGCAGTTAAAGTGTAAAAATGGTGGAAGACATGAATATTTAAGATGGCAGATGAAGTATCAATCAGGTGGGCTACTTTGCTGATTTTTTTACATGTTTTTATTCCTTCTAAATGCATCCATGCTATTTACCAGGAGAAAGTTATGCCCCTTAATCCCATTGATTTCAATATTAGGATTTCTCATTTCCATACTTGAAATTAATGCCGTAAATTTTGGTTTTTAAACAAAAGGGAATTGGATGTACACTTAAAACTAAAAAAAAGTTGCAAAGCTGTGGGGAAGTTCATCAAGGCGTGAAACTAGTTGGTTAAATCATTCACAGATCTAGCCAAATGGCCTCTTTCTACACTTTGTATTAATATATGATAATATACCTCCAGGTCTTCACCTCACATGCATATCTTAGAAATGCTGATTGTCTGTTGTGATGAGAGGAGAGGATAGGCAAGGTAAGGACTCAGGGAAAGACAGAATCTTCAAGAGAAACAGGCGGGATGAGAATTCAACGACCAACAGTCAGAGTCAGAGCTAAATTCATTAGATCTGACTGGATTGGTTAAAATTTAAAACAAAGAACTGTACAGCACAAGTTCAGGTCCTTCAGCCCACAATGTTTGCCGAACATGATGCCAAATTAAACTAATCTCTTCTGCCTGTCCTTGGTCCATATCCCTCTATTCCATGTACATTCATGTGCTTATCTAAAAGTCCCCTATTAAACACCCCTATTATATCTGCCTCTACACCACTCTGGCAGCAGGTTCCAGACTCCTACCACTCTCTGTGTAAAAAATTTGTCCCTCATATCTTCTTTGAACTTACTCCCCCTCATGTTAAATGCATGCCGTCTGGTATTAAACATTTCAACTCTGGGAAAAAGATGCTGACTGCCAACTCTATCTGTGCATGTCATAATTTTACAGACTTCGATTAAGCCTCCCCTCAGCCTCTACCACTCCAGCCTCTCCTTAGAGCTCACACCCTCTAATCCAGGCAGCATTCTGGTAAACCTTTTCTGCATCCTCACCCAAAGCCTTTACATCCTTCCTGTAATGTGGCAACCAGAATTAAACGTAATATTCTAAGTACGACCTAAACAAAATTTTATAAAACTGCAACTTGACATCCTGACTCTTATATATACTCAAAGCCAAAAGATTTGCCATTGCTGAAAATCAGAAATATAAACAGAATTTTTTGGAAAATCTCAGCAGGCCTGGTAGCGCCTGTGGAGAGAAATCAGAATTAATGTTTTGGGTCCAGTTATCCTTCTTCAGACCTGATGGTATCTGGGAAATGTTGCTTTTTATGCAGAAAATAGTGTGGAGGAGGGATTAATGAGTAAACATTAGGTGGAGATACAGCACTTATAATGATGCGGTCATATTGTAGATAAAGAAGGTACAGGCAGAAAGAGCATAGGTGACCACCAGACAGAGTAAAAGCATCAGACAAGAGTCTCCTGGGCCAACTCTCTATCATACATTCTCTTTTTGAATAAAGGGGGAATGGTTTCTCCGGGGAATGCAGTTGGAGCTAAGTCCATGGCATCAGGAGAATCTCAGCTGCACATGGTAGGGGAAGAAAGGAAATGTAAGGACAAGAATGACAGTGGATTATATTATCAAGGGAACAGATGGATGTTTCTCCTGCCACAGACATGAGAACAGATAATGTGTTACCTTCCTGTTGCCAAGGTAAAGGATGTCACTGAGTGGCTGAAGGGAGAAGGGAGAGCAGGCAAAGGTCAATACTAATATAACATAAAAAGCAGGAAGGGGCCCTGCAAGCAGAATATAGGGAGCTAGGAATCAAATTAAACAACGGGACTTCAAAGATAGTAATTTCAAGATTACCACCAATGCCACATGCTAGGGAGATTGGGAATAGTATACTGACGATATGAATGTGCAGCAGGACGGATGGTGTAGGAGGGAATAATTTAGATTCTTGAGACATTGACTGATTCTGGGGATGATAAGACCTATAGAAGCTGATGGATGGCTTGTATCACAGCGCGACCCTGATCATTGGGTGATCATTATGCATGGGGAGGGGTGGTTAAATTAGAGTGGCAGGGGTACAGGTACCTCAGCAGGAAGACAAGAATGAGGGAATCAAGAATGGAAAGAAAGGATAAATAAGTAGAAAGCAAAATGGACAGTAGAGGAAATGTGTGTAAAATATGTCAAAAGGACAAGACTAAAGGCAATATATCTGAATGCATGGCCATGAGGTACACTGATTAACAGCAGAAATTATTGTACAGGGCAAAGCTGTAAATGCAATTATTTCCACATGGTTACAGGGTAACCAAGGCTGGGGACTCAATAGTTATTCAAGGACAGAAAAAACAAAAAAAGGAAGTGGGTAGCAGTGATAATGAAATATGAATAGTCAGTGTAATAGTCAGAGAAGATGTTAGTGCTGGAAATCAAGATGTAAAATCAGTCTGGTGGAGCTAAGAAGTAACAAGGGCAGAAAACATTGTCTCGGGGCCTCCAAATGGTACTGGTGAGTTAGGCAATAGCATTAAGCAGGAAATTAGAGATGCATTCAACAAGGGCACTACAGTAATCATGGCTGATTTTTGTGTAAAGACATGCAGATGCTGGAAATCTGAAATAAATGCAGACAATGCTGGAGAAACTCAGCAGGTCTGGCAGCATCTGTGGTGAAAGAGTCTGGTATGACACTTCTTCAGTTCTGAAGGGGTTGATTAATAATCTTGTTGTGAGACGCCCTTTAGGGAAAAAGTGACCATAACAGAATTCTTTATTTGGATAGAAAGTGAAATACAAAGCTTGGATCCTAAATTTAAACAAACAAAACTGTGATGGTATGAGGGATGAGTTAGCTGTGATAGAACTGACTAACTTCATTAAAAATGATGACAGCGGTTAATATTTAAGATATTAATGCATGTATTACAGCAATTCTACAGTCCTTCGGCGGGTGGGGAGGTTGGGGGGCGTAAGGGGGGTCACACATCAGTGCCAAAGATAAAGCTGAAGCATTTTGCAAAAGCCTTCAACCAGAATTGGATGATCCATTTCAGTCTCCTCCGGACCTCCCCAACACCGTTTCAGAGAGTAGTAGGGGCATGAAATGCACTGCCTGCAATAGTTGTACTCACTAACTGTACAAGCATTTAAATGGTCATTAGATAGGCAAAAGGACAAAAATGGAATAGTGTAGTTTAGATGGGCTTCAGATTGGTTTCACAGGGCAGTGCAACAACAAGGGCCAAAGGGCCTGTACTGCGCAGTAATATTCTACGTTTTATCTCAGATGCAAGTCTTCAGCCAACTTGCTCCATGTGATATCCAAAAGTACACTGGATACTGCAAGGGCTATTGATTCTGACAAAGCTCCAGTCACAGGACTTAAGATGTGCTCAGAACTTGTCACAACCTGAGCCAAGCTGTTTTATCACATATATAACATTGGGGCACAAACTGCATCCACAGCTCAGTTTCACAGTATCACTACAAGTGATGGCCTAATGGTATTATTGTTAGACTATTAATCCAAAGATCATGGTAATGGATTTGCATGCTGCCATGGCAGATGGTGGAACTTGAATTCAGTAAATATCTGAAATTATGAGTCTAATGACAACCATGAAACGGAAAGCTCATCTGGTTTACTAATATCCTTTAGAACAAAGATATGTGTTTGGCACCGTGTGGGCGGCACGGTGGCACAGTGGTTAGCACTGCAGTCTCACAGCGCCTGAGACCCGGGTTCAATTCCCGACTCAGGCGACTGACTGTGTGGAGTTTGCACGTTCTCCCCGTGTCTGCGTGGGTTTCCTCCGGGTGCTCCGGTTTCCTCCCACAGTCCAAAGCTGTGCAGGTTAGGTGAATTGGCCATGTTAAAATTGCCCGTAGTGTTAGGGGTATGGGTGGGTTGCGCTTCGGCGGGTCGGTGTGGACTTGTTGGGCTGAAGGGCCTGTTTCCACACTCTAAGTAATCTAAAAAAAAAGAACAGCATAGCAATGGCCCTTTGGGCCACCAAGTCTGTGTTGACACATGACTCCTTTCTAAACTATAAACCTTTTACTTCCATGTTGTCTGTATTTCTCTATTCCCTGTCTATTCATGTATCTGTCCAGATGCCTCTTAAACATTGCTTTTGTATCTGCCTCTACCACCTTGTGCAGAAGGTTATTTCCTAAAGAAGGGTTCTATTCGAAAGGTTGACTTCTCCACCTCCTTTTAGATTAGATTCCCTACAGTGTGGAAACAGGCCCTTTGGCCCAACAAGTCCACACTGACCCTCCGAAGACTAACCCACCTAGTCCCATTTCCCTCTGACTAATGCAGCTAACACTATGGGTAATTTAGCATGGCCAATTCACCTTACCTACACATCTTTGGACTGTGGGAGGAAACCGGAGCACCCGGAGAAAAACCCACGCAGACACGGGAAGAATGTGCAAGCTCCACACAGACAATCACCTGAGGCTGGGATCAAACCTGGGACCCAGGTGCTGTGAGGCAGCAATGCTAACCACTGAGCCACCATGCCGCCAAGCCACCTCATGATTCTGTCTAGTTTGCTGTGTTCTTCCAGGCTCCTGCTTTCTACTTTGGATTCCAGCATCTGTAGTCTTTTTGTCTCTACCACCTCCTCTGATAGCATGTTCCATGCACTTACCACCCTCTGTGTAAAAAAACTTGCCTTTCAAGTCTCCTTTAAACTTACCCCCTTTTACCTTAAACCTATGTCCCCAAGATGTCTTTAACCTTGGGATCAGACATGCAACACAATCATTTTAGTTATGATTGTGGCTGGTGCAGAACACTACCTAACCCATTAATTGTATTGACCCCCCTACCTCTGCCACATTCCTTTACATTCTCCACACTTGAATAGTTTCCCATAGCTGGTGCCATGATCTGATTGCTCGTCCACGTCGTCATCAACCACACAGGCCATAAAAACCTTTTATGTAGGTACAAGGTTGATGACCTACTGTATTGGGATCCCCTTAACTGTCTGAATTGAAAGCTCTCCTATCCCTAATGGCAAACAGAACTCTGCCATGTCCTAATCTAAGGTATGTGACATCTCCGATAATTAGTGTGCATGAGGCCAGAAAAACTCCCTGTTTGAAAATCACAGTTTCTAAGTTACCTGTTACTACTGAAGTCTCACACTGAGGGAGTGGTGACAGTTATATGTGGGTGATAGTGGTTTGGACTCTGCCATATTCAAGATGAATTGATCAAAAGGAATAGAATTTCCATTTCTCTGATTCATTTTGATACAATGGGTTTCCCTTCACCTCTTACTGTATGAATGATTTGGGGGTGCTGGTGTTGGACTGGGGTGGACCAAGTTAAAAATTACACAACATCAGGTTATAGCCCAACAGGTTTATTAGGAAGCACTAGCTTTCGAAGTGCTGCTTCTTCATCAGGTGTTTGTGGAGCAGCACAACCACCTGATGAAGAAGCAACGCTTTGAAAGCTAGTGCTTCCAAATAAACCTGTTGGACTATAACCTAGTGTCATGTGATTTTTAACTACGGTATGAATGAGTTGCAACATAAACGAAGAGCAGCCAAACTTCGGTTAACATGTATAATTCCTTTATGGGAGAATGTGGCATACAGTGCTATCAGAGGGAAGCCAAGGAAAGTGTAAATTTCCAATTTGATTGTGCATTAATAGAGAAGTACCCTGAATTTGAGCTTTCAATACCAGAAGATTTGGATGCTTGGCTCATGGATCATAATTAGTACACAGATGTAGAACGTGATTATGAATGCTAACAGAATGCTATTGTTTATTGCGAGAGGAATAGAATATAAAAGCAGAAAGCTTTGATACAGTTAATACAATGTATAAGTAATAAATGCAGTTTTGTTCTCCTGATTTAAAGAAGGAATATATTGAAATTAACTGCAGTTCAGAAGAGGATCACTCAACTGATTCTTGAGATGAATGGGCTAGCTTCCAAGGAAAGATTGAACAGGTCAGGCTTATATCCATTGGAAGTAGAAGAATGCAAGGAGATCTACTGAAACACATAAAATGCTAAGGGGACTTGACAGGATAAATGATTGTAGGAGAGGCTAGAATGAGGGGATACAATTTAAAATAAGGGGAATTTCATTTAAGACAGAGGTAAGGGGATATTTTTGCTTTCTGATCATCATTAGTCTGTGGAAATTTAGTCCACAGACAGCAGTGGAAGCTTTTTAAGGTAGAGGCAGATTAATTTTTGATTGGTACTCATCAAAATTGAACTAGAACTTGACAGAAGTGCATACAATTATGAAGGGTGTAAATGGTATGGACAGGAAGGCACTTTTCCATTCGAAGAGGGATCAGTAACCAGGGAGCTAGAATTAAGGTAAAAGATAGAAGGCTAATAAAAGTGTTGCAGAGAATGTTTTTCACTCAGAGACTATTGTGAGTATTGAATTCGTTGCCTGAAAGGGTGCTTGAGTCAGAAATTCTTGCAACATTTAAGCAGTATTTAGATAATTATGTTCATTGACAGGGTCATTGGCTAAAAGCTGGAAAATGAAATTAATGTAGACAGATCTTTGACCAACCTGGACAAAGTGTGCTGAATTGCCTCCTTCCATGCTGTAAACATCTGCAAGCCAATGAGATTCAAGACAGGTAGTCAGGAAAGTAATAATGGTTCCAATTAGATTAGCCATGATCTTATCAAATGGCAGAAAAGATTTTATGGCCTGAATGGTGTACAGTAGAACCCCCGTATCCACGGATTCAGTTTCTGCGAGTTCAGTTATCTGCGGTATACTGCAGCCTAAAAATATTACATGGAACATTACAGAAAAAAAATTCAGGGGGCTGTTGGAGAGATAAGATTCCCAGTTAAATGATAAGGTTCGCTACTATTCGCAGTTTCAGGCATCACCGGTAGGTCTTGGAACATATCACCCACAGATATGGGGGGGACACCTGTACTTCTAATTTGAGAGAAAGTGAGGACTGCAAATGCTGGAGATCAGAGTCAAAAAGTGTGGTGCTGGAAAAGCACAGCAGGTCAGGCAGTATCCAAGGAGCAGGAGTGTCAACATTTTGAGCATAAGCTCTGATTCTTGATGTCCAGCTTATGCTCGAAACATTGACTGTCCTGCTCCTCAGATGCTGCCTGACTGGCTGTGCTTTTCCAGCATCACACTTTCATACTTCTAATTTGAATGTTCTTTTGTTTACTAATCCAAAAGCACAGTATAACAACTAGTAATACAACCCAAAAAATTAATTATGTCACATTTTCTCGGTGACCTTTGACAACCTAACCTTTCTTCTTCTTCTGCAGATTAATTACAGCATGGTAAACAAAGAAGAAGGAGGAAAAACAGAAAGAATAGGAGGAGGAGCATTTTGAACGACTATTCTCCACCCTAAATCACTTGCCATTATTTTCAACCTCACCAATTCAGATACATGCACTCAAGAAAAATGGTAGAGAGGGCTTGAGGAATTTACACTGGATGAGTCACAAGCAGGAAAGAGATAAAGGAGAGAGGAGTTTGAAAAGCATTTTGCCGTTGCTTGGCAACATAAGAATGAAGGGTCAGCACACTCAAATATTATGGTCCTTGGTGAAATAAAGGTGGTTTGATTAACACTTCAGATATGTGGTTCTTCAAGGATTGCAGCAGATGATAAAAGTCACAGTGGAGCAATGTCTGAATATAGTGAAGATATCAACAGATGTCTGTTGAAGTTTATGACTTTCTTCAACTCCTTCTACCAAGAGTGTCTAGGGGTGTTGGATGCCTTTGTTTGGAAGCCATGATGTGGAGGTGCCGGTGTTGGACTTGGGTGGACAAAGTCAGAAGTCACATGACACTGGTTTATAATCCAACAGGATTACAGCATGTGAAATCACAAGCTTTCAAAGTCACTTCACCTGATGGAGGAGCAGCGCTCCAAAAGCTTATGATTTCAAGTAAACATGTTGCACTATAACCTGGTGTTGTGTGACTTCTTTGTTTGGAAGGACAGAGTGCTACTCTTAGCAGTTTGGGTGGATTGACTGGAGAGAACATTTTTTTTTCTGATTTCTAAACACTTGGGACTAGTTTCCAAGAACTACTACTCGGGCTCAGAAATTAGAGGCAAGTTTCAAATCAACTCTTTGAACTGATCAGTGACACCTGGTTCCTGAGCCTTTGAACTAGCGTTGTGGCAGAAATCAAGATAGTTGTTTGAGCCAGGCCATGTATTAAGTCCCTCAGTTATCTATTAAAGGTACTGGAGAGATAGTGCCAATCTGTTCAGGCAGCTGTAGCAAAATTACAACCCAGAGCAAGAAACTTTGCAGGCCTATCACAAAATGGAAGCTACCTCAGAACCAAGAAGCTCACCCTCAGGTTGCACCTGGAGAAAGCACTATAGCATGGAATTATATCCTAGAGTTGAAATGCCTATTACCAGGGGTCATGCATTTAAGATGAGAGTGGGAAAGTTCAAAGGAGAGGTGAGGAGCAGGTGTTTTTACAAAAAGAGTGATAGGAGTCTGGAACACCAGGGTGGTGGTGGTGGAGGCAGATGCAATGGGGGTGTTTAAGGTATTTTCAGATAAGCACATGAGTATGCAAGAATTGGGGGGATATGGACAAAGGGCAGGCAGAAGGGATTAGTTTAATTTGGTGTTATGTACAGCCCAACATCATGGAACGAAGGGTCCGTTACCGTGCTGTACTGTTCTATGTTCTACAGGTTATTCAGCTATAATGCAATAGTTGTGTTCTTCTGCAACCTCATGCTATAGAAAATCGCACTATTGAAAACCACTATAGAAAATCACACTGTAGAAGATTGCTAATAGAAAATTGCTATACCCATTCAGTAGAAGGCTTGCGTTATCCAAACAAAGTCCACATTTCGTCAATTGCATTAAAGCCAATTCGTGCTGATAAAACGCGGGTTATAGCAGAACAACCTGTAAATCTGTGCACTCGTTTAAAACATGACAATAATGGGTAAAAATGTTAAACGGGACTTCATAGAACTTTGAACTACTTGAATATCCAGTGAACTAATTAATGCTGCTGTCTGAATTAGCTCTCCTGAATAAGGTCTGAGTCGTAAACACAATTGTTTTGTACATTATGAACTTGAATGAGCAAATAATTCAAATTATATAAACAGGATATATAAACAAGAGATGTAAACAGGACTGCAGTGTCAATACCAGGAGAATGTCTGACTAATCTGCCAAAATATTTCCTCACATGGGGTGTGGAGATGTAGGAGGGGGAAACATTGTGTGTAAATACTGGACCAGATTAGTTGGTTGGAATTGTTTGTTTCCAGATTGAGCTTAATTAAGATCTTAATTTCAACTCAATATTTCTTTGGATAAGGAATATGAGTTTTGCTTGCTAGGTCAAAAATTATTGTCCATCTCTAATTGGCTTGAAGAAGTTGGTGGTGAGCTATCTTCTTGAACACCTGCATTCATTAGTGTGAAGGTACACCCACACAGTAATGTTAGGAAGGGACTTCCTGCATACTGTCCCAGCAATAGTGAAGAAATTAAAAGTATGCACTCCTTCAAGTGAGTTGTTGGCCTCTGGATCCCTCATTGCCATCCCTTCTGTAAATTGATAATAATCCTGTCTGTGGAATCAGGTGATTGAATTCAATGATGGAATTGAGGAGTTAAAGTAGAGATTCAAAGTGAAGTGCTTATGGAAGAAAACATCAACTGGTCACACACTAGTCAGATATTTAAGAAACAGAAAGTTGCCAAATAATTAGGAATCTACAATGGAATTTGGTTTGGAACCTGCCTGCGGTGGAAAAATGGGAATATATTTTGACTGATTCTAACAAAGTATTTACTCTTGGAGAAATAAGGATATCAGAGAACAAAATTTCACGTAATGTAACGAAAATTTGGAACTCTCTCAAAAAGGTTGTGGATACCAAGGTAAGTTGGAGCCTTTGCAAGTGTGATTAATAAATCATTGTTTGATAAGGGTATTAAGGAATATGGATGAAAGGCAGAACGATTAATTCGAGATACAAATCAGTCATGATTTAATACAATGGTGGAACAGGCTCAAGTGGCTGAATGGCCCAGCAATTTATTTTCCCACTCTTACTTTGAAATGCAAGTGTCAGAACTTGACCCATTGAATTTTTTTTTAATATTGTGCTTTTTTTGCAGACGTTTTTAATATGACATTCTGCAGAGATAAAGCAGATGGAAACTTTGTTGATCCTATTAATCCCAATATGTTCTACCAATGTGTTGGAGGAATAACTTACCACGGGGCTTGCCAGACTGGTTTGATTTATGATGCAGTATCAAATGCCTGTGTCTGGCCATATAGTACTCCAACAACAGGACTGCCACAGCTTACTACACAAGGTAAGGGAAAAGATGACAGTCTTGGGGAGGTATTTGCAAGTAGGAAGAGGGTAAAAACATAATATGATCTATCAAAATACGCTCTCCTTTTTTGTAATGAAACCATAGAAAACTGTATCACTGAGTTTGTGCTACTGTTCTTAATGCTGAATTGAGTGCAGTATTCCAGCTGAGGCTGACTATGTGGTATTATATAGGTTTAGTATCACCTTTCTGGCATTTGAACTTTCTGCCTTTATCTATAAAACCTCGGATCCCATTTGTTTTATTAAATGCTTTGTTTTAACCTTTCCTGTCACCTTCAAATTTTGTGCTTAAATATCCACATGACTTTCCATTTAAGTCCTTTTTTAAATGGTATCATTTGGCATATTGTCTTCTCACATTTTCTGACTAGAAAGATTCAGGCAATTGAGCTCCAATAAATATACACTGACCAAGAAGAGTCTCTACCTCTGAGTCAGAAAAAAGTCCTACCTTCCCTGTCTGAGCAGGATGATTATAAATAACTAGACACTGACCAAAATAATGGTTGTTGAGCTAGGAGATATGTACTTGCAATGTATAAATACTATAAGCAACTACATAGGTCTGTATTAATTGGCTTCAGTTCTAACCTTTACCTTTCTGGAATAGAACATGGGGAAAAAAGATTGCTTTCAGGTCACTTGCAAATTTAGCAATGATGCCCTCAGTTCCTTCGCCCACATTGTTAATATATAATGTGAATGGTTGTGGTTCCAACACTGGCCCCTGCAGAACTCCATTAGTCACTGGCTGCCAACTTGAAAAGACCGTTTTATCATCATTGTCTGCAATCAGCCAATCCTTCATCCATGCCAGCACCTTACTCCTTACATCATTGGCTCCTGTCTTATTTAACAGCCACCAGTGTGGCATTTGTAAAAGGCCTTCTGGAAATCCAAATATATCACGACCACTGCCCAACTTGCTCATTACTTCCTCAAAGAAATCTGGCAGATGTGTCAGATATGATCTCCTTTTAATTAAGCCATACTGACTCAGCCATTTTCTAACCATGCACTTCCAAGTCTTCTGTGTCTCATTCTTAATAATGCACTCCAAGATCTTCCGAATAACTGAGTTCAGACTAACTGGCCTATGATTTCCTGTCTTCTGCTTTCCACGCTTCTGAAACAAGGGTGTTGCTTTAGTCATTTTCCAATCCTCTTGGACCCTCCATGCCTCCAATGATTCTTGAAAGATCACCACCAATATTTCCACAATCTCCTCAGCTAACTCCTTCAGAACTCTGGGTGTAGTCCATCCAGTCAGGGTGATTTATCCAACTTCAGATCTTTCAATTTCCTCAGCATTTTCTCCTTAGTGATAGCCACTACATTCAATTCTGCCCTCGACTCTCTTGAAGTTCTGGTACGCTACTGGTATATTGCACTATCTACTGATGAGAAGTACCTATTTAGTTCCTCACCAGTTTCTTTGTTCCCCATTACTACTTCTCCAGCTCATTTTCCAGTGGCCCCAATGCCTACTTTTATCTGGTTCTGAGCTTTTAAATATCTAAAATAACCCCTGCAATCTTCTTTTACATTGCTAGCTAATTTACCCTCATATTTTATTCCCCTTCCCACTGTTATTTTAGAAGACCTCTAATGGTTTGTAAAGGCTTCTCAATCCTCTGGTTTCCCATTAATCTTCATGACAATGTATGCTTTTTCTTTTGCTTTTATGTTATCCCTGACTTCCCCCGTCAGCCATGGTTGTTTCATCTTCTTCTTAGTGTGTTACATGTTCCTTGGCATAAATTTCTGCTATTGCTGCTCCACTGTCTTCCCTGCTGGGCTCCTCTAGCCAGCTGCTCCCTCATGTCTTTGTAGTTAGCTTTATTCAATTGTAATACCGTTGCATCTCATTCCAGTGTCTCTTTCTCTCTCTCTCTTTCTCTCTCTCTCTCTCTCTCTCCAACTGACCCCTAGGGGGTTCTTTCACTTTAAGCTCCCTAATCAAGTCTGCCTCATTACTCATCACCAAATATATAATTGCCTGTTTTCTTAGTAAGCGCTACTGCAAGCTGTTCCAAAATACCATCTCATAGTATCCCACAAATTTCTTTTCTTGGGATCTGCTACCAACTTGATTTTTTTCAGTTCACCTGAATAGCGAGTTTTGAGAAGATTTGTGGCTCAGGTTTAGGTTCTGGTTGTAGGTTTGCTCATTGAGCTGGAAGGTGCGTTTTCAGACGTTTTGTCACCATACTACTTAACATGTCCAGTGAGCCTCCAGATGAAGCATTGCTGCTGACTCCTGTTTTCTATTTATATGTTTAGGTTTCCTTGGGTTGGTGATGTTATTTCCTGTGGTGATGTCATTTCCTGTTCTTTTTCTCAGGGGATGGTAAAAATGAAGGCATTTTTAAATATGTTCTATACGAAATAGTACAGCCTTAATTATAGAATAAATCCAATAAAATGTAATAAATGACATAATGGACAGCAGGTTAACCCAATGATATTTTCTGGAAAACAAAGTTGTTTACTACACATTTACCTCTCCCCAACTGCATTTCAAGATTAATTAAAATAGTTAGTAATATCCTACCTAGCTTAGTTAATTCCATGCTGTGAAGGGTCCATTGTTCTGCTTTACCTTTAATTCAGTTATCTCAGCAATGCAGGAATGCAGCCTTTAGCAGGGTGAAAAGCCAATTTTAACATAGCCTGAAGCCATTTTGTGATGCTGCTTTGTATTAAGAAGCCATTTTGTGGTTAATAAAAGCATGCATAAAAAAACGGTTACTGCTGACAATGGTCTAATTCCAGATTTTAGATTCTCACATGTGCATAGATCCCTGAAAGTTGCCACCCAGGTTGATAGTACTGTTAAGAAGGCATACAAAGTATTAGGTCTTATTGGTAGAGGGATTGAGTTCCAAAGCCATGATGTCATGCTGCAACTGTATAAAACGCTAGTGCAGCCTCACTTGGAGAATTGTGTGCAGTTCTGGTTGCCCCATTACAGGGAGGATGTAGAAGTATTGAAAAAGGTACAGAGGAGATTTACCAGGATGTAGCCTGGTCAGAAGTGAAGGTCTTATGAGAAAAGGCTGAGGGACTTGGGTCGGTTCTCATTGGAGAGAAGAAGGCTAAGAGGTGATTTAATAGGGACATACAAGATGATCAAAGGTTTTGATAGGGTGGATAGTGAGAGTCTTTTTCCTAGGATGATGCTTGTACAAGAGGGCATAGTTGCAAATTAAGGGGTGATAGATTTAAGACAGATGTTAGAGGCAGGTTCTTCACTCAGAGAATGAATGTCTCACTTGCCAATGTCATAGAGTCATAGAGATGTACAGCATGGAAACAGACCTTTCGGTCCAACCCGTCCATGCCAACCAGATATCCCAATCCAATCTAGTCCCACCTGCCAGAACTCGGCGCATATCCCTCCAAACCCTTCCTATTCATATACCCATCCAAATGCCTCTTAAATGTTACAATTGTACCAGCCTCCACCACATCCTCTGGCAGCTCATTCCATATCCGTACCATCCTGTGTGTGAAAATGTTGCCCCTAGGTCTCTTTTATATCTTTCTCCTCTCACCCTAAACCTATACTCTCCATTTCTGGACTCCCCGACCCTAGAGAAAAGACTTTGCCTATTTATCCAATCCATGCCCCTCATAATTTTGTAAACCTCTATAAGGTCACCCCTCAGCCTCCGACGCTCCAGGGAAAACATCCCCAGCTGTTCAGCCTCTCCCTATAGCTCAAATCCTCCAACCCGGGCAACATCCTTGTAAATCTTTTCTGAACCCTTTCAAGTTTCACAACATCTTTCCGATAGGAAGGAGACCAGAACTGCACGCAATATTGCAACAATGGCCTAACTAATGTCCTGTACAGCCGCAACATGACCTCCCAACTCCTGTACTCAATACTCTGACCAATAAAAGAAAGCATACCAAACGCCTTCTTCACTATCCATTAACTTAGACACATTAGGGGAGTTAAGCAGTCCTTGGATAAGCATACAGATTGATGATGGGATAGTGTAGGGTGATTGGCTTAGATTAGTTCACAGGTCGGTGCAAAATAAAGGCCCTAAGGGCTGTATTGTTCTATGTTCTATATTGTGTTTGTGTGTCACCAATTTCAAGTTATTAATGTATATCAAAAGATGCAGCAGTCCCATATTGAACGTTGCAGAACTCCACTCTATACCTCCCTTCAATTTAAAATATCTCTGTTCACTCAATTCTATGTTTTTGTCCAATTTCTAATCAATAACAATAAAAATATGAAGCAAGTTGCATATTGCAAGAGATCACAGGTAATCTGAGTTCTGCTTTTGCAGCTATTTCAATCTATTATTTATTGAGGGAATTGATAACTTGTTCTTAATTTCTTTTTTCTCTGCTCTTGACTTCCCCTCTCAGTCAATGAGTGTTACTGGTTCTGAGTAATGACACTGAGATTAAATCAGACATCACCTAATTGAATGTCAGAGTAGGCTAGGCAATTGTACCCCTTGGTAATTGAGTCTGGATGAGAATAGTGCTGGAAAGCACAGCAGGTCAGGCAGCATCCAAGGAGCAGGAAAATCGACGTTTTGGGCAAAAGCCCTTCATCAGGAATGAAGGGCTTTTGCCCCAAAACGTTGATTTTCCTGCTCCTTGGATGCTGCCTGACCTGCTGTGCTTTTCCAGCACCACTCTAATCCAACTCGGGTTTTCAACATCTGCAGTCCTCGTTTTTACCCTTGGTAATTTAGCCTAATAACTGTCCTATTATTGAAGAATGGTCAATTCCATAGAGGTATATAATGAGATAGAAAATAATGAATTAATAAAGAAAGTTGTTATTAAACTGATAGTGAACAAGATGCTTTACTTAACCAGGTATATCTGAGATGTTGGATATAATTAGGAATATTTTGGATAGATTTATTGTGACCAATCTTTCTTGCTGGTATTAGTCTTGGTTTCCGATACATGTATAGAAGAATGCCCACATGATGTGTTAAACAGAAGATAGACTTAATCTTGATGAACAGTAAATAGGTTTATTACATATAAAATATGTGATAGTCTCTAATGAGACATCACGCTCAATATAAGAGTACGTTCACTTTACAAGAACTAAACATGTTCACACAGTCTTGATAACATGCGCAGACCAGAGCAGAATCAGTTAAGACATTAGATAGCTCCTCCCAGGTACAGTCCTTTATATCTTGATAGGCAGAACTTATCTTGTGATATTAGTTAACCTTTTTAGGTACAACCTGCCTTATACAGAATAAATAAGGAGAAACTGCATCCTTTAGTGAAAGACTCAACATTCAACAGTCACAAAGCGTTCGGTGGTGGGTGTACCATGGCCTGAATTTGCATGTGGTTGTGTATGTTTGCATGTTTATAGTCAGTATAGTGTATATGTGTGTTTAGACTACTTACTGGGTTTTGAAGGGTTAAAAATGAAGCCATCTTTTGGTATTGATAGTTCATTTTTTAAGGTGGGAGATATCACAAAGCTGGTCCCTTTTTTTTCTAAAAGCTGTTCCTTGGCTCAAGGAGACTGTCCTTGATTTTTTTTCAGAGTGGCAATAAACCAGGCCGGGCTCCAATTGGTCTGGTTTGGTACAGAGATGAAAAGGATTTTGAGAGGCCTTTTGTTTATATGTAAATAGACAAGACTTCAGGCCAAGGTGGTCATGTTTTAGAAGTGACCTGTATAAAGAAAGGGGAGTGGTCAGCTTTCTAGCTGAGCTGAGCAGTTTACTTCAGTCTGATCTGGTGAGAAGTTCAACAGGGAGCTGTGTGGAAACTGTCTCTCTCTCTCTATTTTTCTGATCTTCAACATCAACCTGTCAGCATGTGTTCCATTTATGCTAGTTTTTAAAGAGAATTTGCTTATTGGGACTGTTGTGTATATTCAGAACAGCATAATTTAGTTGGATAGGCTGAATTCTGTAGGAGTTCTTTATTCCGTTCTTTGTGTTTCATTGTATAATTCTGTGAATAATTTTTTTATCTGTTTGAAAATCTAGTAGTCAACCCAGCTATTTTACTCTGGGCAATTTTCATTGTACACTTACTGAAATAAATTGCAAAGTTATGGTTTGGGGATGCCTGCTTAAGAATGTTTTGGGTGGTCTGGCCTAGTCCATAACCCAACTGAAGAAAATTTAAGATACTTTAGAAAAGAATTGGAGAAGGAATGAGATTTTGTCTTTTTATCCAGTGTGTTACCATGAGTCACTAAGAGGATGATGGTACAGATTCATCGGTGTGTTTCAAAAGAGAAAGAATTGTAAGGTTATGGAGAATGGGGAACAGAAATGGGACTAATTATATAGATCTTTCTAGGAGGAGAAACAGGCATGATGAACTCCTGTGCGTTAACACTGAATGATTTGCCTTGTTCATTTAAGATCAGATACACCAAGTTTCCAAAATTGTCTGGAACTGCAGAACAATGAGTCTGATCATTTAGTTTTTCTGATGTAAATCTCATTTTACTAACTTTGTTTAGATGTTTTGTCTATACTTCATGATGTTGTGATTCTCTTGTAGGATCCACCATGGCAACCACCACTAGAAGGCCAAACCTCTGCTGTGGGAAAGATGATGGGTTATATCCAAATCCAAAGGATGAGTCTAGCTTTCTTCAGTGTGCATCAGAAATGACATTCTATATGTCATGTCCTTCTTCTTTGGTTTTCAACCCAGAAACAAAAGTGTGCGATTGGCCCTAATAGCTCCAAGTAGCAGAAGTACAGAATATCTTGGTCCTCCTTTGTAAGTTCATTGACTGTAATAGCCAATTTTGATTGTTATGTTTCTTCAATAACTAAACTATTGCATGTATCTCTGTCATTTGGTTGAAATTATGCAGTAATGACTATTCTAGATTTGAAAACATTTGAAATCTGAAATTTGAATTGGAGCTTTAAACCAGAAAGCTGTAAGCATTAGCAATGCTGTATGAAATATTTAACTGTGTTGAGTTGTACTGTTGTCACATTTGAGTGAAAACATTGTGGGTCCAAGTTCTGCTTTAGAAAATTGAACATCACATCCGTGCCAACAAGCAGTGTTTTGGTGAGGGAGCTCTGTACTGTTGGAATTGTCCTTCAGATAAAGAGTTAAACTTAAAGCTTATTTTCACACTTGGATAGATTTATAGATCCCAGGTGTGGGTTTGGGAATATTATGGAGGCAATTTCTGTTTGCGATTCTGGAGAAATTCCTAGACAGCATAGAGGTATAAACAGTATAGAAGGACAAAATAAAATTGAGATTATGTGCTACAAACATACCAAGTACTGTTTGTCTCTTGATACTTTTGTCTTTAGAATTTTAAAAACTAATTCATGGGACATGGACATCGCTGGCTGGACCTGCATTCATTGCCCTTCACTGATTTACCAGAAGACTATAAGACAAAGGAGCGGACATAGGCCATTTAGCTCTGCCAATCAATTAGATCATGACTGATCTGATAATCCTCAACTCCACCTTCTTACCTTATCCCAATAACCACTGATTCCCATTCTGATCAAAAATCTATCTACCTCAGCTATGAATACTTAACAGCCCAGCCTCAATAGCTGCCTAAAGAATTCAGCATAAGGTGCTGGTGTTGGACTGGTGTGGATGCAGTTAAAAACCACACAACATCAGGTTATAGTCCAACAGGTTTATTTGGAAATACAAGATTTTGGAGCGCTGCTCCTTCATCAAGTAGATATCTGTTGAAGGAACAGAGCTCTGAAAGCTTATACTATAACCTGGTGTTGTATGAGTTTTAACTAAAGAATTCAGTGAATTTACTACCCTCATAGTGAAAAGAAATGCTCATTATCTTTCCTTAGATAAGGGACCCAAAACTGTTCACAGTATTCCAGTTGTAGTCTGACTGGTGTCTTATGTAGTTTTAGCAAGACCACCTTATCTTTTGTAGATTAGATTCCTTACAGTGTGGAAACAGGCTCTTCGGCCCAACAAGTCCACACCGACCCTCCGAAGAGTAACCCACCCAGACCCATTTCCCCCTGACTAATGCACCTAACACAATGGGCAATTTAGCAAGGCCAATTCACCTGACCCGCACATCTTTGGACTGTGGGAGGAAACCGGAGCACCCAGAGAAAACCCACGCAGACACGGGGAGAACGTGCAAACTCCACACAGTCGCCTGAGTCGGGAATTGAACCCGGGTCTCTGGCGCTGTGAGGCAGCAGTGCTAACCACTGTGCCACCGTGCCGCCCACATATACTACTGCCACTGAGCATTAGTGGTGGATGATGTAGTGCCTGTCTTCTAGATGGTGTTAAGTTTCCTTAGTGTTGTTCGAACTACACTTATCCAGGCAAGTGGGGAGTATTCATCACACTCCTGACTTGTGTCTTGTAGATGGTGGACAGGCTTTTGGGTCTAACGGTCTAAATTCTTCAATTGTGTTTAAGCTAATTTGCATTGAAGAAATATGCGTTATAGCAGAACCGACCGTATTGCAAATAATTGTGCCCCAGCATTGATATCTGGGACTCCACAAGTTACAAGGTGCCATTCTGAAAATGCCTTCCTTATCCCAACTCTCTACTATCCATAGCCAATCATCTATCCATGACAATATACTAATCCCAAAACCATGTAATTTTTTTTCTCATTTTATGTGGTACCATATTGAAACCTTTTTGAAATTCAAATATATCTACTGATTCTCCTTTATCTATCCTGCTTGTTGTCTGCTCAAAGAACTCTCATAAATTTGTCAGGCATGATTTCCCCTCATGAAGCTATGGGTGATTCTGCTTAATTATAGCACATATTTCTAAATGTTCCACTTTTTCATTCTTTATAAAACACTGCAACATTTTCTTAATCACACATGTCAATGATACCCTTGATAAGCTGATGGAGAATTACCAACTTGATTTAGATAAGGCACAATGCTTTTAGAGAGGGAGTTCCTGGATTTTAACTCAGCAACACTGAAGGCACAACAATATATTTCCAAGTTAGGGTGTTGAATGGGATTAAGGTGAACTTGCAGATGGTGGTGTTCCCATTCTTTAGCCAATTTGATTCACGCCACATGATACCAAGAAACAGTTAAAGGCATTGGATACTGCAAAGGCTATGAGCCCTAACAACATTCAGGCAATAGTTTTGAAGCCTTATGCTCCAGAACTTGCTGCTCCCCAAGTCCAGCTCTTCCAGTAGAGTTATAACACTGGCGTCTATCCAACAATGTGGAAAATTGCCAAGATATATACTGTATAAAGGACAACTCTAACCCATCCAATTACCACCCCATCAGTCTTCTCTCAATCATTAGTAAAGTGATGGAAGGTGTCATCAATGGTGCTATCAAGTAATATTTGATCAGTAATAATCTGCTCAGTAATGACCTGTTCAGGTTCTACCAGGGCCTGACCTCATTACTGCCTTGGTTCAAACATGGTCAAAAGAGCTGAATTCCAGAGATAAGATGAGAGTGATAGCCTTTGACATTAAGGCTGCACTCAATTGAGTGTGGCATCAAGGAGCCCAATCAAAGATGGAATCAGTGGGACCAGGGGGCAAACTCTCCACTGGTTGGGATCATATCTGTCACATAAGAAGATGGTTATGGTTGTTGGAGGTCAGTCATCTCAGCACCAGGAAATCTCTGCAGGAGTTCCTCAGGGGAGTGTCCTGGGACCAACAATTTTCAGCTGTTTCATTGATGAATTCATCTCCGTCCTAAGGTCGGAAGTGGGGATGTTTGCCAATGATTGCACAATGTTCAGCACCATTCCATCTTCAGGTACTGAAGCAGTCCATGTCCAAATGCAGCAAAACCTGAACAAAACCAGACTTGGGCTGACAAGTGGCAAATAACATTCACACTTCCTCAAAGGTAACAAGGGAAGGGCAATAGGCCAGTCAGCAATGCCTACATCCCACAAATGAATACAGGCAATGACCATCCCCAATTAGAGACAATCTAATCACCACCCTTTGACATTCAATTGTATTACCATACTGTTAGCATCCTTGGAGTTACCATTAATTAGAAACTCAACTGGACTCACCAAATAAACACAGTGGCAGAGACTAGGAATTCTGTAGTGAATAACTCACCACCTGACTCCTCAAAGCCTGTCCACCATCTATAAGACACATGTCAGGGGTATAGTGAGATACTGTCCACTTGCCTTGATGAAGGCAGCTCTAACAACAGTTAAAAAACTTAACACCATTCAAGATAAAGTAGCCAACTTTATTGCCACCACATCCACAAGCATCAATTCCCTCTACCATTGACACTCAGCAGCAGGAGGGTGTACTACCTTCAAGACGCATTGCAGAAATTCACCAAAGATCCTCAAACAACATATTCCAAAGCCATGACCACTTCCACTTAGAAGAGTAAGGACAGTAGCTACATGGGAACATCATGACCTCCAAGACTCCCTCCAAGCCATTCATCATCCTGAATTGGAAATATATAATCATTCCTTCATTATCACTGGGTCAATATTGTGGAACTCCTTCCCTAAGGGCATTAATGAGTCAACCTACAGCATGTGGACTGCAGTGGTTAAAGAAGGCAGCTAACCACCACCTTCCTCAAGGGCAACGAGGGAAGGGCAATAGGCCAGTCAGCGATGCCTACATCCCATGAATGAATACAAAAATGCTGCCCTTGATTTCTAAATGGTGATGATCACAGGTTTAGAAGATGCTTTCTGAGGAACCTTGGTGAATTTCTGCAGTGCATCTTCTACATGGCACACATCATTGGTACTGACCATTGGTGATGGAAGGAATAAGTGCTTGTGGGTGTAGTGCCAATCAAGCAGGCTGCTTTGTTTTGAATGGTGTCAAGCTTCTTGAGTGTTGTTGGAGCTGTGATAATCTAGGCAAGTATGGAGTATTTCATAACATATTGATATCTTGCTTTTCTTTTAGGACTCGGTGTTATGACTTCAATTATCTGCAGTTGGAAATCTGACATCACCTCTTCTAGAGCTTTTTAAGGACATCTCTGTTAATATGGAGTATTCTAACTCTTATAGGATTCTCCGATTAATGAAGGGAGAGTCTGATATGGTTCCTGAATGCATCTTCTTGAGCTTTCTATTCAGAGATTATAATTAAGTAACTTGTTCACTTCCTGTCTAATTATGTCTGACTTTGGGATCTTGGTGTTATGCATCACATAGGTTGATCTAAGTCTCAATATCAATTATGTTAGATTAGCGACTATGCAGTAGGAAGGTTAACTAAACACATCTTTCCAATTTAGTTGAACTCAGAACTACAAATAGCCCATCAATTGGGTAATTATTCCTGTGGCTCTATGTGCCATATGTTTTGTGCAACTTTGCAACTGACATGTTTGGGTTTGATGATTGAAGATCTGTCTATGATAGCAAGCTGATTAATCTGAAAACTATATTCAAATAAAAGATTAGTAATTGCTGTAATGTGTTTTATTTCAATTAACAACAACCTAGAAACTGGACCTCATTATTGACAATTCCTAACTGCCTTTCAAAGGTGATCATAAGCTGCCTACTTGAATTGCTTCAGTTTGTGTGATGTAGGTACACTCACAAGGCTGTTTACGAGTTCCAAGATTTTATTCCAATGACAGTAAAAAACGAACAAGAATTTAAAGGCATGACAATATGTGACCCCGAAGATATTTGCAGGTAATGATGTTCACATGTATTTGCTGCCCTTGGTGGTTAAAGTTGCTCGTTTGTAGATCCTTTTACCAGATCAGCAATGATCTTATTCAATGTGGAGTTAACTTGATGGGCTGAATGGCCTTCATCTGTTCCTTAATCCTAATGTCTTTTGAAGGTGTCTCGGTGAGTTCCTGCCATTCTCAGGTTAATCATGATATCATCACCTTGACACATTAAAGTTTGGTACAGTTGAGTGGCAGACATTCCCAGGCAGGCATTTCCTGTTGGGCTATGTTCTGGGGTCACTAGACTTGAAACATTAATTCTGTTTCTTCACAGTAATTGCTGAGTTTCTCTAGCAATTCCTTTGTTTGTTTCAGATATCCAGCATTTGCAGTTCTTTATTTTTATTCTATCAAGTTGTGTTTTATTTTTTATCCAGCAGTGATAGAAAAATAAACAATCTTGGCAAATTCTCAGTATGTAATACTAACAAAATCCTGAGATTATCTATTATTAAAAAAATAAAGTTGTCTTACCAGACCAAAAGGCTACTCTCTCATTAGAGAGAAAAACAACTGGTAGTGATTTAACTGAGGACCACCATATCTCAGGTGAGGTAAAGGATTTAGAAAAAGAGTGCTTCATGGTAACCTTAGCTGGTGTAACAAGATCAATGTCAGATGACTTCGTTTTGAGGCTTTTGTCATCTTTATTTGTTATTATGATACTGCGCCAGTAGATGGAGACATTACCTCACATACATTTGAGGTCCAACATTATTACATAATTTACAGCACGAATAACTGCGTTATCAGCATTTCCTTGTATTTCTCTTTGCTGATATACTTAAATGCCTTTATATTCATACTAACTACTTCCAATTGATTTATTAGTGACAATCTTTTATTTATATTCTACTTTTAGTCTCTACCCTTCCAGAAACATTGGGTGGGATTTAATGCAAACACTCCTGCAAGCTGAGGTGGAATCCTTGGATGCTGCCTGAGCTGCTGTGCTCTTCCAGCACCACTAATCCAGAATGAGGTGGAATCCTTCCTGCCTTGCTGTTAGGTGTCAAGGAGACCTGGGGATGACCTTCCTGTCGGGATGGGGAGGAGCCAGTGTTGGACTGGGGTGGACAAAGTTAAAAATCACACAACACCAGGTTATAGTCCAACACGTTTATTTGGAAGTACAAGCTTTTGGTGTGCTGTTTTTTTGTCAGGTAGCTAGTGGAGTAGGATCACAGGACACTCAATTTATAGTAAAATACCAAAGTGTCATACAACTGATGCAATGCATTGAACAAACCTCGGTTGCTGTTAAGTCTTTAATCACTTCGATTCAAAACCTGCAACTCATTCAATCATAGAAGAATCCATACAGTGTGGAAACAGGCTTTTCGGCTCACCAAGTCTGCATCAACCCTCCGAAGAGTACCCACCCAAACCCATTCCCCATTATTCTGCATTTACACTTGACTAAGGCACCTAACCTACACATCACTGAACACCATGGGCAATTTAGCATGGCCAATTCACCTAACCTGCACATCTTTGGATTGTGGGAGGAAACCGGAGCACCTGGAAGAAACCCACGCAGATATGGGGAGAATGTGCAAACTTCACACAGACAGTTGCCCAAAGCTGGAATCGAACATGGGTCCCTGGTGCAGTGAGGCAGCAGTGCTAACCACTAAGCCACTTTGCTGCCACGGGATTCATTAATATGCAAATCCCAGAACTTCTTTCAAATCACATTCCTGAGATAACTTAAGGTTTTATTTTAAAAAAGGTGACATTTCTGCACAAACAATGCATTAAATGTGTGAGATCAGAGTCTGACTGGTTCTATGTCTAAAGTATGAATTTATAAAATGTCACGTGGATTGATCACCTACAGATTGTGTGCTTTTTAAACAAAATAGAATGCATCTACAAATGCAAATTCACCCCATAGATTTATATGTGTGTGTGAGGGAGTGAGAGAGCATGTGTGTATGTGCATGTGCATTCTTGATAGAATGTGATGGAGCACATGCCTGTGAGGGGGTGTGTGCATGAGTCAAACCTGTTGGTCTATAACCTGGCGTTGTGTGATTCCTGTCAGGAGGCCAGCTGAAGTCCTTTGGGTGCCATGAAGGTCCTCATACCACCACCATTATGTGGGAATTATCTCCCAATTTCCAATGACTTCAACTTCACTATAACTCCTTGATACCCTACCCAGTCAACTACAACATTGAAGAATTGATCGTTGTCACATGTACCAAGATACAGTGAAAAGTGTTGTTTGGCATGAGATACAGGCAGATTGTAGACAGGCAGGAGGCTGGAAGAGCACAGCAAGGTAGGCAGCATCAGGAGATGCAGAAGTTGATGTTTCAGGCGTAACCCTTCTTCAGGACCCTCTTTGTAAAGAAGGGTTACATCCAAAATGTTGACTTCTGCACCTCCTCATACTGCCTGGCTTGCTGTGTTCTTCCAGTCTCCTGCTTGTCTGCTTTGGATTCCAGCATCTGCAGTTTTTTTGTCAATACAGGCAGATTGTACCATACAATGTGCATCAGGGTAGCAGAACAGAGTGCGGATTACTCTGTTGAGTGACACATCCACAGAGAAAGTATAGAGAGACAGAGATCAGAATTAACATTTGTAAGGTCTGTATAAAAGTCTGATAACAACAGGAATGAAGGTGTTCTTGAATCTTGTTCATATGTGTATTCAAATTTTTATATCTTCTTCCTAATGGAAGAGGGTGGAAGAGCATAACTACTGTGGGAGGGTCTTTGATTATGGGTTGCTTTCCCAAGGTAGCAGGTAGTAAAGATGGAGTCAATGGATGGAAGGCTGGTTTGCATGAAGGACTGGGCTGTGTTCACCATTCTCTGTAGTTGCTTGCGATTTTGGGAACAGCAGTTTCCAATGCACACTGTAATGCATTCAGATAGGATACTTTCAAAAATTGGTAAGAGTCCTTGTGGACATGCCAAATTTCCCTCACCTCCTGATGAAGTAAGATGCTTTTGTGCTTTCTTGACCATCGCATCAATGTGGGTAGGCCAGAACAGATTGTTGGTGACCATTACACCCTGGATAGTGATGCTCTCGACCATTTCCACCTCAGCACCATTGATGCTGGCAGGGGGATGCCTTCCACTCCACTTCCTGAAGTCAATGACCATTTCCTTAATTTTGATGACATTGATGGAGACAATATCATCTTAATTGAGGTCAAAGGCAATTATTCTCACCTCACATTGCCTCTGGGGTTCAGCTATTTTGCCAATATTTGCACCAAAGCTGCAATAAAGCCTCAGCAGAACCCAAACTTAGCTTCAATAGGAGTTATTCATTTTCAATTGTCCCTCAATAGCATTGTTGAAGACTCCTTCTATCACTTTCCTAATAACTGAGAGTAGACTGATAGTGTAGTACTTGGCCCTGTTATATTTTTCTGGCATTTTGTGGACAGGACATACCTTGGCAATTTTCCATATTTTTGGGCAGATGCCAATGTTGTAGCTGTACTGGAGAAGCTTGCCTAGGGATGCAGCTAGTTCTGGAGCACAAAATTATTGGACTTTTACCAGAACTTTGTCAGGACATAGCAATTGTAGTATCCAGTCGCTTCAGCTGTTTCCTGATATCATGTCTAAATTGTACGGCTGAAGAATAGACATGCAGGAGGCTGGAAGAACACAGCAAGCCAGGCAGCATCAGGAGGTGAAGAAGTCAACATTTCTGCTAAAACCTTCTGGCTGAAGAGTAGCATCTGTGACGTTGGGTACCTCATGAAGAGATATGGAACATCCACTCTGCATTTCTGGCTGAAGATTGATGGTCGTACAATTGCAACATATAAAAGGCATCTGGATGGATGTATGAATAGGAAGAGTTTGGAGGGATATTGGGCGTGTGCTGGTATGTGGGACTAGATTGGGTTGGGATATCTGGTCAGCATGGACAAGTTGGACCCGAAGAGTCTGTTTCCGTGCTGTATATCTCTATGATTCATTATCTTCTGAACTGATGTGCTGGGCTTCACTATCACTGAGGATAGTTGTGGAGCTTCCTCCTGTAAATTGTTTTAGTATCCATTTTTCACAATTGGATTGGCAGTATTGTAGAGCTGAGACCTCACCCATGAGTACAGGATCTGTCTATTGCATGTCAAAAAGTGTGGCATTGGAAAAGGACAGCCAGTCAGGCAGCATTCAAGAAGCAGGAGATTCGACATTTCAGGCATAGGTACTTCATCAGAAATGTGTGTGGGGGTGCAGATAGGCGGGAAGGAAGATGGATAGATAGGACAATACAAGAAGGCAGTGCCGAGTTGGAGGGTTGGATCTGGGATAAGGTGGGGAGAGGAGAGATCAGGAAACTGGTGAAATCAACATTGATCCTGCATGTTTGGAGGGTCCCAAGGCAGAAGAGGTTTTCTTCCTCCAGGGATCAGGTGACTTGGATTTGGCAGGGGAGGAGGCCCAGGACTTGCATGTCCTTGGTGGAGTGGGAGGGGGAGTTGAAGTAGTCAGCTTCAGGGTAGTGGGGTTGTTGGTGGGATCCTCCATCATTCCAGAAACTTCTCCCTGCCTGGGGAACTGCTCGGACAGCATTAGCCACCCGACCGCTACAGCCACCACTACTGCAGCAAACCATGATGTCACTTCTGCCACAGACTGTGGCCACTGCCGACAATATCACCTCTGCAATCGCCACCTGGACCACCTCCTCCGTGATCGCTGCCAGAAACACTGCTGCTGAAACCACTGCCAAGACAATCCGATATGTCACATCTGTCCCCGTAATTCCTGCTACCTTATCCACTTCTGCCCCCACAGATGTCACTCATCGGAACACTGCCGATAACCATGCAGCCACCACTGAGATACCTTGAACATCACACGCAACGTCACCTCCGCCCCCGCAGCTGCCACCAAATTCACTGCTTCTGCCCCTCCCCAACTCCCATGGTGTGTGTCACTTCCTTTGGTTATGTCACCCTTGATACCATGACCACACCCACTCCAGAGACAGTCTCCGCGCCATTCCCAACTCCAGCTCTACACCAGATCTTAGCCCCAGCCCTGTTGTGTGGAATGCTCTGCCTCAGAGGGCAGTGGAGGCCCAGTCTCTGGATTCATTTAAGAAAGAATTTGATAGAGCTCTCAAGGATAGTCGAATCAAGGGTTATGGAAACAATGCAGGAACAGGATACTGATTAAGGATGATCAGCCATGAATGGTGGTGCAGGCTCGAAGGGCAGAATGGCCTACTCCTGCACCTGGATGAAGGGCTTATGCTCGAAACGTCGAATTCTCTATTCCTGAGATGCTGCCTAACCTGCTGTGCTTTGACCAGCAACACATTTGCAGCTGTGATCTCCAGCATCTGCAGACCTCATTTTTTACTCCTGCACCTATTGTCTATTGATAAATTCTTGATCTCGCATGGAATTAAGGGTTATGGGAGAGTGCAGGTAAGTGGAGTTGAAATGCCCATCAGCCATGATTGAATGGTGGAGTGGACTTGAAGGGCTGAATGGCCTTACTTCCACTCCTATGTCTTGTGGTCTTTTCTGCTGGAATGGAAACACACTGCTTTAGGAAGCTCTCCAGTTTGCAATCTAGTAACTCTTGCCCCTCATTGTCCCGTATATTACAAGTATTCCAGTCTATGTTTGGATAATTCAAGTCTCCCATTATAACTACTCAATAATTTCCTTGGATATTAACTCTTCTACATCCTTTCCACAAGTTGGTGGTCGATGGACTACATCAGCAATGTAATTATACCCTTTTTGTTCTTTACTTCTAGTCAAATTGATTCTGTGCTTGTACTTCTGAGACATAGTCTTTCTCCTTAATTAATCCTCCTTTCCTCCCTTTTCTCATATTTTCTGAATAACTTGTACCCAGGGATATTTAACACCCAGTTTTGCCCTTTCCTGAGCTAGGTTTTTGTTATTGCCACATCAAAGTTGCAGATGGCAATCTTCACCTGTAACTTCCCTATCTTATTTACTATTGTGACAACACCTATAAGGCCCAAGGGGAATCACTAATTAATCTTCTCATGGAACTTGTTGGGTATGAATTTTCTTGGTAACAGGCAATGGCCTGTCCACCTAGAAATCATTATCTAAGCCCTTTATTAAACAGATCCAGGGTTACCACTACAAATGAGTAGTGACTCTATTTTGGTGTTTAACAATGAATGATGTTCCTTTCCAGTCGGACTTCCTGAGTTATTAAGACTATATTGTGTACCTTTATATACATGCACTGTAATCCTGATTTAGACTACATATTTTTTTAAAATCTGACATCACTTACCAACTTACTATTGTCTCCTCTACCGCTAGATTTATATCAAAATATTTTGTGAACACTGGTCTTCTCGACTACTCTCCCTTGGTTCCCACACCCTTGCCATGTAACTAAAAAGCCTTCTCAATAGCAATAGCAAAATGTCTTGCAAGAAACTGAGTCCCGGCTTCGTTCAGATGCAGTCCGTACTGCTTCTACAGGTGCCGTCTTCCCCAGTGCCAGTCCCATTTTTCCAGGAGTCTAAAGCATATTAATTCTTTAGCCACACATTCATTTACATTATTCTTCTATTTCTGTACCCACTTGCAAGTGGCACTGGTAGTAACCCAAATATTACTTCTTGCTTGCAATCTTTCCACATTAAATTATGATTACCAGACCACATCCCCCATCATAGAACATAGAACAGTTCAACACAGGAACAGGCCCTGCAGGCAACCATGTCTGTGCCAATCATGATGTCATTCTAAACAAATCCCATCTGCTTGCACATGGTCTGCAATGTCTATTCTCTGCCTCTTTATGTGTCTGTGTTAATGCCTCAACTTTGCTATCATATCTGTTTCTACACTTGACCTGGCAGCACATTCCAGAAACCTTTGTGTAAAACACTTTGCTTAATTTCTTTAAACTTGCCTCCTCTCACGGAAAACCTATGCCGCCTGCTATTTGACATTTCTCCACCTAGGGAAAAACAACCCTTGACTATCCACCCTATATGTGCTCTTCATAATTTAAAACATTTCTATGAGGCCACTCGTCAGCCTCCTATGCTGTCGTGAAAACAATCCAAGTTTGTCCTACCTCTCCTATAGATAATACACTCTAATCCAGGCAACATCTTGGTAAACCTCTACTGTGCCCTCTACAAATCCTCCACATCCTTCACTAATACAGCAACCAAAAATGTGCACAGTACTTCAAATGTGGCCAGATCAAACTCCTATACAGTTGCAGCATGACTTGTTAACTTTTATACTCAATGTCCTGACTGCTGAAGACAAGTGTGCTGTATGCCATCTCTGCCATGTTACCCACTTGTGTTGCCACCGATTTGCTTTCTGCCCATGCATTCTTTACCCATGATGTGACCACATCATTATATATGCTATCTATGAAGATCTCAGCCTTGTAGATTTTTGTTTTATTCACTTGTCACGTGTGGGCATCGTTGACTGCCAGCATTTATTGCCTGTCCTAGTTGCCCCTTGAAAAGGTTTTGGTGAGCTGCTTTCTTGAACTAATGCAGTCCATCTGCTGTAGGTTTTCACACTATGCCATTACGGAGTGAATTCCAGGATTTTAACTCCGTGACAGTGAAGGAGCGGCGATGTATTTCCAAGTCAGGATGGTGATTAGTTTGGAGGGGAATGTGAAGGTGGCGGTGTTCCCATGTATCTGTTACCTTTATCCTTCTAGATGGGTTTCAAAGGTGATTATCCTGTTGTTTGTTTTGAGGTTAATCTCCAGTGTCTGGGACCTTGCTGTGGTTAAAGAGGATACAAAGATCTCTGTCAAGGCTTCAGCAATCTCCTCCTCTGCCACCTTCAGTACCTTGTGATAGATCCCGTCAGGCCCTGGGACTTAGCTACCCTAATGTTGTGGTTCTGTTCGCCGAGCTGGGAATTTGTGTTGCAAACGTTTCGTCCCCTGTCTAGGTGACATCCTCAGTGCTTGGGAGCCTCCTGTGAAGCGCTTCTGTGATCTTTCCTCCGGCATTTGTAGTGGTTTGAATCTGCCGCATCCGGTTGTCAGTTCCAGCCGTCCGTTGCAGTGGCCGGTACATTGGGTCCAGGTCGATGTGCTTATTGATTGAATCTGTGGATGAGTGCCATGCCTCTAGGAATTTCCTGGCTGTTCTCTGTTTGGCTTGTCCTATAATAGTAGTGTTGTCCCAGTCGAATTCATGTTGCTTGTCATCTGCATGTGTGGCTACTAAGGATAGCTGGTCGTGTCGTTTTGTGGCTAGTTGATGTTCATGGATACGGATCGTTAGCTGTCTTCCTGTTTGTCTTATGTTGTGTTTTGTGCAGTCCTTGCATGGGATTTTGTATACTACGTTGGTTTCGCTCATGCTGGGTATCGGGTCCTTCGTTCTGGTGAGTTGTTGTCTGAGAGTGGCTGTTAGTTTGTGTGCTGTTATGAGTCCTAATGGTCGCAGTAGCCAGGCTGTCAGTTCGGAAATGCTCTTGATGTATGGTAGTGTGGCTAGTCCTTTGGGTTGTGGCATGTCCTCATTCCATTGTCTTTCCCTTAGGCATCTGTTGATGAAATTGCGTGGGCATCCACTTTTGGCGAAGACATTGTATAGGTGTTCTTCTCCCTCTTTTTGCAGTTCTGGTGTACTGCAGTGTGTTGTGGCCCTTTTGAATAGTGTCTTGATGCAACATCTTTTGTGTGTGTTGGGGTGGTTGCTTTCGTAGTTCAGGACTTGGTCTGTGCATGTGGCTTTCCTGTATGTACCCTAATGTTTTTCAAAAAACCTATCACCTCTCCTTCTTAATATCGACATGCCTTAGAGTTCAACAAACCCCTCTCTAAACGTATCAATGTAATATACTCATTAAAGAATTCACCCACATTCTCTGACTCCACATTTAAATTCCTTCCTTTGTCCAGAGTGGACCTACTCTTTCCCTTGTTACCCACTGGCTCCGAATACACATAAAAAAGGGAGTCTCCATAATCCTACTTGCCAAGGGCATTCCATGGCCCCTTCTAGCCCTCCTAATTTATTTCTGAAATTATTTTCTGCCACCTTTATAGAGCAGCTTCTTTGTTCTTTTTAACTGAATTTGCAACATCTCTCATCATCTAAGATTCCCAAATCTTGCCATCCTTATCTTTAATCCTCAGAGGAATATGTTGGTCCTGAACTCTGGCCAACTGATTCTTAACAATCTCCCACATGTCAGATGTGAATTTACCTTTGAATAGCTACCTCCAATCCAAATTTTCCAGTTCTGACCTATTACTGCTGTAATTAGTCTTCTTTTTTAGCACTTTCACCTGATGACCAGTCCTATCCTATTCTATACCTACACTGAAACTTACAGAATTATGATCGCTGTTCCTAAAATACTCTCCCACTGAAACTTCGATCACCTAGCCAAGCTAATTCTCCAATACAAAGTGTAATACAGCCCTTTCACTAGCTGTACTAACTACAAATTATTTCAAGAATCCCACCTGAATGTACCTAACAAATTCTGCCCCATCCAAGGCCATGGCACTAAGGGAGTCCCAGTGAATATCAGGGGAAGTAATATCAGCTACTACCGCAACTCTGTTGCTTTTACAACTTCCATCATCTGTTTATACTTTTGTTCTAATTCCCACTCGCTGTTGGGAGGCCTATAGTATAACCCCATCATAGTGATTGCACCTTTCATATTCCTAAATTCTATCCATATTGCCTCATTGGATAAGCCCTCAAAGATATCCTCCTTTTGTGTAGTTGTGATATCCTCCTTAATCAGCAATGCACTCCTTCACCACCTTTATATCTCTCTTTATCACACCTGAAACATCTAAACTCTGGAATATTATACTGCCACACCTGACCTTCTCTCAATTAGGTTTCTAAAATGACTGAAACATCATAGTTCCATGTACTCAGCTCAACTTCCTTATTTGTTATACTCCTTCCATTAAAATATTTCCAACCACAGTCCCACCATGTTCATTAACCCGGCCTTGTCTGTTCTTCCTACACTTACTAGATTCTCTTCAGGTTGATAATGCCACAAGCTGACCAACTGCTCTGGTTTCCACCTCTCTGCCACACTACTTTAAACTGTCCTGCATGGCACTAGCAAATCTCTCTGCAAGAATATTGGTGCGAATTTACTTGGAACACACGCTTTTTGTACAGGTTCTGGAGGATATCCCAATGATCCAGATATTGGAATCCCACCCTCCTATAATGGTGCTTCAGCTGTTTATTTTCTTAATACTGGCCTCACTAGCATATGGCACAGAGAATAATCCCGAGGTTGCAACCTACCTAAATCACTGGTACCAACACTGACCATGATTTATAGTGGTGGTAAAAACAAGGACTGCAGATGCTGGAAATCAGAGTCTAGCTTAGAGTGGTGCTGGAAAAGCACAATAGGTCAGGCAGTATCCGAGGAGCAGGAAAATCGACGTTTTGGGCAAAAGCCCTTCATGATTTATAGCTATTCACTTTCCACCAGTGAGGCAACATGCCATTCTGCAGTCACATTGATGATCAAAGAATCACCTGCCTGTTCTCCTCATCAATGAATTCCTTTCTCCTTCTTCTTCTTCTTCTTTTTCTTCTTCCTTTCCTCCAGTACAAGTGATATCACAAATGTGGCTCTGACTGCACTCCCTGAGGAACTGGTGCCCTCATCAGTTTCCAAAACGATTTGTGAGTGGCATTTTAGTTGCAGTAAAGCAATAAGAAGGAAAGCAGCAATAAGATACATTAAGGAACAGAATTGAGAAGCAAGCACTTCAGCCTCAACTCAGCAATGAGAGAGAGAAAGCATAGATTAACAGCTGCACCTAATCAGGGTTCTGCAGATAAGGAAAAACATATCAGTGACATCACAGGGAAGTGGTGGGTTGATTGGATCAAGATTTTTAAAAGTATGTTTTTTGGAAGAAAGGATTAACTGAAAAAAGCAGGAATAACTGAAAGTCAGGGTCAATATAATAAAGTTATATAAGTAAGCAAAGTACGATAAAGGAAGTAAAGTCAGCATAAAGCAAGTAGGTTTAGGACTAAGGAAGCTAGACTAAGTGAATGACTTTTCTTGTTCTTACAATTCCATTTTCTTAAGAGCAGTCTATACTAATAATCAGAAATGAGATATATTGAAGTAATAATGAACAGTCAGCTCAGTTCTTGGTTTCATGGAAACACATGAGAACCCTTGCATCAGACAGCTACGGAATGCAGCTGATCCTGTAAGACTAAAAGGCCAGGTCATGATTCTGATAGGCACGACACTAAAGGATGTGCTTTCATCCACTTCTATAGGGAAATCATCAATTTCTGCTTCCAGCTGTGGACTCTCAAGCAGGATCTGTCTCAGGCGCTGAAACTCTAAGCGTTCCAGTAGAAGTCTGGCAGAATCTGTTGTGAGTGTATGGGGGTTAACACACTGTAAATCCAAATCAGCCCCACATATGAGTAGAAACTTGGACATTCTTGGAAGATTCAGCTGCAAAGCATAATACAAGGGTGTGCAACCATATCTGTCTTTGACATCAACCCCAAGATAATTGCCCTCAATGAGATACTGAACCACAGCTATGTTTCCAAAGCACACTGCTCTGTGCAGGATAGTTTGCTCCTGTTCATTCGTGGAATTCATCTTGGTATCTGCTCCAAAGTCTATTAAAAGCTTCACAGTCTGCAAATCCCCTTTGGTGCAAGCCAACCACAGTGGAGTGACCATGTTCTCTATGCAGTCATTGACAATTGTCTTTATACATTGCGATTCTAATATGATGTTCTTCAGCCATTCAGTGTCTTTGAATTTCACAGCACAATGAATGTTCAACAAAGATGACTGAAGCTTTACTTTGGCATTTAATGCCTCCAACACTTTATGGTAACCCAGTATTTCTGCCATTTGCATTGCATTCTTACCAGAAAGATGTCCCACTAATTCACTATCCACTGGCTTTTGTTGAAGGATCTCAACAGGCCATTTTGGGCAACACGGAGAGTCAATAGTCAAGTCTACCAGACATTCCCAAGCATCAGAAAGATACCACAAAAAGTCTATCATCTCTGGTCTATTTGCACAGACTGCTTGGTGAAGAAGTGTGAAGCCATTCTCGTTCCTCACAAATGCATCCAAATGTATCTCATAATCTTCAAGGTGGAATTCTGATTCACTAAAGTTTTCTTTGTTGAGAATGCAGATGAGGGTTTTCCAATCATTCTGGGCTACTGCTTTGAACAACTTCTGGATTGTGGCATCTATTCAATATAAAGCAAAGAGAATAACCATGATAAGGATGATCAAGAGTCTTTTGACCACAAAAATGCATTAAAATGGATTACATGTATTATTGTTGCTTGAATATGGAGACCAAAACTCCATAAAGTATCCCAGATATGATCAACTGAAAAGTCTGAACAATTCTATCAAGACTTCTTTATTCCTGTAGTCCAATTCCATTACAATAAAGATCAGCATGCCATTTGCCTTCCAAAATATTCACTGAACTTGCTAATTACAGCGGAACCTCAATTATCCAAATGAGTCATTAACTTTCCAAACATAGACTGGGGCTGCCATAGTGTTAAAGGTTTAGATGGAGAGGAATTTGTTAAGTGTGTACAAGAAAATTTTCTGATTCAATATGTGGACGTACCTACTACAGAAGGTGTAAAACTTGACCTACTCTTGGGAAATAAGGCAGGGTAGGTGACTGGGGTGTCACTGGGGAAGGACTTTGGGGCCAGTGACCATAATTCTACTAGATTTAAGATAGTGATAGAAAAAGATAGACCAGATCTAAAAGTTGAAGTTCTAAATTGGAGAAAGGCCAATTTTGACAGTGTTGGGCAAGAACTTTCAAAAGCTGATTGGGGGCAGATGTTCGCAAGTAAAGGGATGGCTGGAAAATGGGAAGCATTCAGGAATGAGATAATGAGAATCCAGAGAAAGTATATTCCTGTTAGGGTGAAAGGAAAAGTTGGGAGGTACAGGGAATGCTGGATGACTAAAGAAATTGAGGTTTGGTTAAGAAAAAGAAGGAAGCATATGTAAGGTATAGACAGGATAGATCGAGTGAATCCTTAGAAGAGTATAAAGGCAGTAGGAGTATAGTTAAGAGGGAAATCAGAAGGACAAAAAGGGGACATGAGATAGCTTTGCCACATAGCATTAAGGAGAATCCAAAAGATTTATACAAATACATTAAGAACTAAAGGGTAACTAGGGAGAGAATAGGGCCCCTCAAAGATCAGCAAGGTGGCCTTTGTGCGGAGCCCCAGAAAATGGAAGAGAAACTAAATGAGTATTTTGCATAGTATTTACTGTGTAAAAGGACATAGAAGATATAAAATGTAGGGAAATAGATGGTGACATCTTGAAGAATGTCCATATTACAGAGGAGCAAGTGCTGGATGTCTTGAAATACATTAAGGTCAATAAATCCCGAAGACCTGATCAGGTGAACCCGAGAACTCTGTGAGGAAGCTAGGGAGATGATTGCTGGGCTTCTTGCTGAGATATTTGTATCATCGATAGTCACAGGTGAGGTGGCGGAAGACTGGAGGTTGGCAAACATGGTGCCACTGTTTAAGAAGGGTGGTAAGGACAAGCCAGGGAACTATGACCAGTGAGCCTGACGTCGATGGTGGGCAAGTTGTTGCAGGGTATCCTGACGAACAGGATATACATGTATTTGGAAAGGCAAGGACTGATTAGGGATAGTCAACATGGCTTTGTGCATGGGAAATCATGTCTCACAAACTTGGATTGAGTTTTTTGAAGAAGTAACAAAGAGGATTGAAGAGGGCAGAGTGGTAGATGTGATCTATATGGACTTCAGCAAGGCGTTCAACAAGGTTCCCCATGGGAGACTCGTTAGCAAGGTTAGATCTCATGGAATACAGGCAGAATTAGCCATTTGGATACAGAATTGGCTCAAAGGTAGAAGACAGGGGGTGGTGGGGGGGTTGTTTTTCAGACTGGAAGCCTGTGACCAGTGGAGTGCCACAAGGACCAGTGCTGGGTCCTCTACTTTTCATCATTTATATAAATGACTTGGATGCAAGCATAAGAGGTATAGTTAGTAAGTTTGCAGATGACACCAAAATTGGAGGTGTAGTGGACAGGAAGAAGGTTACCTCGGATTACAACGGGATCTTGATCAGATGGGCCTATGGGCTGAGAAGTGGTAGATGGAGATTAATTCAGATAAATGCGCGGTGCTGCATTTTGGGAAAGCAAACCTTAGCAGGACTTATACACTTAATGGTAATGTCCTAGGAGTGTTGCTGAACAAAGAGACCTTGGAGTGCAGGTTCATAGCTCCTTGAAAGTGAAGTCACAGGTAGATAGGATAGTGAAGGTGTTTGGTATGCTTTCCTTTATTGGTCAGGGTATTGAGTACAGGAATTGGAAGGTCATGTTGTGGCTGTACAGGACATTGGTTAGGACACTATCGGAATATTGCCTGCAATTCTGGTCTCCTTCCTATCGGAAAGATGTTGTGAAACTTGAAAGGGTTCAGAAAAGATTTACAAGGATGTTGCCAGGGTTGGAGGATTTGAGCTATAGGGAGAGGCTGAACAGGCTGGAGCTGTTTTCCCTGGAGCGTCGGAGGCTGAGGGGTGACTGTATAGAGATTTACAAAATTATGAGGGGCATGCATAGGATAAATAGACAAAGTCTTTTCCCTGGGGTGGGGGAGTCCAAAACTAGAGGGCACAGGTTTAGGGTGAGAGGGGAAAGATATAAAAGAGACCTAAGGCAACTTTTTCACGCAGAGGGTGGTACATGTATAGAATGAGCTGCCAGAGGAAGTGGTGGAGTCTGGTACAATTGCGACATTTAAAAGGCATTTGGATGGGTATATGAATAGGAAGGGTTTGGAGGGATATGGGCCAGGTGCTGGTAGGTGGGACTAGATTGGGTTGGGATATCTGGTCAGTGTGATCGAGTTAGACCTAAGAGTCTGTTCCGTGTTGTACATCTCTATGACTCTGAGTCGGGCGGGAAATATTTTGTTCAGGTAATTGATATTCTGATAATCGATTTTATCCTAAACAAGAAAATCCATACTGATCTACCAGAGATTTGTTTAAATCTATAATTTTGATGAGCCTGCTACATAAACAAGCTAATCTTTGCATTCTGCAAATTGCAGGTTAAACTGAGAACGACTAAACCCTTACCATTACATAAATATATGAAATCCCAGCATTAAGCAAGGTCCAGGACAGCTTCAACAATCATGAGAGTAATTGTCAGTTTCCACTGAACTCAGTTTCCCAATAGAAGCAATGCCTCGTACATGTGTTTACCTCCTTTGCCATTTTGTCATGCATGGACCAGTAAAGTGATGGAAATAAAGCACTTACTTTTGGAAAGGACTATGTAACTAACCTTTATGTTTAAAAAATCCAGTTGCTGTTGCTTGAGATGCTTGTGTGTCTTTGTTTTTGCCAGGGTTTTCACATGTTCTTTAGTACAGGTAATCCAAATTCACTTACCTCTTTGATGTAATGTTTTTATGGGACCTTAAGACCTTGTTCGGATAATCCGAAATTCGGATAACTGATATTCGGATAATCAAGGTTCCAAGATAGAAAGAATATCTTATAAATGCCACCTCCCGAAGATGCAAAAAAGCAGAAAGAAAGCTGACATAATACTTAAGTGATAGAAAGCACAGTCTGTTTAAAGATGGGACTGCAGGATGAAACTATATGATAAAATAAAAAGAGTTTATTTTCAACTTGCTATGTCTTCTTTGTAGCATACAAATAGAAGCCCTTTGGGAATGCTCCACCACTCAATATGATCATAGCTGATCCTCTATCTCAAAGCAACAAACCTGTTTCCTCCCCATATTCCATAATGTTATGTGTTTTTCTTGTATATATTCAGTGACACAGCTTCCATAACCTTCTATGGAAGCGCATTCCACAAGTTCATTATCCTTTCCATAAGGAAATCTTTCCTCATCTCAGTCCTAAATGGTCTATTCCAGTTCCTAAGACTGTGTGCCCTGGTTCTAGACTCCCCAACCAGCAATACATCCTCCCTGCATCTAGTCTGCTCAGATCGTTAGAATTTTATACATTTCAATCAGTGCCCCTTTCATCCCTCTAAATTCTAGTGAATTCAAGCCCAGTTGAACCATCTGTCCACAGAGAACAACGCTGTCAGCCCCGGTATGAATCTGTTGGACCTGCACTACGCTCTATCTATGACAACCCTGTCCTTTCTTAGGGAGGAAGACTAAAACTGCATTCTATACTCCAGCTGTGATCTCACCAATGCCCAGTATAACTACAATAAGATCCCTACTTCTGAACTCAAATCCTCTTGCAATGAAGGTCACCATACCATTTGTCTCCCTAATTGCTTGCTGCACCTGCCTCTCTTCTTTCATTGACTGTTTTACAATGATATCTAGATCATGTTCTTTATCCACACTTCTTAATATATCACCATTTAAATAATACTCTTCCTTTCTGTTTTTCACACCAGCGTGTAACTACATATTTAACCATGTTGTACTGCTTCTGCCATGTGTTTGCTCACTTTTTCAACTTGTTTGAATCCACCTCTTTGCATCCTCTTCACAACTGATGATCTGCCCAATTTTTTGTCGTTAGCAAATTTGGAAATGTTTCATTTGATTCCTTTATTAGGTCATTTGTATATATCAAGATTGGCTACTGGGCCCAAGCTGTGATCCTTGTGGTACCCCCTTAGTCACATTGGCTTTCACTTGGAAAAAGAGTTATCTATACACACTCTCTGGACAAAACCAACGTCGTGTACAAAATTCCATGCAAGGACTGCCACAAACACTACGTAGGACAAACAGGAAGAAAGTTAGCCACCAGGATACACAAACACCAGCTAGCCACAAAAAGACACGCCCCCCTCTCCCTCATAGCCCTACACACGGAGGACAAAAAAAACACCATTTCGACTGGGACAACACATCTATCTTGAGACAGGCTAAGCAAAGACATGCCAGAAAATTCCTAGAGGCACTCCAACCACAACGCCATAAACAAACACATAGATCTAGATACCATCTATCAACCCCTCAGAAAATGACCAGGAAATAACATCACCACAAACCCCAGGAACCCAATCCAGGACAAACTTATAACTAGAAAGCAGGAGACAACAGCTTTGCTTCTCTTGGAGGTCGCCAATAATGATGTTACCTAGTCAGGTAATGAAACGTCTGGATACCAAACCTACAGCTCAGCGAGCTAACCTACACCCTAAACCTCAACCTGATCTACAAACCTTCACAAACCTTGAAAAAACACACTCTCTGTTTCTTGCCTGTCAACCAATTATTGATCCACGTCAATATATTGCACCTGTTCCACCTACTTTAACTTTGCCCACTAACCTCTTATGAGAGACATATCAAAAGCCTTCTGAAAATCCAAATACACCACATCCATTATCTACTCTACTAGTTGCTTCCTCAAAAATCTCCAGTTGATTTGATCAACATGGTTTGTTATTCATAAACCCTTTCTGGCTTTGTCCAATACTGTTCATGTTTTCCAAATATTTCTTTATCAAACCTTTTATAATGGACTCCAGCATTTTCATCTCTACTGGGGGTTTATCTCTTCCTTCCCTCTTAAATAGTGGGGTTACATAGGTCACCCTCTGACCTGTAAGAATTGCTCCAGACTTTCCAGAATTTTTCTTAAAATTCATTCTTGTGGGATGTGGGTGCCGCTGGCTAGTCATTATGTACTGTCCGTCTCTACTTGCTCTTGAGAAGGTGATGGTGAGCTGCCATATTAAACTGCTGCAGTCCATCCGCTGTGGGTTGACCCACAATGCCATAAGGGAGATTTGGAAGATAACCATCAATGTACCTAATATTTCAAAGTTAACAGTCTTTAGTACTCTGGGGTCACTATTAGGGCTTCAGGATTTGTCAGCCTTTAACTCAATTAATTTTACATGCACCATTTTCTTAACATACCGATTTCCAACTATTTCACCCTTTCACTAGACCTTCTTTTATAGAATCCCTACAGTGTGGAAACAGGCCCTCTGGCCCAACATGCAAGACACCGACCCTCGGAAGAGTAATCCACCAAACGTATTCCCCCATATTTACCCCTGACAAATGCACCTTACCTAGACATCCCTGGACATTATGGGCAATTTAGCATGGACAATTCACCTAACCTGCACATCTTTGGATTGTGGGAGGAAACCACAGCACCTGGAGGAAACCCACGCAGACACAGGGAGAATGTGCAAACACCACACAGTCGCCCGAGGATGGAATAGAACCCATGTCCCTGATGCTATGAGGCAGCAGTACTAACCACTGAGCCACCATGCCTTCATTGCCCTAATATTTGTGGGGGAGAGGGGGTATTTGTATCCTCTTTTGTGAAGCCAGAGTCATAGAGTCATACAGCATAGAAACAGTGTTCAACTCTTTTGCCATTTCTGCACCGGTCACATGCATTTTGTATTCTGATAATCATTCTGTGTATGGAAACACCCAAGCCTCTTTGAACATCAATATTTAGAAGTTTTACATCCTTCAATAAATATTCCAATTTTCTGTGCTCAGTTAAAAAATAAATAATCACAAAACTTCGTAACAATACATTCCATTTGTCAATTTTTTGCTCCATCACTTAATCTGTTTTTATTTTGTTGCTAACTCACTCTCCATACTTTAATTCTATACCTACATTCATGTAGACTCAGATCTTAAGTACACCATTACTTATCTCTTCACGTCAAGTCATTAGTATAGACTGTAGATAGGTGATGCTTCAACACTGATCTTTGCAGCTAATCACTAGTTATATCCTGCCAATTTGAACATAAGACCATAAGATGTAGGATTCTGGATCAGTGGTGCTGGAAGAGCACAACAGTTCAGGCAGCATCCAACGAGCAGCGAAATCGACGTTTCGGGCAAAAGCCCTTCATCAGGAATAAAAGCAGTGAGCCATAAGATGTAGGAGCAGAAGTAGCCTTTTGGTCTATTGAATCTACTCTGCCATTCAATAGGATCTGACAATTCTCAACTGCACCTTCTTGCCTTCTACCTATAAACCTTGATTTTCTTACTAATTAAAAAGCTGTCTACCTCAGCCGTGAATACAATATAATGATGCAGCTTCAACAGTTCTCTGTGGTGAAGAATTCCACAGATGCACAAAATTCTGTGAGAAGAAATTACTCTTCATCCCTGTCTTAAATGGGAACCCCTTTCACTGAGAGCATGCCCACTGGTCCTAGACTCTCCCACAAGGGAAAATAAATTCTCCACATCTAAACTGTTAAACACCTGAACAATCTTGCATGTTTCAATCATGTCTCCTCTCATTACTGTGAACTGTAATCAGTACAAGTCCAAACTACTCAACTTCTGGATAGGATAAATAGGCAACATCTTTTCCCTGGGGTTGGCGAGTTCCAGAACTAGGTTGGCAGAGATGTTGTTTGAGCCACTGCATTACTGTCTCTGCTAAGAACCCTGATATCGGAGATCCCATGGGTATTCAGTTGGTTTGTCTGTAGGTTTGTTGTTGAAGGTGATGAAGTGGATGGTAAGGCACAGGTCCACTAGCTTGACAATACTGTCCTTGCTGATAAAGTTGATGGTATCTGGTGTACTGAACAACAGAAGCAATTATCCCAACATCCACAAACGAAGCTCAGAAGTATATTAATGCTTCTATATTCAAGTCCTCTCAAAATAAATGCCATTACTGCATTGACTTCCTAACTAGAGACTCAGCCTGCAAGCTTACCTTGAGAAAATCTGAGACATAACTCCCAAGTCTCTTTGCATTTCAGACTTCTGAATTTTCTCCCCATTAAGAAAATAGTCCATGCCTCTATTGTTCCAACCAAGGTATATGACCTCATACTTTCCCGTGTTGTACTCCATCTGCCACTTCTTTGCCGACTCTCCTAACCTGTTCAAATCCTTGTGCAGGTTCTCCGCCTCTACCTATCTTTGTATCATCTGCAAACTTAGCCAGAATGCCCCAGTTCCTTAATCTAGATCATTAATGTATAAAGCAAAAAGTTGTGGTCCAAACACTGAGCCTTGCAGAACACCACTTGTCACTGGCTGCCACCCTGAGAAAGGCCCTTTTATTCCCATTCTCTGCTTTCTGCCGGACAGCCAAGCTTCTAACAAAGGTGGAGAAAATTGATTATGAAAGAAAATTGGCAAGAAATACAAAAACAAATAGCAAGAGTTTCTAAGTGTATATAAGAGAATAGCTAAAGTAAGTGTGGGACATTAGAAAGATGCAATTGGGGAATTAACAATAGGGAACAAGGAAGTGGAGGATAATTTAAGCCATTTCTTTATATTGGTCTTCACAGTGGTGGTCACGACAAACGTACTAAAGGTAACACATATGCAAGGTGCTCATGGGAAGAAACATCATCTAACAATCTCTTTGACAAAGAACAAACTATTTGAAAAACTAATGGGACTAAAGACAGACTAGTTGTCAGGACCTGACTGCCTACATCCAAGGTTTTTAAAGAAATTGGACGCACAGTTTGAAAAATTACTGGTTGAAATATTGTAGAATTTATTGGAGTCTGGGAGAATTCCAATTGATTGGAAAACTCTTAATGTAATGTCTCTGTTCAAAATAGAGAGAAGCAGGTGTAGAATCATAGAATCATACAGCACAGAAACTGACTGCTCAGTCCAAACAGTCCATGCCAACCATAATCCTAAACTAAACTAGCCCCTCTGCCTGTGCTTGGCTCATTTCTGTTCAATCATTTCTTATTCATGTACTTAGCTAAATGTCTTTTAAAGGTTGTAACTGTACCAGTATCCACCACTTTCTCTGGTATTTCATTCCGCACACAAACTGCTCTCTATGTAAAAATATTGTCGCTCATTTAAAAAAAAACTTTCTCCTTGCAGCTTAAAAATATACTCGCTCATCTTGAAATCCCCCATCCTAGGGAAAAGATCCCTGCACTTCAACTTATCTTCACCCCTGATTATTTTATAAACCTCTATCTGGTCACCTCTCAATCTCCCATGCTTCAGTGAAGAGAGTCCCAGCCTATACAGATAACTCAAACTCTCTAGTCCCGACAACATGCTGGTGAATCTCTTCTGAACCCTCTCCAGTTTAATAATAAAACACAATACTCCAGAATAGACCTCACCAATGTCTTATGAAACCTCAACATAACATCCCAACTCCTACACTCACAGGTCTCAGCAATGAAAGCAAACATGTCAAACGCCTTCTTAACCACCCTTTCTAAATGTGATGCAAACTTCAAAGAATTATGTACCTGAAACCCTAGGTCTCTGTTCTACAACACTACCCAAGGCCCTACTTTTAATTGCAAGTCCCGCCCTGGTTTGTTTTACCAAAATGCAATACCTTGCATTTATCCAAATTAAATTCCATCTGCTACTTTTTAGCCCACTGATCCAATTGATCAAGATCTCTATGTAATCTTAGATAACTTTCTTCACTGTTCAGTATGCCTACTATCAATACTGGTGTCAATATTCAGCAAACGTAGTAATCATACTTTCCATATTCTTATCTAAATCATCTAGATAAATGATATACGAAAGTGGACCCAGCACTGATCCCTGTGGTGGCATTCCTGTGAATCTATTGCCCTTGTCTTTCTAGATGGATATGGTCACTGGCTTGAAGATGTTATATCGGAATCTCTGGTGAATTTCTGCAATGCATCTTGTAGCTGCTACGGAGTGTATACGGTGGAGGGAGTGTATCCTTCTCGGTGTTGCACCAATTAAGTGGCCTGCTTTGTCCTGGATGATGTCAAGCTTCTTGAGTGTTGATTGAGCTGCTCCCATATAGCCAAGCTGGGGGCATGCAATCACACTCCTGACTTGTGCCTTCTAGCTGCTGGACAGGCTTTGGGGAGTCAAAGGTGAGAGGTGCATTTGGATTTCAGAAGGCATTTTGTAAGGTCCTGCAGGAAAGGTTAATGCACAAGATAGAGGTAATAGTATTGGGTGTAATGTATTAGCATGGATTGAGGATCGATTAACACACAGAAGATAGAGAGCTGGCATTTTTTCAGCTGGAAAGGGATAAATAGTGAAGTACCACAAGAATCTGTCCTGGGACCTCAATTATTTACTATCTATGTTAATGACGCGAACAAGGCAGTACAGTGTATCCAAATCTGCTGATGATACAGAAGTAGATGGTAGTTGGTGGTTAGGGGGTGCACAAAATGATGTGAACATAAAGAATCTGTGAGCGGATCTAGACAGTTTGAGTGAATGGCAAAAACTTGGAAGATAGAGTTTTAATGTAGGACATTGTAAGGTCAAATACTTTGTTTGGAAGAATCAAAAAGTAAACCATTATAAATGGAGAAAGACTTAAAAAGATCAGCAAAGTGGAATCTGAGTGTTTTTGTGCATAAAACACAAACGTTAGCATGCAGGTGTATCAAGTAATTAAGAAGGGAAATGGAATTTTGGGCTTTATTGCAAGGGGTTTGAAATGTAATTTCGGGAACTTTTGTTACAACTGTACATGTTGTTGATGAGGCAGCGCCTTCAGTACTGTGCACAGTTCTGGTTCCTGTATTTATGAAAGAATGTGCTGGGGCTGGAAGCAGTTCAAAAGAGATTCCTGGGGTAATGGGGTTGATTTATCAAGAATGGATAACCAGGTTAGGTCTTTACTCATTAGAATTTTTAAAATTGGGTGATCTTATGATTCTGAGAGGGCTTGACACGGTAGATGTTGAGAAGATGTTTCCACTTGCGTAGGAATTTTGAACTCGAGAATATTGTTGCAGAATAAGGAGATATTTATTGAAAACTGAAATGCCTATAGGCCAGTGAATGTCTGGAAATCTCTACCCCAGAGAGTTACGTGGGCTAGATCACTAAAAGTATTTGAAGAGAATGTCGATTTTTTTCAAAAATAGGAAATTGGGAGCTTATGATGAGCTGGCACAAAAGAAGAGTTGAAGCCCATAGTAGATTAGCCTTGATCTTGTTGAATGGTGGGGCGAGCTTGAAGAATGGAATAACCATGTATGGAATAAACTGCCAGAGGAAGTGGTGGAGGCTAGTACAATTGCAACATTTAAAAGGCATTTGGATGGGTATATGAATAGGCAGGGTTTGAAGGGATATGGGGTGGGTGCTGGTAGGTGGGACTAGATTGTGTTGGGATATCTGGTCGGCATGGACGGGTTGGACTGAAGGGTCTGTTTCAATGCTGTACATCTCTATGACTCTATGATACTCTTGCTCCTCTTAGTTTGTGTGTATTACTTCCAGTTATATTAATTATGTTTCTGGCACTTAAGATATATTGCTCTCTTGTTAACAGTTGGCAAAATAGCCAAAGGAAAGAGAGAGATTTTGCAAGGTGGTTTAAGAATAACGTTTAAGAGGGAATGCATTATATTTTTGAAAAAGGAAGCTACAGGACTGTAAATAAAGAGGAGGGGCGGGATCTGTGCTGTCTGCTATTAATACACCTCACGAATTCAAACTTTGAATTATTGGTGATGCATTTTCCGGATCTTAAAGTGATGTGCAACGGCAGACATTTTGCATCTTTTCCAATCTTCCGTCGCCTGCTCGTGAATTCTGCTCCATTTCTCGCATCTTCATGTCTTCAGCGTCTCTGATTCAGTGACCGGGGCTGTGGATTTCAACGCGCCTCCTACCGGTGTCTAAAGGATCGCTTTTAGGGTTGACTCGTTGTGTGTGGATTTCAGTTTGAAGGCTTCAGTATCTTTCCAGTCCCGAAACACGGTCATGCAAACAGATCAGTCACATACATTTCATAATCACTTACACTGCGAGCGTTTTAACCGAAATAAGATATTCTTTCAAAAATATAAACATAAACGTTTCAAATAATTTTATATCTTTAGGTTTTACTCCGGCTGTTTTCACTTCCGATGGTTACAGGTATAAATAATACAATAAACATTGTAACATTTGCAACAGGTATAAATAATACAACCTCCGATATAAAGTGATTTACCATACGTCGCTATCCATTTTCCAGTCGTCGTATCGTTACTAAAAATTATCAAAGCTAAGAATGCGCTGAATTTTGTAAGGAGCATTTACTTAAAACACTGCAAATGACTTAAGATATTTTATTCCTGTCAAATAGAAAGGCTCTAGTCAGATACACATCGAGCTGCTCAACAGATTGAAATTACGATTTTCCAAAAAAAGCGCCATTTGATCTTTACTTTTCGTAAAAATAAAGATTTTTTTAGTAATTTATTCCTGCAAAATCAAAATGGACCGAACAATTGGTTGTGTTGTACCTATGACAGAGACAGATGCTGAATATATTCAAGAGAATACATTTCTTCGGGTTTCAAACAGAATCTGAAACAGTGGTCTATTTGTTGGTAAATTAAGCAAGTCTAGATACATTTTCATTTTAAAAAAGAACTAAAAAGACGATAATTGCAGTTTGAATTATGCGTTGGTTGATGTTCCATTTACAAATCAAAGCAGAAAGGAGAAGTTTAACAGAAAATGAGGAACTGTTAGAACAAAAAGAAGGATAAACACTCCGTTCAATAACATGACGATAAAGAGGTCCGGTACACACAAAAAAAGGGAATGTAAGAAAAGAGAGAAAAAAAAGATCGTTAAAGAGGAGGTGAGAAAGAAGAGGAGGTGAGAAAGAATGGTGAAGAGACGAGTGTAAAGTGGACGGACGTTTGTCGGGTGGGAGGGTGGGGAATAAAGACGTAACTAAAAAGAGAATAAAAGAGGCTTTTACATAACGAGTAATAAAGGTACATTATGAGAAATACACAGGAAATTAAAGGGGAAACAAAAAACATAGAACAGCGAACGTTGGAAATCTGAAAGAAAAACAGAAACAAAAATACTTCTTCTGAAAAAGGGCCACTGGACCTGAAACATTAATTCTGTTAATTCTCCAGATCTGCTGAATTTCTCCAATTATTTCTGTCTTGGATAAAGATTAAAATGAAACAAGGTAAATAAATGGGAAGAGATAAAGTGATATAAGCAAAAAGGTCAGAAACAGATAAAAGGGGAGATGGTGCAAAAATGAGAGAGGTTGGTAATCATGTGGAAAAAGAGGGATAAAATTGATATATAAAGCGTAAGAGTTAATGTTCGTTTGAGAGGTACTCTAGTTAACACGGCAACAGAAAGACTGAAAAGAGGTGGAAAGTGAAATGGAAAGGCGAACCGAGACACGTTAATGCAAAGCTTACAGCTAATGATGGATGGTTAATGCGATAAACAAAATAAGATCAAGGGTTAGAAAGATAAGATAGACAGGAAATAGGTACAGTAGATAGATTGGGAAACGCCCAGACGAAGCAACAGACATACCCTGCCTCTCCAGCCTCTTTAGATGATGATCTAGACCTGTTAAGCACTCCTGAGTGTTTTTGAGAAACGGCCGGGGTCTCGATTCAAAGATCAGTTTCAATAAATTTAAAAGCGCCTTTTTCCTCATTTTCATACTTATCTCGCCATAAGCCACGTAGAATTGAACCTCATTCGATCCCGGTTCCTCTGACCCATACAAATATTCATCACCACAAAACTCAACGCCAGCGCCATCACCAAATGAGAAGGGCCTGTTGCGCAGGAGACAGTCGATATAGTGAGCGGTCACTTGGTCATCCAGGCGCCTAAGAAAAGCGCTAATGGGGAAAGGGAGTTCTGACCAATAGTCCCCCAAATCCACTTTCCCACCATCTTCCCAGCTGAACGGGGGAGTCAATTGTTCCAAACTCATACTGAAACTTCCAGTATTGATCAGGGGCGGCTTTATAAATATTAGGCTCTCAAAGGGTAAGGAACCGTTACTTGCAAATGGAGGTCCACCATCCGCAATGCAGACTCATTTAGAGATGCTCAGCACTTTTTATGAGGGAACGCCTTTGGATGCGTCAGAACTGCGTAGGTGAACTTTTCGTCCAAATGTGATTTCATTTTTGTAAAAGTATTATTACACTTGTTAATTTACAAAGACCAGTGGCAGCACGGCTATTTTGCTTGCGCAGAAATATTTGGGAATTAAAAGGAAACTACATACGCATTTTACTTCTTCACAATCTGACTGAAGTTGGAACACCAGGGTTCGGCATTTTGGTTTGGCGATTTAAAATGTTTTGTATATTTGATACATACAGTCATTTACATTATCCAATATATTCTATCTACCGCATTCATGTAGCAGGATTCCACATTGGTCGGGTGGTTTAATGTGTTATTTCTCTCATATTTATATATTTATACACTGTTATTTCGATGACCCAGTATAATTTCAGTTTGTCTATACATATCGATTAATCGAACGCAATATCGAATCTGCTTAAGCTGGTCATTGCTGGGACATCTCATCAGGAGACATTTTGATTGGGTAGCGAAGGACAAGCCCAAAAGGCTGATTCCTGTTGACTTGGTGTAACCTTTCTCTAACGGGCTCCAGTGACATGTCTATTTCTTTTTTTAGCCCAATGTCCAGTCATCCATGGAGATTGGTCATTTTGGAGAGCGCTTTCCAACACTATGATGGTTACAGTGTGCGCGGCCGGTTGGTCAAGGGTTGCCACAACATTTACCGGTTCATAGAGTTGGTCCAGAGCGGAAAAGTAGTGGTGGGAGCCATGACCTCCGACAGAAGACACTTGCCCATGGGTGTAGTCCACGTCTTATACAAAGTGACACAGAGGGACACCCGCACAAAGCTAGGAAACCTCAGACGACCAGTCCAACTGCCAAGCGACGCATCAGAGGACTATGAGCCCAAGACCCTCACGGAAGCCAACATTTGGACCAGAGATACTCTATCAATAGCTGTCAGGGAGGCTTTTCAGGAGGCGTTTAACAGGGACCCCAAGTTTCCCAGGGTAAGGAGCTCTCTTCCATTACATGGCACCATAGATGCTTACTTTGAAGGCAAAGTATGTATTGGGAGACGACCTATTACCTATGACATCCAAAATAATAAGAAAGTCCAATCCTACCTGCCTTTTATAGCTCCTTCTGAAGACCCCTACTGGATGGCCTCTCTGTGCAGCATTGATGTAGATCGGAGAGAAGTGTTTGTCAAAGTTTTTTATTTTATCCACAACGAACAGACGTTAATATAACCGATGAGGGGGCTGATATCCCTTCTTACAGTACCACTTTCCAAATTGGTTCAATGTGTTTTTCTCAAGCATAATGTTCGTGCAAGTTCTGCTCTTTTCACTTTAATTACTCTCTCCAGTGGAAAATCAAGCTGAGAAGTACTTCCTACAGAGAGAAATGAATTTATAAAATATTAATCATCTGCCGTGTTTCAAAAAACAACTTCTTCAAACCATATACCGAATTTTATGTTTCAACCTAATTAATTATTAGGATTATCAGATAATATCCATTTTTTTAAAAATCTTTAACATGATGAGAGTGTCACTGGCTAGGCAGCATTTATGGCCCAATACTAATTGCTCAGAGTGCAGTTGAGAGTAAACCACTTTGTTGTGGTTCTGGAGTCACATTTAGGTCAGACCAGGTAAGGATGGCAGACTTCCTTCCCTAAAGGACATTAATGAACTAGATGGGATTTTCCAACAATTGGCAATGGATTTATGCTAGTCATTAGATTTTTAATCTCCAGATATTTATTCAAATTCCACCATTTGCTATGGGGAGAATTTGAACCCAGGTCCCTAGAACACTATCTGGGTCTCTGGAGTAATAGTCCAGTGATAAGACCACTAGACCATCACCTCTGATTACTTTGACATCTAGTGGTATTTATTACACATTTTGACATTTGATTCAGTGCTTTAGTGTTTGGTTGCAAATGTGTTGCTGGTCAAAGCACAGCAGGTTAGGCAGCATCTCAGGAATAGATGCTGCCTAACCTGCTGTGCTTTGACCAGCAACACATTTGCAGCTGTGATCTCCAGCATCTGCAGACCTCATTTTTTACTCTTTAGTGTTTGGTATCAACTGTTTATGATATGGTGCTATGTGATGTGGATTGTTAACCATTTGTTGTTGTTTGCTTTTGATTGTTAGCTACTTTGCTGTTTATTATCAATTGTTAGCTATTTGATGTTGGTATGGATCTCTTTAGTCATTTTGGTGGTGCTTGGTAGAGATTGCTAACTATTTTGAGGTTCTTTTGGTGTGGATTGTTAGCAATTTTTGCTTCAATCAATTGTTAACCGTTTTGATGTAGTTTGGCATCAATTATTAATTGTTTGTGATGTGTGTAGGTACTTATTAATCATTTTAGTGCTGTTTGGACCAATTGTTAACTGTTTTGATGTGAATATGTGTTTATTAACCATTTCGGTGTGGAATGGTGCTTATTTCATAACCTTGTTACCTATAGACATGTATATTGTAACACAACCTGGCTGCCTTTCTACGTTCTAGCATCTGTAAACATGAGTTCATATTAAGCTCCGCTGTCAGAGTCTTAACTCGTACAAAGTCATATTCTTGAGAAAGACTGCAGAAAGAGGGATTTGGGGACTTCGTCTATTAGCATCTAAGTTCAGCTGGTAATAGGGAATGTATTAATAGTCAGTATGGGTAGAAATTAGGAACAGCAAGGGAGCAGTCACCTCATTAGGGGTTTACTACAGGCCCCCCAACAGCAGCAGGGAGATTGAAGAAAGCATAGGTCGGCAGATTTTGGAAAAGTGTGGATGTAGTAGGGTTGTTGTAATGGGTGACTTTAACTTTCCCAATATTGATTGGAACCTCCTTCGAGTAGAAGATTTGAATGGAGCTGTTTTTGTAAGGTGTGTACAGGAAGGTTTCCTAACTCAGTACATTGACAGGCCAACCAGGGGAGAGGTCCTTCTAGATTTGGTGCTCAGAAACGAGCTGGGCAGGTATCAGATCTTGTGGTGGGAGTGCATTTTGGTGATAGTGACCACAACTGCCTCACATTCTACATAGCTATGGAGAAGGAGAGGATTAGGCAAAATGGGAGGATATTTAATTGGGGAAGAGGAAACTATGATGCGATTAGACATGAGTTAGGAAGCATGGACTGGGAGCAATTGTTCCATGGTAAAGGCACTATAGATATGTGGAGACTGTTTAAGGAACAGTTGTTGCAAGCGATGAATAAATATGTCCCTCTGAGACAGGCAAGAAGGGGTAAGATAAAGGAACCTTGGATGATGAGAGCGGTGGAGCGTCTTGTCAAAAGGAAGAAGGTAGCTTACATAAGGTAGAGGAAGCTAGGGTCAAGCTCAGCTCTAGAGGATTACAGGCAGGTGAGGAAGGAGCTCAAAAATGGTTTGAGAGCCAGGAGGGGGCACGAGAAAGGCTTGGCAGAACAAATTAGGGAGAACACAAAGGCATTTTATACTTATGTGAGGAATAAGGGAATGATCAAACAAAGAGTAGGGCTGATCAGGGTTAGCATAGGGAACTTATGTGTGGAGTCTGAGGAGGTAGGGGAAGTACTAAATGAGTTTTCTGCTTCTGAGTTTACAAAAGGAACGAACTTTGTAGTGAATGAAACCTTTGAAGAGCAGGTGTGCATGCTGGAACGGATAGAGATAGATGTGCTGAAAATTTTGTCAAACATTAAGTCTGACAAGTCGTCAGACCTGGACTAGATTTGTCCTTGGCTGCTTTGGGAAACGAGAAATGTGATTGCTTTGCCACTTGCGAAGATCTTTGCATCCTCCCTCTCCACTGGAGTCATACCTGTGGACTGGAGACAGGCAAATGTAATTCCTCTCTTCAAGAAAGGAAATAGGGAAATCCCCGGCAATTACAGACCAGTAAGTCTCACGTCTGCCGTCTACAAGGTGTTAGAAAGGATTCTGAGGGATAGGATTTATGACCATCTGGAAGAGCATGGCTTGATTAAATGCAGTCAACACTGCTTTGTGAGAGGCAGGTCATGCCTCACAAACCTTATTGAGTTCTTTCAGGATGTGACTAGAAATGTTGATGAGGGTCGAGCTGTGGATGTGGTGTATATGAACTTCAGCAAGGCATTTGATAAGGTAGGCTCATTCAGAAGGTCAGAAGGAATGGGATACAGGGGAACTTAGCTGTCTGGATACAGAATTTGCTGGCCAACAGAAGACAGCGAGTGGCAGTAGAAGGAAAATATTCTGCCTGGAAGTCAGTGGCGAGTGGTGTTCCACAGGGCTCTGTCCTTGGGCCTCTACTGTTTGTAACTTCTGTTAATGAGTTGGATGAGGGGATTGAAGGATGGATCAGCAAGTTTGCAGACGACACCAAGGTTGGAGGTGTCGTTGATAGTATAGAGGGCTGTGTAGGCTGCAGCGGGACATTGACAGGATGCAGAGATGGGCTGAGAGGTGGAAGTTTGAGTTCAACCCGGATAAATGCGAGGTGATGCATTTTGAAAGGTCGAATTTGAAAGCTGAGTACAGGATTAAGGATAGGATTCTTGGCAGTGTGGAGGAACAGAGGGATCTTGGTGTGCAGGTACACATATCCATTAAAATGGCCACCCAAGTGGACAGGGTTGTTAAGAAAGCATATGGTGTTTTGGCTTTCATTAACAGGGGATTGAGTTTAAGAGTCATGAGATCTTGTTGCAGCTCTATAAAACTTTGGTTAGACCGCACTTGGAATACTGCGTCCAGTTCTGGTCGCCCTGTTATAGGAAAGATGTGGATGCTTTGTGAGGGTTCAAAGGAGGTTTGCCAGGATGCTGCCTGGACTGGAGGGCTTATCTTATAAAGAGAGATTGACTGAGCTCGGACCTTTTTCATTGGAGAAAAGGAGGAAGAGAGGGGATCTAATTGAGGTATACAAGATAATGAGAGGCATAGATAGAGTCAATAGCCAGAGACTATTTCCGAGGGCAGAAATGACCAACACGAGGGGTCATAGTTTTAAGCTGGTTGGCGGAAAGTATAGAAGGGATGTCTGAGGCGGGTTCTTTACACAGAGAGATGTGAGAGCATGGAATGACCTCGAAGGTCATTGGGGACATTTAAGAGACTGCTGGAAATGCATATGGTCACAGAAACTTGCGGGTGCATACATGAGGATTAATGGTCAGCACAACATCGTGGACTGAAGGGCCTGTTCTGTGCTGTACTGTTCTATGTTCTATGTAAATTAAATGTTGGCCTTTATTTCAAAGGGGCTCTCAGTCAAGCAACACATTGATTTTAAAATTCTCATTCTTGTTTATAAATGCCACCATGGTCATGTCCCTTTCCACCACTGCCATCTTCGCAGCCTCAAAAACTTCTGAAATATCTGTGTTCCTCTAATTCTGGACCAAATACACATCAATAGAATAGTGGAGACAGAACTCTCATATAGAAAAGCTGTGGGCAAAAACTTGCAGATGGAATATAATGTGGGGAAATGCTGGCAGGAATAGAGGAGCTGCATATCATTTAAGAATAGAATAGAATCCCCTTCGGCCCAACAAGTCCACACTAACCCTCCGAAGAGTATCCCATCCAAACCCACTCCCCATTACTCCACATTTACCACTGATTAATGCGCTTAACCTTAAGTGGAGAAAGAGTGCAGAAAGCTACATGAGATGGTTTTGGGGACTTTGTCTATAAATGACCAAAAATTAACATCCAAGTTCAGCTGGTAATAGGGAACGTAAACTAAATGTTGGTCTTTATTTCAAAAGAAATGGAGTATAAAAGTAGAAGGTTGTGTTAAAACAATACAAGACACTGGATAGACCACAACTGGAATGCCGTGAAGTTTTGGGCCCCTTCTCTAAGGAACAATATACTGGCAATGGATGAGGATTAGGATTAATTGTCACGAGTACTCAAGTACAGGAATATATCAGTACAGTACAAAGTTGCCATTGCACCATCTTAGGTATAAAGATACCTAGGTTCAAAATCTTAAGTACAAAAATAGAAAAGTAAACAAACAAGTTAAAAATTTAACATTACAGCTCTTCTTAGTGTAAAGTAGAAAAATAAAGAAACAGAGTTAAAAGTTAAACATTACGGTCTTTCTTAAGCCAAGAGTCTGCTGACGCTCTTCACTGGGCTTTCCCCATGAAGGCTAGCTATCCCCGTGTGGACATGCCTTCCCCCATGCTGGTCTAAGCAGCTTGCCAGCCGCTTTACTGCTGACTACCATTTGGGTTCACTGGGCTTCACCAATGACCATTGCTTTGCCGCTAACCAATACCTGGGATCGCCAGGTTTCGCTGATGACCATCAATTTGCTGACAACCACCATCCTGGGCTCGTGCTGACTGTCAAAGTCCCACTCAGGGCTCTCCAGCTATTGCCATGCTCTGCTGCTGCCACTGCCTCCATGTCAGAGTTCTCTCCAGAAGGTAAGTTTAAAAAAAAACTAAAACTTTATTTTTTAAAATTGAGAAGATAAAACAAGTGGATGGAATGGATGAGACTCAGGCACAGGAGCCTGAACCTTGCCTACTCCGCTGCCGCCAAATTGTATTCTCTGGAGGCAGTCCAGAGAAGATTCACTAGGCTGATACCACATATGAAGGAGCTGTCTTGTGAGAACAGATTGGATAAGATTGGGCCTATATCTGTTGAGTTAAGTGTACTGCTGGAAAAACACAGCAGGTCAGGCAGCATTTGAGGAGCAGGAGAATCAACGTTTCGGGCATACGCCCTTCACCAGGAATCAACTGTAGAAGAATGAGAGGCAACTTTATTGAAATAGAAAAGATTCTCAGGGAAGAAGGGTCACTGGACTCTGCTTTCTCTCCACAGATATTGCCAGACCTGCTCAGTTTCTCCAGTAATTTGTTTTTGTTGAAGATTCTTAGGAGACTTGATAGAGTAGTTGTGTAAAGCTGGTATTGCCTTGTGAGACAGTGCAGGACCACAGGGCATAATCTCAGATTAATCGGTCACAGAGACTGGGAGAAATTTCTTCTCTCAAAAGGTAGTGAATCTGTGTAATCCTTTATTGTAGAGAGCTGTTGAGGCTGGGTGATTAAGTAAATTCAAGGCTGAGAGACAGATTTTTAATCAATAACGGAATCAATGGTTACAGGAAAAAGGCAGATAAATTGAGTTGTGGATTATCAGATCAACCATGATTTCACTAAGTGGTGGAGCAGACTTGATAAGCTAAATGGCTAACTTCTGCTCCTACATCTTATGTAATTCTTGAGATGCTGCCTGGCCTGCTGTGCTTTGACCAGCAACACATTTGCAGCTCCTACATCTTATGGTCTGTTAAACTTGATCTGCCATTTGTCCACTCATTTCAGCAGGTTTGAATGTTTTCTTTTATCTATCATTACTCTTGATTTTGCTTATTATATCTCTAAATCTAGCGTCATCTGCAAAGCTTCCAGTGTCAAATCCAGAAGTACGATGTATAGATGCAGTGAAAACATTTTTGTATTCTGCCCTAATATTATGCCGTGATAAAAAACAAAATAGTGAATCTAAAGCCGTGCAACATTTACATTTCACATATCAGTCACCCACTGAAGAAAACTGCCAATGTTAAGTGCCAAACTATGATTATTCTCTTGATTTATAATATTGGATATTTAAAGTCTGTTGGAATTCATAATAAATTTTGGCAGAAGAAAAACAAATATATTGTTTAGTCAACGTAAGTCAACAGTTATTTAGAAATATGTTCATTATTGACATAAAAATCCATTGTATTTGTAGTCATATTCAAGGAACTGGTAGGCTTTCAGATTATGTCCACTGGTGTATGAAGATGTCCATTAATAGTATTAATGACATGTCTGACCCTATGGATGGCAAATGGAAGAATCAAATCTTTTTAGAACATGTTTGCTAGTGTTCCAGTTCTTTAAAATGGTAATCTTTTTCTATGATATTCCAGAGTTATAATTATATAGAGTGCTGTATGATAAATTTGAGAACTACAAGATCTACCTCAGAAATCTGTGACTTGTTCAAAAATTGTTACCTTTTCTGGCCACTATCTGACCCAGTCAGATAATGTATGATGTACCTGAATATAATCATACACCAGAGTACTATCTCACATGCCCAAAATCTGTCTGACATACCTGGATACTATCTGACAAACCAGAGTTCTGTCTGATATAACTGGGTACAATCTGATATATGCCAGTTCTGTCAGAAAAAAAGCTGAGAGTTGTCTGATCCACCCAGGTACTTTGAGATATTTGAGAGGTGCACCCAAGTATTGTCTGATGTAAACTGACATCATCTGTCTTAGGCAAGTATGATTTGAAGCCAATAATGACATGTCCAAATGTTATATAATAAATCTAAGTACTGTCATGATGTATTTAAGTTCTTGTATATTTCTGGTACTGTACTGCATGTCCAACCATTAATAAATATAATTTTACATGCCCAATTATTGTATGATGTATTAAGTAAAGTATTACATCCCTCAGTATGAAGTATCATCTTAAAATAAAATTAAGTAGTTCTCAAAATACTCATTAACATGGAGAGAGGAAGAGAGTGAACATTTCAGATTGATCATCTTGAATCAGAACTGGAAAAAATGTCAGTGATGTCAGTTAAAACAAACACAGAGGAAAGAAAAGGATGGGGAAAAAACACAAGGAAAGGTTTAAGTAAAGTGTAAGAGAGAAGAAATTTTAAACACTGTATTAAATCCCAAAGAATTGTTTGATATTTAGCATACAGTATTACATAACCAAAAATGGAATACAATTTTAAGTACAATATTACACTCTATGGACCTTTAATGTCCCCCTTATTTAATGCTGTATTTCCTTGATACTGCTGAGAATGCTGCAGTCAGGTGTGTGCAATTATGGTTTCCAGACTGCAAAAAGGTATTTAAAAGTGCAAGAATGAATTACACAGAAATTGAGAGAACACAACTATTTGAAAAGTCTGAGCAGGTTGAATCTCTTTATTCTGGAAATGGGGACAGATTAAGAGGAAACAAAATCAGAAATTGCTGGAAAAATTCAACAGTTCTGGCAATATCTGAGGACAGAAAGCAGAGTTAACATTTTGAGTCCAGTGATCCTTCTACAGAATAGTTCTGAAGAAGGGTCACTGGACCAGAAACGTGAACATTCCTTTTTCTTCACAGATGCTGTCAGAACTGAGAGGTTTTCCAGCAATTTCTGACTGTTTCTGATTTCCAGCAGCCACCTTTTTTTTTGTTTAGCGACTAAGAAGCAACAGGTCTGACAGAAAGACAGAGCAATTTAATTGGGTGGTATGCGGCAATCTGTTTTTACTTTCAAGTGAGTCCTGAATAAGGCAAAATAAATATAAGAACGTCATTAACAGAAGAAATTCATTTGAGAGGAGTATCTTTACACAAAAATTGGTGGTAATTTTCAGCTTGCAGCCACATGGTGTGGCTGATGTGGAGAATATTGTGTCTTTACATTACTTGATGCACATTACAAACATAAGGGAGTAAAGACTCCAACTACAGATGTAAGGTGCAAAGAGGTTATAGAGTGAGAGGAGTCACATGTAAGCCAGTTGGGCTGAATATCCCTTTTCTGTGATGTACAATCTATGAAATTCCATATTCTATTCTTTTTTTCAATCACTTTTGGGACATCAGCATCGCTAGCTGGGCCAGCATTGATTGCTCATCCCTAGTTGCTCTGGAAAATGGTGGCAAACTGCCATCCATGTGCTGTAGGCAGACCCACAATGCCATTAGGGAGGGCAATCAGGATTTCGACTGAGGAACACTGCGATTATATTTCCAAGTCAGGATAGTGAGTGGCTTGGAGGGGAACTTGCAGGTGATGCTGCTCCCAAGTATCTGTTGCCCTTGTCCTTCTAGTTGGAAGTGGTTGTGAGTTTGGAAGGTGCTGTCTTAGGAGCCTCAGTGAATTTCAGGAATACATCTTTTAGATGGGACACACTGCTGCCACTGAGTGTCAGTAGTGGAGGGCATGGATACTGGTTGATGTAGTGCCAATTTAAAGGTTTGCTTGGTTCGGGATGGTAGGCGAAAGTGAGTACTGCAGATGCTGGAGATTAGAGACAATAGAGTGTGGTGCTGGAAAAGCACAGGAGGTCAAGCAGCATTCAAGGAGCTGGAAAATCAACGTTTCAGGTAAAAGCCCTTGGTGTCAAGCTTCTTGAATATTGTTGGAACTGCATTAATTCAAGTAAGTGGAAAGTATGTGGATGGTGGATAGGCTTTGGGGAGTCAGGAGGTGAATTACTTGCTGCAGCATTCCGAGCCTCTGACCTGCTCTTGTAGCTACTGTAATTACTTGTCAGATCTCTGGATCTCAATTAGACATGAAGGGTATTGCAGGATTTTTGTCAAGTTATGAGTGGCTTACAAGTACTTCTTTTGTTTGCTTGCTTGTCAGCTAATTTCCTTTTTTGTCAAAATGTATTAGTGCCTTATTCTATTAACTGCAAAAAGACATTAGAATGTCCCAGGGAAATAATGAGGTACAGAATTAAAAAAATAAAAATATGCATTTATTTAATACCCCTAACTTAAAGAAACTTTCCAATGGTCTTTTACAGGAGTGCTGTTTGATTTTTATTCTTTCAAGGGATGTTACTGTCATTGGCAAGGTCAGGATTTCCCTAATTGGGAGTGGTTCTCTGGGTCATTTCAGAGAGTAGTTCAGAGTTCAACCACATTGCTGTGGGTCTGGAGTTACATACAGGCCAGGCCAGGTAAGGACAGCAGATTTCTTTCCCTAAAGGATCTTAGTGAACCAGATATGCTTCTAAGACAATCAATGATAATTTTGAGGTTGCCAACACTGAGATTAGGTTCTAGTTTCCGAATTGTGGATTGAATTAGAACTCCACCAGTTGCAGTGGTGGGATTTGAAGTCATATGCACAATGCTTCAGCCCAGAATTGCAAATCGTGACTACATCACCATCCTTCCACACCAACAAAGTCACAATGACACCAAACTAAGAAAGGGGACGTTTTAGGTGGTGTCGAGGCTAAAAATTTGATAAGGAAAGAGTGAGGACTACAGATACTGGGGATCAGAGTCAAAGAGTGGTGCTGAAAAAATATAGCCAGTCAGGCAGCATTCAAGGAACAGGAGAATTGACTTTTTGAGCATAAGCTTTTCCTGCCTCATTCCTGTTGAAGAGCTTTTGCTCGAAATGTTGATTCTCCTGTTTCTCGGAAGCTGCTTGACTGCTTGTATTTTTCCAGCACCACATTCTTTGATTAAAAATTTGATAAGAGATGTTTATTAATGCAACACATAGGAGAGAAAAATAAAAACAATGAGGACTAGAGATGGAATTTCAGAACTAGAGGCTGGACAGTTAAGGCATAGCAGCCAGTGATTAGGTGAAGGGCATGGGAAGGAGGGGGAACAGGGTGGGAGGTTGATTTTGCAGATAATGGTTCCAATGTTGAATTTCAGGAGACTAATTTTTATCGAACACTGATGTTGGCCAAGCTATCTCTTATTCCTCAGGAACGGAGGATCAATGCAGCAAGAGGAGGAAGATTATCTCTATTTCCCATGTCCATTAGAGTTTACAGAGATTGGGAGACTGAAGCCAAAACTAGGCTATAATATGCTAGCTAGCAGGGGTCAAAAAGTGTGGTTCTGGAAAAGTACAGCCGGTCAGTCAGCATCTGAGGAGCAGGACAGTCAATGTTTCGAGCATAAGCTTTTCATCACGAATGTGAACTAGCTAGGCTATGAACAAAACATAAATTCACAATGTCAGTGTGCAGGGAAACTGGGTTGGTTGGTGAGTTGATTTATAGGCAGTAATGTTTTGGATAAGATCAGTTTCATGTAGAGTGAGAGATGAGATGGAGCCAGAAGACCTTTTCTCTTACTGGTATCACAAAGGTATGGATGATCATCCTGTTCATCCAGAACTGATATTGGCCAAGTCTTCTCTTATTCCTCAGGAACAGAGGGTCAGTGTGGCTAGCAAGAATTAGGAGTTACCAGTATATATGGACTCTGAAATAGAACATAGAACATTACAGCGCAGTACAGGCCCTTCAGCCCTCAATGTTGCACCAAACTGTGAAACCAATCTGAAGCCCATCTAACCTACACAATTTCATTCTCGTCCATATGCCTATCCAATGACCATTTAAATGCCCATAAAGTTGGCGAGTCTACTATTGTTGCAGGCAGTGCATTCCATACCCCTACTACTCTATACCCCATTACTCTATGAGTAAAGAAACTACCTCTGATATCTGTCCGATATCCATCATCCCTCAATTTAAAGCTATGTCCCCTCGTGCTAAACTAGGAATTGAGCCAAGCCAACAGTGGCAATAAAAAAGATTATTGTAACAAAATTATAATAAATTGACCAATAATACTCATCAGTAAATCATAGAATTGCTAAGTAAGAAAATCCATATCTATATAATTAACTATTCATTTCCTTCACTTAATTACCAGAGTAGGTATTTTTCAGTGCATAAGGCTGCAACGTGTTGCATGGAAAACATTTTTATAATAATTTTATTATATTGCATATCTATATTTAAAATAAAAATACCTATGTGGCTCTGATTAGATTAAATTTCCTACAGTATGGAAACAGGCCCTTCGGCCCAACAAGTCCACACTGACCTCCAAAGAGTAACCCACCCAGATCTATTCCCCGACATTTACCTCTGACTAATGTACCTAACAGTATGGGCAATTTAGCATGGCCAATTCACCTAACCTGCACATCTTTGGATTGTGGGAGGAAACCAGAGCACCCAGAGGAAACCCACGCAGACACAGGGAGAATGTGGTGGGAATTGAACCCAGACCCCTGGTGCTGTGAGGCAGCAGTGCTAACCACTGAGCCACCGTGCTGCCCCCTGTCAGGTTCTAATAGCTCTCTCAAACCTGTGTTGGAATTGCAGTATTACCACTGGAGGATGTAGTAATAAGCTTAAGAGGTATTATAAAAGTGAGCATAGGAAATTGTGTAACCTTATCGCTTGTTACAAACCCTCCTATTTTCATGGACAATTCTAACAATACATAGTTAGGACAGTGGTGTAGTGGTTAGGAGGCAGAACTGTGTAAGGCAGTATCCAAGAATAAATCTACCAACAAAGAAAATAACCATGTCCAACAGCACCAGTTGGTGTGGACGTGCTTATTACCTGAACATTCTTCCCTTTCAGATAATATTCCATCTTGGATGCTTCAATTGAAACTATCTTTATCACACTGCCACAGCACTGCATTCAAGATTCTAACCAAGACTGCTTCTGCAATAACTGCATAGAGGCCAAAATCCCTTGACCAAGTCACCCTTTATTTACTTGTGCATAGTATACTGTCTATAGTATATAGCCAGCTTGAAGTCAGTCCCCCGAACTAAGAAGATTCTAAATCCCTTGTTAAAATTGGTCAGCCAATGCTTCCTAAATGGCTCAGGTTAACAATCCCAATCAAGGATCTCATAGTCAACTGCTCTGTCCAGATCTCCCAGGATTAGCCTGCTCCTGGGCCTTGTGAAGCTGATCCAGGTAGTAGGTCGTTAGAAGAGTCATTCAATTCAAATGCCTGTCTCTTTTTCATGGTTACTCATATATCCCTGTGTCCTTGAGGCTTCTTTAACAAATACAAACTTATTAATTTACGATCAAAAAGTCTTATTCAATGAAGAATCAAAAATGGTAGGTTTAAAACATGGAGTTATAAATGTTCACTCTTCTAAATAACCTAAAACACATACACAAAATATTGACACACACACACAAACAGGCATAGGGAGGAAACAGATTTCTGTTTGCAGAGATTCACTCTAGGGAAGAAACACATTTAGCCATTAAGTCTTCAGTCCCGAGATCCAAGATGGCGGCGACTCAGCAAGTCTGAGTCTACAGAGCCCTTCCCAAAACCTGGGAAAAGTGGGTTTCCTGCCCCCACCACACTTGCCAAACCACCCAAAAAAATTCTTTAATCTTAATTAGCTGCTGAATATTATATTTAAACAGTCTAATACTGAGTGGATAATGAGTAAATCAAAGGGACCCCGCAGCTCTCAGAAAACAAAGACCCCTCCCCCACCCTCCTCTCCTCCGGCTGCAGCTGATGTAAAAACAGGCCTTATAGAGATGATTGCTAGATTGGAATCGACACTCGTCAATTTCATCGCAGAATCCCGACAGAGATGGAATGCATTCGAAGAAAAGCTGCAGAAACAGAATCACTCTATCGGAGAATTGCAGGGCCGAGTGGAGGGGGCGGAACTAAAGGCCACGACCTCCGAGGCTGCAGCTCAAACAGCTGCAGAACAGGTGCGAGCTCTGGAGCAGAGAGTCCGAGCCTTTGAAATTTACATCGATGATATTGACAACAGAAATCGGAGAAAAAATATTCGGTTGCTGGGCCTTCAAGAGCAAGAAGGGAAAGGACAGTTAGCAGCATTTCTGGAGCGATGGCTGCCCCAGCTTTTAAACCTGGGGGCTGAAACTGACCGGGTAAGGGTGGAGTGGGCCTACCGGGTCGCAGTACGCGGATCTGGCCCAAACCAGCGCCCACGCCCGGTCCTGTTCCGGCTGCAGAGTTATAGGGAGAGGCAGATACTCCTGGATGCCTCCAGAAAGCTTGGAAAGGATCCTAAAGCTATGATTCATGAAGGATCCAAGATTATGTTATTTCAGGACTTCTCCCCGGCTTTGGCACGAAGAAGGAAGGCGTTTGATGAGGTGAAGAAATGTTTAAGGGACTTAGATATTCAATACACCTTACGCTACCCAGCGACGTTATGCTTTACCCACGAAGGATCCGAGTATAATTTTAGATCATCGGAAGAGGCCAAGAAACTTTTAGACTTGGTTAAATAAATCGTAAGAGACAATTTATGTTGGCTTGCCTCTCCCACACTCCGTGGGGAGAAATGGATACTTTATTCTACTTTACTTTTGCCTCTGGGAGCGGGGTTGTCTTCCTTGCTATGTTATTATACTTAACTGTAATCTGTTGGAGTTGTAATTTTATAATTATGTGTGTTTGTACGTGGCATTGATGCTAGCAGATATACTCAGGTATGGGTGGGGAGGGGTGGGGGTGCGGCGCTCACTGTTAACTCTAGCTCGGTATTATATCTAAATCCTATTAAGGACCGCCCGGGTTGAGGGTGGGACACTGTTTGGGAGAGGATATGGTGGAACGTTGGAAAGGTAGTAAGGCCCCCTGAGAACAAGGGGGAAGATCTCCATTCAAACATGTTTAATTTTTTTTTTGTTTGTTCTTATTGTTTGGAAATAACTTCCTTTTTATCATACTGTTATGAGTGTATTAGAGAACATTTTCTCTTATTTGAAGGATGTAAGCGACTCAACTATACACTCTGGATGATTGTGGATTAGTTGAATTTTGATGATTATATATTTAAGATCTATTTTTATATTAATGTTTGTGCTTGAAAATTCTGCTTATTTTTGTAAATTTGTCAAAATGTTAAATTCCCAATAAAAATATCTATATAAAAAAACGTCTTCAGTCTCAAAGCCAAAAAGGATAAGAGATATTCTCGGCTATCAGTTTGACACTCTGGCGTGTATTGATAGGTATTGACAACATACGCAATTGTCTCAGGAAACAATATCATGACACCTTCAAGAGGACAAGCAGGTTTCACAACAAAGAAGTTGGAGAGAAAGCTAAGCAGCCTGTATTTTGGCAGCCACCTCCAACAGAACATACAAACAACCTCCAAATTGTGGACAAAAAGACATCCCTTGCTGATGTAATGATTTTTTTAAATGTTTGGTTCAAGCAAAATGCCAGTGGCGTGGTGTCACCTGCCCCAACAGCCCCGGATGCACCTGTTCCCTCAGTCACTGCTGCAGACATCAGACTGGCCTTCTCAAGAGTAAACCTGAGGAAAGCGACTGACCCAGATGGAGTCTTCGGTCATGGAGTCAGATCCTGTGTGGACAAGTTGGCAGAAGTATTCACTGGCAAATTTAACCTCTCCTTGCTACAATCTGAAGTCCCCACCTGCTTCAAGGAAATCACTATCATCCCAGTACCAAAGAAAATGGGTGCACCACGTCTCAATGACTACAGTCTAGTGGTTTAGACCTCTGTAATCATGAAGTGATTCGAGAGGTTAGTCATGGCTCATATCAACTCTAGTTTCCCAGTCTACCTTGTCCCTTGCAATTTGCCTATCGGCAAAACAGGTCCACAGTGGACACCATTTCCCTAGCTCTACACTCATTGCTGGAATACTTGGACAATAAGGATACTACGTCAGACTTTTACTTATCGACTACAGTTCAGCGCCTTCAGTGCTATAATCCCAAACAAATTAATCTCCAAACGCCAAGACTTAGGTCTCAGCTCCAGCCTCTGCAACCGGATCCTCAGCTTCCTGACCACAGACCACAATCAATGAAGATAGACAATAGCATCTGCTCCACCATAATCCTCAACACAGGTGCCCTGCAAGGTTGTGTTCTCAGGCCCCTACTGTACTCCCTATACACTCATGATTATGAAGCTAAATTTTATATGAACGCCATCTACAGGTTCGCTAACAACATCACCATTGTAGGCTGGACATCAAACATTGAAAATATAGGAAGGAGTTAGAGTGCTTGGTGTTGTGGTACAATGTTAACAACCTCTCAATGTTAGCAAAACAAAACAATTGATCATTGACTTCAGGAAGAAAGGAGGGCACAACCCTATCTACATTAACAGAGCTATGGTGGAGATGGTCAACACTGTCAAGTTTCTAGTTAACCAAACATCTGTCCTGGATCTTCTACATAGTTGTGGTGGTCAAGAAGGCACAACAACACTTCTTCTACCTCAGGAGGCTTAGGAAATTTAGCAGGTCCATAAGGACTCTCACCAACTTTTACACATGCACCATAGAAGGCATCCTATGTGGCTGCATAACAGCTTGGTATGGAAACTGCCCTGCTCAGAACCAGAAGAAGCCACAGAAAATTGTGTACACAGTCCTGGAATATCATGAAAGACAATGTCCCATCTATGGACTCCGTCTACACTTCTTGTTGCCGTGGAAAGGCTGCCAACATCATCAAAGACCCCTCCCACCTAATAATACTTTCTTCCAACAGTCAGAAGATACAGAAGCTTGAACACACATTACAAAGTTCAAGAACAGCTTCTTCCCGCTGTTTCTAGACTGCTGAATGGACCTCTCGAATTTCAAATCTAACATTAATCTTCTTTTATGCACCTCCTGTGCAGCTGTAACCCTATATGCATTGCTCTGTCTAAACACCCTATGATATGTATGTCCTTCTATATTATGATCTGCCTGTACTGCTCACAAAGACAAAACTTTTCATTGTACTCAAGTACATGTGACGACAATAAAACAAATGCAAAACATTGTTCAAACATAACAGCCATCAGATTCAGTTATGAAAACAGTCAAGCGTTTTCCCGAAGGTGATGCAAATAAGACAAACAATTATCCAAAACCTTGTGATTTTCAAAAAATGTCTTGTTGAAAACAAAGTTCTGATGTGATTTTCATTGATATTTCAGGCAAAAATGATCCAAATACCCACAATCCCTGAAATTTAAGTCCACAGAAGAAAGTTAAGTCTTTATAATACAGGTACACAATACTTTAACTGAAATCTGAAATTTTGTCATGGAGTGTCGAGCGTTATTTTGGCATGCGAATAGATGACCCAACCCCACACCCACTCAGACCACGTCACTTAGATGTGATGTGGTGGTGTGGCCCAGTATTGGCAGGCATCAATTGTGTCTCAATGCTCGCACTATTGTTATGGACTAGGCCAGACCACACACAACATTCTTGAGCAGGCAACCCAGACCATAATTTTGCAAATTGTTTTGGTAAGTATACAGTGATAATTACCAAGAGTTCAGCTAGCTAGGTTGACTACTAGATTTTAAAACCGACAGAAATTTATTCACAAAATTACACAATGAAACACAAAGAACAGAATGAAGAACACCTACAGAACTCAGTCTATCCAAACTAGATTTAATTATGCTGTTCAGAATATACCCAACAATTACAATAAGCAAACCCCCTTAAAATACACTTAAAAAAAATGAAACTGATGCTTACAGGTTGAAGTTAGATGGGCAGAAAGAGTGTGTGTGAGAGAGAGAGAGAGTTTCCACATAGCTCACTGTTGAACTCTAAACTCGTTTTGGACTGAACTGCTCAGATAGAGAGATGATCACTCTGCTTCCATTATATAGGTCACTTCTAAAACATGACCACTTTGGTCTAAAATCTCATCTGTTTTCATATTAACAAAAGGCCTCTGAAAATCCTTTAATCTCTGTACCAAACCAGTCTAATTGGCACCGGGAGCATTTATGACCCCTCTGAAAAAGAACAAGGACATAGTATTCTTGAGAAAAGGAACAGCTTTTAGAAAAAAGGAACCAGCTTTGTGAAACTATTCACATGTGCGTCTGCTGTTAGGTAAGTTTTTTTATTTCACTGTGAAAATGTCATTTATTCCGAAATCTGAAAAATTCTGAATTCTGAAATACAACTGGCCCCCAAGGATTTCGGATAAAGGATTGTGTACCTGTAAAATGCAATGTTGTGTCCTGCAAAGAACCATTCAAGAGAAAAGACTGGTGTCTAACTTCTTACATCACCATCTAGGCATACCAGCCATAATGTTATTAAAACGTCGGGAATCACAAAATTTAGGAGCAAAATTAGGCCATTCGACACATTAGGTCTGCTCTGCCATTTGATCATGATGACATGTTTCTCAATCGCATTATTGTGCCTTCTCCCTGTAATCTTTGAACTCCTTACTAATCAAGAACATATCTATCTCTGTCTCAAATACACTCAAAGATGTTGCCCCCATAGTCTCCTATGGCAATAAATTTCACAGATTTACCACTCTCTGGCTGAAGAAATTCTTCTTCAACTCAGTTCTAAAGAGTCAACCTTTCACAAGAGTCAACCTTTCACTTGAGGCTACATCCTCAGGTCCTAATCTTTATTACTCATGGAAACATTTTCAATATGTCCAATCCATCCAGGTTTCTCAGTGTTCTGTAAGTTTCAGTGAGTACAGACCCAGAGTCCTTAACTGTTTCACATACCTGTAAACCTCTATGACTCTCTCCAAAGCCAGCACATCCTTCCTTAGATACCCAACCCACTCATAAGATTCCAAATGTGTCTGACTAGAGTCCTATATAGTTTCAGCAGTACATCCCTACTCTTGAATTCTAGCCCTCTTGCCTTCCTAACTAACAACTGAACCTGCATGTTAACCTTAAGAGAATCCTGAACTGGGACCCCCTAAGTCCCATGTGTTTCATATTTCTGAAGCCTTTCCTCATTTAGTAAACAGTCTGCACCACAATTCTTTTTACCAAAGCACATAACTTCACACCTCCCACATTGTGTTCCATCTGCCACTTTTTTGCTCATTCTGCTAGCCTATCCAAGTCCTAACGCAGCCTCCCCACCTCTTCTACATGACTTGTCATCTTTATGTCATCTTCAATCTTAGCAATAATGCCCTCAGTTCCTTTATCCAGATCATTGTATCATATAGTTGTGGTCCCAACACTGAAGTCAGGCTAACCAGCTACAATTTTTTGTCTTATGCCTCCCTCCCTTCTTAAATGGGGGTAGTACATTAGTCATTTTCCAATCCTCTGGAACTCACCCGACTCAATTCCTGAAAGATCACCATCAATGTTTCCACAATCTCATAGAGTTGTAGAGATGTATAGCATGGAAACAGATCCTTTGGTCCAACCCGTCCATGCCCACCAGATATCCCAACCCAATGTGGTCTCACCTGCCAGCACCTGGCCCATACACCCATCCAGATGTCTTTTAAATGTTGCAATCGTACTAGCCTCCACCACTTTCTCTTGCAGCTCATTCCATACACGTACCATCCTCTGCGTGAAAAAGTTGCTCCTTAGCTCTCTTTTATATCTTTCCCCTCTCACCCTAAACCTATGTCCTCTAGTTCTGGACTCCCATACCCCAGGGAAGAGACTTTGTCTATTTATCCTATCCATGCCCCTCATGATTTTATAAACCTCCAACGCTCCAAGGAAAACAATTCCAGCCTATTCAACCTCTCCCTATAGCTAAATCCTCCAACCCTGGCAACATCCCTGTAAATCTTTTCTGAACCCTTTTTCACAACATCTTTCCGATAGGAAGGAGACCAGAATTGCATGCAATATTCTAAAAGTAGCCTAACCAATGTCCTGTACTCAATGCTCTGACCAATAAAGGAAAGCATACCAAACGTCTTTTTCATTATCCTATCTACCTACAACTCCACTTTCAAAGAGCTATGAACCTGCACTCCAAGGTTTCTTTGTTCAGCAACATTCCTCAACACCTTACCATTAGGTGTATAAGTCCTGCTAAGATTTGCTTTCCCAAAATGCAACACCTCGTATTTATCTAATTTAAACTCCATCTGCCACTTCTCAGCCCATTGGCCCATCTGATCAAGATCCTGTTGTAATCTGAGGTAATCTTCTTCATTCTCCACTACACCTCCAATTTTGATGTCATCTGCAAACTTACTAACTATACCACTTATGCACACATCCAAATCATTTATATAAATGATGAAAAGTAGTGGACCCAGCACTGATCCTTGTGGCACTCTTCTGGTCACAGGCCTCCAGTCGGAAAAACAACCCTCCACCACCACCCTCTGTCTTCTACCTTTGAGCCAGTTCTGTATCCAAATGGCTAGTTCTCCCTGTATTCTGTTCTTGCTAACCACTCTTCCAAGGGAAACCTTGTCGAATGCCTTACTGAAGTTCATATAGATCACTTGGAGACAGTGAGGTCTGCAGATGCTGGAGATCAGAATGGAGAGTGTGTTGCTGGAAAAGCACGCCAGCATCAGGCAGCATCCAAGGAGCAGGAAAAACGATGTTTTGACCTGCAGCCCTTCATCAGGAATACAGTTCACCAGTCTCTAAAAGTAGCACATTATTTCATTTGCACTTTTCGTGCCAACCTGTGGTTCAAATTTATTTGGCTCAGATCTAGTTTTACACTACTGAAGGTGACATTTCCCCAGTTAAAGATTCTTATTTGGGATTGAACATTGTCCTTTCTCAGGACCAACCTAAATCTTATGAGTAATGTTCTTCTTTTGATACTTAATTACTTGGCATACCGCATTTCCATGAACTGGCTCTAATCTGGAGTGGCGGATGTTGCACCCACTTATAATTGCAGACTGTGATGGTTCATTTGTTTAGTGAAATTATTTATTTTGTGGCACTGTGAAGTCTATGGATCATGTTTGTATTAGTTGCGGACATCTGCACCCTCTTTTTAGTTGCATTTCAGTGTAAAGGAGTATGGCAGATCAGAGAACTTCCTCATGGCTTTTGCCCTGGGCCTGATCAGACTGGCTATAAACAGGACCAGGCAGTGGGCTGTGGAGGGGAGCATTTAGCAGTTATGTTTGAGCCCTGGTGTCTCTGGAGAAGAAGCACATAGTATCCATCACTGTGGGGGATACAATACTTTATTAGCCCCTGCAACTGCATTTGGATTTAGTCTTTTTCCTCTCTCCCTACTCCTCCTTTACTTTTGATGGTTTACATTGTCCTTAAGGGGCTTTGCATGTAAATATTTAATTGGGTGCATGGGTGATTACTGGTGGTGATTAGTGGTTTACAAAAAAACAGTCACAGTTATGTTTGTGGTGGTAGGGTTGCTCAATTGTCAGTGATAACACTTCTGGGTAAAGAGGGAAAAAAAACTAGCAGTGACTCATTTCTCATTGGTCTAGAAACATACTGCCTTAGAAAATGTTCTTGAACACAGTCTAGGAACTCTGGCTCTTTTGTGTAACAAACCTGGTCCTTTTATCTAAAAACTGTTGCCTTTCTCAAGGATACTGTGTCTTTGATTTTTTCAGAGGGGTCATAAAATAGTCCGGGCTCTGAATCGACTGGGTTGGTACAGAGATGAAAAGGGTAATTGGGAGACCTTTTTGTTATTACATAAATAGATGAGACTTTAGGCCACAGAGTTCATGTTTTGGAAGTAACCTGTATAATGAAGGGGAGTCGTCAGTCCTGAAACATGAAGTCTTGACTGTGTCAGTTCCGCAGTGGGCTGTGTGGATACAGGCTGCTTGACTCTCTAATCCTTCTGGCCTTCTAACTTCGAATTGTAAGCCTCTGTTTCACTTTTACTCTATGTTTATGGGATTATTATGTATTTTCAGAACAGCATAATTAAGTCTAGTTTGGATAGACTGAGTTCTGTAGGTATTCTTTGTTCTGTTCTTTGGCTTTCATTCTGTAATTTTGTGAATAAATGTTTGTTTGTTTTAAAAACTGGTAGTCAAACAGTCTTAGAGATGTACAGCATTGAAACAGACCCTTCGGTCCAACCCATCCATGCTGACCAGATATCCCAACCCAATCTAGTCCCACCTGTCAGCACCCGGCCCATATCTCTCCAAACCCTTCCTATTCATATACCCATCCAAATGCCTCTTAAATGTTGCAATTGTACCAGCCTCCACCACATGCTCTGGCAGCTCATCGCATACACATACCACCCTCTGCGTGAAAAAGTTGCCCCTTAGGTCTCTTTTATATTTTTCTCCTCTCAGCCTAAAGCTCTATCCTCTAGTTCTGGACTCCCCAACCCCAGGGAAAAGACATTGCCTATTTATCCTATTCATGCTTAATCTGCCTCTCCCTGTAGTTTAAATCCTTCAAACCTGGCAACAGCCTTGTAAATTTTTTCTGAACCCTTGTAAGTTTCACAACATCCTTCCAATAGGAAGAAGACCAGAATTGCACGCAATATTCCAAAAGTGGCCCGCAACATGATCTCCCAACTCCTGTACTCAATATTCAGACCGATAAAGGAAAGCATGCTAAAAGCCTTCTTCACTATCCTACCTACCTGCGACTCTACTTTCAAGATCTCTTGAATCCTCTAGGATATCCTCTCTCTCACTCTCTCTCCAGTCTTCTGAAATCAACAACGCTAACCTTCTCTGTTTCCTTCACACCCTATTTTTTTCTGAATACTTTACATTTGAGACCATTTAATAATAGTCCACCAACCTTTAAGGCATTCCTTTGTGAAAGCTACAACATCACGGGCTAAACCTTCCCAACTCCAGTTGAAAAAGGACCAAATGCACGAATGAAGATGCAAGTCAGTACCCTGTGGAAGTCCTGATACACAGACCCAGGCAGGAATGGCTCTGGAGGTTTCAACCTCCCACAGACAATTCCCCTGATGCTCAGGATTCTCCTTGAACATATCTGATTCCAAGTTAGAGACTGAAACTTGGAACAGTTCTGTGGTCCACTTAACTAACTGGGTATTTTTGGACTATAAACTGAATAAAAGTCAGACTGCTGTCTGGCAGAGATACCATGACAGAGAGGTACTACTACAATAATCATGGGGAACTTTATCATGCAGATGGAGGGGGAAAATCAGGTTGGTAGCAGATCTGAAGAAAAGGAATTTGAGGAATCTCTACGATTTTCTTTTTGAGCAGCTTGTGCTAGAGTCCAAGAGGGAATGTGCAATTCTGAATTTGGAGATATGTAATGAGGCACTACAGAGGTAGAGCCTCCCACCCGCCCTCCTCCTCTCACCTAATAATAAAACCCGTTGTGGTAAGAAGGTAAGTGCTGCATTTTACTTATTCGAGTGTTTAGACCTAGTTTTTTTTAAACGTTACTTTTAGAGGGATGGCAGTGAAGACAGTGCAATGTTCCTCTTGCAACATGTTTGGAATGCCATGGTCGTCCCTGCTGATTACACTTGCAGGAAGTGCACCCATCTCCAGCTCCTCCAAGACCGTGTTAGGGAACTGGAGCTGGAGTTGGATGAACTTAGGATCATTTGGGAGGCAGAGGGGGTCATAGATCGGAGCTTTAGGGAAGTAGTAACTACAAAGATTGCAGACAGATGGGTCACAATGAGGGGGACTGGGAGGAAGCAGCCAGTGTGGAGACCCCCTGCGGCCGTTCCCCTCATGAACAAGTATACCGTTTTGGATACTTGTGGGGGGGGCGACTTACCAGGGATAAGCAATGGGGTTCAGGCCTCTGGCACGGAGCCTATCCCCATTGCTCAGAAGGGAAGGGTGGAGAAGAGCAGAGCAATAGTTATTGGAGACTCGATAGTTCGGGGCACAGATAGGCGGTTTTGTGGGGGCGAGAGAGACTCACGTTTGGTATGTTGCCTTCCAGCTGCAAGGGTACGTGATGTCTCTGATCGTGTTTTCCGGGTCCTTAAGGGGGAGTGGGAGCAGCCTGAAGTCGTGGTCCACATTGGCACCAACGACATAAGTAGAAAGAGGGATGAGGATGTTAGGCAGCCTTTCATGGAGCTAGGTTGGAAGTTCAGAGTTAGAACGAACAGAGTTGTTGTCTCTGGTTTGTTACCCAGAGTGATAGAGAGTCGAAGAATAGGGAGAGAGAGCAGTTAAATGCGTGGCTACAGGGATGGTGCAGGAGGGAGAGATTCCAGTTTCTGGATAACTGAGGTTCTTTCTGGGGAAGGTGGGACCTCTATAAACAGGATGGTCTACACCTGAACCTGAGGGGCACCAGTATCCTTGGTGGGAGGTTTGCTAGTGCTTTTTCGGGGGATTTAAATTAACTCTGCAGGGGCATGGGAACCTAAACTGTAGTTTTAGGGTGCAGGACCTGGAGTGCAGGGAGGTTAGGAACGTGGCATCAATCTCGAAGTAGGGTGCCTGTAAACAGGAAGGTGGCTTGAAGTGTGTATACTTCAATGCGAGAAGTGTACGAAATAAGGTAAGTGAACTTGCAGCGTGGGTTGGTACTTGGGAGTTCGATGTTGTGGCTATTACGGAGACATGGGTAGAACAGGGACAAGATTGGTTGTTGCAGGTTCCAGGGTTTAAATGTTTTAGTAGGGTCAGAGGTGGGGGTAAAAGAGGGGGAAGTGTGGAATTGCTTGTCAAAGATAGTATTACAGCAGTGGAAAGGACGATGGATGAAGACTCGCCAGCTGAGGTAGTTTGGGCTGAGCTTAGAAATAGGAAAGGTGAGGTCACCCTGTTAGGAGTTTTCTACAGGTCTCCTAATAGTCCTAGACATGTAGAAGAAAGGATTGCGAGGATGATTCAGGAGAAGAGTGAAAGTAATAGGGTGGTTGTTATAGGGGAACTTTAACTTTCCAGATATTGACTGGGAAAGCTATAGCTCGAGTACGTTAGAGGGGTCGGTGTTTGTCCAATGTGTGCAGGAGGGTTTCCTCACACAATATGTAGACAGGCCAACAAGAGGTGAGGCCATACTGGATTTGGTTCTGGGTAGTGAACCAGGCCAGGTGTTAGAATTGGAGGTAGGTGAGCACTTTGGGGACAGTGACCACAATTCGGTGACTTTTACTCTAGTGATGGAGAGGGATAAGTGTGCACTACAGGGCAAGAGTTATAGCTGGGGGCAGGGAAATTATGATGCGGTGAGGCATGACTTAGGATGCGTGGCTTGGAAAAGTAGGCTTCAAGGGAAGGGTGCAATCGATATGTGGAGCTTGTTCAAGGAGCAACTATTGAGTGTCCTTGATAAGTATATACCTGTCAGGCAGGGAGGAAAGAGTCGTGTGAGGGAGCCGTGGTTTAATAAGGAATTGGAATCCCTTGTTAAAGGGAAGAGGGCGGCCTATGTAAAGATGAGGCATGAAGGTTCAATTGGGGCGATTGAGAGTTATAAGGTAGCCAGGAAGGATCTAAAGAGAAAGCTAAGAGCAGTAAGGAGGGGACATGAAAAGTCCTTGGTTGGTAGGATTAGGGAAAACCCAAAGGCTTTCTATGGGTATGTCAAGAATAAAAGGATGACTAGGGTAGGAATAGGTCCAGTCAAGGATAGTAGTGGGAAGTTGCGTGTGGAGGCTGAAGAAATTGGGGAGACACTGAATGAATACTTTTCATCAGTATTCACTCAGGAACAGGACATTGTTGCTGATGTGAATATTGAGTCACAATTAATTAGAATGGATGGCTTTGAGATACGTGGGGAAGAGGTTTTGGAAATTCTGGAAAGGGTGAATGTAGATAAGTCCCCTGGGCCTGATGGCATTTATCCTAGGATTCTCTGGGAAGCAAGGGAGGAGATTGCAGAGCCATTGGCCTTGATTTTTATGTCCTCATTGTTTACAGGAATAGTGCCAGAAGACTGGAGGATAGCAAATGTGGTTCCCTTGTTCAAGAAGGGGAGTAGGGATAACCCTAGTAACTATAGGCCGGTGAGTCTTACCTCTGTTGTGGGCAAAGTCTTAGAGAGAATTGTAAGGGATAGGATTTATGAACATCTGGATAGGAATAATGTGATCAAGGATAGTCAGCATGGTTTTGTGAAGGGCAGGTCGTGCCTCACAAACCTTATTGAGTTCTTTGAGAAGGTGACTAAGGAGATGGACGAGGGTAAAGCGGTAAATGTGGTGTATATGGATTTTAGTAAGGCGTTTGATAAGGTTCCTCATGGTAGGCTACTGCAAAAAATACGGAGCTATGGCATTAAGGGTGAGTTGGAGGTTTGGATTAGGAATTGGCTGGCTGGAAGAAGACAGAGGGTAGTAGCTGATGGTAAAGGTTCATCTTGGAGTGCAGTTAACAACGGTGTTCCGCAAGGATCTGTTTGGGACCATTGCAGTTTGTCATTTTTATAAATGACCTGGAGGAGGGGCTAGAAGGTTGGGTGAGCAAGTTTGCGGATGATACGAAAGTCGGTGGAGTTGTTTACAGTGAGGAAGGATGTGGCAGGTTACAGCAGGATATAGATAAGCTGCAGATCTGGGCAGAAGGGTGGCAAATGGAGTTCAATGTAGCTAAGTGTGAAGTGATTCACTTTGGTAAGAGTAACACAAAGATGGAGTACTGGGCTAATGGTCGGATACTTGGTAGTGTGGATGAGCAGAGGGATCTTGGTGTCCATGTACACAGATCTCTGAAAGTTGCCACCAAAGTAAACAGTGCTGTGAAGAAGGCATATGGTGTACTGGGCTTTATTGGTAGTGGAATTGAGTTCCGGAGTCCTGAGGTCATGTGCAGCTGTATAATACTCTGGTGCGGCCGCATCTGGTGTATTGTGTGCAGTTTTGTTCGCCATACTATAGGAAGGATGTGGAGGCACTGGAACGGGTGCAAAGGAGGTTTACCAGAATGTTGCCTGGTATGGTAGGAAGATCGTATGAGGAAAGGCTGAGGCACTTGGGGCTGTTTTCATTGGAGAAAAGAAGGTTTAGCGGTGACTTGATCGAGGTGTACAAGATGATTAGGGGTTTAGATAGGGTTGACCATGAGAACCTTTTTCCACATATGGAGTCAGATATTACAAGGGGGCACAGTTTTAAATTAAGGGGTGGTAGGTATAGGACAGATGTTAGGGGTAGATTCTTTACTCAGCGAGTCGTGAGTTCATGGAATGCCCTACCAGTAACAGTGGTGGACGCTCCCTCTTTATGGCATTTAAACAGGCATTGGATAGGCATATGGAGGAAACTGGGCTAGTGTAGGTTAGGTGGGCTTGGATCGGCGAAACATCGAGGGCCGAAGGGCCTGTACTGTGCTGTATTTTTCTATGTTCTATGAGGCAGAGTTGATTAGGGAGCTTAAGATGATGGAGCCCCGAAGAGGGCAGTAATCATAATATGATAGAATTCACCCTACAGTTTGAGGGAAAATCTCGAATCAGATGTAATGTTATTACAATTGAGTAAAGATAACCGCAAAGACAGGAGGGAGGAACTGGCCAGTGTTGATTGGAAGGGGAGCCTAGCAGTGATTGATTTTTTTTGTATTTATTGTCACATGTATTTGTTACAAATACAGTGAAAAGTGTTGTATTATGCCACTGCTCTCTGGCACCATCTTAAGACAGTGGAGTAACAATGGTAGGAGTTTCTGGAGAAAACTTGGGAGTTAAGCAGAAATCCATCCCAAGGAAGAAGGAACATAATAAAAATGACATTTTGTCATTTACAGAAATGATTTGGATGCGAGCATAAGAGGTACAGTTAGTAAGTTTGCAGATGACACCAAAATTGGAGGTGTAGTGGACAGCTAAGAGGGTTACCTCAGATTACGGCAGGATCTGGACCAGATGGGCCAATGGGCTGAGAAGTGGCAGATGGTGTTTAATTCAGATAAATGCGAGATGCTGCACTTTGGGAAAGCAAATCTTAGCAGGACTTATACACTTAATGGTAAGGTCCTAGGGAGTGTTGCTGAACAAAGAGATCTTGGAGTGCAGGTTCATAGCTCCTTGAAAGTGGAGTTGCAGGTAGATAGGATAGTGAAGAAGGCGTTTGGTATGCTTTCCTTTATTGGTCAGAGTATTGAGTACAGGAGTTGGGAGGTCATGTTGCGGCTGTACAGGATATTGATTAGGCTACTGTTGGAATATTGCGTGCAATTCTGGACTCCTTCCTATCGGAAAGATGTTGTGAAACTTGAAAGGGTTCAGAAAAGATTTACAAGGATGTTGCCATGGTTGGAGGATCTGAGCTACAGGGAGAGGCTCAACAGGCTGGGGCTGTTTTCCCTGGAGCGTCGGAGGCTGAGGGATGACATTATAGAGGTTTAAAAAATTATGAGGGGCATGGAAAGGATAAATAGACAAAGTCTTTTCCCTGGGGTGGGGAAGTCCAGAACTATAGGGCATAGGTTTAGGGTGAGAGGGGAAAGATATAAAATAGACCTAAGGGGCAACTTTTTCACGCAGAGGGTGGTACGTGTATGGAGTGAGCTGCCAGAGGATGTGGTGGAGGCTGGTACAATTGCAACATTTAAGAGGCATTTGGATGGGTATATGAATAAGAAGGGTTTGGAGGGATGTGGGCCGGGTGCTGGCAGGTGGGACTAAATTGGGTTGGGATATCTGGTCGGCATGGACGGGTTGGACTGAAGGATCTGTTTCCATGCTGTACATCTCTATGACTCTAGGAGGATGAAACAACCATCTTTGAGCAGGTTTATTAGGAAAAATCTAAAAGCGAAAGAAAAAACACATAATGTGGTGAAGATTCGTGGGAAGCCAGAAGATTGAGAAACCTTTAAAAACTAGCAGAAGTCAACTTAAAAAAAAGCAAAGTTAAAAATTGCACAACGTCAGGTTATAATTCAACAGGTTTATTTGAAAGCATTAGCTTTTGGAGTGCTACTCCTTTGCAGCACTCCAAAAGCTAGTGCTTCCAAATAAATCTGATGGACTATAACCTGGTGTTGTGAGATTTTTAACTTTGTCCACCCCAGTCTAAAACTGGCTCCTCCATATCTTTAAAGAAAGCAACAAGGGGGAGAAGATGAAATATAAGGTTAGCTAGTTAGTAATAACAAAAAAGGTTGTAAGAGTTTTTTTAAACAAATATACTGGCAAGAGAGAGGCAAGAGTGGATATTGGACCACCCGAAAATGAGCTTGGAGAAGTAGTAATAGGAAACAAAGAAATGAAAGAGGAACGGAGGAGGTACTTTGCATCGGTTTTCACAGTTGAAGATACCAGCAGCATTCTAGAATATCAAGGGGCAGTGATAAGTGAACTGGCATCACAAAGGAGAAAGTGGTGGGGAAGCTGCAAGGTCTGAAGATGGATAAATCACCAGGACTAGATGGACTACACCCAGAGTTCTGAAAGAGTTATCTGAGGAAATTGTAGATGGAGTGGTGTTGATCTTTCAGGAATCACTGGAGTCAGGAAGGTCCCAGAAGACTGGAAAATGGCTAATATATCAAGTCTGGTTAAGAAAGAAGATAGGCAGAAGATGAGAAAGTATAGGCCAGTTAGCTTGACCTCGGTCGTTGGTAAGATTTTAGAGTCCATTATTAGAGGTGAAATTCTGGAGTACTTGGAAGTGCATGGTAAAATAGATCTGAGTTAACAAAGCATCATCAAGGGGAGGTCAGCGTGACAAATCTGTTGGATTCTTTGAGGAGGTATAAAAAGGTTAGAGAAAGAGAGCCACTAGACTTGAATTTTTTTTGGATTTCCAGAAGGCCTTTAACAAGGTATCGCACAGGAGGCTGTTAAATAAGGTAAGAGCACATGATATTAAGGGCAAGGTACTGACATGGATCGATGAATGGCTGATTGGCAGAAGGCTTGGAATAAAGAGGTCTTTCTCAGGATAGCAGCTACTGAATAGTGCAGATCCACAATTATTCACATTATACATTAACAATTTCAACAAAGGTACTGAGGGCATTGTTCCTAAATTTTCAGATAACACATAGAGAGGTGGAAGGACAATTGAGGAAGTGGGAGCCTGCAGAAGGATTTGGACAGGCTAGGAGAGTGGGCAAAGAAGTGGCAGATGGAACAAAATATGGGAAAATCTGAGGTTATGCAACTTGACATCAAGAATAGAGGCTTAGATTGTTGAATAAACAGGGACAGGCTTTGGAAATCTGAAGCTCAAAGGGGAGTTTGGGGACAGCCTCAGTGTGAAGGGGCTGACACTTAAAACTGACATGAGAAGAACTTCTTCAGCCAGAGAATGGTTAATCTGTGGAACTCATTGCTGTAGAAGACTATGGAAGCCAAGTCATTGAATGTATTTAAGACAGAGATAGTTAGGTTTTGATTTGTGACGGGATCAAGAGATATGGATAAGGCCAGAAAATGAGGCTGAGAAACACATCAGTCATGATGAAATGGTGAAGCAGACTTGAAGGGCTGAATGGCTTAATTCTGCTCCTACATCTATGGTTTATGAGTTTTGCAAGTTAGAAAAAGCAAGTGATACACATTTTAGCTCTGCAAGACAACCCTGCTATTGGAACAGTGAGATTGACACCTTTTGGGTCAGAGTGACAGTAAGATTTTTTGAGTGAAGGAAAACTCGGTGAAGATAGCCATCAAATTGACTGAGCTGCATTTTGGTACAGACCTATAAATGCTAAGCAGTTACAGACCTCCAGAGATGGGAACAGAAACTATCTTTTCACTTCATATAAGTTAAAAACACAGAAAAACCAAGAATCTTCTGAGGAAGAATTCTAAATCAAGGAAAGGCCTAGGACCACCTATCAACTTATACATGAACTATCAAACTGAAAAACAACCAACAAACGATAGCTTATTATCATTGTTAAAGTCAAAAGAAACTGAGAGTGATAATTTAATACAATCTTGAGATGTGGACTTTCGTTCTTCAAAATTTTATTCCCCCTATCTATATCTTCCTGTCCATTATATTTGCATCAAACTGTCTGTCTTTTGTCTGTTTTAATCATAAACTAGTATGTGTGTTTTAAAGGATTTGGAGGTGCCGGTGTTGGACTGGGGTGGACAAAGTTAAAAATCACAACATCAAGTTATAGCTGTTTCTGGTCAAGGGCTTTTGCCCAAAACGTCGATTTTCCTGGTCCTCAAATGCTGCCTCACCTGCTGTGCTTTTCCAGCACCACTCTAATCTTGACTCTAATCTCCAGCATCTGCAGTACCCACCACGACCTACCAGCTTATAGTCCAACAGATTTGGAAGCACAAGCTTTCGAAGCGCTGCTCCTTCATCAGGCGGTTGCGGTTTTAAAGGAGTAGAGTTTAAGTTCCATAGTAGTAGATTAGTTATCCTTCATTTTTCTCTGCCATTTGTTAATTATTTTCTGTTATTAACAAAATCTCAGGTGAATTGTTTTTGTCCTGAATAGCAATCAGTCAGGAAAATTGGTCATCTTGATCTAAGGAGTCAGTGATCTCTGAAATTAGTCCCTTGTGTCAATGATCTTTGAAACTGGTCTTTTGCTGTCTGTGACCTCTGGATTTGGTCTCTTGCTATTCGTAATCACTGCACAGTACTTTGTCTCTTGCTTCGGTGATCACTGGATTCAACCTCTTGGTATCAGTTGTTATGGACAAGACCAAACCTCCTTCAAATATATCAAGGAGATAATCTGGACCTTAACTTTTTCTTATTTAAAGGCAAATGTAAGATGCTATGTTTCAGATGTAATTCAATTGTATACACTACTTGGCTTTAAGCGAAACACACATTATTCTTACACTTTAGTTAAAATACAAACAAAAAAAATTGGAATAACAACTGTATTGGAAAACTTAACAGAATTATAGATTATTTAACTACAAAACAGCAACTGTTCCCATATAGTAGCATCCCATAAAGACATTCTTGGCAAAGGCAAATTCAGTAAAATAGATCGTCTCACGTGCAATTCTGGCAGCAGAGAGAATTCCAGTTTTTAGCTTTAACAAAGAGAGGAATAACAGCTTAAAGATCCCAGCAACTACTGAAAGTTAAACTAAAACCCTGGTTCTGTGAGAACCTGACTCCACCAATTCATGCTGCTTCTACTGTTCCAATTTTTAAAAAATCCAAGACCTCACAAGCTCGGAGCAGACCACTTGGCACCTCTGCCTTAACCTCTTTTCATAAAATAAATACAGGCCAAAGAATGTTTTTGGAGATATGTCTGTTGATTAAACTTAAAATATAAGCCATAACTATTAATTTAACCTGGGGCAGTGTTTGGAGAGGAATAAGACAGTGTTATTTTCTGGGTCTGTAGGTTGTGAAGAAGCAAAAATGGCCTTTAATAGAGTGATATGTACTTCTTGTCAGATGTGGGAGTTTAAAGAGTGTTTAAGGGTTACTGCGGATTATATCTGCCATAAATGCTGATGGCTGCGAATCTTAGCAGATCGAATGGATCGGTTGAAGAGACAGTTAGGAACGATGAGGAATTTGCAACAGCAACAGTATGTGATGGATGGCAGTTATGGGAAGGGGGAAAAGTCTCAGATACAGTCACATAGATGACTTAACTCCAGGAAAGGGAAGAGAGATAGGCAGCTAGTGCAGGAGTCTTTTGTGGATATACCCATTTCAAACAGGTATGCTGTTTTGGAAAATGTAGGGGATGATGGATTCTCAGGGGAATGTAGCACGAATAGCCATATTTCTGCTATGGAGACTAGCTCTAATGCAACCAGGGGTACGTCGGGTTCCAAGAGATCAATTGTGTTAGGGGATTCTCTAGTTTGAGGTACAGACAGACATTTCTGTGGCCAGCAGTGGAAAAGCAGAATGGTGTGTTGCTTCCCTGGTGCCAGGATCAAGGATGTCTCAGAGAGGGAGAGGGGCCAGCAGGAGGTCATTGTCCACAATGGAACCAACGACATTGGAAGAGAAAAGGTTGAGATTCTGAAGGGAGTTAACGAGAGTTAGGCAGAAATTTAAAAAGGAAGTCCTCAAGGGTAGTAATATCTGGATTACTCTCAGTGCTACGAGCTAGTGAGGGCAGGAATCAGAGAATAGAGCAGGTGAATGCATGGCTGACGAGCTGGTGTATGGGGGAAGGATTCACATTTTTGGATCATTGGAATCTCTTTTGGGGTAGAAGTGACTTGTACAAGAAGGACGGATTGCACCTAAATTGGAAGGGGACTAATATACAGGCAGGGAGATTTGCTAGAGCTGCTCAGGAGGATTTAAACTAGTAAGGTTGGGGTGGGACCCAGGGAGATAATGAGGAAAGAGATCAATCTGAGACTGGTACAGTTGAGAACAGAAGCGAGTCAAATAGTCAGGGCAGGCAGGTCTAATAAATTAAACTGTATTTGTTTCAATGCAAGGGGCCTAACAGGGAAGGCAGATGAACTCAGGGCATGGTCAGGAACATGGGACTGGGATATCATAGCTATTACAGAAACATGGCTCAGGGATGGGCAGGACTGGCAGCTTAATGTTCCAGGATACAAATGCTACAGGAAGGATAGAAAGGGAGGCAAGAGAGGTGGGGAGGGGATGGCATTTTTGATAAGGGACAGCATTACAGCTGTGCTGAGCAAGGATATTCCCAGAAATACATCCAGGGAAGTTATTTGGGTGGAAATGAGAAATAAGAAAGGAATGATAACCTTATTTGGATTGTATTATAGACCCCCTAACAGTCAGAGGGAAATTAAGAAACAGACTTGTAAGGAGACCTCAGCTATCTGTAAGAAAATAGGGTGGTTATGGTAGGGGATTTCAACTTTCCAAACATCGACTGGGACTGCCATAGTGATAAGGGTTTACATGGAGAGGAATTTGTTAAGTGTACAAGACAATTTTCTGATTCAGTATGTGGATGCACCTACTAGAGAAGGTGCAAAACTTGACTTACTCTTGGGAAATAAAGCAGGGCAGGTGACTGAGGCGTCAGTGGGGGAGCACTTTGGGGCCAGTGACCATAATTTTATTAGAAAGGATACACCAGATTTAAAAGTTGAAGTTCTAAATTGGAGAAAGGCCAATTTTGACGGTATTAGGCAAGAACTTTCGATAGCTGATTGGAGGCAGATGTTCGCAAGTAAAGGGATGGCTGGAAAATGGGAAGCCTTCAGAAATGAAATAACGAGTATCCAGATAAAGTATATTCCTGTCAGGGTGAATGGAAAAGCTGGTAAGTATAGGGAATGCTGGATGACTAAAGAAATTGAGGGTTTGGTTAAGAAAAAGAAAGAAGCATATGTCAGGTATAGGCAAGATAGATCAAGTGAATCCTTAGAAGAGTATAAAGGAAGTAGGAGTATACTTAAAAGGGATATGAGGAGGGCAAAAAGGGGACATGAGATAGCTTTGCCACATAGAATTAAGGAGAATCCAAAGAGTTTTTACAAATACATTAAGGACAAAAGAGTAACTAGGGAGAGAATTGGGCTCCTCAAAGATCAGCAATGCGGCCTTTGTGTGGAGCTGCAGAAAATGGGGGAGATACTAGATGAGTATTTTGCATCAGTATTTACTGTGGAAAAGGATATGGAAGATATAGATTGTTAGGAAATAGATGGTGATATCTTGAAAAAATGTCCATATTACATAGGAGGAAGTGCTGGATGTCTTGAAATGCATAAAAGTGGATAAATCCCCGGGACCTGATCAGGTGTACCCTAGAACTCTGTTGGAAACTTGAGAAGTGATTGCTGGGCCTCTTGCTGAGATATTTGTATCATCGATAGTCACAGGGGAGGTGCCCGAAGACTGCAGGTTGGGTAACATGGTGCCACTGTTTAAGAAGGGTGGTAAGGACAAGCCAGGAACTATAGACCAGTGAGTCTGACCTCAGTGGTGGGCAAGTTGTTGGAGGGAATCCTGACGGACAGGATGTACATGTATTTGGAAAGGCAAGGACTGATTAGGATAGTCAACATGGCTTTGTGCGTGGGAAATCATGTCTCACAACCTTGATTGACTTTTTTGAGGAAGTAACAAAGAGGACTCATGAGGGCAGAGCAGTAGATGTGATCTATATGGACTTTAGTAAGGTGTTTGACAAGGTTCCCATGGTAGACTGATTAGCAAGGTTAGATCTCATGGAATACAGGGAGAACCAGCCATTTGGATACAGAACTGGCTCAAAGGTAGGAGGCAGAGGGTGGTGGTGGGTTGTTTTTCAGACTGAAGGCCTGTGAACAGTGGAGTGCCACAAGGATCGATGCTGGGTCCTCTACTTTTTGTCATTTACATAAATGATTTGAATGCGAGCCTACGAGGTACAGTTAGTACGTTTGCAGATGACACCGAAATTCGAGGTGTAGTGGACAGCAAAGAGGGTTGCCTCAGATTACTACAGGATCTGGACCAGATGGGCCAATGGGCAGACAAGTGGCAGATGGAGTTTAATTCAGATAAATGCGAGATGCTGCATTTTGGGAAAGCAAATCTTAACAGGACTTATATACTTAATGGTAAGGCCCTAGGGAGTGTTGCTGAACAAAGAGACCTTGGAGTGCACTTTCATAGCTCTTTGAAAGTGGAGATGCAGGTAGATAGGATAGTGAAGGCGGCGTTTGGTATGCTTTCCTTTATTGGTCAGAGTATTGAGTACAGGAGCTGGGAGGTCATGTTGCGGCTGTACAGGACATTGGCTAGGCCACTGTTGGAATAGTGTGCAATCCTGGTCTCCTTCCTATCGGAAAGATGTTGTGAAACTTGAAAGAGTTCAGAAAATATTTACCAGGATGTTGCCGGGGTTGGAGGATTTGAGCAATAGGGAGAGGCTGAACAGGCTTGGGCTGTTTTCCCTGGAGCGTTGAAGGCTGAGGAGTAGAGGTTTACAAAATTATGAGGGGCATGGATAGGGTAAATAGGCAAACCTTGTAGAGGTTTACAAAATTATGAGGGGCATGGATAGGGTAAATAGGCAAAGTCTTTTCCCTGGGGTCGGGGAGTGCAGAACTAGAGGGCATGGGTTTAGGGTGAGAGGGGAAAGATATAAAAGAGACCTAAGGGGCAACTTTTTCACGCAGAGGGTGGTGCATGTATGGAATGAGCTGCCAGAGGAAGTAGTGGATGCTGGTACAATTGCAACATTTAAGAGGCCTTTGGATGGGTATATGAATAAGAAGGGTTTGGAGAGATATGGGCCAGGTGCTGGCAGGTGGGAGTGGATTGGGTTGGGATATCTGATTGGCATGGACGAGTTGGACCGAAGCATCTGCTTCCATGCTGTACATCTCTATGACTCTACATTTTTTAAAGCCACAGTATTGTCACACAGTAATAACTGCATTCAATCTCTATGTGTAAGTCGCTGTTTATCAATGATCCCTGGATTTGACCATTCCCTGCAATTTGTCATTGGATTTGATCTGAGAAAGGCCATTACCCTCCACTGTCCCTTCATTCTACTTCTGATAATTCTTCACTTTCTTTGTTTTGCTTTTGTTCCTTTAATTGGGGATGGGGTGCTGGACTTAATTCCTATTGAAAACTTCTCTAATATCCTCACTTTCCTGATGCTTGACGATTTAACTTAAAAGTGGCAGAATGGAGAACGGGGATATTATGCTGAAGGTTGTTGAAAGTCATTGACAAGCAGGTGGGATAGAGGGCGCTCAAACCCAACAGTCAGAGCGCAACATTGGTTCAGCCACTTTTGGGATCCAGCATTCAGTTGTAGTTCTGGTCTCTCTGCTATATGAAAGATGTTGTTATACTTGAAAGTATTCAGAAAAGATTTACAAAGATGATGCCAGGGTTGGAGGGTTTGAGTTATAGGAGAGGCTGAATAGAATCATAGAGTCCCCTACAGTGTGAAAGCAGGCCATTCAGCCCATATCAACTCATAGAACATAGAATATTACAGCACAGTACAGGCCCTTCGGCCCTCGATGTTGCACTGACCTGTGAAACCAATATGAAGCCCATCTAACCTCTACAATTCCATTGTCGTTCATATAACTTCCAATGACTATTTAAATGCCCTTAAAATTGGCGTGTCTACTACTATTGCAGGTAGTGCATTCCATGCCCCTACTACTCTCTGAGTAAAGAAACTACCTCTGACATCTGTCCAATATCCATCATCCCTCAATTTGAAGCTATGCTCCTCATGCCAGCCATCCCCATCCGAGGAAAAAGGCTCCACTATCCACTCTATTTAACCCCGGATTATCTTATATGTCTCAATTAAGTCACCTCTCAATCTTCTTCTCTCCAACGAAAACATCCTCAAGTCATAGTCATAGAAATGTACAGAATGGAAACAGACGCTTCGGTTCAACTCATCCATGTCAATCAGATATCCCAACCTAATCTGGTCCCATTTGCCAGCACTTGGTCCGAATCTCTCTAAACCCTTCCTATCCAGATACTTTTGAAATGTTGCAATTGTACCAGCCGCCACCATTTCCTTTGGCAGTTCATTCCATACACACACCAGCCTCTTAGGTCCCTTTTATCTCTTTCCCCTCCCAGCCTAAACCTATGGCCTCTAGTTCTGGACTCTCCCACCCCAGGGAAAAGACTTTGTCTACTTACCCTATGCCCCTCATGATTTTATAAACTTGTATAAGGTCATCCCTCAGCCTGATGCTCCAGGGGAAACAGCCCCAGCCTACTCAGCCTCTCCCTCCACCCCCTCCCCATACCATAACCCTGCATTTTCCATGGCTAATCAACCTAGCCTGCACATAAATGGAACTATTGACAATGTAGCATTGCCAACCCACCCAACCTTCACATCTTTGAACTGTAGGGGGAAACTGGATCACCTGGAGGAAACCCACGCAGACTTGGGAGAATGTGTAAACTCCACACAGATAGTCACACAAGGGTGGAATTGAACCTGGACCCCTAGTGCAGTGTGGCAATAGTGCTAATCGCTGAACCACCAAGCCACCCAAAATAGGCTGAAACAAGTTTTCCCTGGAGCACTGAGAGCTGAAGGTGACCCTATAGGGGTTTACAAAGTTGTCAGGAGTATGAATAGGATGATTAGCCAAGATCTTTTTCCCAGAGTAGGGGAGTCAAAAAATAGAGGATTATAAGCTTAAGGTGAGAGTGGACAGTTTTAAAATGGGACCTAAGGGGCAACTGTTTTACGCAGAGAGTGGTGCATATATTCAATGAGCTGCCATAGGAGATAGTGGAAGCTGGTTCAATTACAACATTCAACTGACACCTGGATGGCAATGTGAATAGGAAGGATTTAGAAGAATATACGTCAAATGCTGGCAAATAGAACTGGATTAATTCAGGATATCTGGTTTGCATGGATGAGTCGGACCAAAGGGTCTGTTTCTATGCTGTACAACCTATGAATAAATCATTGATGTACTTGGAGGATGGTCAATGAGAGGGGACGGGTTGTTGTAGTAGTAATGAGAGTGGACAAGCATTGCAGAACACAAGGACCGTGTTCTGGGGACACAGGTTTGATTCCTGATGTAGAGAATGGTGAAATTTAGAAACTGGATAGGCTGGGATTGCTTTCCTTAATGCAGAGAAGACAGAAGATCCAGAAAGGTGCAATCTGATTGAGGTTTCTGAGGAACACTGGCAGATTAGATGAACAGAAACATTGTCCCTTAGGAGAGGAGCCAACTCCAAGAGGCACGGTTCACTTGTTATGAAGGAGGATCACGGGACTCACTGACTCTGCTTTCTCTGCACAAATGCTGCCAGACCTGCTGAGTTTCTCCAGCAATTTCCTTTTTTTGGTTTGGCAGTTTTAAATTAAGGAAATTAAGAGGAGATTTGGGGATTTTGTTTTACCCAACAGGTTGCAGGCAAGGCAGGAACCCTCAAGACAGTCTGGAAGTACGACACGGACGATTCAGTCCACATTGACCCTCTGAAGGACATCCCACCCACCCCCACTCCCTGTCCTGTAACATTGCAATTGTCATGGGTAATCCACCTAGCCTCCACATCCATGAACACTGTAGGCAATTTAGCATGGCATCGCTTCATCCTGGAGGCTCCCTGCCTCCATTCCTGATGAAGGGCTTTTGCCCAAAACGTCGGTTTTCCTGCTCCTCGGATGCTGCCTGACCTGCTGTGCGTCTCCAGCACCATTCTAATCTAGACTATGCACCTAACCTGCACACTTTTAGACTGTGGGAGGAAACCGAAGCACCGGGAGAAAGCCAATGCGGACACAGGGAGAATGAGCAAACTCCACACACCCACCTGATGGTGGAATCAAACCTGGGTCCTTGGCACTGTGAAGCAGCAGTGAGCCATTATGACAAAAAGTATTGAAACGAACATTTGAGAGGCCCAGCGCTGAAATTTATTCATTCCCTTAAATGCCTCACTGACTAAGCCAGCATTTATTGCCCATCCTTAATTGCTGCTTTCTTGAAACACTTACATTCTTTTGGGTGTAGGAATGCCCACCGTTGGTGATATTAGGGAGACAGATTCAGGAATCTGATCTGGGAAAAGAGAGGGGAAGGTGTTATATTACCAAGCCAGGGTGGCATGTGGCTTGGAAGGACTATGATGCTTGATGAGCTACAGGGCCGAATGTCCTCATTCCGCGCTGCTTACCAGCACGAGGCCGGGAGGGGCGGAGATTCAAATACCAACCGCCTCAGCACGAGCGGCTGAACGAAAGCAGGAAAAAGCGGCGACCCGATTGGCGGAGTGGCGAGCGCGAGTCGGGGGCAGAGGTCAAAACCCTTCCCCCGACGATTCCCTCCAAACGGTCACGGTGCGAAAAGAGCGGGAAAAAAACCCTATGCCGTGATTGGAGGAGAGGTGAGCGCACGTGGTGGAAAGGCATGAATGAACTTGAACAGAAATAGCACTCCACCGGTTCTGACCGCTCCACTCGTCACCATCACATTACCTTCAGGCGCGTCCCTAATACATAACACCTGTGCCCTTCTTCTTCCTCAACACCTACACTTGTACCCATGCCCAATCCCTCAAAGAGTCATTTCACTGCGCTCAAGGTGCACTATCAGAGTCCGAGGTGGTATTGCGCACACCACGCAAACTTTCACGTCCACTCGTCAAGGCCGAATGACGGCTAGGAACGGGCAGAATTGGGCGAACAGGAAGGTGGAACTACATTACCCAGAAAGCAGCGGGGAACAATATCACGTGATCGACGTTTCTTACGTCGACAAGTAGTTGCTCGGATGTCGGAGACAGCTCAAGGATATCGAGGGTAAGCGTCAGGAGCGACAACGGCAAGGGAGCATGGCGAAGGAAACGCTGCTCAGGGTAAGACAAGTTAAGTCATTGAACAAGATGGGGGCTCAGTGGTTTGTACTGTTGCCTCCCAGCGCCAGGGACTCGGGTTCGAGTTTGCACCCACAATCCAAAGTTGTGCAGGTTAGGTGAATTGGCCATGCTAAATTGCCCGTAGTGTTCAGAGCTATGCAGGTTAGGTGCATTAGTCAGGGATAAATACAGAGTAGGGGAATGGGCCTGGGTGGGTTACTCTTCGGAGGGTTAGTGTGGACTTGTTGGACCGAAGGGCCTGTTTCCATACTGTAGGGATTCTGATTCTGAAAGCTGTAGCTCATGTTCTTTGACTGGAGTTTGGTTGATAGGGAGGATTACTGCAAACTCAAGCTTATGCTATGTTATGTTAGTAGTTATGCTGGGGGCATTACAGCAGGCTGAGATCTGGTGGTAGTAGGGGTACAATGTGGGCAGTGCTGTATAATGGAAGTACCCCGATTAGGCAGCCCTCTCTGATTGTAATAGGGCAGCTGTGAAGACTACTTTTTCCTATTTTGAATTGTATCATCCTTTATCACTTGTTTCTGCAATAATTCCTGTAATTGAAATGTTTAGGCTTGTGAGTTTTGGGTCATTGCTTACAATGTGACTCAATTTTCGTATTTAGGTCATAGCGATGTACAGCATGGAAACAGACCCTTCGGTCCAACCCGTCCATGCCGACCAGATATCCCAACCCAATCTATTCCCACCTGCCAGCACCCTGCCCATATCCCTCCAAACTCTTCCTATTTATATACCAATCCAAATGCCTCTTAAATGTTGCAATTGTACCAGCCTCCACCACTTCCTCTGGCAGCTCATTCTATACACGTACCACCCTCTGCGTGAAAACGTTGTCCCTTAGGTCTCTTTTATATCTTTCCCCTCTCACCTTAAACCTATGCCCTCTAGTCCTGGACTCCCTGACCCCAGGGAAAAGACTTTGCCTATTTATCCTATCCATGCCCCTCATAATTTTGTATACCTCAATAAGGTGACCCCTCAGCTTCCGACACTCCAGGGAAAATAGCCCCTATAGCTCAAATCCTCTAACCCTGGCAACATGGTAGTAAATCTTTTCTGAACCCTTTCAAGTTTCACAACATCTTTCCAATAGGAAGGAGACCAGGATGGCACGCAATATTCCAACAGTGGCCTAACCAATATCCTGTACAGCCGCAACATGACCTCCCAACTCCTGTACTCAATACTCTGACCAATAAAAGAAAGCATTCCAAACGCCGCCTTCACTATCCTATCTATCTGCGACTCCACTTTCAAGGAGCTATGAACCTGCATTCTAAGGTCTCTTTGTTCAGCAACACTCCCTCGGACCTTACCATTAAGTGTATACGTCCTGCTAAGATTTGCTTTCCCAAAATGCAGCACCTCGCATTTATCTGAATTGAACTCCATCTGCCACTTCTCAGCCCATTGGTCCATCTGGTCCAGATCCTGTTATAATCTGAGGTAACCCTCTTCACTGTCCACTACACCTCGAATTTTGGCATCCTCTGCAAATTTACGAACAGTACCTCTTATGCTTGCATTCAAATCATTTATGTAAATGACAAAAAGTAGAGGACCCAGCACAGATCCTTGTGGCACTTCACTGTTCACAGGCCTCTAGTCTGAAAAACAACCCTCCATCACCACCCTCTTGTCTTCTACCTTTAAGCCAGTTCTGTATCCAAATTGCTAGTTCTCCCTGTATTCCATGAGATCTAACTTTGCTAATCAGTCTCCCATGGGGAACCTTGTCGAACACCTTGCTGAAGTCCATATAGATCACATCTACTGCTCTGCCCTCATCAATCTTCTTTGTTACTTCTTCAAAAAACTCAGTCAGGTTTGTGAGACATGATTTCCCACACATAAAGCCATGTTGACTATCCCTAATCAGTCCTTGCCTTTCCAAATACATGTACATCCTGTCCCTCAGGATTCCCTCCAACAACTTGCCCACCACTGAGGTCAGGCTCACCGGTCTATAGTTTCCTGTCTTTACCGCCCTTCTTAAACAGTGGCACCATGTTAGCCAACCTCCAATCTTCAGGCACCTCGCCTGTGACTATCAATGATACAAATATCTCAGCAAGAGGCCCAGCAGTCACTTCTCTAGTTTCCCACAGAGGTCTTGGGTACACCTAATCAGGCCCTGGGGATTTATCCACCTTTAACCGTTTCAAGACATCCAGCACTTTCTCTTCTGTAATTTAGACATTTTGCAAGATGTCACCATCTATTTCCCGACAGTCTATATTTTCCATATCCTTTTCCACAGTAAATACTGATGCAAAATATTTATTTAGTATCTCCCCCATTTTCTGCAGCTCCACGCAAAGGTTGCCTTGCTGATCTTTGAGGGACTCTATTCTCTCCCTAGTTACCCTTTTGTCCTTAATGTATTTGTAAAAACTCTTTCAATTCTCCTTAATTCTATTTGCCAAAGCTATCTCATGTCCCCTTTTTACCCTCCTGATTTCCCTCTTAAGTATACTCCTACTTCCTTTATACTCTTCTAAGGATTCATTCGAGTAAAAAATGAGGTCTGCAGATGCTGGAGATCACAGCTGCAAATGTGTTGCTGGTCAAAGCACAGCAGGTTAGGCAGCATCTCGGGAATAGAGAATTCGACGTTTCGGCTATCCTGTCTATACCTGGCATATGCTTCCTTCTTTTTCTTAACCAAACCCTCAACTTCTTCAGTCATCCAGCATTCCCTATACCTACCAGCCTTTCCTTTCACCCTGACAGGAATATACTTTATCTGGATACTCGTTATCTCATTTCTGAAGGCTTCCCGTTTTCCTGTCGTCCCTTTACCTGTGAACATCTGCCTCCAATCAGGTTTTGAAAGTTCTTGCCTAATACTGTCAAAATTGGCCTTTCTCCAATTTAGAACTTCAACTTTTAGATCTGGCCTAATACTGTCTAAATTGGCCTTTCTCCAACTTAGAAATTCGTCTTTTGAATCTGGTCTATCCTTTTCCATCTGTTTTAAAACGAATATAATTATGGTCGCGGTCTCAAAATGCTCCCCCACTGGCACCTCAGTCACCTGCCCTGCCTTATTTCTCAAGAGTAGGTCAAGTTTTGCATCTTCTCTAGTAGGTACATCCACATACTAAATCAGAAAATTGTCTTGTGCACACTTAACAAATTCCTCTTCATCTAAAACTTTAACACTATGGCAGTCCTAGTCGATATTTGGAAAGTTAAAATCCCCTACCATAACTACCATACAGATAGCTCTGATCTCCTTACAAGTTTGTTCTCAATTTCCCTCTGACTATTAGGGGGTCTGTAATGCAATCCCAATAAGGTGATTATCCCTTTCTTATTTCTCACTTCCACCCAATTAACATCCCATATTTCCGGGAATATCCTCCCTCAGCACAGCTGTAATGCTATCCTTTATCAAAAATGCCACTCCCCCCTCCTCTCTTGCCTCCCTTTCTATCCTTCCTGTAGCATTTGTTTCCTGGAAATTGTACACGATTTTCACTCCAGTGACTCAATGCAAAGATCAGTTAGGTCTTGTAGGTCCTGTGAAGTGCATAATTAGGTTCCTAAATGTTATCCTGTATCCTGTTCAACTGGCCTCCTGCAAAATGGTTGTGGTTTAGAAGAGAGAGAATGACCACACCTGAGTTTTCTGTCTGAAACAAAATCAGAACTTGCCAGAAAAACTAAGCAGGTCTCGCAGTGTCTGTGGAGAGAGAGCAGAGTTAATGTTTTGGGACCACTGACCGTTCTGAAGCACCCCGGACCTGAAAAACTAACTCTGCTTTCTCTCCACAGATGCTGAGTTTTCCAGCAAATCAGCTTTTGTTTTTGATTTCTAGAATCTGCAGTTCTTATTTTTTTGAGTTTTCTCTTGTTAACATTTTCATCCACATTTCTAATAGTCACCTGAATGCGGTTGTAATTCTGGCTTGCTGGGGTGGATAGAGAGAAAATGTCTATGTATAGCATATTTTATGACCTTGGTGTGTTTTTATCCATCTTGTCCATACCCCTCAATTTTATACACCTCGCAGGCAGTAATGTACTTTGGAAGTGCTGTCACGCTGTCCTGAGTTAAACGGTTATAAATTGACACACCATTTTAGAGAAAAAGTACATAAAGCAATGCAACACTTAAATGTTGGACTGAGCTACCACAATATTGTAAAATAGGATATAGCGACATAAGTAGGCCATTTGGCCCAGCCCTGCCATTCGATATGATCACAGCTGCTTTGATTATCCTCAAATCTCTTGTATTTTCTCATAACCCTTGATTTTTTTTTTACTGATTCAAAATCTACCTCTGACTTGAATACACTTGATGGCACAACTTTGACCGATCTTTGTGGCAAAGAATTCCCCAGATTCTCTATCCTCAAACAGTAAATTTCTCCTAGTTTTTGTGTTGTGTGACCACCTACTGAGATTGATTTGAGTTATTCCACGACCACCTGATGAAGGAGCAGTGCTCAAAGCTAGTGCTTCCAAATTCACCTGTTGGATTATAACCTGGTGTGGTGATTTTTAACTTTGTACTCTGAGATTATGCCCTATAATCTGAGGCTGTCCCACAATGGTGGCACGGTTAGCGCTGCTGCCTCAGTGTCAGGAAAACGGGTTCAATTCCTGCCTCGGGTGACTGTGTCTGTGTGGACTTTGCACGTTCTCCCCGTGTCTGCATGGGTTTCCTCCGTGTTCTCTGGTTTTCTTCCACAATCCAAAGACATGCAAGTCAGGTGAAGTCGCCATGCTAAGTTGCCTATAGTGATAGGCGCATTAGTCAGGGGTAAATATAGGCTAGGATAATGGGTCTGGATGGGTTGCACTTCGGAGGGTCAGCATGGACTTGTTGGGCCGAAGGGCCTGTTTCCACGCTGAAGGGAGTCTAATCTAACCTCTAAAACAAAAAGAGAACTAACCTATCCTCTCAAGACCCTAAGACTCTTAAAGGTTTTGATAATGTCGCTGGTCATATTTCTAAATGCCAATGAGTGCAGATCAAACCTACTCAACCTCTGCTGATAATAAAGCCTTTCCATGCTTGGTATCAACCTGGTGCATTCTTTCTGGATTGCTGCCGATGCCAGTATATATTGCCCCTTAGTAAAGGCGCCATAGAAGTTCATAGTAATCCAGTGGTAGCAGTGTGTACTATCCACAAGATGCATTGCAGAAATTCACCAAAGATCCTTAGGCAGCCCATGACTATTACCATTTAGAAGACCAGTGCAGTCATAGAGCCATAAAGCTGTACAGCATGGAAACAGGTCCTTCGGTCCAATCCGTCCATGCCGACCAGATATCCCAATCCAATCTAGTCCCACCTGCCAGCACGAGGCCCATATCCCTTCAAACCCTTCATAGTCATATACCCATCCAGATGCCTCTTAAATGTTGCAATTGTACCAGCCTCCACCACTTCCTCTGGCAGCTCATTCCATACCCGTATCACCCTCTGTGTGAAAAAGTTGCCTCTTAGGTCTCTCTTATATCTTTACCCTCTTACTCTAAATCTATACCCTCTAGTTCGGGACTCCCTGACCCCAGGGAAAAGACTTTGCCTATTTACTTTATCTATGCCCTAATAGCTTTGTAAACCTCTATAAGGTCACCCTTCAACCTCGGATGCTCCAGGGAAAACAGCCCCAGCCTGTTCAACCTCTCAAATCCTCCAACCCTGGCAACACCCTTGTAAATATTTTCTGAACCCTTTCAAGTTTTACAGGGGAACCTCCATTATCCGAACAAGGTGGGCGGGCACTATTTCGTTCGGATAATTGAGTATTCGGTTAATCGATTCAGTGCCTTTCCTCTGGGGCTCGGAGTTTTCTATTATGTCTGCTCCCTGTTCAGAAAACTAGCAGCAACACAGTGCATGTGAGCCCTTGCCCGCCCCCACATCACTCCACTGGCTGCCCCCAAAAACTTGTCCAACCTTGCCCCCCCACTCCACCCCTGTCCGGCCCTATCCTGACCTTTTTCCACCCCCGCCTCCTCTCCGGGGCAGACAGACTGGACACCAACAACAAGACTGCTGCTGCAAGTGCCTTTTGGGGGATGAGCCTTCAAATAACGTGTGCGCACACGACATTTTCCAGAGAGAGAGAGAGAGATCAGTCATTTAGACGTTGCCTGCGTTCTCATCAGTCCAGGACTGTTCTTGGCAGCACCTTTTAATCACCGTAATCAAAAGACGCAATCAGTGTTGGACACATGTCGGAACCTCTATCTCCTTCGGATAATCTGTTTTTTGATAATTGGTATTCGGGGTTCCCCTGTAGATGCATCGGAACTCCACTGCCACTTGCAAGTTCCTCTCTGAGTCACTCACCATCCTGACTTTGAAATATATCACCATTCCTTCAGTGTCACTGGGTCAAAATCCTGGAATTCCCTCCCGAATGGTATTATGTGTGAACCCACAGAATGTGGAGTGCAGTGGTTCAAGAAGGCAGCTCACCTATCTTTCAAGCAATACACACAGGCCAGCCAGTGATGTCCTCTCCACAAATGAATTAAAACAAAAGACAGCAAGATATGTGAACAGAGTTTAGATCTCATGGAATGCAGGTAGAACCAGCCATTTGGATACAGAACTGGCTCAAAGGTAGAAGACAGAGGGTGGTGGGGTAGGGTTGTTTTTCAGACTGAAGCCTGTGACTAGTGGAGTGCCACAAGGATAGATGTTGGGTCCAATACTTTTTGTCACTTATATAAATGATTTGGATGCAAGCATAAGAGATACAATTAGTAAGTTTGCAGATGACACCAAAATTGGAGGTGAAGTGGACAGGAAGAAGGTTACCTCAGATTACAACAGGATCTGGACCAGATGGGCCAATGGGCTGAGAAGTGGCAGATGGAGTTCAATTCAGATAAATGCGAGGTGTTGCATTTTGGGAAAGCAAATCTTAACAGGACTTATACACTTAATGGTAAGGTCCGAGGGAGTGTTGCTGAACAAAGAGACCTTGGAGTGCAGGTTCATAGCTCCTTGAAAGTAGAGTGGCAGGTAGATAGGATAGCAAAGGCGGCATGTAGTATGCTTTCCTTTATTGGTCAGAGTATTGAGTAGAGGAGTTGGGAGGTCATGTTGCGGTTGTACAGGACATTGGTTAGGACACTGTTGGAATATTATGTGCAATTCTGGTCTCCTTCCTATCGGAAAGATGTTGTGACATTTGAAAGGGTTCAGAAAAGATTTACAAGGATGTTGCCAGGGTTGGAGGATTTGAGCAATAGGGAGAGGCTGAACAGGCTGGGGCTGTTTTCCCTGGAGCGTCTGAGGCTGTGGGGTGACTGTATAGAGGTTTACAAAATTATGAGGGGCATGGATAGGGTAAATAGAGGTCGGGGAGTCCATAACTAGAGGACATAGGTTTAGGGTGAGAGGGGAAAGATATAAAAGAGACCTAAGAGGCAGCTTTTTCATGCAGAGGGTGGTACGTGTATGGAATGAGTTGCCAGAGAAAGTGGTGGAGGCTGGTACAATTGCAACATTTAAGAGGCATTTGGATGGGTATATGAATAAGAAGGGTTTGGAGGGATATGGGCAGGGTGCTGGCAGGTGGGACATGATTGAGTTGGGATATCTGGTTGGCATGGACGGATAGGGCCAAAGGGTCTGTTTCCATGCTGTACATCTCTGACTGCATGACTCAGGTCTGTCGCCTAGTAGTTGGTAGTGGCCTCAAGCACCTCATTGGCTTCATATTTTCTGATGGTAATTAGGAAGGCAAATGTCATGTTGGCTTGTGTTGCAGAAGGCTTCGAGTACTGGAATAAAGAATACTTGCTGAAAATGTACAGGGTTTTGGTAAAGCCGCATCTGAATTACTATGTGCATTTTTAGCCTACCAGTACAGCAAACATTTTATTAATCTGCATCTGTGGGACTAAGAGTGTGCCTATTGATCAAGGGGTCCAAATAATCAATGTAAAAACACAGCCTAAGTATTAGAAATACAATGCAGGGGACATGCACATCACATTATTTTAAGAGATTTATGCTGTAATAAATAATAAAGCAATTTTGCCTGAAATAAAACATACCAGCAGAAAGTATCTCACTCGCTCCCTCGACTGACTACTCTGACATTGCAGAGATCATGATTAGACAGTAAACATCTGGGTATTTGAGATGTATAATTTTTACCAGTTCATAAGATGCTGGTTAAAACAAAGTAGGCTGTATATACTGTACTTGGAGACAAGATTGCAAAAGTTCCCTAAGTTGGTTCTATGTTGACAGACTGAGTAAATTGGGCTTACAATGTTTGGAATTTAGATGAATGAGGAGCCTTCTCATTGTCATAAACATAATTCTGAAGGGGCTTGACAGGGTAGATGCTGAAGGATTGTTTCATTGGTCAGTGAATCTAAAACATGTGTATGGTTTTAGATGAGGGACCGAATGTTTAGAACTGAGATGAGACATTATTTCACTCAGGTGGGGTATGTGAATATTTGAAATTCTGTACCCCAGTGGGTTGTAGGTGCCAAGATGTTGAATATATTCAAGGCTGGCAAAGACTTTTATTTTGTAATTCATTCATGGGTTGAGGGTGTCACTGGCTAGGCCAGCATTTACTGCCAAGCTTTAATTGTCCAGGTGGGAGTCAACCACATTGCTGTAGGCCAGACCAGGTATGGTGGCGGCTTTCTTCCTAAAATATATTAGTGAACCAGAAGGATTTTTTTCCAACAATTGATGAAAGACTCATGGTCTTCAATCCAAGATTTTTTTTATTGAATTCAAATTCCACCATCTGCCACAAAAGATTCGAACCCAGGTCCCCACAACATTTCCTGGGTCTCTGGATTACTAGTCTAGCGATTAAGACCACAAAGTCATTGCCTCCTGTAAACCGAGATTGACATTGAAGTCAGACTTTTTTTTTTGCACTGTCAGGGAATTGAGGGATATGGGAGGATCAGCCATGATCATGTTAAAAGATAAAACACCCTTGACACTAACAACAATGTAGGATAAAATATGCAAGTGTGGGTTCTTGATAAGATTCATGGAATTATACAGCATGAAAACAGACCCTTTGGTCCAACTTGTCCATGCCCACCAGACATCCCAATTTGACCTAGTCCCATTTGCCAATGTTTGTATCGTATTCCTCCAAACCCTTCCTATTTGTGTAGCCATCCAGATGCTTTTTAAATGTTGTAGTTGTGCCAGTCTCCTTCACTTGCTCTGAGCATGCTCCGTACATGCACCACCCTGTGTGAAGAAGTTGTCCCTCAGGTCCCTTGTAACTCTTTCCCTTCTGACCTTAAACCTATGCTATCTAGTTTTGGACTCCCCTTTCCTGGGAAAAAGACCTTGGCTACTCACCTTATCTATGCTCCTCAAGATTTTCTTAAACCTCTATAAAGTAACCCTCAGTCTCAAACACTGCAGGGAAAATAGTTCCAGCTTATTCAGCCTCTTTCTATCGCTCAAACCCTCTTATCCCGGCGACACACAGACACAGACACTCATCAGTATCCTGCCCAGCTGCAACATGATTCCTATACTCCAAACACCATGACACAGATACGGTTGCAGTCATGGGTTAAAAATCAGATGAACAATGTTGGCCTAAATACAGAGTTCATACATTGCTCTGAAGAGTTTCTTGGAGCGACATATTCTGGAACCAGCCAGAGAGCAGGTCATATTAGATATGTAATATTTAATGTGATGAGATGGTTAATCAATCATACTTTAAAGTTACCTCTCGACAACAATGACAATTGCATTTCTTAGAAATTCATTAATTGGATGTAGGTGTCACTGGCTGGCAAGCAATTATTGCCCACCCCTAGTTGTCCTCGAGAAGGTGGTGGTGAGTTATCATCTTGAACCACTGCAAGGCATGTAGCTTAGGTAGACCTGCATTGATATTTTGGTGGTAGTTACTATGTTTTGTCCCAGGATTATTTAAGGAATGACAATATATTTCCAAGTCAGGATGTTGAGTGGCTTGGAGGGGAACTTCCAGATGGTGGTATTTCCATGTATCTGCTGCCTTTCTCATGGATAAAAATGATTTGAGTTTGGAAGGTGCTGTTTAAGGAGCCTTTGAATTTCTGCAGTGCTGTCTCACAGATAATGCACACTGCTGCTGCTGTGTGTTGGTGGTTGAGGAAGTGGATGTTTGTGGATATGGTGCTAATCGAGGGGGCTGTTTTGTCCTGGCTGGTGTCAAGCTTCTTGGGTGATAGAACTCCATTCCTCCAGATAAGTGGGGATTCCATCGCACTCTTGATATGTCCTTTTAAATAGTGGGCAGATTTGGGAGTCAGGAGTGAGTTAATCATTGCAGAATCTTTTTAGTTTCTGAGCTGCTCTTATAACTATTATTGCTATGGCTGGCCCAGACCGGTTTCTGATCAACACTAACCCTCATGTTGATAGTTGTTCAACATGATTTGAATTTTATTGTGGCCCAGCAATGGCTCATTGATCTAGGGATGGGATTGGATATGATGCTTGCTTAGCATTTTGTATAGTGTCAAGATGTGAGAGGTCCTGGATTCAGATCCCAGAGGAGCCCTCATTTCTTGGGCAGCATGGTGGCTCTGTGGTTAGCACATTTGGAGTACTGAGTGTGGTTCTGGTCACCACATTATAGGAAGGATGTGGAAGCTTTAGAAAAGGGTTCAGAGGAGATTCAATCTCCTCAACCCAGCTCTGTGGCTTATCAATGTCCCTCTGTAACCTACAACATCCTTTGTCACTATCCACAACCTTCATGTTGTCCGTAAATTTACTAACCCATTCTTCTGTGCCCTCATCCAGGTCATTTATAAAAATGACAAACAGCAGTGGCCCCTGAACAGATCCTTGCGGTACACCCCTAGTAACTGAACTCCAGGATGAACATTTTCCATCAAACACTGCCCTCTGCCTCCTTTCAGCTATCCAATTTCTGATCCAAACTGTTAAACCGGCCTCAATCTCATGCCTCTGTCTTTGTGCAGTTTGATAACCTTATCAAATATCTTACTGAAATCCATTTACACCACATCAATGACTTTACCCTCATCCACCCATTTGGTCACCTTCTCAAAGAACTTAAGGTTTGTGAGGCACATTGTGCCCTTAACAAAATCATGTTGACTATCCCTAATCAACTTATTCCTATGAAGATGATTATAAATCCTATCTCTTATAACCTTTTCCAACACTCTACCCATAACCGAAGTAAGGCTCGCTGGTCTATAATTGCCAGACTTGTCTCTACTCCCCTCCTTGAGCAAGGGAACAATGTTTGCTATCCTTCAGTCTTCTGGTACTATTCCTGTAGACAATGACAACAAAAAGATCAAAGCCAAAGGGTCAGCAATCCCCCTGGGCTTCCCAAAGAATCCTAAGATAAATCCCATCTGGCCTAGGGGATATGTCTATTTTCATAGTTTCCAGAAGTTCTAAGACCACCACCTTGTGCACCTCAATCCCATCTAGTCTAATAGCTGTGTCTCAGTATTCTCCTTGACAACATCGTCTTTTTCCAGTGTGATTACTGACGAAAAATATTCATTTAGCACTTACTCTCCTCTGACTCCATGCACAACTTCCTGCTACTGTCCTTGATTGACCCCAATCTTACTCTAGTCATTCTTTTATCCCTTATATACCTATAGAAAGCTTTAGGGTTTTTCCTGATCCTATCCACCAACAACCTCCCATGTCTCCTCCACGCTCATCTGAGCACACTCTTTTTAGTTCTTTCCTGGCTACCTTGTAACTCTCAAGTGCCCTAACTGAACCTTCACATCTTATCCTAACAAAAGCTGCCGCCTTCCTCTTGACCAGAGATTCCACTTCCTTAGTAAACCATGGCTCTTGCGCTTGACAATGTCCTCCTTGTCTGACAGGTACATACTTATCAAGGATACACAGTAGCTGTTCCTTGAATAAACTCCACATTTCTATTGTGTCCATTCCCTGCAGTTTCTTTCCCCATCCAACGCATCCTAAATCTTGTCTAATCATCTTGTAGTTGCCTTTTCTGCCAACTGTAGCTCATGCTGTCCGATATATACCTATCTCTTTCCATCACAAAAGTAAACATATCTAAATTGTGGTCACTATCACCAAAGTGCTCACTACCCCCAAATCTAACACCTGGCTGGGTTCATTACCCAGTATCAAATCTAATGTGGCTTCGCCACTGGTAATTGCACTGGAAGGTATGCAAAGGAGATTCACCACGATATTGCCTGGGATGAAGCACATTTATCTATGAAAAGGAGCTGCACACGCTCGGGTTGTTTTCTTTCTTTGTAGCTGAGAATGTTGAAGGGGAACCTGATAGACGTATATAAAATTATGGGGGGGATGGATAGGGTACATAAAAAGCAGCTATTCTCCTGCTCTGGTGAGAGGCAGGGGCTTTAGAGGGAATTTGAGAAAAATTGTTTTCACCCAGAGGGTTTTGGGGATCTGGAATGCAGTGCTTGGGAGGGTAATTAGGAGAAGTAACCTCAACTTTTTAAAAAGTACTTGGATGCACACTTGAAATACCATAACATTCAAGGCATCGCGATGATTGTAAATTGAGTAGTTTTGGCAGCACAGACTTGATGGGCCAAAGGCCTTTTCTGTATTCTGGGTATGCAAGTGTTGAATTCATGGAGTTGGTGACATAGTGGTAAATTGCTAAACTGGTAATCTGGAGTCCCAGACAAATATAATGGGAAATGAGTTTAAACTCTACTATGGCAGATGGTGAAATTTGAATTCCATACAAAAAAAAACCCTAAAATTTAAAAGCTGACTTCGTGGCAACCATGTCCTGTGACCATGACCATGTTGATTGTCCTAAAAACCCATCTTGTTCAAACATTTTTTTTCAGAGAAGGAAATCAGCCATCCTTACCTGGTCTGGCCTGTGTGTGACCACAGGCCTGTAGGAATGTGGTTGACTAATAACTGCCCTCTGGGCAATTAAACATGGGCAATAAATGCTGATGTAGCTGGCAGCAACACTTAGAATGAATAAAACTAAATGAAAATGTTAAACCTTTTGGTAATACAGGGCATTGGTGAAACCGTGTCTCAAGTGCTGTGGACATCTTGGTTTCCTTTTTTTTTAAAGGAAGGATATAAATGTTTTGGATGGGTGTCTCTTTTTTAAACTTAGGACAGAGATAAAAATCTTTTAGTCGGCTGTAAGATTTTGGATCTCTAACTCATTAGATAGTGGAGGTGGGGTCACTGAATATTTAAGTTTGTTTGTTTAAACAATAGTATAAGAGGCCATCAAAAATGGCGGGAATGTGAGATTTTAAACTCAAACCGATCAGCCATGATTTTATTGAATGGTAGTGCAAGTTTGAGGTCAAATGGTACTTCAGCTCCTAGTTCTTGGTTGGGTTTATTTAGTCAGAATGTTTATGCTGCCATAAGCAAAATGTGCTATTATTAAATATTAATTAATATGCACTTTTAAAATTTTTTTATAATCTATTTTTTCTTAATAAAAATATATTTTTAAATAGTACACCAAATACAAAACAGTACAAAACTAAACCCAAATAATAAAAGAATTCCCCAACCCACCCTCCTATACGAATGTATAAACATAGAGAAGTATAAAATTAAAAAAAAACTAAACTAGCTATTTAACTAAATAAATACCTAATAACAAACAAATACATACATTCACAGTTCCTCCTCCCTGAATATTGGACTCATGAAACACAATCGTTATGGCTATATAAAAGCCCTTGTTAATGTGGCAGATAAATCTGTGTCTAGGTATTTCAAAAAGGGCTGAAGTGTCTTGTAAAATTTCAGTTTTGTGGTGTACCATATTTGTGAAAAAATCCAGGGGAATATTCTCCATAACAATCTTCCGCCAACCTGACAGATCTGGGGGTTTTTTCTGATATCCAACCTAGCAAGATATTGAAAAGTTTTGCCTTATGCGAATCTGCAGGAAATACAATGGGTAGGTTCAAAAGGAGCGAAATAGGTCCTTCTCCACCCCTACACCCCTCCATTGCATCCACCACAGCGCTCCAATATGTTTGAAGCCTGTCACAAGACCGAAGACATACAGACATTGCAGTTGGGACATGCTGAAGATACCCCTGGTTTAAATTTTGACGAACGGTCTGGGGCGAAGTGGATCCTGTGGAGAATCTTCAACTGTAAAGAATGGGTCCTACTGCAAATTGATGTCTTCCTTGCATTCTCCCAAATATCCTCACATACCTCTGAAAAAACTTCAACACCCAGCTCTCTTACCCACTTGCAGAGTCGATCAGACTCAGGCACCCCTCAATTGGTGGTATAGAGTGTACTCTTAGCTCTTAGTACCCCTCTTTCTATGTCAGATTTGTAGGGGTCAGTCAAAAGTATGATCCTTTTTTGAATAAAATCCCTAACTTGAAAAAAAAACGAAAGAGGTCTCTATTAGGTAACTCGTACTTCCGTGCTAACTGATCGAAGGACATCATTACGTCTCCCTCAAATAAATCACCTGTGAAAGATATACCCCTAGCTGCCCAATGTTTAAATCCTGAATCTGTCATACCTGTTTGAAAACTCTGCATACCCACTAAAAGTGTAAACAAAGATATTTTGCCAATATTACTTTCCCTCTGCCGAATTGCCCTCCATGCTTTAACAGTATTGATGACTATTGGGTGATGGCAATATTCCCTAACTGTCCTCACCTTGTCCAAAAACAGCAAACTGGTAAGGGGGCACCTTGCCTGGGAGACTTCGATATCTAGCCACTGACTCACTCGCCTAGGTCAAAAGCGAGCTTACCTGGTAATTTTTAATGTCCGGAAGGTCTGTTCTCCCCCCCCCCCGGCTATAATAAGTGCTAACCGACCCAACCATGAGACTGGAAGTGCCTCCCATCTTTGTAGATCTTGTTTAATTTTTTCAAATAATTGAGTAAAATTGGCTTTGAACAGCCAATCCAGAACTGGAGTAATGAATATGCCCAAATACACAAAACCCCCCTGTGACCACCTAAATGGGAATCTATAGTCACTCGAGCCAACTCTTTCATAAGACCACCCATAGGCATAGCCTCTGATTTAGCAAAATTAATCTTATACCCTGAAAAAGCGTGTGAATGCATTGTATCAGGCAAGGTACCGAGACTGCTGGATTTGTCAAGAAAATTAGAACATCATCTGCATACAGCGAGATCATATGTATTTTTGACCCCACTTCTGGAGCTGATATATTGAGATCCCCACGAATGGCCTCTGCCAACAGTTCAATCTCCAGCATAAAAAGTAATGGTGAAAGGGGACAGCCCTGCCGGCTGCCCGTAGAAATATTAAAATTGCTTGATCGTACCCTGTTGGTAATAACTGCAGCGAGCGGTACACTGTAGAGAACCTTTATCCATCTTATGAAAACTTCGCCCAGACCAAACTGGTCTAGTGTATAGAAAAGGTACGGCCACTCAACTCAGTCAAATGTCTTCTCTGCATCTAAAGAAATCACCAATCCCTGTATTGACTGCTGTTGGCATGCGTGAATTGTGTTAAGCAGCCTCCTAACGTTATTGGAGGATCTGCGACCCTTTATGAAGCCCGTCTGATCCTCTTTAATAATAGAGGGTAACACTGTCTCCAGCCTTAACGCAAGAGCCTTAGAGAGGATCTTTAAAGTCCACATTTAAGAGCGAGATGGGCCTGTATGAAGCACAGTCTTCCAGATCCTTCCCTTTTTTTAAGGATAAGTGAAATATTGGCCTCTCTCAGAGATGGTGGGAGACAAACATGACCATATGAATCATTAAACATATTCAGCATCAGGCCTGACAGTATACTTATAAATTCCTGATAGAATTTCTTGGGAAGTCCGTCAGGCCCGGGCGCCTTTCCACTCTGAAGCTGCCTCACAGCTTCCTGCACTTCTTGCTCTGATAATGAGGCATTGAGAAAGGACTGTTATTCAGGAGTCACACCCGGGAGCTTGACATCTCTTAAAACTAGCGTTCGGAGTGCTGCTCCTTCATCAGTTTGATGTGGAGGTTAAGATCATGCTCGCAGAATTTATGGCCAAATGAGTCCAGTGTCATGCAGATGTGATACAGTAAACAATCTTAAATTAAAACTTTCATCTTTTATAATGAGTATGCTGGTTTCTGTTCTTTGATTATGTTTATCCCAGAACTATTTTTAAATTTTATTCTCAAGATAGCTCAGCTTTTTAAATAATAGGTGTGAAGTCTGTGCCCCAATGCTATGTCAGAATGACAAACCCTCTGTATAGTATTAGTTTTGCATGGATTTATGCAGTTTTTGAGCAAAGTAAAATGTAATTCTGCAGAAACAAATTCACCCCATAAGCTTGTGCGTGTGCATGAAGGGCGTATATGTGTGTGCATATGAAAGAGAACTTATGTATGAAGGAGGGTCTGTGTGGGTGTGAGAGTATGTAGCGGGTCTGTGTTTGAGAGTGTGTATCGTGCAGTGGGGTCGCCTGTTGTGAGATGAACCCAAGGTCCAGGCCTTTCCATGGGTACCGAACTTTGCTATCGGTTTCTGCTCAGCCACTCTGCATTGTTGCTTGTCCTGAAGTCCGCCTTAGATGAACGAAGGTCCAAGGCCGAATGTCCCGGACTGCTGAAGTGTTTCCCACCTGGGAGGGAACACTCCTCCCTAGTGTGTGTTGTGTGGTGTCCATTCATCTCTTGTCTTTGCCTCTACTCAGTCTCGCCAATGTACCATGCCTCAGGGCATCCTTGCCTGCAACAAGTAGACACATTAAACAAAGTTGAGTTGATGAAATGTCCAGACCGTTAAGTGGAAAGTTATTTTCTTAGTTTTTTTTGATTTTAGCAATTATGACACACTACCTGGAGGGTGAAGTTGTTCCTTAATTCGCAGTTGGTCAGGTGGACCTGGGTCTTTTGCATAAATTCCTTTCATTAAGCTTTCTTGGTTTTTCTGTCTTTCCTCCACTATGGGGGAATTTGAATGAATTATTGTCACTTGCATTTTATAGTGGATACTATTTCAAAGTACAGTGAAAAGCTTCAACTGTCACCACAATCCAGTGCTATTTTGAATAATTTAAGAATAAAAAGGTATAATTGAAAGAGTCTATATTTGTTCTGTCACCACTTCCATGAGACCCGAGTTGGCTTTCCAGTGATACAACACCTGCGCTGCCACCTCATTGCTGCTGGCAACGGTCCCACCAAAGCAGGAATCTCCACTCTCTTTTTAGAGAAGTGGGAGAGAATTGTTTTCTGTCTGCAGTGTCTTCTCTTCTGTTGGCATTTATAGCTTTTTAACACTGCAGCTCAATCAATCAGAGGACAGTTGTCAGGCAGAATCTTTTAACGTGAAAGATTGTTGGTACTGCTCAGTCTTGAATTCTGCTTCTTATGACTTCAAAAAGTAATGTTATATTTCACAGCTGAGCAATATGTGCAGCATTTGATTTGCAAATCGCAAAACTTTAATGGCACTCAAGGTACAGCAGGAGAAAGTGAGGACTGCAGATGCTGGAGATCAGAGCTGAAAAAGTGCAGCAGGTCAGGCAGCATCCAAGGAGAAGGAGAATTGACGTTTCGGGCATGAGCCTGAAGAAGGGCTCATGCCCTAAAGGCCAATTTTCCTTCTCCTTGGTTGCTGCCTGACCTGCTGCGCTTTTCTATCAACACATTTTCAACTCAAGGTACAGCAGTCAACTTCTGTTTCTGTTTAGTGGCAAAAATGAAAATATGTGCTCTTTTATAGTCACTGAGGCACTGCTTCACTGTAAAAGGTTCCATCTTTCTGAAACCCAATCTGCGCGCTCAGGAGAATGTAACATACATCCCATAGCATTCTTCAAAGAAAAGTGGGGGTGTAATCCTTTGGTCACCTGGCTAATATTTGTTTCTTGACCAGTATCACCAAGTCTACGCTTGTTGGATCTGCTGTTAGCATATTTGCCACTTCCATAATATTTAGTGACTTTCCTTCACACGATGTTGGACTTAGAGCAAGCTTGCATTTATAAACTGTCTCAATCTTTCCTTTGTTGTGTACTAATGCCTGTAAATATGGATCTGGATCTGGATCTGGATCGTTTGGTCACTAATCTTCCTCTGCTGGTGCATTTGATAATATTGTTTTAATATCTGCTGACTGACTACGACTTTACAATGTCATTGATCTGTGCCAATAGAAAAATGGAGGTCCCCCTCAAACACAACCATGCCGAATCATACAACAAACATAGAGACCTAATCTATGTTAACCATTCCTCACCAACATATATAGCAACGATATATAGTTAACATACATCCTTCACCTTTGCCCTACCGTCCTGTGCGATCAGCCCTGACTGCCTGACATAATTCAGACTGTTCTTGAAGAACAACTATAAATAGTTGCACCAATCTGCAATGTCAGCACAGAATAATGAGGAATGTTGACACTGACTTGTCTGTTCTGATGATAGTAATTTATCCCTCTTTTTTGTTCCCTCTCCGCTCCCCAGTCTTCTCTTTTCTTAAAGTTTCAACTGATTTTTATTTAGAAATATTTTCAATTAATTTCACAATGTAGGTAGAGAGCCATTGGGTCTGTGTCAGCTCAATGCTGATTGGTTTTGAAGGCTTCAAAACCAATCTACTTGTCTCTCCATCTTGCCACAGCCCTGTGTCAATCTAAAAATAATCCTATGGTCCTCCTGCATCAATATCAACCTAATCCCCTCTCTAGCCTTGTATGATGCACTAAGTTTTGGCCTTATATTCCATTTGCACTGAAATAAAAAAAAAGGGAGGTTTTGTTAAACTGTTACAAAAATCTAATCAGATCACAGCTAAGATACTTGAACAGTTTTGTGCCCCTTACGTCTGAAGCAATATGTATACAGCTAGAGAAGGTTCATTAGGCTGATACAAAAGTTAAGTAGGAGCAAGACAAGGCAATTCAGCCCCTCGAGCCTGCTCTGCCATTCAGTATGATATCGTGGATTTCATCTCTGTTACAACTCCACTTCCTTGGCTACTCCGCTAAGAATTAAAGATCTATCTATCACTATCTTAAATTTCCTCAATGTCCCAGCATCCACCTTACTCTGGGCAAGCACCCTCACAACGCACAGCCTCCACTCCCTTTGCTCCAACCCCGACCTCACCATCAAGCCAGTGGATAAAGGGGGTGCAGTGGTAGTCTGGCGCACTGACCTCTACACTGCTGAAGCCAGGCGCCGCCACCTACCGCCCCCTCGACCATGACCCCCCCCCCTTCACCAAACCATAATCTCCCAGACCATACAGAACATCATCATTTCAGGAGATCTCCCACCCACAGCTTCCAACCTCATAGTCCGGGAACCCTGCAGTGTCCGGTTCTGCCTCCTTCCCAAGATCCACCAGCCTGACCTCCCTGGTCGACCCATTGTCTCAGCATGCTCCTGCCCCACTGAACTCCCCTCGACCTACCTCGACACTGTCCTATCCCCCCCCTAGTCCAGGAACTCCCCACATATGTTCGAGACACCACCCATACCCTCCACTTCCTCCAAGACTTCCGTTTCCCCGGCCCCCAATGCCTCATCACCATGGATACCCATTCCCTCTACACCTCCATCCGCCATGACCAGGCTTCCAAGCCCTCCATTTCTTCCTCTCCAGATGTCCCCAACAATGTGCTTCCACCGACCTTCTCATTTGTTTGGCTGAACTGGTCATCACCCTCAACAATTTCTCCTTCGAATCCTCCCTCTTCTTCCAGACCAAAGGGATAGCCATGGGCACTAGCTATGCCTGTCTGTTCGTTGGCTACGTAGAACAGTCCATCTTCCGTAGCTACACCGGCAACACTCCCCACCTCTTCCTCCGCTACATTGACTGCATTGGCACCAGCTCGTGCTGCCATGAGGAGGTTGAGCAATTCATCAACTTCACCAACACATTCCACCCTGACCTTAAATTTACCTGGACCATCTCTGACACCTCCCTCCCCTCCCTGGACGTCTCCATCTCCATTAATGACAACTGATTTGACGCTGACATTTTTTACAAACCCACCAACTCCCACAGCTACCTGGATCACACCTCTTCCCACCCTACCTCTTGCAAAAATGCCATCCCGTATTCCCAATTTCTCTGTCTCTGCTATATCTGCTCCCAGGAGGACCAGTTCCACCACAGAACACACCAGATAGCCGCCTCCTTTAGAGATCACAATTTCCCTTCCCACGTGGTTAAAGATGCCCTCCAACGCATCTTGTCCACATCCCCTACCTCCGTCCTCAGACCCCACTCCTCCAACCATAACAAGGACAGAACGCCCTTGGTGCTCACCTACCACCCAACCAACCTTCACATAAACCGCATCATCCGCTGACATTTCTGCCACCTCCAAACGGACCCCATCTCCAGGGATATATTTACCTCCCCACCCCTTCCGCCTTCCGCCAAGACCATTCCCTCCGTGACTACCTGGACAGGTCCACGCCCCCCCCCCCCCCCCCCAACAAGTCCTGGCACACTCCCCTGCTACCGCCGGAATTGCAAAGCCTGCGCCCACACCACCTCCCTCCACTCCAACCAAGGCCCCAAAGGAGGCTTCCACATCCATCAAGTTTTACCTGTACATCCACCAATATCATTTATTGTATCCGTTGCTCACGATGCAGTCTCCTCTCCATTGGGGAGACTGGGCGCCTCCTAGCAGAGCGCTTTAGGGAACATCTGTGGGACACCCGCACCAATCAGCCACACCACCTGTGGCCCAACATTTCAATCCCCCTCCCACTCAGCCAAGGACATGGAGGTCCTGGGCCTCCTTCAGCGCCGCTCCCTCACTACCCGACGTCTGGAGGAAGAACGCCTCATCTTCTGCCTCGGAACACTTCGACCCCAGGGCATCAATGTGGACTTCACCAGTTTCCTCATTTCCCCAAACTCCTCCTTTCCACCCCCCCCCCCCCCAAACTCACCCCAGTTCTAAACTTCCAGCTCAGTACTGTCCCCATGACTTGTCTTATTGAGCTATCTTCCTTTCCACCTATCCACTCCACCCTCTTCTCTGAACTATCACCTTCATCCCCACCCCCACTCACCAATGTACTCTATGCTACTTTCTCCCCACCCCCACCCTGCAGGCCCTCTGCCTGTATTCCTGATGAAGGGCTTTTTGCCCGAAATGTCAATTTTCCTGCTCGGATGCTACCTGAACTGTTGTGCTTTTCCAGCACCACTCTAGTCTAGACTCTGGTTTCCAGCATCTGCAGCCCTTGTTTTTACCTAGTTTACTTCAGTAAAGCCTTTGATAAGGTTCCATATAGTAGGCTGTTGGAGAAAATGCAGAGGCATGGGATTGAGGGTGATTTAGCGGTTTGGATTAGAAACTGGCTTTCTGAAAGAAGGCAACGAGTGGTGGTTGATGGAAAATATTCAGCCTGAAGTCCCGTTTACTAGTGGTGTGCCACAGGATCTGTTTTGGGACCACTGCTGTTTGTCATTTTTATAAATGACTTAGACGCAGGCGTAGGTGGATGGATTAGTAAGTTTGCAGATGACAGTAAAGTTGGTTGAGTAGTGGACAGTGTGGAAGAATGTTGCAGGTTGCGGGGTACTTGGATAAACTGCAGAATTGAGCTGAGAGGTAGCAAATAGAGTTCAATGCAGCCAAATGTGAGGTGATGCATTTTGCCAACAATAACAGGAAGGCAGGGTACTGGATCAATGGAAAGATTCTTGGTAGTGTGGATGTGCAGAGGGATCTTGGTGTCCATGTACATAGATCCCTGAAAGTTGCCACCCAGGTTGATAGTGCTGTTAAGTAGGCACACGGTGTTAGGTTTCATTGGTAGAAGGATTGAGTTCCTGAGCCGCAATGTCATGCTGCAACTATACAAACTGCTAGTGCGGCTGCACTTGGAATATTGTGTACTGTTCTGGTCCCCATATTTCGGGAAGGATGTGGAAGCATTAGAAAAGGTGCAGAAGAGATTTACCAGGATGTTGCCTGGTCTGGAGGGAAGGTCTTATGAGGAAAGGCTGAGCGACTTGGGTCTGTTCTCCTTAGAAAGAAGGTGGCTAAGATGGGATTTGATAGAGACATACAAGATGATCAGAGGATTAGATGGGGTAAACAGTGAAAATCTTTTTCCTAGGATGGTGATACCTGCTTGTACGAGGGGGCATAATTACAAACTGAGGGGTGATAGATTTAGGACAGATGTCAGAGGCAGGTTCTTTACGCAGAGAATGGTAAGGGTGTGGAATGCCCTACCTGCCAAGGTAGTTAACGCAGCCATATTAGGGAGATTTAAACAATCCTTGGACAAGCACATGGATGATGATGGGATAGTATAAGAGGACGAGCTGAGAATCGTTCACAGGTCAGCACAACATTGAGGGCCGAAGGGCCCGTACTGTGTTGTATTGTTCTAAGTGAATTCCATAGGTTCACAACCCTTTGAGAAATAATTTCTTCTCATCTGTTTTTTAATCTGCTCTCCCTTATCTTTAAACTATGACTTCTCATTCTAGATGCTTCCACAAAAGGAAGCATCCTCTCTGTCTACATTTTGTCCCCTTTTTTTAGTAACTCGTACATCTCAGGATCTCTTTTCATTTTTCTAAACTCCAGAGAATATAGGCCTAAACCATTCAATTTCTCTTCATTTAAACCTATCCCACCTCTGAGAAGTTAAAGGGTTAATTTGTTCTACTGGCCTGCAAGAAATTTGATGCCCTGGGGGTAGGATGGTTTCTCTGTCTTGCAGGTAGAACGTAAAAAATTTGGCATTGTCATCTCCTACTGTTCCAAGTGATTTTATATAACCATCTCCAACTATTCAAAATTAATAAGAACATTGCAGTTAAAAATTTTGATCACACCCTGCAGCTTAAAAAAAAATTACACCAGATCTTGCCATTAAGGAATAATTTACATCGCATTGTATCTGGAAATAAATCAAATCACTACATTGTGTCTTGAGTGGCATGTGACTATGGAGGTGTGGCAGGGGGCTATCTCTTGCATGCATGATTGACTGATATAAAACCTTAGTTGTTTGAGCAATTCTGGCTCAGAGCTGGAGTCTGCGTTTTGAATAATGCAAGATGTAAGGGAGGGGGAGAGTTACCTGTAGCTGTGTTTCAGAAGATAGCTCCATGATTAACTACATTGAATTCAATCAGTGATCAAAGGTGGGAGGGTATGGCTACCAGCAAGGCAGGAAGAGGGATCCTTAAACTAGTGTTGAGTTGTCTAATGGGGTTGAGATTCTTGCACACTGGCTGGTTGAGCGTGTAGGCTAGAGGGAGGGTAACTGTCAATAAGCATGATGGTATGGCAACCCATTCAAGAGGAGGGAGAAAAAGAAATATAATTGTTATCGAGGATAGTATTACCAGGGGAATAGACAGTGTCCAGGATTGAGTGTCATAACGGCAGGTTTGCCTGTTTCGTGTCCTGGTTCAGGATATTTCATTGGGGCTGCTTTGATTGGGAGAGAAAAGATCCAGTTATCATGGTTCATATAGCTACCAACAATATCAATAGAAAGCAGACATTCTGCTGAATTAAACTAAATTTATTATCACATGTACCAAGGCACAGTGAAAAGCTTTGTCTTGTGAGCAATACAAGCAGATCAGAGTTAAATAGCTCATAGGTAAACAGCAGGCAGGTCAGAGCTAAGTAACATATTTACCTAAATAATAGGTAAACAGCAGCAAAGACAAAAACACAGGAACAGATGAATATTAAGAGTTTTTGAGTCCATTCAGTGTTCTAACATCAGTAGGGTAGAAACCGTTTTGAAATCAGCTGGTGCGTGTGTTCAGACATCTGTACCTTTACCCCCAATGGTAGAGGTTGTAGAAAAACTTTGCCAGGGTGCGATGAATCTTTTGAGAATACTGGCGACCTTTCCTTGACAGCGGGCCTGGTGGATGGATTCTGTAGATGGGAGGTTGGCCTTTGTGATTGTCCATACAATTATACAGTCCATATGATGGATAGAAAAGAGTAGTGGGGATGCTGAGGGAATTATGTGCAGCTTAGGGGCTAAATTAGCAGAACCAAAAAGGTGGTAATTTCCAAATCATCACTGAGTCTTGGAGATGTGCAACATGAAAACAGACCCTTTGGTCCAACCCGTCTATGCCAACCAGCTATCCCTATCCAATCTAGTCCCACCTGACAGCACCTGGCCTATATCTCTCCAAATCTTTCCTATTCATATACCAATCCAGATGCCTTTTAAATGTTGCAATTGTACTAGCCTCCACTGCTTCCTTTGGCAACTCCTTCCATACACTTACCACCCTCTGTGTGGGAAAAAGTTGCCCCTTAGGTCCCTTTTTATATTTTCCCCTCTCACCCTAAACCTATGCCCTCTAGTTCTGGACTCCCCACCCCAGGGAAAAGACTGTCTATATATCCTATCCATTCCCCTCATGATTTTACAAACCTCTATAAGGTCATCCCTCAGCCTCTGACTCTCCAGGGAAATTGACCTATGAGCTTATTGTCACAGGGTCAATGAGATTAAAGAGGTAAATGAGTGGTTCAAAGATTAATGTGGGAGAAATTGGTTCAAATTCATGGGACAATGCCACCAGTAATGGGGAAGGAGGGTGCTGTTGCAGTGGGATAGCCTCTATCTGAATTATGCTGGGACCAGATTCCTGACGAATCACCTAACTAAGGCTATAGATAGGGTTTTAATTTAAAACATGAGGTTCAGTTGCTTAGAAAATTATAAGTCAAAGGCAAACGACATTTATTTATTTAGTTAGTTAGTTTGTCTCACATGTATCTTGTTACAAAATACAGCGAAAAGTGTTGTAATTCTGGCACCATTTTAAAACACTGAAAAATAAACCGAAATGTAGAATAGAAGGGCAGAAAAATGAAGGAATTGTCGAACTTCATAGTCCTCCTTATTAAGTGCTCTGTTATGGGTCTGATGGCCTGGCACAAGTTCCCTTTGCTATGCTGCTGCCACTGGAACAAAAGTTGCCACTCTTCAGCACCATTTCTCCTCCACCTGTACCCTTGCTACTGAGTCCTCGCTGGATCTTGTCAATGCTGTCAGGAACTGAAACAGCCTAAACTCTACTCTGCTACCACCATGGTTTGCTTCGGGCCTACCTTGCCAAAGCAACCACTGGAGCTCATGCTGATCCCAAACTAGCCGCTTCCATGAATCTGTTCTGGGGGCAGATGCTGCTGGAAACTCAAACTTGTCTCTGCAGCAGCAACCATGAGTCAGCACTCGGACTGCCTTGACAATACAGAAGCTGCCAGGAACCCAAACCCGCCTGCGTTGCTGCCATGAGTCTGAGCTGCTCACTGCTGCCGATTGCTGCTTCTGCAACCAAGCTCCTCTTCAAGAGGTAGGTAAATAAAATTGGGATTTTTAAAAAACGAGAGAAAGAAACAAAAGCTGACGAAGCGGCAAGTCTCAGGCTGAGGAGTCCCACGCTTCCATCTTACTGGAAGTAACAAGAAAGTAGGATCACAGGTCAGTGATGGAGTCTTTCATCAGATCATAAAAGGAAGGAACAGAATGTAAAAGGGGCCATGAAATGTCCTTAGTAAACAAGGTTAAGGAAAATAGAAAGGAATTTTAAACTTGTATAAGGAGCAAGAGGGTAGTTAGGGAAAGGGTAGGTCCCCCCAAGGACAAAGGAGGGAATTTATGCATGGAACTGGAGGAAGTGGTTGGGATCCTTAACAAATAATTTGCATTTTTTTCACAGGGAAGGACCTGGTGGATGGTGAGTCTAGTGGGGTTCATTGACATGGAATATCAATATAAAAAGGAGGTACAGTAATGACTGTTTTGGAAGGCATTAAGGTAGACAACTTCTCAGGATCTGATGGGATCTATCCCTGAGTACTGAGGTAGGAGATTACTGGCACCTTGTATGAAACCTTTGTATCCTATTTAGTCACAGGAGCAGTCCCAAACGACTGTAGAATAGCTAGTGTTCCTTTTTTTGTTTAACAAGGGAACCATGGATAATCCAGGAAGGTTACAGGCTGGTCAGCCTTACATCAGTGGTAAAGAGCTTATTGGAGAAGATTCTTAAGAAACATTGCCTTATCATCACCTGTGGGAACTTGCTGTGCTTTCATCACAAGGATGATATTTGACCCATCGAGAAGCTGCTGTCTTTTCTGTGGGTAATTGAACCTGTACTTTTGCCAGTTAAATTGCCTTCAAGTCACCATCCAATTTCCTTTGGGAGTAATTCATACTCTCTGCTTCCAGGCCCCTGTGTGCATCTCTGATCACTCTCTCTGTTAAGTTCTTCATCACTCCCCTGACTTTTGTGCCCAAGACCCTAAATCTGTCTCTCCCAGCTGTCACACCATCGGCTAATGAGAACAGCTTTACCTTGTCTACCTGATCAAAACGTGTCATGATCTTGTACACCTGTCCAGTCTCTCTCTAGAGTTTTTTTTTTGTCATTTCTGGGATGTCATTGCTGGCTGGGTCCATATTTATTGTCCAACCCAAGGGGCATAGAAACATAGAAAAAAGCTTTCTGTCACTCAGTATGATGGTGTATCTTCTAATGCAGTACCTTGTCCTCACTTTCTTCCCGTGCCCTTTGATCCCTTTAGCCCGAAGTAGACAGAGTGGTGATGGAGGGTTGTTAGTCGGACTGGAGGGCTGTGGCCCGTGGCATTCTGCAGGGATCAGGACTGCGTACCCCTTTTTTTTGTCATTTGTGTAAATGATTTGGATGAGAATATAGGAGGCATGGTTCATAAATTTGGGAATGACACCAAAATTGGTGGTATAGTGGACGTGAAGAAGGTTATCTAGGATTACAAAGTAGGCTTGATCAATTGGGTCAATGGGCTGAGGACTGACAGATGGAGTCTGCCTCTATTTTAAACAAAAATGAAGACAACTTTGTTGCATTGTGCCATGTCTGACCAGTTTAAGGGGGACATACGTGGTAAGTACTTTACACAGAGGGTGGTAGGTGCCTGGAACGTGTTGGTAGCAGAGGCAGGCATGGTAGATTCACTTAATGTGCATCTGGACAAATGCATGAGTAGGTGGGGAGCAGAGCCACAGAGATACTTAGGAACTGGGCGGTAGGTTTAGACAGTGGATTTGGATCAGCTCAGACTTGGAGGACCGAAGGGCCTGTTTCCTGGGCTGTAAATTTTCTTTGACCGGAGATAGTCTGCAAAGGGGTACAGATAAGTTTAAAAAGTGAGTGGGCAAAAATTTGGCAGATGGAATATAATGTGAATAAATATGAACTTTTTCACTTTGACTGGAAGAATCAAAAAGTAACATTAAAATGCAGAAGTCTTGAGTTGCAGCGGTATCTGGCTATCTATCTAGGTATGTGAATCGCATAGTCACCATGCAGGTACAATAAGTGATGAGGAAGGCCAGTGAAATGTTGCTGTTTATTGCCAGGTGAATGGAATGAAAATTAGGGAACTTTTACTGTGGCAGTTCAGGGTGTTGTTGAGACCAAGTTTGGAGCACTGTATGGTTTTGTTCTCCTCATTCGAGACAAGGTTGAAGTGCTCTTAAAGTAATTGAGAAGGTTTACTTGACTCGACTCCAATTGAGAGTGGCTGAACAGGTTAGACCTATACCAATTAACTTTTGAAGAAATACAGCTGATTGTATTGAAGTTTGTACGTTTTGAGGAGACTGGATAGAGTGAATATCCAGAGAAACTGAAATCAGGGAGTACAGTTTCTTTTTTTTTAAAAAAAAGAGAGGTTTCCTGTTTGAGAGTGATGAGAATTTTTTTCCCCAACCTTTTTGAGTTTGGAATTTTTTTCACAAAGCAGTGGAGACAGTTTTTTTTTAAAGCCTTGGTAAGGTAGATGTTTGGGAGACAAGGCAATCGAGAGTGATTGGTTATTGACAGGGAAGTGAAGCTGAGACCATAACAACCAGAACGGCCATGATCTTATTGAATGGCTGGCTCGTGGCCAAATGTAGCTCTGAGGTTCTATTTCCTATGTTCCTGTTCAGAATATATTTGGTCGCATGGAGACTTGACTACAGGGCTGGCAACATCATTCCCTAAAGAATGTCAGTGAGCCAAATTGATTTTGTAAACTCCAATCAGTAGTTAGCCATGATTTACATTGGGAAATAAAAAGTTACTTACGAAGTCAGTTTCTCAATTTTCATAATGGGATTTGAATGTGTAATTAGACGAGAAACTTGGGTGAACAATCTATAAGTAATAATATAAAAACGATGCTACCATTTGCTATAGGTGCTGTCGACAAAGCTTTGAGTTGCTGCACACTCCAATCTCATTAAAGGCCAACAGCTTTGGAAATGCTGGATTGGGTGGAACCTGTGGGGATGTAGGGATGCATAGTTAGTTATCCTAATTCTTAGTCAAACCCCATAACCACCTGAATGTGTTGACATTTCTGCTCTGTAGGTTCTGCCTGATATACTAAATGTTTCCAAAAAGTGTTTGTTTTTATTGGCGCAATAAGCACTCAATCCAAAGGTGTCACAACTAACCCAGAGATAAAGATAACATACCGTTCTTTAGGCTCAGGTCAGAACAAAAGGTCAAGAACATTGGCTGGTGGGGATGGGAATTTTAAAGCAGAGAATTTGGGCCCAAGGTTCTACAAATTGCTGTATAATTGGACCAAGTTGAACAGCAATTATTGATTCTTGACGGAATGATCAACAGATTGTTCAGTCACAAAAAGATTATCAGAACAGTTCTCAGTGGAATGTAAATAAAATCTGGTAGCCTGTAGTTGGCATTGATGAGAACAGAAGATACAGTAAAGTACTGGTAAGCCCTGACTGAATGCTGCCACTCCAGTAACTCAGAATTCACACTGCTAAGCAATAAGACCGAACACCAGTCTAGCCCTCTGTCTCTGCTTACAAATAATATACTGTGGATGCTGAAAATTTGAACTAGAGTACACAGTGCTGGAGAAACTCAATAGGTCTGCAGAGAGCTAAACAGATTTAACATTGAGCCCAATTGAAGAGAAGTCATTGGACTTGAAATGTTAACTTTGTTCCTCTTTCCACAGATGCTGCTAGACCAGCTGAGTTACTGCAGGATTTTCTGTATTTATCCCTATCAACATTTACTTCCTCTTGCTCTTTCCCAGCTCCACCTAAACTGATTCAATATAGAGTCAGTCATGGAGATGTACAGCATGGAAACAGACCCTTCGGTCCACCCTGTCCATGCCGACCTGATATCCCAACCCAATCTAGTCCCACCTGCCAGCACCCGCCCATATCCCTCCAAACCTTTCCTATTCATATACTCATCCAAGTGCCTCTTAAATGTTGCAATTATACCAGCCTCCTCCACTTCCTCTGGCAACTCATTCCACACATGTACACCACCCTCTGCATGAAAAAGTTGTCCCTTTATACCTTCCCCTTTCACCCTAAACCTATGCCCTCTAGTTCTGGACTCCCCCACCCCAGGGAAAAGACTTTGCCTATTTATTCTATCCACGCCCCTCAATTTTGTAAGCCTCTATAAAATCACCCCTCAGCCTCGGGTTGTTCAGCCTCTCTCTATAGCTCAAATCCTCCAACCCTGGCAACATCATTGTAAATCTTTTCTGAGCCCCTTTTTCATGACATCTTTCTGATAGGAAGGAGACCAGAATTGCCCGCAATATTCCAACAGTGGCCTAACCAATGTCCTGTATAGCCGCAACATGACCTCCCAACTCCTGTACTCAATACTCTGACCAATAAAGGAAAGCATACCAAATGCCACCTTCACTATCCTATCTACCTGCGACTCCACTTTCAAGGAGCTATGAATCTGCACTCCAAGGTCTCTTTGTTCAGCAACACTCCCTAGGACCTTACCATTAAGTGTATAAGTCCTGCTGAGATTTGCTTTCCCAAAATGCAGCACCTCCCATTTATCTGAATTAAGCTCCATCTGCCACTTAGCCCATTGACCCATCTGGTCCAATCTTGTTGTAATCTGAGATAACCCTCTTTGCTGTCCACTACGCCTCTAACTTTGGTGTCATCTGCAAACTTACTAACTCTACCTCTTTATGCTCGCATCCAAATCATTTCTGTAAATGACAAAAAGTAGAGGGCCCAGCACTGATCCTTGTGGCACTCCACTGGTCACAGGCCTCCAGTCTGAAAAACAACCCTCCCACCACAACCCTCTGTCTTCTACCTTTGAGCCAGTTCTGTATCCAAATGGCTAGTTCTCCGTGTATTCCATGAGATCTATCCTTGCTAATCAGTCTCCTATGGGGAACCTTGTCGAATGCCTTCCATATAGATCACAGCTACTGCTCTCTCCTCATCAATCTTCTTTGTTACTTCTTCAAAAAATTCAGTCAAGTTTGTGAGACATGATTTCCCACACACAAAGCCATGTTGACTATCCTTAATCAGTCTTTGCCTTTCCAAATACATGTACATCCTGTCCCTCAGGATTCCCTCCAACAACTTGCCCACCACTGAGGTCAGGTTCACCGGTCTATAATTCCCTGGCTTGTCTTTACTGCCCTTCTTAAACAGTGGCACCATGTTTGCCAACCTTTAGTCTTCTGGCACCTCGCCTGTGACTATCGATGATACAAATATCTCCGCAAGAGGCCCAGCAATTACTTCTCTAGCTTCCCACAGTGTTCTCAGGTACCCCTGATCAGGTCTTCGGGATTTATCCACTTTTATGCATTTCAACACATCCAGCACTTCCTCCTCTGTAATCTGGACATTTTGCAAGATGTTCAACAACTATTTCCCTACAGTCTATATCTTCCATATCCTTTTCCACAGTAAATACTGATGCAAAGTATTCATTTTGTATCTCCTCCATTTTCTGTGGCTCCACACAAAGGCAGCCTTGCTGATCTTTGAGGGGCCCTGTTCTCTCCCTAGTTACCCTTTTGTTCTTAATATATTTGTAAAAACCCTTTTTGAATTCTCTTTAATTCTACTTGCCAAAGCTATCTCGTGTCCCCTTTTTTGCCCTCCTGATTTCCCTCTAAGTATACTCCTACTTCCTTTATACTCTAAGGATTCACTTGATCTATCCTGTCTATACCTGATATGCTTCCTTCTTTTTCTTAACCAAACCCTCAATTTCTTTACTCAGCCAGCATTCCCTATACCTACTAGCCTTCCCTTTCACCCTGACAGGAATGTACTTTCTCTGGATTCTTGTTATCTCATTTCTGAATGCTTCCCCTTTTCCAGCCGTCCCTTTACCTGCGAACATCTGCCTCCAATCAGCTTTTGAATGATCACTGTTTTAAAATGAATAGAATTATGGTTGCTGGCCTTAAAATGCTCCCCCACTGACACCTCAGTCACCTGCCCTGCCTTATTTCCCAAGAGTAGGTCAAGTTTTGCACCTTCTCCAGTTCGTACATCCACATAGTGAATCAGAAAATTGTCTTGTACACACTTGAGAAATTCCTCTCCATCTAAACCCTTAACACTATGGCAGTCCCAGTTGATGTTTGTTTGGAAAGTTAAAATCCCCTACTATAATCACCCTATTTTTCTTACACATAGCTGAGATCTCCTTACAAGTTGTTTCTCAATTTCCCTCTGACTGTTAGGGGGTCTATAATACGATCCCTTTCTTATTTCTCAGTTCCACCCAAATAACTTCCCTGGATGTATTTCTGGGAATATCCTCCCTCAGCACAGTTGTAATGCTATCCCTTATCAAAAACGCCACTCCCCTTCCTCTCTCACTTCCCTTTCTATCCTTCCTGAAGCATTTGTATCCTGGAACATTAAGCTGCCAGTCCTGCCCATCCTTGAGCCATGATTTTGTACTTGCTATGATATCCCAGTCCCATGCTTCTAACCATGCCCTGAGTTCATCTGCCTTCCCTGTTAAGCCCCTTGCACTGAAATAAATGCAGTTTAATTTATTAGCACTACCTTGTCTCTGCCTGCCCTGACTGTTTGACTCACTTCTGTTCTCAACTGTACCAGTCTCAGATTGACCTCTTTCCTCACTACCTCCCTGGGTCCCGCTCCCCACCTTACTAATTTAAATCCTCCTAAGCAGTTCTAAGCAAATCTCCCTGCTAGTTCTTGTGAAACTGTCTCTCTCAACTAAGTTAATTACCATTCAAGAAATCCGTAGAATAGAGAGCACTCCAGTGAATGGACCATGTCTGGCACACAGGAATATTGAGAGGGACTGAGGTTTACTTCTTTTTGCTTTGTGGGCCCATCTGTCTCGATGCACCTATGTTCCAGACGTCTGCTGACACCGTCCAATTGTAACTCTTCATTTGGAACCTGCCAACTATGCCAATATTGTCCTGTTCTCTCTCTTCATCTCTTCCCCCCCCCCCCCCCCCCGCGTCCCCAAAGCAAAACGCTCAGACACAATATGATTTTACCTCCATCTTTATTCTGGGCCCTGGAGGGCGTGAACGATCGCCCATGTGCACAGGGACATGATATCAGTCTTCTGTGGAACAACAATGTCTTGATGAACCAGATAGTCATTTTACAGGGAGGAGCATCCAGATAAGGCAACATGCATGTTAATTGGGTGTCTGTTACAATCAATGAGTATCAATAATAAACATTTAAGCCATCTGTTGTTACACAATGAATAACTGGCTTCACATAATGAATACTTTTTACCTAGTTAACTGACGTTACATATCAAATGCTACCTCATCTTGTTAAATGGCTCTACATAATGAATGCTTTTCCACCTTGTTAACCCATTATCCTTGCTTCCAGCACCCCATCATTAACTGCAAGTTCTTATCTGATCAGAGTCATGCTCAGCTGAACCTCTTGTTTCACAAAACTCAAAACTTAACTCTTTCCCTACCTTCTTATACCTTACACTTTCTCAGTGGGAGCCATGGTTAAGTAAGGAAGTTGAACCTCTCCAAGAGAAAGAAAGCTTATGTTGAGATGAGATATGGTGGCTCAGTTACGGTGTTTGAGAGTTACAGATTAACCAGGAAAGATCTAAAGAGAGCTAAGAAGAGGCAGGAGGAGATATGAGAAGTCATTGGTGGATAGGATCAAGGAAAACCCTAAGGCCTCTGTAGCTATATCAGGAATACAAGACTGACTAGAGTAAGATTAGGGCCAATCAAGCTTAGTATGGAGAATTTGTGCATGAAGTCAGAGGAGATGGGGGAAGCACTAAATGAATACTTTTTGTCAGTATTCACACTGGAAAAAGACTGTGGTTGAGGAGAATACTGAGATGGAAGCTACTAGACTACATGGGATTAAGGTGCATAAGGAGGAGGTATTAGCAATTCTGGGAAGTGTGAAAATAGAACGTTCCTCTGGGTCGGATGGGATTTATCCTAGGATTCTCTGGGAAGCCAGGGAGGGGATTGCAGAGCCTTTGGCTTTGATCTTTGTTGTCATTGTCTACAACAACAGTGCCAGAAGACTGGAGAATAGCAAACGTTGCTCCCCTTCTTGAGCAAGGGAATAGAGACAACCCTGGAAATTATAGACCTATGAGCCTGACTTTGGTTGTGGGTACAGTGTTAGAAAGTGTGATCAGAGATAGGATTTATAATCATCTTGACAGGAATAAGTTGTTTAAGGATAGTCAATGCGGTTTTGTGAAGGGTCGGTCGTGCCTCACAAACCTTATTGAGTTCTTTGAGAAGATGACCAAACAGGTAGATGAGCGTAAAGCAGTTGACGTGGTGTATAAGGATTTCACTAAAGCATTTGATAAGGTTCCCCATGGTAGGCTATTACACAAAATACAGATGCATGAAATTGGGGGTGATTTAATAGTTTGGATCAGAAATTGGCTAGCTGAAAAAAGGCAGAGTGTGGTGATTGATGGGAAATGTTCATTCTGGAGTTCAGTTACTAGATGGGTACCGCAAGGATGTGTTTTTGGTTCTCTGTCATTTATATAAATGATCTGGATGAGAGCATTGAAGGATGGGTTAGTAATTTTGAAGATGACACTAAAATCAGTGGAGTTGTGGATAATGAGGAACAATGTTGGAGGTTACAGAGAGACATAGATAAGCTGTAGAACTGGACTGAGAAGTGGCAAATGGAGTTTAATGTGGAAAAGTGAGGTGTTTCACTTTGGAAGGAGCAACAGGAAGACAGTACTGGGCTATCGCTAAGATTCTTGGTAGTGTAGATGAGCAGAACGATCTCTCTGCTCAGGTACATAGATCCTTGAAAGTTGCCACCCAGGTTGATAGGGTTGTTAAGAAGGCATACAATATGTTTGCTTTTATTGGTAGAGGTTGAGTTTCGGAACCACATTCATGCTGCAGCTGCACAAAACTCTAGTGCGGCCACATTTGGAATAATGTGTACAGTTCTGGTCACCGCAATATAGGAAAGACGTGGAAACTTCGGAAAAGATTCAAATGAGATTTACTAGAATGTTGTCTGGTATGGAGGGAAGGCCTTATGAGGAAAAGCTGAGGGATTTGAGGCTGTTTTTGTTAGAGAAGAAAGCTGAGAGGCAACCTATTTGAGACATGCAAGATAAAAGAACGTTAGATCGGGTGTACAGTGATAGCCTTTTTCCTTTGGTAATGGCTAGTACGAGGGAACATAGCTTTGTGGGGTGATAGATGGAGGACAGATGTCAGAGATAGTTTCTTTACTCAGCGTAGTAGGGTCATGGAATGTACTGCCTGCAACAATTACTATTGTTGCAGGCAGTACATTCCAACTTTACGGGCATTTAAATGGTCATTGGATTGGCATAAGGTTGAGAATGGAATAGTGTAGGTTAGATGGGCTTCAGATTGGTTCCACAGGTCACCGCAACATCAGGCTGATGGGCCTGCACTGCATTTTATGTTCTATGCAGTATTAATGTTGGGCACATGTTAGCTCAAAATTGAAGGTGCAAGAATTACGGATAATATAGTAAAAACTGATTACTCGAACTTTGCCTGTGGTCTGGCTTAACTCTGTCAGTACTAATGTTGTGAAAGACGAATTCCTCAAGGTGGGTTTGAGAAGCTGTATGTTGAACCAAATCAGAATCGGGCTGTTTTGGATTTTGTGATGTGTAATGTGTAATGAGCAATGACTAATAACTTTGCTGTAAAGGAACCTTTGGGAAATAGTAATTTATGATAGAATTTTATATGTTTTAAGCATTATATTGTTGATTCTGAAACTACAGTCTTAAATCTGAGCAGAGGAAACTGAAGGTCAAGTTGGTAAGTGATTTAGGGAATTATACAAAAAAGATTTAATGTATGGATGTAGGTTTGCTCACTGAGCTGGAAGGTTCAGTTTCAGACATTTTTTTCACTATAGTAGGTAACATCAGTGAGCCTCCGGATGAAGCACTGGCGGTATAATCCTCTTTCTATTTGTGTTTAGGTTTCCTTGGGTTGGTGTTGTCATTTCCTGTTCTTTTTTCTCAGTGGGTGGTAAATGGGACCCAAGTCAGTGTTTGTTGAGTTCTGGTTGGATGATGAAACGTCTGAAAATGAACCTTCCAACTCAGCGAGCAAACCTACATCCAGAACCTCAACCTGAGCCAAATCTAGCGAGTTTTGAGAAGATTTATAGTGAATCACTAGTATTTAAAGATGATAGATAAGCATTTCCCTCTGATATAAACACGCTAAGGGAAAGATGGCTCATTATGGGCCTGTCCCAAGTGGGGAGAAGGATTTATTGGAGAGAGTAATGATGTGCAGAAATTAAGCTGTTACTTTGTACCTGTCTTTACAGAAAATCTCCCAGAAATAGTGACCAAATTACTATGTAATTGAAGAGCAAGTAATAGTTAATATTAATACAGAGCTATTGAATATTAAGAAGACTTCTTGATAAAGTCCCACAGAGGAGATTAGTAAATTAAAGTCGGAGCACGTTTGACTGGAGGGAATACAGTATTATTAGTATTGTGTTATGACACTGGGTAAACCCCTCTGCTAATTTAAACCTGACAGAGTCTCAGCTTGCGCCATAATCTGTTAAATTTCAAGAGACAAAGAACTATCCCAGATCTCACTATTTTAAGTAAAAATTAACAATGTTATTCTTTAAGTCTAACAGAGAACATTTAAACACCAGGTATGTACAACTCCTTTCTCTTAAATCTATCTTTTACTTCCTACTCTACAAAATTGGTCCGATTTTAAAACAAAACCCAGATTAAAATTTACATAAAAATAACTTCATTTCAACACCAGTTGTCGATTCTCCTTTGTAGATTTTCCCCTTTTTTTTTGCTGGATTGTCTCCTCTTTGGTCTTCTGCTGCACAGTTTTTCTTATGGACAGGTACCATTTCAGAGAGTTATTCGATTAGCAGCCTATTTTGTTGGTGCTCTTGGCAGTTCTCCTCAAACAGTAAAATTCAAATTCCATTGGGTTTTGGTATCTGGGGCATAATTTAAATTGGCCAAATTTGAATTTGTTTTAGTCCATGGCACCACAACTCTAGCTATTTGTTTCAACCAAATGTTACATTTTTAATTGTTCAGAACGTGTGCTTTGTCGGTCATTTCCCTTTCCTTTTTTCCCCTTTCCTTTTTTTTCCCTTTCCTTTTTCCCCTCCGTTCAGAATACGAATAAATGGATCATTCTCAGAATGGTAGGCTGTGGAACACTGCAAGGATAAGTGTTATGTCTGTAGTGATTTACATGTTGGAGCCATTTAGAATAGTACCAAAATGGGTGGGGGTGCAAGCAGGCTTTGAGTGAAATTGGATCGGCTAAGTGGATGAGCTAGAACATTGCAGATGAAATATGCTAAAACTACAATGTGACATTTGCTGCTTGGTGGAAGTAATAGGTAGAATGATGAGTTGGGAAATGTAGATGTCCTTGTCCATGACTTTCTAAAACCTAACATATAGATATAGCTACCAATGTAAAAGATGGGCATTCAAGGGGACTTGAGTACAGTAGTAGTTGTCTGACGCTGTGGTGAAACCTCACCTGGAGTAAGGTGGTTTTGGTCTCATTATCCAAGGAAGGCTATATTTGCCACAGGCAGTGCAGTCAAGGTTGCAATATTAATTCCTGGATTGTGGGGCTGGTGTTTTATGCAGAGACTGAGGATACTGGACTGTGCATTCTCTAGAGTTTCAAAGAATGAGAGGTGATCTTGTTAAAACTTGTTGCAGCATGCGATAAGGTGGGTATTTTTGGAATTTTTCCCTTGACTGTTGATTCTACTCCTGGGGGGCATAAAGCTCAGGATAAGGGGCAGGCCATTTACAATTGAGATGGGGAGGAATTTATTCTTTCAGAATCTTTTGAAATTCTCTACCCTAGAGAGCTGCAAAAGCAGGATCAAGTCACAAAATGATAGGTTTCTGAAGATGATTTATAAGGTTTGCAGGATGAACAGGGAAAACTGCAGAGGAGTTGGACATTACTTCAATAGTGAGCAAGGGTATAACAAGGGGAAAGCATTCAGTAGAGACCGAGTGGATGGAACTGAGGAACAGTAAATGATTTAAAACTTTGAGAAGCACAGCAGGTCAGGCAGCATCCGAGGAGTAGGAAAATCGACGTTTCGGGCAAAATCCCTTCATCAGGAAAGATGAAAGGCTTTTGCCCGAAACGTCGATTTTCCTGCTCCTTGGATGCTGCCTGACCTGCTGTGCTTTTCCAGCACCACTCCAATCTAGACTCTGGTTTCCAGCATCTGCAGTCCTCACGTTTACCTCTTTAAAACTTTTGAGTCGAATGCTAAACAAAAGAAGGAACTACTTAAGATAAGAAATGAAAACAGAAATTGCTGGAAAGATTCAGCCGGTCTGGCAGTATTTGTGGAGTTGGTTATGGTAGCAGCTCATATGATTTCCCCAAGTGGAAATGAGATGCTGCTCTTCCGACTTGGGCTAATCTTTGCTGGAGCACTGCAGAAAACCTGAGAGAGATGTTGGCCAGGGAATAGGAATGGTGCGTTGAAGTGGCAGGCAACAGTACGCTTGTTCATTTTTCCGATAGAACTTCTGAGTTCTGTAATGCGGTTGCCTTGTCTGCGTTTCCTCACCACAGTATGGAGGAGAGCACTTTGTAAGCAGTGAACACTGTAGGTTAGATTGAGTGAAGTGCAGATACATCACTGCTTCACCTTGAAGTTCTAATTGGTACTTTTGCTTAATGATAATGAAGGAAGTAAATGGGCAGGTGTTAATCTTCTGCATTTGCAAGGAAAGGTGGTGCGGGGAGGAGTGGGAATGGAGGGGATTGGATCAAGGTGTTCAGGGGGATTGGTGGGGGTGGGGTAGAGTAGTGGTTTTCTGGTGATTGCATCCTACTGGAGGTTGTGGAAATGACCCTTCAGATGTGGATGTTCATGGGATGGTAATTCAGGACCAGGGAGACACTATTGCTGTTGTGGGTGGGAAGAGAAGGTGTATGGGTCAGACCTGGCCTTTGTGATGATATACTATCATCTACATAGTCTACAATGCCACCTAACTTTTGTCATCTGCAAATTTGGATATCTGACTTTATGCTTGGACATATGCTTCATCCAGAGGCTCGCTGATGATGTTACCTAGTAGGGTGACAAAATGTCTGAAAAAGAACCTTCCAGCTCAGCAAGCAAACCTACATCATATGACTTTTTATACCTTGGTTATTAGTTTATGTGGAAAAGAGGAGGAACAGGCCCACCAGCCCTCCAAGCCTGCACTAATACATTTTTGCCCTTCCATAGTAAAACTCTCACTTACAGAATCCGTATTCCTCTATTTCCTTCCTATTCATGTATTTGCCCAGGTGCTGCTTGAATGCTGCTGTTGTATCTGCTTCTACCACCAACTGTGGCAGTGCGTTCCAGGTACTTGCCACCCTTTTGTGTGCAAAACTTGCCCTGCACGTGTCTCTCAGACTCTCTACGATGTGAAAACAGGCCATTCAACCTATCAAGTCCGCATCAACTAGCCCTGCAACCCCACATGGCTAAGTCACCTAACTTGCACATCCCTGGACACAATGGGCAGTTTAGCATAGCCAATCAATCTAACCTGCACATCTTTGGACTATGGGAGGAAGCCAGAGCACCCGAAGGAAACCCACGCAGACACTGAGAATGTGTGGAGTTTGCACAGTTGTCTGAGGCTGCAATTTCACTCAGGTCCCTGATGCTGTAAGGTAGTAGTACTAACAATCGTGCCACGTGCCCCCACTGAGCCGCCGTGCCCCTTTCTTAAAAACAAGCATGATGCCCCAATTTCCAATCCATCCCTGTACCTAAGAAAGCACGTGCAACGTATCTTAATGATTACCGTCAAGTGCCTCTGACCTCCATAATCACAAAGTTTCAAGAAACTGGTCATGGCCCACATCAATTCTAGTCTCCCAGCCTGCCTCAATCACCTACAATTTGCCTCCTGACATAACAGTCCACAGTGGATGCCATATCCCTAGCCCTGCACTCATCCCTGGAACATCTGGACAGTAAGGACACCTACATTCAACTTCTGCTCATTGACTATAGCTACGCCTTCAACTCCATTAGCCTGTCCAGATTGATCTCCAAACTCTGAGACCTTGGTCTTGGCTCTGCCCTCTGCAACTGGATCATCCGCTTTCTGACCCATACACTGCAATCTGAAGATAACCAACAACAGCATCTGCTCCATGATAACACTCAACAGTGGAGCCCCCAAACAATGTGTCCTCAGCCCCCTGCCATATCCACAACTGTGTTGCCAAATTCCAAACAAACGTCATCTACGTGTTTGATACCACCGTGGTAGGACGGATATCTAACCACAACATGTCAGAATACTGAAAGGAGATACAGGGATTGGTATCATGGTGAAATGGGAACAACCTCTTTCAATGTCGGTAAAACTAAAGAACTGATAATTGACTTCAGAAAGAAAGAAGAGCTCTCCCCTATCTACATCAGTGGAGGTGAGGTTGAGAGGGTGGACAGCGTCAAGTTCGTTAGACAACCTGTTCTGGACATCCCACATAGATGCGACGGTTAAGAAGGCACAATGACTCCCCTTCCTCCAGGCAGTTCAGGAAATTTGGAATGTCCATAAGGGCCCTCACCAACTTTTACAGATGCACTTTTGAAAGCAAACTGTCTGGGTGCATAATGGCTTGGTATGGCAACTGATCTGCCCATGACTGTAAGAAACTACAGTCCAGACCATCACAGAAGCCAACCTTCTATCCATGAACTCCATTTACATGGCTCGTTGCAGTGTAAAAGCTGCCAACATTATCAAAGACCCCATCACACCCCGGGTAATGCTCTTCCTTCAGATAGACTATACAGAAGCTTGAATATATGCAGCAACAGCTTCAGGAACAGCTCTTCTTGACTGTCATTAGACTAATGAATAGACTTTCTCTAAATTCAAATAATGCTCACCTTGCTAGTGTTGATCTTGCCTAGTGCACACTCTGTGCGATGTAGCCTGTAAGCCTCTGTCTTAAGATTTATTTTACCCCATGACTTGTTTGTCCTTGCTTACTATAATCTGCCTATACTGCTCATAAACCAAGCTTTTTGTTATACTTGGGTACATATGACAATAAGTAAATCAAATCAAAGAAGGAACTCTGAAAGATTATAGTTAGGGCATCTACTATGTGCTCCTCTACTTCCTTTAGCATGTCTGATCCTGGGGATTTGTCACTTTTATTTCTATTAAATTCGCTATTATTGATGTTTTACTTGCATTAAGTTTATTTAATCCTTATTCCCAATTTACTATTAATTACCTCATGACTTCTGGCAAGTTATCCTCCTTTTTCAGTGGTGAATACTGAGGCAAAGTAATTGTTCAACAATGCCCTCACTTTCTAGCTTTTAGTGGGTCAACAATGCTCCTGACCTTTTATGTAACTAATGTTGTTTTTCTTCATTGATTTTGCTTCCCTGCCAAGTTTCCTTTCATAATCCCTTTTTTAGTTGCACGTTTAAACTGCTCTATGGCCCTTTGCTGGTCTTTGTATCTTTTGTATTTGCATTTTTTTGGTAAGACCTTTTAGCTTGATGGTAGACTATTAACTGACGTGTTAACTTATTAAGGGAAGATTTGGATTTAAGTAGTGTCTGATCACGCCTTCAGTACACCCCAAGGTGTTTGCAGTAATGAAGTACTTTTGAAGTGCTATCTCTAATATAAGGGATACAGCTACCATTTTCAGTGTACACTAACAAACAGCCATGTGATACTGGCCAGTTCACCGGTCATACTGCTGTTGATGAAGGAATAAATAATTAGCATGTTGGGGAGATTTCTTTTTGATCTAGGCAATTACTGGCACAGTCTGTTTGACATGGGCTGAGGGGCAGGTTAGGCCTTCAATCTAATGTCTCATTTAAAAGACAATGCCTTCCATTGGTGCAAGAGCACTGCACTGGAGCATCAACTTGTGCGCTTCAAGGCTGCAGTGGTCACTATGTTCTGATTCACTTAGTCTTTTTTTCCTAATAATTTGGGGTAGGTATTGGAGGTTCTTGGTATCTAGCTTGGTCTGAAAATGTGTTGCTGGAAAAGCGCAGCAGGTCAGGCAGCATCCAAGGAACAGGAAATTCGACGTTTCGGGCATAAGCCCTTCATCGGGGCTTATGCCTGAAACGTCGAATTTCCTGTTCCTTGGATGCTGCCTGACCTGCTGCGTTGAATTTCCTGTTCCTTGGATGCTGCCTGACCAGCTGCGTCGAATTTCCTGTTCCTTGGATACTGCCTGACCTGCTGCGCTTTTCCAGCAACACATTTTCAGCTCTGATCTCCAGCATCTGCAGACCTCACTTTCTCCATCTAGCTTGGTCTGTTGTGTCTCCCAGATGTTGGAGAGTTTCATTTGGAAAATCCTAGATGAAATATTCACTTTCAACAGCTCAAAAACTGTACAGGTAGTTACTAACAGTACGATAATGCTTTTTTTTCAGAACGTTTGCTACTTGCATTCTAATTTCTTATTTATTTGATTAGGTATGGTTATGTAGACATCACTGGACCTTACTGCAGAGGACAAGGCAAGTGTCACTATTGTCTTCTAGCATCGTCAGGCGACAGCTTAGCTCCCAGCCCATGAGGTATGTTATGCAGGCAAGGTGCATGTTCTTCTATTGGAAATAGGAAAACGTCAGACAGGAAAGTGGCACCTGGTCTATCTAGGCTGGAGTCAAACATTGTAACTCTACTTGAGATCCAAGAATGCATCAGCAATGCTGATGAAATCTTGTGCTCATTTTGGTTTCTATCCATTATTCTTTCCAATCTCCCTGACTCTGTTGTAGTCAGAAGACTGATGTATGTGTCTAGCTGGCTAAACAGTTTCCACTTTCACTGTCACAGATGTATTTTAGGTATCTCCAGGCAAGACAGAATGCAGAGTATGGAAGTACAACAGTATGTAGTGATTGCCATCAAATTTGCCCTCTTGTGTTCATGGTGATGCTGTTTACTGTGTCATGTGAGCCAAATGAATGATGGCTGTATCACCAAACACATGCCTCAATAGAGCTTGTTATCAGCATGAGGAAAACAAAGTATCCACGTCTGTGATGCAGGGTGGTCTGCAAATGTGACTTCAAATTGACTAGGATCAGAGTGGATGCTGGGGAAACACTTGTTGTTGACAAGTGCTCCTGGAGGTAGATAGTGAGGAAATTTATGGAGAAAGCAGAGAAAAAAAAGTGACTAGGCAGCAGAAAAGATCCCTACTTGGAAGTAAAAAGTGGACCTTGGTGCATCCACTGCAGACCACCTTCAAATCAGAAGTGATATGTACCCTGGGTGCAGTCTGTCATTTCCCAATACAGAGATAGCACTAATAATTCTCACTACTAAGAATTGTTGAAATTGAGAATTGCCAAGTTATGTTGCATCATGATGCTTTATTAAAAGAAGCAAGAATTTAGATAAGATTTTGCGATAAAGTTTTGCTTTTAACCATGGTGACATTGGATCTTTCTTTTGCCCTTCTATAGTTATGTCCGTCGACAAAGCCTTTATAAAAAGCTGCTCCTTGGGGCTGTGGTTGGTGTCCCACTGGCTATGGGTGCTGTATTTAGCTTGTCAGATGCCCGTGACCGTAGGAAGATGAGGCTACTGTTTGAAGGTGTTAGTCGCTTCTACAGGTGAGTAAATATAGTTAGTTCCTTTGTTTGTTTTTTGAGTTTTACTCAGCTGTTCGGAAAGCCCTGATATCTACTCATCCTTTCCTCCAAGGCATGCCGTTTCCCCGGTTACAGTTTTTAATGTGTCCATGGAATATTTAGGGGAACAAGGAGGAGAGAGGAGTTGTAGGATTTTGACCCATAGACAATGAAAGGATGATATGACTTCAAGTCAGGATGGTGTGTGGAGGGGAATTTGACCGATGTCTGTTGCCCTTGTTCTTCTATGTGATAGGAGTCATAGAATTGCAAAGTTCTGCCAAAGGAGAGTAGCAAGTTGTGCAGTCCATCTTGTGGATGCATATCTTGTACATTCTGCCATCATAGTGCATTGGTGGTGAAAAGAGTGAATGATGAAGGTGGTGAATGGGGTGCCAAACAAACATATGCTTTGTTCTGGATGGCATTGATTTTCTTGTGCTGTTGGAGCTGCATCCATTCAGACAACATTTGACTGTGCCTTTATAGATGGCACTGGGGAGACAGCAGGTGCATTACTGACCCCAAAGTGTTCTCCCACTGATGCCTCAGTCACTTGTCCTGCCTTATTTCCTCAGAAAAGTTCAAGATTTGCTCCTTCTTGAGTAGTTACACTCTTGTACTGAGTATGAGAATTCTCTTATACACCCTTAGCAAAATCTTCTACATCAAAGCCCTTAAGTTATGGCAGTCCCAGTCTGTTTGGAAATTTAAAATCCCTTACCATTTCAAAGTTTGAGAGAAGATTTGTAGCTCGGGTGCTCGTTGTTGTAGTTCTGTTCGCCGATCTGGGAGTTTTTGTTGCAAACGTTTCGCCCCCTTTCTAGGTGACATCCTCAGTGCTTGGGAGCCTCCTGTGAAGCGCTTCTGTGATCTTTCCTCCGGCATTTATAGTGGTTTGTATCTGCTGCTTCCGGTTGTCAGTTGCTGTCTGCTGCAGTGGCCGGTATATTGGGTCCAGGTCGATGTGTTTGTTGATAGAATCTGTGGCTGAGTGCCATGCCTCTAGGAATTCCCTGGCTGTTCTCTGTTTGGCTTGTCCTATAATAGTAGTGTTGTCCCAGTCGAATTCATGTTGTTTGTCATCTGCGTGTGTGGCTGCTAAGGATAGCTGGTCATGTCGTTTTGTGGCTCGTTGGTGTTCATGGATGCAGGTTGCAAAACATGAGCAAAACCAACAGTGTACAAAATCCCATGCAAGGACTGCACAAAACACTACATAGGACAACCAGGAAGACAGCTAACAACCCACATCCATGAACACTAACTAGCCACAAAACGACATGACCATCTATCCTTAGTAGCCACACACGCAGATGACAGGCAACATGAATTCGACTGGGACAACACTACTATTATAGGACAAGCCAAACACACAACAGCCAGGGAATTCCTAGAGGCATGGCACTCAGCCACAGATTCTATCAACAAACACATCGACCTGGACCCAATATACCGGCCACTGCAGCAGACAGCAACTGACAACCGGAAGCAGCAGATACAAACCACTATAAATGCCGGAGGAAACATCACCGAAGCGCTTCACAGGAGGCTCCCACGCACCTGAAGATGTCACCTAGAAAGGGGAAGAAACGTTTGCCAGCTCGCTGAACAGAACCACAACATCCCTTACCGTTGCCATACTATCATCCTTACAAAGGAGCAGTGCTCTGAAATCTTCCAATTTAAAGTATTCCCGTTAGATTATTACCTGATGTCATGTGACTTCTGAGCTTGTCCATACCTGTACCTCCACATAATAAGATTATACAACATAGAAAAACACCTCTCTTTCTCTGTAGAAAAAAACCTCTTGATTCTGCTCCCGTCAAAAACAGTCACCTTATTTATGTCCCTCTGTAACTCTCAACATCCTTTGGCACTCTCCACAGCTCTGCTTACCTTAATGCCATCCGCAAATTTACTAACTCCTCCTTCTACACCCACATCCAGATAATTCATAAAAATGATAAACAGCAGTGGCCCCAAAACAAATCCTTGCGGCACACCACTGGTAACCGAGCTCCTGGATGAACATTTCCCACCACCCTCTGTCGTCTTTCAGCTAGCCAATTTCTGATCCAAACTGCTAAATCACCTTCAATCCCGAAACTCTCTATTTTGTGAAGTAGCCTACCGGGTGGAACTTTTATCAAATGCCTTACTGAAGTCCATATACACCACATGAACGGTTTTACCTTCATCCACCTGTTTCGCCACCTCTTGAAGAACTCTAAGGTTAGTGAGGCATGACCTACCCTTCACAAAACCGTGTTGACTATCCCTAATCAAATTATTCTTTTCCAGATAATTATAAATCCTATCTCTTACAACCTTTTCCAACACCTTACACACAAGTGAAGTAAGGCTCACTGATCTATAATTAACAAGGTTGTCCCGACCCCCCCTTCTTAAACAAGGGAATAATATTTGCTAATTTTAGTCCTCTGGCACTACTCCTGTTGACAATTATGACATAAAGATCAAAGCAAAAGACTCTGCAATCATCTCCTGGCTTCCCAGAGAATAAATCCCATCTGGCCCAGGGGTTTTATCTATTTTCAGATCTTCCAAAATTACTAAAACCTCTTCTTCTTTGTCAACCATGATCCCATCTGATCCCGTAGCCTGTATCTCTGTATTCTCACTAACATTGGAAAAGGGCAATGTGAATACTGACAAAAAATATTTATTAAGCGCTTCCCGTGTCCTCTGATTTCACACACAACTTCCTACTACTATCTTTGGCCATAATCTTCTTCTAGTCATTCTTATCTTCCTGATATACCATTTTAGAAGGCCTTAGAGTTTTCCTTGATCCTATCCGCCAACCAGTTTTCATGTTCCCTCCTGGCTCTTCTTAGCCCTGTCTTTAGATCTTTTCTGGCTAATTTTTAACTCTCAAACCCCTAACTGAGCCTTCATGCCTCATCCTCACATAAGCCATCGCCTTTCTCTTGATGACAACATTTAAATACTATTTAAATGTTATGAGAGTTTCTGCCTCTGCCACCTATTTAGAGGCAATGAGTTTCAAATTCCCACCACGAGTGGGGAGGAAAAAAACATTCTTCACCCCTCTTGTAAATCTGTGTTCCTTAAATATGTGTCCTCTGATCATTACCTTCACTGAGGGAGAAAAGTTCTTTGCTGTTTACCTTGTCCATGCCCTCCAAATTAAATACATCTCAAAGCAGTAGCCAAGTAGAAGATATTATGGAGAGGGAAATAAGCACTTTTAGCTGTAGTTGTGCACGTACATACAATCAAAAATTACCTTTATCCAAAAATTACACCAAGCGTGGACAAAGGAGCTGAATTGCAGAGCTGAGGTGAGAACGAATGTCCTTGACATTAAGCCGTCATTTGACCAAGAGTCAGCAAGAATCAGGGAAAACTCTGCAGATCGGAAATATACCTAGCACAAAAGATGGTTGTGGTTGTTGGAGGACCTCATCCACATCCCAGGGCATCACTGCAGAAGTTCCTTAGTGCCATGGCCTGTTTAGACAGTTGACCAGTTCTGTCTCTCTGTCTCTCTGTCTCTCTGTCTCTCTGTCTCTCTGTCTCTCTGTCTCTCTGTCTCTCTGTCTCTCTGTCTCTCTGTCTCTCTGTCTCTCTGTCTCTCTGTCTCTCTGTCTCTCTGTCTCTCTGTCTCTCTGTCTCTCTGTCTCTCTGTCTCTCTGTCTCTCTGTCTCTCTGTCTCTCTGTCTCTCTGTCTCTCTGTCTCTCTGTCTCCTCATCGACACGTGAGAGAGAGAGAGGGATAGATTTCCGGAACCATGAGGTTATGCTGCAGCTGTCCAAACCTCTGCAGCCGCACTTGGAGTATTGTGTACAGTTCTGGTCACTGCATTATAAGAAGGATGTGAAAGCTTTGCAAAGGCTGCTGAGAAGATTTACTAGGATGTTGCCTGGTATGGAGGGAATGTCTTACGAGGAAAGGCTGAGGGACTTGAGGCTGTTTTTGTTAGAGAAGGTGGTTATGAGGTGACTTAATAGAGACATATAAGGTAATCAGAGGGTTAGATAGGGTGGACAGGGAGAGGCTTTTTCCAAGTATGGTGACAGCGAGTACGAGGGGGCATAGCTTTAAATTGAGGGGTGATAGACATAGGACAGATGTCTGAGGTAGTTTCTTTACTCAGACAGTAGGTAAGGGTATGGAATGCTTTTCCTGCAACAGTAGTAGATTTGCCAACTTTAAGTACATTTAAATCGTCATTGGACAAGCATATGGACATACATGGAATAGTGTAGGTTAGATGGGCTTCAGATTGGTATGACAGGTCGGCGCAACATTGAGGGCCAAAGGGGTTTTCGCATAAGAGACGTTATTTTGTGTTCTGTTTTCTGTTCTTTTGTGTTTTATTGTAAATAAATTAATTTTAAACAGAACAATTTATTTACTAAGTGGTTTGACCAGCTGATTCTGTCCTGGAATATCCACTTTATGCCTGCTTAAAACAGCTAGCAAAGTTAGAGTCTGAGCTATCTTCTTGAAAAGGTTTTGAGGGGTCTGGCCTGATCCATAACAAATCTTTTCTGTGTGTAGCAACACCTGAACAATATTCAGATTTGGGGCTGATTTGTGACACAACTTCACCACACAGTGAGTACCAGGTAAAAATTGTCTCCTCAAAAGTTAAGCTAGCAATCAACCCTTGACATTCAAACACATTATTATCATCATTGAGACTGTACTATCAACATCGTGGGAGTTACTGTTGACCAGAAACCAAACTGAACCAGCCATATCAACGCTGGCTGCAATAGAAGCCCAGACATTCTGCAGCAAGCAGCCCAACTCCCCTCCCCAGTGACTCTTCACCTACGAGGCAGGTATGATGAAATATTCCAGTTATCTGAAGCAGCTTCAACAGCAGTCGATCAACATTGTGCAGGTCAAAGCCGCCTACACGACTGGCACCCCATCTGACACCTTCAACATTTATTTCCTTTAGCATAAATGCAAAGTGACAACAGAGAGTACCATCTACAATTGCACTAGAGCAGCTTACCACAGCTCCTTTGACAGCGTCTTCAAAACTTGACCTTGATAAGTCCGAAAGATGAGGGAAGCAAATCAAGGTGCTAGTACCACCTGCAAGTTATTGTCCATGCCAGACACCATCCCTGTTTGGATAGACATTGTTGCTACTTCAACGACTCCACGGCTCACCATGATCTTTGAGGGTAATTGGGTATAGACAGTAAATGCTGGCCTAGCAAGTGATGCCCACCTTCCTTTGCATGACTTTAAAAAAAGAAATTACTTGTAGCAAAGTTCTAACCAAGGAATAGAGTGAGGAATAGGTGGGGTCCTGAGATAAAGTCAGAGCACCCACAGTGGATTTAAGTTGATGTCAACAAATTGGCTAGGTTTAGAATATGTTGGATGAATGATGTCCTGAATTGATAATGAAAATTGGTATAAGAGGGTGGATTTCTACGGATTGCCTCCTTGTTGCAGTTGAGGCTTGAGTAATCTGTCAATCCTGAGATTGATGCCATTGGATGTTCTCAATTTTTGTCAGAGCCATCCATGTCAATAAGGTCTGAGGGGAGATACCAAACAAAGTGTGATCCAAAACAAGTTGTCATTGGCCATTCAGGTTGAAGATATTTGTGTAACATCAGTGGCTATGATGATAAATGAAGGCTGCAGCATAAGGGAGATTCCTATTGAGGCTTCCATGTCACTGGATCGAGCTTCTGTCAAGGACATTGCTGTTGCACATCAGCAGACACATTTCCACATTAAAAGATGTCCTGCACATGGCTTCTACCTCGAATTTGAACTACATATAAACAATACTTAAAGTCCTTGAGATATTCCATCAATGTCTGAGAAGGATTCTCCACAATATGTTTGCCATGACCTCCTCTTAGAAGGTCCAGGGCAGCAGATGTGTGGGAACATCACCATTGGCAAGTTACCCTTCAAGCCACTCACTGACCTGAATTGGAAATATATCACTATTCGTTGTGGTTCTGCTTGCCGAGCTGGAAGTTTTTGCTGCAAACGTTTCGTTCCCTGGCTAGGGAACATCATCAGTGCTGTTGGAGCCTCGTGTGAAGCGCTGCTTTGATGTTTCTTCCGGTATTCATATTGGTTTGTTCTTGCCGCTTCCGGGTGTCAGTTTCAGCTGTAGTGGTTTGTATATGGTGTCCAGGTCAATGTGTCTGTTGATGGAGTTTGGGGATGAATGCCATGCTTCTAGGAATTCTCTGGCTGTTCTCTGTCTGGCTTGTCCTATGATAGTGGTGTTTTCCCAGTCAAATTCAGGTTGCTGGTTGTCTGAGTGTATGGCTACTAGAGATAGCTGGTTGTGTCGTTTTGTGTAAAGCGCAACAACTACTCGCAGACACCAACACCTACCAAATGAAGGATTCCGACCCCACACCACAACTCACCAATAGAATAAACAACACACTAAGGAATCTACAAAAAAACGGACAGATAACCAAAGCGGACCAGCAAAGAATGAAACCTGAAAGCAACAACACCCCCAGATTCTATGGACTACCCAAAGTACACAAACCAGACATCCCACTCAGACCCATAGTATCACTACCAGGGACACCAGCATACAAACTGGCCAAAGAACTACAACAAAAACTGAAACACCTAGTCAGTGGATCCAAACACTCCATACAATCAACACAGGACTTCTTGGACATCATCAGGAATACACACATAGACAAAGAAGAAATCATGGTATCATTCGACGTGATGGCACTGTTCACTTCAATTGACAAAACCCTAGCCAGGGAAACAATAGCCAACGTACTGGACATACATAACAGAACACAGGAGGCCGAACCTATCAACAAGGACGGCATACTTAAACTACTGGACCTGTGCCTCACCACACACTTTACATTCAACAATCAGATATACGAACAAATCAACGGAACACCCATGGGATCACCAATCTCGGGACTCCTAGCAGAGGCAGTTATGCAAAGGTTAGAACATACAGCCATACCACAAATCCAACCCAAACTCTGTATCAGATATGTTGATGACACCTTTGTAATCATCAAAAACACAGATATAGAAAAAACACACCGAATCATCAACGCCACACTCACAGGAATCCGATTCACACGAGAAGAGGAAAAGGATAGCCAACTCCCATTCCTAGACGTGTTAGTAGAGAGAACACCCAACGGAGAATTCACCACAAGGGTACACAGGAAACCAACACACACAGACCAAGTCTTAAACTATGAAAGTAACCACCCCAACACACACAAACGAAGCTGCATCAGGACACTATTCAAAAGAGCCACAACACACTGCAGTACAGCAGAACTGCGAAAAGAGGAAGAGGAACATCTATACAAGGTATTCGCCAAAAACGGATACCCACGCAACTTTATCACCAGATGCCTAAGAGATAGACCGAGGAACGAGGACATGCCACAACCAAAAGGACTAGCCACTCTACCATACGTCAGGAGCGTCTCAGAACTGACAGCCAGACTACTGCGACCCTTAGGACTCATAACAGCACACAAGCCAACATCCACGCTCAGACAACAACTCACTAGAACAAAGGACCCAATACCCAACATGAGCCAAACTAACGTAGTTTACAAAATACCATGCAAGGACTGCACAAAACACTATATAGGACAAACAGGAAGACAGCTAACAATCCGCATCCATGAACATCAGCTAGCCACAAAACGACACGACCAGCTATCTCTAGTAGCCATACACTCAGACAACCAGCAACCTGAATTTGACTGGGAAAACACCACTATCATAGGACAAGCCAGACAGAGAACAGCCAGAGAATTCCTAGAAGCATGGCATTCATCCCCAAACTCCATCAACAGACACATTGACCTGGACACCATATACAAACCACTACAGCTGAAACTGACACCCGGAAGCGGCAAGAACATCCATCAACAGATACATCGACCTGGACCCCACATACAAATCACTGCAACTGAAACTGACACCCGGAAGCGGCAAGAACAAACCAATATAAATACCGGAAGAAACGTTAAAGCAGCGCTTCACACGAGGCTCCAACAGCACTGATGATGTTCCCTAGCCAGGGAACGAAACGTTTGCAGCAAAAACTTCCAGCTCGGCGAGCAGAACCACCACAACGGATACCCGAGCTACAAATCTTCAATCAGATTTTAAATATCACTATTCCTTCACAGTTATCAGGTCAAAATTCTGGAATTCCCTCACTAAGGGCATTGTGGGTTTACCTACAGCACATGGACTTCAGTGGTTCAAAAAGACAACTCACTACCAACGTCTCGAGGGCAATTAGGGACAGGTAATAAATGCTAGCAAGACAGCAACTCCCATGCCCACGGTGGCATAGTGGTTAGCACTGCTGCCTCACAGCGCCAGAGACCTGGGTTCAATTCCCGACTCAGGCGACTGACTGTGTGGAGTTTGCACGTTCTCCCCATGTCTGCGTGGGTTTCCTCCGGTTTCCCCCCACAGTCCAAAGATGTGCAGGTCAGGTGAATTGGCCATGCTAAATTGCCCGTAGTGTTAGATGAAGGGGTAAATGTAGTGGTAAGGGCGGGTTGCGCTTCGGCGGGTCGGTGTGGACTTGTTAGGCTAAAGGGCCTGTTTCCACACTAAGTGATCTAATCTAATCACCTGTGAATAAAAAGCAATGATTATGGCTGACTTTAATTTCATGTTTTGGGTTAATTGACTTGGAAAGCTTAGCTACAGCAACTAATTCATGGAGTACATTAGATTAGATTACTTAGTGTGGAAACAGGCCCTTCGGCCCAACAAGTCCACACCGACCCGCCGAAGCGCAACCCACCCATACCCCTACATATACCCCTTACCTAACACTACGGGCAATTTAGCATGACCAATTCACCTGACCCGCACATCTTTGGACTGTGGGAGGAAACCGGAGCACCCGAAGGAAACCCACGCAGACACAGGGAGAATGTGCAAACTCCACACAGTCAGTCGCCTGAGGCGGGAATTGAACCCAGGTCCCTGGCGCTGTGAGGCAGCAGTGCTAACCACTGTGCCGCCCTAATCATTAATCATTGCCTAACAATGATTAATCATAGTCTACATTAATCACACACTGTTTTAAGGAATAACCTAATCTCACACTGTTTGGGTACTTGCTGAAATAAATTGTGGCTGTTCACAGAAGTTAGCACATTGCATTTGCATCAAGCACATAAGAATCTCAAGAAGAACCTAACATTTGGTGGCAGCGGTGAGATTTCAACATATACAGACATTCTAGACCGACTGAGTAAGTGATCACATGCGTGATGGTAACGCGAGATGGACGGTCCCACTTGGTAAGATTTACCTTGATCTTTCTCACTAACTTATCGCTCAGTTGACCCCTCGTCCTCTAGGACTCTGTAGTGACAGGAAATCTCGGAGGTAACCTTTGCACTTCTATGCTGACGAGTTCGTCCCAGGGAGATTAGAGTACCCCTGGAATTTGGGGTTTAGAGTCTTCTAATAGAGGGATATGAGGTCCCAGAACATAGACAAGTAGTTATCATTTATCTTATGTACTGTCTCAAATACCCTGCCTTAAACAGATTACTGAGACAGGAAATCCCCATGCGAAGGTCAGGATGCTGAAGTGCATGTGGAGACTGAAAGCACTGGACTAGTATATAGAGATAAGTTTGGAAGTTGAGACTTAAAAATGGGATAGACATTAGACAAGTCAGGTGTTGGAATCTCTTTGCATTGGTTATGCCGGGATGCCTCCCAAAATGAGGAATGGTTCAGGCGTCAGTCAGGATGTTTAAATAAAAAAAATTGAGAAATGAAATTTGGCCACTCGGAGCAACTTGAGATATAGATACATGTTAAAAACAGAGGTGGCAATTTGGAAACGTAATATGGGGACTAAGTGGAAAACTTTAATATCCACGTGGAGAAAGACTGCCGAGGAAATAACAAACAAATCTAAATAGGCCAGCTGGGAGAATAACAGACATTAAAGAGGGATTAGAGTGTGTGAACATGACAGAAATCCTAAGTCTTGGGAGGTGCTGAAGAGTCAGTGTGAGGATTAATGACATGATTGGAGAAAAACAATATAGGAAAAATTGAGAAAGGAGAGACAAAATAAGGAAATTCAACCCTGATTCCTTAATTTGTCTCTCCTTTCTCAATTTTTCCTATATTGTTTTTCTCTAATCATGTCATTAATCCTCACACTGACTCTTCAGCACCTTCCAAGACTTAGGATTTCTGTCATGTTCACACACTCTAATCCCTCTTTAATGTCTGTCTGTTATTCTCCCAGGGATAGTTTTCTAGAGCAGTATATTGTGGAGCCAACCAGGGAGCAAGTTATCTTATGTCTGGTAATAGGTTTAAGAAATTAACTTCAAGTAAAAGATGAACAGGGTGAATAGTCTTGGTAAGAATAACTGTGACAGATGTTTAAGGAGAGAACTCATGACTGTCAGCAAAAGTTCCATTCAGTAAGGAGGAAGGATTCTAAGGGAGGGTTAAACCAATCATGGCTAACCAAGGAAGTTAAATGGAGTATTAAGTTAGAGAAAATAAAGCATATAAAGATGCCAGAGCCAGTGATAACTTTTAAATATTTAACAAGAAAGGGAAAAGTCAAAGTGAATCTAGGCCCCTTAGAAAATGAATCTGGGAAGATGGTAATGGGGAAACAAGGAAATAGCAGTGGAGTAAACAGATATTTAGCACCAATCTTTATGGTGGAAGATACCTCTGACAGCCCAATAATACTCAAGAACATGGGGGAGGAATTAAGCAACATCACTAAAGGTGTATTAGACAAACTAATGGGGCTATATGTAGATAAGTCCTCTGGTGCAAATGGCTTGTATCCCAGGATGTAAAAGAGCTACAGACATAGTGAATGTATTTGTTATAATTTTCCGAACATCCTTTGCATTCTGGCGATGTACTGGCAGATTGATCAACTGTCAACATTCAAAAAGAGATGGAGTTAAAAAGTGGACATCTATAAGCTGATTAATCCAATATTTTTGTTGAAAAAATATTCAAATCAATTACTAAGTAATAGCAGGACATTTGGAAAATCATCATCTTACAAAGTGGAGTCAGCATGGCTCAGTCATGAAAGAGCAGTCATGTCTGACTAATCTGAATGTTTTGAGGAGGTATCTACCAGTTCCACTAGTGTCTGAAGGCATTGAAACAAGCTAGGAACAAAGGAACAGGAGTAGGCCATCTAACCCATCAAGCTTTTTCCATCATTCAATGCAATCCTGGCTGATGTGTGGCCTAACTCCATATACTGCTTTTGGCCCAAAGGCCTCAGTGCCTTAACAAAAAATGATCTATCAGATTTAAAGTTAACTGATCTGACATCTGTTGCCATTTATGGAAGAGTTTCAAACCCTTACCACGCTTTTTGTGTGTAGAGTACTTCTTGACATCTCTCCTGCATTGTCTGGCCATAATTCTCAGACTATAGCCCCCTAGTTCTAGAGTCTCTAACCAGTGAAAATGGTTTACCCTTTTCCTGTTAATATTTTGAAGATTTTGATTAGATCACCCTTGAACCTTCAACATTCTGGAGATGACGAGCCTAATTTGTATAATCTCTCCTCGTAATGTAAGCCTTGAAATCCAGGTATCCTTCTTTAAACCTACTTTGTATTCCCTCTAAGTCCAGTAAATCCAGTCTAAGGTGTGGTGCCCAGATCTATGCTTCGAGCAGGATCTCACCAGTGTTTTGTACTTCTGCATCCTTCTGCTCCAGTCTGTAACAGAGAGGTTGGTGGATATCTCCTGTATTTAACTTTTATACCATCTGGAAAGTACTCTGATCTATCCCTTTTTGGCCCACAATGGATAATTTCACAACTGTTGGTATTGAACTCTATCTGCAATAGTTTTGCCAATTCACTTAGCCTGTCAATGTAATGCTATCATTTATACTGTCTACAGTGCAGGCTAACTTCTGTATTCAGCAAATTTGAATATGACTTTCCATACCATTATTCAAGCCATTAATAAATAATGTGAATCTTTGAGCACAAATCCTTTGTGGGATATCACTGGTTACACCCTGCCAATTTGAGTATCTACTCACTATTCTTACTTTGTTCCCTGCAGCTCAACCAATTTCCAAGCCATGTCAATAATTTACCTTTTTCAATTTGGTAGGCTTCTATCTTATTTGATAGACTCCTATGTGGGATGTTATCAAATGCCTACTGCATAACAACCCCTGTCCATTACCTTAGTCCTGTCTAAATATTTGGGGAAAGATTTAAAAGGAACCTAAGGGCCAACTTGTTCACGCAAAGGGTGGTGCGTATATGGAATAAGCTCCCAGAAAAAGTGGTGGAGACTGGTACAATTATAAAATTTTAAAAGGCCTCTGCGTTGGTATGTGAATAGGAAGAGTTTAGAGGTTAATGGGCCAAGTGCTGGCATATGGAACTAGATGAATTTAAGACATCTGGTCAACATGGACGAGTTGGACTGAAAGATCTGTTTCCGTGCTGTACATCTCTATAACTGTTTGTCAGAAAAGGCACCTTACCGTAAGACATAGGAGCAGACATTAGGCCATTCAGCCCATTTACTCAAGGACCTATCTATATCAGTTTTAAGTATACTCAATGATCTGGTTTCCACAGCCTTCTGTGGCAATGAATTCTGTAGATACATCACTCCCTGGCTAAAGAAGTTTCTCCTTACCTCTGTTGTAAAAAGTATTTCCTTTACTCTAAGACTCTGCCCTCTGGTCGCAGTCTCTTCTGCCAATGGAAACATCTTCCCAACATCTACTCTGTCCAGGCCATTTGGTATTAGACAATAGGTGCAGGAGTAGGTTCTGCCCTTCGAGCCTGCACCGCCATTCAATATGATCATGGCTAATTATCCTTAATCAGTATCCTGTTCCTGCCTTATCTCCATAACCCTTGATTCCACTATCCTTGAGAGCTCTATCCAATTCTTTCTTAAATGAATCCAGAGACTGGGCCTCCACTGCCCTCTGGGGCAGGGCATTCCACACAGCCACCACTCTCTGGGTGAAGAAGTTTCTCCTCATCTCTGTCCTAAATGGTCTACCCCGTATTTTTCAGCTCTGGTTTGGTACTCCCATCAGCGGAAACATGTTTCCTGCCTCCAAGGTGTCCAATCCTTTAATAATCTTATTTCTCAATCAGATCCCCTCTTAGTCTTCTAAACTCAAGGGTATACAAGCCCAGTCGCTCCAGTCTTTCTGTGTAAGGTAATCCCGCCATTCCAGGAATTGACCTCGTGAACCTACGCTGCACTCCCTCAATAGCCAGAATGTCTTTCCTCCAATTTGGAGACCAGAACTGCACACTGTACTCCAGGTGTGGTCTCACCAGGGCCCTGTACAGCTGCAGAAGAACCTCTTTGCTTCTATATTCAATTCCTCTTGTTATGAAGGCCAGCATGCTATTAGCCTTCTTCACCACCTGCTGTACCTGCATGCTTACCTTCATTGACTGATGTACAAGAACACCCAGATCTCTTTGTACTGCCCCTTTACCTAACTTGATTCCATTTAAGTAGTAATCTGCCTTCCTGTTCTTGCCACCAAAGTGGATAACCATACATTTATCCCCATTAAACTTTATCTGTCATGTGGCTGGTCTTGTGGCCGAGTGGTCTGAGGCGCTTTGTTGTGTGTAAATATCTAATGAGGGTTGTGTTCGAATCCCACCATTTGTTTGCGTTGCCGGTTTTGGGCGGCATGGTGGTGCAGTGGTTAGCACTGCTGCCTCACAGCGCCAGAGACCCGGATTCAATTCCCAACTTAGGCGACTGACTGTGTGGAGTTTGCACGTTCTCCCTGTGTCTGCGTGGGTTTCCTCCGGGTGCTCCAGTTACCTCCCACAGTCCAAAGATGTGCAGGTCAGGTGAATTGGCCAAGCTAAATTGCCCATAGTGTTAGGTAAGGGGTAAATGTAGGGGTCTGGGTGGATTGCGCTTCGGCGGGTCAGTGTGGACTTGTTGGGTCGAAGGGCCTGTTTCCACACTGTAAGTAATCTAATCTGACCACTCACCTAACCTGTCCAGGTCACCCTGTAATCCCCTAACATCCTCCTCGCATTTTACCCTGCCACCCTGCTTAGTATCATCAGCAAATTTGCTAATGTTATTACCAATACTATCTTCTATATCATTAATATATATTGTAAAAAGCTGCGGTCCCAGTAGTGATCCCTGCGGTACCCCACTGGTCACTGCCTGCCATTCTGAAATGGAACCGTTTATCACTACTCTTTGTTTCCTATCAGCCAACCAACTTTCAATCCAAATTAGTACTTTGCCCCCAATACCATGCTTCCTAATTTTGCTCACTGACCTCCTATGTGGGACTTTATCAAAGGCTTTCTGAAAGTCCAGGTACACTACATCCACTGGATCTCCCTCATCCATCTTCAGAGTTACATACTCAAACAATTCCAGAAGATTAGTCAAGCATGATTTCTCCTTCATAAATCCATGTTGACTCTGACCTATCCTGTTACTACTATCTAAATGTGTCGTAATTTCATCCTTTATAATAGACTCCAGCATCTTTCCCACCACTGAGGTCAGACTAACTAGTCTATAATTTCCTGCTTTCTCTCTCCCATCTTTTAAAAAGTGGTACAACATTAGCCACCCTCCAATCCGCAGGAACTGATCACGAATCTGTCGAACTCTGGAAAATAATCACCAACGCATCCATGATTTCTCGAGCCACCTCCTTCAGTATCCTGGGATGTGGACCATCAGGCCCCGGGGACTTATCAACCTTCAGACCTAACAGTCTCTCCAACATCAATTCCTGGCAAATATAAATTCCCTTCAGTTCAGGTCCCTCAGCCACTGTTAACCTCGGAGATTGCTTGTGTCTTCCCCAGTGAACACAGATCTGAAGTACCAATTCAATTCTTCTGCCATTTCTTTGTTCCCCGTAATATATTCCCCTGGTTCTGTCTTCAAGGGCCCAATTTTAATCTGTATGTTTCAATTAGATTCGCCCCTCATTTTTCTAAGCTCCATCGAATATAGACCCAGAGTCCTCAAATGTTCCTCGTATGTTAAGCTTTTCATTCCTGGGACCATTCTTGTGAACCTCCCCTGAACGTGCTCCAGAGCCAGTACATCCTCCCTTAGCTATGGGGTCCAAACTGCACACAACACCCCTATTGTAAATATGGTTTAACCAGAGGCTTCTAGAGCCTCAAAAATACATCCCTACTTTTCTATTCTAATCCTCTGAAAGTAAATGCCATCTAAATTTTCTCTCCATTTAGAAAATAGGCCATGCCTTTCTTCTTCCTACTAAAGTGCATAATCTCACATTTTCCCAAGTTGTACTTCATCTGCCACTTCTTTGCCCACTCTTTTAACTTTTTGTCCAACTCCCTCAAAACCTCCCTGCGTCCTCAATGCTACCTGTACCTCGATCTATCTTTGTATCATCTGCAAACTTTGCCAGAATGTCCTCCGTTCCGTCATCTAGATCGCTAATGTAAAAGTGAAACGTTGTGGCCCCAACACTGAGCCTTGTGGAACACCACTTGTCATCGGCTGCCATCCTGAGAACGACTATTTTAACCCCACTCTCTGCTTTCTGCCAGAAAGCCAAGCTTCTATCCATGCTTGTCCCTTGCTCGAACACATGAGCCCTTATCTTACTCAGTAGTCTCCTGTGCGGCACCTTGTCAAAGATTAAGCCCTCAGGTCAGAGTCCATTGTGTTGGAAGTTGTGTATTGGCATGGATAGAGAATTGGCTAATGGGTAGAAAACGGGATGGGAGATAAGGGGTTCTTTTTCGGGTTGGTGACCTGTGACATAGAAAAAGAACATAGAACAGTCGGATTCCAAAGGGATCCGTGCTGGGGCCTGTTTACAATAAATGTTAATGACCTAGAGAAAGGAAGTGTGTGTGCTGTAGCCAGATTTGCAGGTGCTACAAAATTAGGTGGAATGGCAGGTTGCAAGATGGGTATAAATGTTTGGTGATATGAATAGGTGAAATAAGTGGGTAAGAAGTTGGCAAATTGTGTATAATGTGAGAAAATGTGAAATTATTCAATTTGGAAGGGAGAACAATTATTACAGAGCATTATTTAAATGGAGAAAAACAGTAGAGCCTTAGACTTGAGGGTTGTTGTACATGAAACACAAACCTAGCACACACCTCAAGCAGGTAATTAGGTAGACTAATGGAATGTTGCCACTTATTTCAAGGGGGAATGGTTTGAGTATGAGAGAAGGATACCTGCAACTGTACAGGATGCTCATGAGACCACATCTCAGACTGAGTAGTTTTGGTCTCCTTATTTAAGAAAAGATATAACTTCATTGGAGGCAATCCAAAGAAAGTTCACTAGAGGAAGAAAAGAGGGAGGGGGGAAAGAAAATCAGGCAAGATTATGTTACAAACAAAGGCTTAACGGATTTTGACTGTATTCATTTGGAGTTTAAACGAATGAGCAATGGTCTCATTCAAACGTCTAGGATTCTGAAGTAGGTTAAAAGTTAAAAGCTGAGAGAATGTTTCCCCTCATGAGAGAATTGATGACCAGGAGGCGCAATCTCAGACGAAATGGGTATGAGTTTAAGACTGAAATGAGGATAAATTTTAGTCTTTGGAGCCCCACAAAGGGCTCTTTCCTCCCTCTTTTCTCACCCCCACCCCCCTTTTCTCCCTCCATCCCCCACTCTTTTTTTCTCTCTCTCCCTTCATTCTTTTTTTCCCTCCTTGTTAAGACTTTGGGTAAACCCTCATGCTTAATTTAAACCAGTAATACAGAAAAGATTTATCCTGTGCAGTAATCTGCAAAAATTCGATAGGCCAAACACTATTGAAAGTAAAAATTAACGACTTTATTTCTTGAAGTATAACAGAGAATAATTAACTAACAGCTAGTTACAACTCCTTCCTCCAACCTGTCTTTTACTTTCCCCTTTACAATACTGGTCCGATTTAAGATTTACAAAACAAAACTTATCTCAAAACTAAGAAGCTTTCAGTTTTTCTCTGTATTCCTGTTATTGTCGTTGTCTTGGGGATTCTGCTTCACAGGTTATTGATCGATTAAAGGTACGTTTTAAGAGTTATTTTTCGCGTATTCTCTGCATGCTGGTGGCGTGGTAGTTCATATTTCTCCGATCTTATACCCTAAAGCATCGGATTGTATGATTGGCTCTTAAGATTGTGTCAATATACTAAATTCAAACTGGATTGGAGTTTTTTTTTTGTGGGTATAATTTAAGCTATTTGGCTTTCGAACAAGTGTTACATTATTACTTTCATTGAGAACACTTAGTGCTGTCAGGTATTTTTAATAGCTTTTAACTCAGGTACAGTACATCCATATCTTCATAACCACTGTCTCCCCATCTGCTGAATCATCCATTTTCTCATTGTGGTTCTGTTCGCTGAGCTGGGAGTTTTTGTTGCAAACATTTTGTCCCCTTTCTAGGTGACATCTTCAGTGCTTGGGAGCCTCCCAAGCACTGAAGATGTCACCTAGAAAGGGGACGAAACATTTGCAACAAAAACTCCCAGCTCTCGGCGAACAGAACTACAACAATGAGCACCCGAACCACAAATCTTCTCTCAAACTTTATCCATTTTCTTAGCTGTAGTCTGTTCTGAAAAAGTGTCTTACTGGTCTTTGTTTCTCTCTCTCTCCACTGATTCTTCAAGACTTGCTGTGTTTCTCCAGCAATTTGTACTTTTGAAATCTCCACTGTCTGCAGTTTTTTTGTTTTTTAGTTTATTCTTGTCTAATCAAGCTTCTGGACAAGGGAAAGCAGTGTGCCAAGGGAATAGGCAATGATGATTTCAAGGTTGGAATGGTTAGAGTTGAAGTGAGTCTTCTATTAGATCCAGAGAGCTTACTGGGGAGGAAGTAACAATGGAGACCAAATGCAGTTGATGGCAACGAATGAATGTTTCCTGATGAAGGACTTATGCCCGAAACATCGAATTTCCTGTTCCCTGGATGCTGCCTGACCTGCTGTGCTTTTCCAGCAACACATTTTCAGCTCTGATACTCCAGCGTCTGCAGACCTCACTTTCTCCTCGATGGCAGCGAATGGTCAAGGATCGAAGCTCTTGGCAAAATCTAACCAGGAATAATTTCTAAGAGGTTTTAAAAACATCAGGAAATCAAAATTGTGTACAATATTCCAGGTGGCATCCCAGCATAAACTTAAATAATCCAAATTAATTTGCCTTAATCCTGTATTGCGGCCGTTTATAAGGGACAAGAAGGAAAGTGGCAATAGGAGTGAAGGTCTTGAATCCTGCATATACTTAAAAGTCTATAATCCCTGTTTACATTCCTAATTTCCAGTTGGACCGGAGTATTGACTAGTTATACCTGGCTGTTTTGAATAAAATTTCTCTCCATTTGGGCCAATTGTGCAGCTTGTAAACATCGTTACTGTCAAGCAATAATTACTCCAATGCCAAATAATGTCGAATGCTGAAAGGATGGAGCAGGTTTCTTATTGTATACATTCACCTTTTTTTTTGTATTGTGTCCTTACCTTTGCAGATCCATTTACTTTGGAATAAAAATCTCTACAGATTATTGGTGGACTATTAATGTAAAACTTCGTGGAAAGGATGAGGTAAGCTTTGTATTTTTGATTTGGTTTAATGGATGTGGTGAATTGTCAAAATAGACTTGCCAGAAAGTTTGAAGCTCATGAAATGAAAGGAGTATTGGTGGCAAGAAAACTTACATTTATTTTTATATATCATCTTCTAATATAGAAAGTGAGGACTGCAGATGTGGAGATCAGAGTTGAGGGTGTGGTGCTGGAACAGCACAGCCGGTCAGGCAGCGTCTGAGGAACAAGAGAATCAATGTTTTGGGCATAAGCCCTTCAGCAGGAAATGCCTAAGATTGCGTCAGGAGCTTTGGAAAATGGTCTGATATTGAGCTCCAGGGGTATGGGAGCCAAATGAGGAAGTTAGTTTGACTGTAGTAGCAAAAGTCTGTAAGGAACTAGATAATGAAGTCAGACTGACTAAGGGGAAGAGAAGGCAGGGAGCAAATGATTAACACAAAGGAATAGGTGGTCTGAGGTACATTTGTTTTACTGCGAGAAGTGTTGTAGATAAGGCAGATTAGTGCCTGGGGGTATGATGTTACTGCTATTACTGGGACATGGTTGAGGGAAGGGCATGATTGACAACTAAATATCCCAGAATGTAGATGCTTCGGGGGGGATAGAGAGGGAATTGAAAGGAATGGAGGAGTTGCATTACTGGTTAGAACAACTCTGAAGGGGGATACAGTTCCATCTAGACCTCTAACACTAACTGAATTCCAATCAATGCTGGAAAAATTTTAAAATCTCCTATCACCACCACCCTGTTGCTCCTACACCTTTCCATAATCTGTTCACATGTTTGTACCTCTGTCTCGCGCTTGCTGTTGGGAGACCTGCAGTACAACCCCAACCTTGTTACAGCACCCTTCCTATTTCTGAGCTCTGCCCATACTGCCTCACTGCCCGAGTGCTAAATTGGGGGAAGGGTTACTATAGCAAAATTCTACAGGAGCTGGGGAATGTGAATTGAGAGCAGCTGTTTGAAGACAAATCCACATTTCATGTTTTTAATAGAATCCCTACAGCATGGAAAGAAGTCCACATTGAGCCCCTGAAGATCAATCCACAGACCCATTCCCCTAGCCTCTATTTACCCCAGACTAATGTGCCTAACCTTCGCACCCCTGAACGCTATGGATAATTTAGCATGGCCAATTCACCTAACTTGCACATCTTTGGATTGTGGGAGGAAACCGGAGCACCCAAAGGAAACTCGCACAGACGCTGGGAGAATGTGCAAACTCTACACAGATGGTCGCCCGAGGTTGGAATCGAACCCAAGTCCCTGGCGCTGTGAGGTAGTGCTAACCACTGAGCCACCGTGCTGCCCACTTGAGCCATCTCTCAGCTCCCTTCAATGGACCAATAATTTCTTGCCTACTGTGTGGGGAGCTTTTAAAAGAGGTTGATTTAGAGTGTAGGACAGACATGTCCCTGTGAAAATGAGATAGAAATGGCAAGATTAGGGAACCATGGATGACAGGTGAAATTGTGAAACTAGCCAAGAGGTAAAAGGAATCATATATAAGGTTTAGGTGACTGAAAACAGACAAAGCTTTGGAAGAATGTCAGGAAAGTAAGACTAATTTGAAACGAGGAATTAAGAGGGTGAAAAGGGGTCATGAAATATCTTTTTGCAAACAGGGTTAAGGAAAATCCCAAAGCCTTTTATTTGTACGTAAGGAGCAAGAGGGTAACTGGAGAAAGGGTTGGCCCACTCAAGGACAAAGGAGGAAAGTGTTAAGCCATGGGGTAAACCTTTCTGCTAAATTTAAACCAGACACACACACGTGCTAGCCTTGCGCCATAATCTGTTAAATTTTGAATGGCAAATAACTATCCAAAATATCACCGTTAAAAAGAAAAAATTAACAATTTTATTCTTGAAGTCCAAAAGAGAACATTAAACAACAACTCTTTACAACTCCTTTCTCTCAAACCTATTTTTATCTTCCACTCTACAATACTGGTCTGATAAATTCCCTCTTAAATTTACGGCAAATCAATTTTCAAAACCCAATGTCAAACTATGTAGATTCCTGTAGGCCATATTCTGTCTTCTGCTACACAACTTTGTCATGGACAGGTACCTTTTCAGAGGTCTATTCTGCTGATAGTCTGTTGGTGCTCGGCTGCTCTTTGCTGTTCTCCCCAGTTGTTCAAAATACCCGATTTCACTTACCCCAAAACATCAGAACGTCTCATTGGTTTGATGTAATCAAAACATTAAAATTCAAATTCGGTTGGATTTTGGTATCTTGGACATAATTTTAAACTGGCTGAATTTGAATTTGTGTATGATGGCAACACAGCATGAGCTATTTGTACACAATCAAATGTTACATTTTTAAGTTGTTCAGCATACTGTGCTTTTGGTCAGTCTTTGCCAGCTTTCTTTCACTCTCTAAAGGTACAGTACGCACCTACACCTTCATAACAAAAGTTATGTGTGGAGTCAGAGAAAATTGGTGAGATTCTTCATGAGTACTTTGCATCGGTATTCACCAAAGAGAGGGACATGACGGATGTTGAGGTTCGGGATAGATTACTCTAGGTCAGGTCAGCATAAAGATAGAGGAAGTGTTGGGTATTCTAAAAGACATTAAGGTGGACAAGTCCCCAGGTCTGGATGGGATCTATTTGAGGTTTGCTGATGGAAATGAGAGAGGAAATAGCTGGGCCTTAACAGATGTCTTTGCAGCACCCTCGAACACTGGTGAGATCCTGGAGGACGGGAAAATTGATAATGTTATCCCCTTGTTGAAAAAGGGTAGCAGGGATTATCCAGGTAATCATAAACTGGTGAGCCTGACCTCAGTGGTAGGGAAGCTCCTGGAGACAATACTGAGGGATAGGATCTATTTACATTTGGAAGAAAATGAGCTTATTAGTGATGGGTAGCATGATTTTGTGCAGTGAAGGTCATGTCTTACAAACCTAATAGAATGCTTTGAGGAAGTGACAAAATTGATTTAGGGAAGGGCTATAGATGTCATATATGTGGACTTCAGTAAGGCGTTTGATAAGGCTCCCCATGATAGGCTGAAGGGGAAAGTGAAGTTGCATGGGGTTCAGGATATACTGGCTAGATAGATAGAGAACTGGCTGAACAACAGGAGACAAAGTAGTAGTGGAGGGGAGTTTCTCAAAGTGGAGACCTGTGACCAATGGTGTTCCACAGGGATCCACAATGGAACCACTGTTGTTTGTGATATACATAAATGACCTGGAGGAAGGTATTGGTGGTCTGATTAGCAAGTTTGCAGATGACGCCAAGATTGGTGAAGTAGCAGATAGTGAAGGTGAATGTCGGAGAATATAGCAGAATGTGGAGAGTCGGGTAGAGAAATGGCAGATGGAGGTCATCCTGGGTAAATACAAGATGATGCATTTTGAAAGATCCAATTCAAGAGTGAACCATGCAGTAAATGGAAAAGTCCTGGAGAAAATTGGTGTACAAAGATCTGTGTGTTCAGGTCCATACACCCTGAAGGTGGCAACGCAAGTCAATATAGTGGTCAAGAAGGTATATGGACCACTTTTTCCTTCATCGAATGGGGTACTGAAAACAAAAGTTGGCAGATCATTTACAGTTGTATCAGACTTTGGTTCGGCCTCATTTGAAATACTGTGTACAGTTCTGGTCGCCACATTACCAAAAGGATGTGGATGCTTTGAAGAGGGTGCAGAGGAGGTTCACCAGGTCATTGCCTGGTATGGATAGCGCTAGCTATGAAAAGAGATCGAGTAGATTCGGATTCTTTTCATTAGAAAGACTGCAGTTGAGGTCTACTAAATCATGAGAGGTATAGGTAGGGTGGATAGCAAGAAACTTTTTCCCCAGAGTGGGGTCCTCTATTACTAGGAATCACTAATTCAAGGTGATGGGGAAAAGTTTCAGCATTGAACTGGAGAAAATTGCTGCTTCTCCAACACCGGATGCCATTAATAACTTGGAAGCAGTGGAGAAATTGAGCGAGGAGATGATGTGGTCAAGCTGGGCATCATATTATGATTCTAGACCAATCACTAATTTTGTTACAATCAGGTTAGGAATCCGTGTCCTTTGTTTTTTATTTTTAAAGTAGTCAACAGGTGAGACCTGAAGTCCAGGAAACTTAAGAGAATAAAGTCACACATCCCATAGTTTTGATCAAAATTGAATAGTAAGACAGTCTGCAATACATCTACATTGTGTTAGAAATGGTGTAAACCTTAGTAATACACTCTGCTGAGACACCTACAGCACACCACAAATATGGTCTGATTGTTCCCGATGATTTCTCATTGGCTCCCCAGGATGATGAAACAGTGGGTCATGGGATCTTATTAAACTACATAAAGAATTTTGAATCTTCATTTTGGCAACCTGGCGATTCCTTTCAAAAACACTGTCCACCAAGAACTGCTTTAATGTCTGCACCTGTTCTGATCACTCTTCTGTCCTGGCTCCATGATCCCTTGAAATCCAAATTAATCCAGTACTCACTCCTTAGGCATAACTCTAACTCTTCTCAGATGTTTAGCTTCACCCAGCCAGTCCTATCTGAGCCTGAAAATGCAACCCTTACACAACTGTCTTCTGCTCATCAGCCTATCCTCTTTCTACTTCCAACACCAAGTGTTACCTTATTAAATAGCCTAATGTGTGATAGTGTATCGAACATCTAACAATTCAATATATTGCATTCATACTGCTTTTTACCTAGAAAAAGAATCCCAGATATATTTTTCAGGCATAATTTCCTGTTCATGAAGGTTTGTGGACTCATAATGCATTTCTAAATGCTCTGCTATTATGTCATTTTACAATAAACCATAATCTTTTCCCGATAGCGGTGACGTTAAACTGGCCTGGAGTTACCTTTTTTGCTATTTATTGTAAAGGCACTACACTGGCACTTTTCCAATCCTCTGGAGTGATTCCAGAATTTAAGGATTACTTGAAGATTACTGATGTATCTGCTATTTCTGTAGGTGGCTCAGTGGCTAGCACTGCAGCCTCACAGCACCAGGGACCCGGGTTCGATTGCAGCCTCGGGCGACTGTCTGTGTGGAGTTTGCACATTCTCCCGGTGTCTGCGTGGGTTTCCCCTCTCAGTCCAAAATGTGCAGGTCAGGTGGATTGGCCACGCTAAATTGCCCATAGTGTTAGGTGCATTAGTCAGAGGGAAATGGGTCAGGGTGGGTTACTCTTTGGAGGGTCATTAGAGTCAGAGATGTACGGTGTGGACTTGTTGGGCCGAAGGGCCTGTTTCCATACTGTAGGGAATCTAATCTAATCTACTTCCTTTCAGGGGACCTGGTTTCCCTAGTTAGTTTCCTCTAGTGATTGTTATTGTAATTATTTTCTCTCCTTTTTTGACTCTTGAGTATTTAGTAACCTTGTAATGCAATTAGTGTCTCTTACTGTAAAAACTCAAGTAATTTATTTTACTACTTTGCCATTTCCTGATTCCTTTTATTTTCATTCAGGGGATATAGATGATTTTAATCTTCATATAGATTGGGATAATCAGACTAGCAGAGGAAGCTATTAGGAAGAACTCACAGTGCATTCATAATAATATGTTGTGGTTTGAGCAGAGGATTAGGTTATTTTGGATCAGATGAAATGTTGTGATGTAGATTTAGTAAATTATGTCAGAGTAAAAGATCCCCTGGAAACGGTGACCGTAAATGGTTGAATTCAGTATTCAGATTGAGGAGGAGGAACATGGATCAGAGACAATTTTGCTAAGCTTAGATGAGGGTAACTAAAGGAATGACTGCTGAGCTGGCTAGAGTTGACCATGAGACCTTCTGTACCAGCCTGCTGAGGTACCTTATCAAATGTCTTACTGAAGTTCATGTGGACAACATCCTCTGCCCTTCCCTCATCAATCATTGTCACCTCTTCCAAAAGTAAACTCAAGTTGGTGAGACATGGCCTCCTCTCTTCCCCGCCCCAAACCCAAACTCATGCGACCAATTACTAACCCTGAATTCCTCATGGTTAACCCACGGGTGAAGGCAGAGCATCTGCAGGAAACCCACACCGACATGGAGGGAGCATGCAAATTACTCATAGACAGTTGCCCAGGTCTGGCATCGAACCTAGGTCTCTGGTACTGTGAGGCTGCAGTGCTAACCCTGAGCCACCATGCTAACCCCGTACCTGATGATAGAGCATTCCAGAGATTGGACCAGATCACAAAGTTCACGAGGGTTATTGGAACATCCCCCTCCGTCCATGTATTAATGAATTTAATACACGCTGTGACGTCAAACACTTCTTCTGCCGCCTCTGCCTCCAAGCTTACTTTCACAATCAGGACTCCCACCCACCTTCCAAGGACCCCTTCGCCCACCTCCAACACACTGCATCCACCTGGACACCCCGTGCTAGCCTATTACCTGCCCTCGACCTCTTCGTTTCCAACTGCCGCCGGGACATTAACCGCCTCAACCTGTCTACACTCCAACCCTCCCACACTCCAACCTCTCACCCTCACAACGTGCAGCTCTCCAATCCCAACCTCACCATCAAGCCAGCAGATAAAGGGGGCGCAGTGGTAGTCTGGCGCACTGACCTCTACACCGCTGAAGCCAAACGCCAACTCAAGGACACCTCTTCCTACTGCCTCCTAGACCATGACCCCACGCCCATCACCAAACCATCATCTCCCAGACCATACAGAACCTCAGGAGATCTCCCACCCACAGCTTCCAACCTCATAGTCCGGGAACTCCGCACTGCCTGGTTCTACCTCCTTCCCAAGATCCACAAGCCTGACCACCCTGGCCGACCGATTGTCTCAGCATGCTCTTGCCCCACTGAACTCACCTCTACCTACCTCAACACTGTCCTATCCCCCTTAGTCCAGGAACTCCCCACGTACGTTCGAGACACCACCCATGCCCTCCATCTCCTCCAAGACTTCTGTTTCCCCTGCCCCCAAAGCCTCATCTTCACCATGGATATCCAATCCCTCTACACCTCCATCCACCATGACCAGGGTCTCCAAGCCCTCCGTTTTCTCCCCTCCCGACGTCCCCAACAGTACCCTTCCACCGACACTCATTTGTTGGCCGAACTGGTCCTCACCCTTAACAATTTCTCCTTCGAATCCTCCCACTTCCTCCAGACCAAAGAGGTAGCCATGGGCACACATATGGGCCCCAGCTATGCCTGTCTCTTTGGCTACGTAGAACAGTTGATCTACATTGATGACTGCATTGGCGCCACCTCATCCTCCCGTGAGGAGGTTGAACAATTCATCAACTTCACCAACACATTCCACCCTGACCTTAAATTTACCTGGACCATCTCTGACACCTCCCTCCCATTCCTGGACCTCTCCATCTCCATTAATGACGACCGACTTGACACTGACATTTTTTTACAAACCCATCGACTCCCACAGCTACCTGGATTACACCTCTTCCCACCCTATCTCTTGCAAAAATGCCATCCCGTATTCCCAATTCCTCCACTGTATCTGCTCCCGGGAGGACCAGTTCCACCACAGAACGCACCAGCTGTCCTCCTCCTTTAGAGACTACAATTTCCCTTTCCACGTGGTTAAAGATGCCCTCCAATGCATCTCGTCCACCTCCGCCCTCAGACCCACCCCTCCAACTGTAACAAGGACAGAACGCCCCTGGTGCTCACCTTCCATCCTACCAACCTTCGCATAAACCAAATCATCTGCCAACATTTCCACCACCTCCAAAAAGACCCCACCACCAGGGATATATTTCCTTTCCCACCCCTTTCCGCCTTCTGCAAAGACCGTTCCCTCCGTGACTACCTGGTCAGGTCCACACCCCACTACAACCCACCCTCCCATCCTGGCACCTTCCCCTGCCACTACAGGAACTGCTAAAATTGCACCCACACCTCCTCCCTCACCTCCATCAAAGGCCCTAATGGAGCCTTCCACATCCATCAAAGTTTTACCTGCGCATCCACCAATATCATTTATTGTATTCGTTGCTCCCGATGCGGTCTCCTCTACATTGGGCTGACTGGACACCTCCAAGCAGAGCACTTTAGGGAACATCTCTGGGACACCTGCACCAATCAACCACACCACCCTGTGGCCCAACATTTCAACTCCCCCTCCCACTCTGCCGAGGACATGCAGGTCCTGGGCCTCCTTCACCGCCGCTCCCTCACCACCAGACGCCTGGAGGCAGAACGCCTCATCTTCTGCCTCGGAACACTTCAACCCCAGGGCATCAATGTGGACTTCACCAGTTTCCTCATTTCCCCTTCCCCACCTCACCCTAGTTCCAAACTTCCAGCTCAGCACTGTCACCATGACTTGTCCTACCAGTCTATCTTCTTTTCCACCTATCCACTCCACCCTCCTCCCTGACCTATCACCTTCATCCCCTCCCCCACTCACCTATTGTACTCTATGCTACTTTCTCCCCACACTCCCCTAACTTATCTCTCTGCCTTTATTCCTGATGAAGGGCTTTTGCCCAAAACGTCAATTTTACTGCTCCTTGGATGCTGCCTGAACTGCTGTGCGCTTCCAGCACCACTAATCCAGAAGGAGGAGAATATAGTCTGGAACAGAGAAGGTTAAATAGATGGTGTCCATTATAGCAATAGGGAGGACTGTGGACTCCTTTTGCTTCCAACAGTGAATAAATCTTTTCTCAGTGTCTTCTCTAACAGCTTCCCCACTAAATGATGTCCAGTTTTGTCTGTTTCTACTTTATCTGGTTTCTGTCACTGCTGTTGTCACCTTGTGGAGATCTTCAGAGTTTCGCTTTTTCTATAGCAACTTCAGTCCATCCAATATTTTCTGTCTTCGCCTTCCATCTGTGCTCATCTCATTATTTTGAAACTCCAATCCTGATTGTACCACTGAAGTCTTCTGTGTCACTGGAGAGGGCAAATGGAGCCTTGTTTTGCAGTTATTTTTCTTTTGAAATATAGCACCTTCAACCATGCAAAGCTTTTTTAAAACTGCACTCGACTGTAGGCCTGCATTACATGCTCAGATGTCTAGGATCGATACATGGTATGGTATGATATGAATATGGATGGAACCTGAGACTTGGGGAGGAAAGAACTAATGATTGAGCTAAGTCTGACATTGTGTCAATTAAGCCATTCCGTTAACTTGCTCAAAATTTCTGAGACAAAACTGTCTTTTGTAGAGGAGGCTAAATGTGAAAATCAGTGAGTAAATATCTTTTAGTTTGGTGTCTGCTTCATAAGAGATTGTGATGATCTGTTATAAGTGTTGTGTTCCTCCTGGATCCTGCCAGAACAGCCAGGACTTCATAGACGCAATGTCTGCCTGTCACCAGCGAGGAGCAGACCTCATTGTGGAGGGAGCCATTAAAAACTCGGGTTTGTACATCAAACTGGGGCAGGGATTGTGCGCCTTCAACCATCTGCTCCCCCCTGAGTATACCACCACTCTGCGAATCCTAGAAGACAAGGCCATCAACAGGAGGTACAAGGAGGTATGTCTGTTTGTTTCCTTTCTTTTAGAATCCCTGCAGTGTGGAAACAGGAGCTTCAGCCCAACAAGTCCATACTGACCCTCTAAGAGTAACCCACCCAGACCCATTTCCCCAGCCCTATTATCCTTTATTTACTCTTGACTAATACACCTTGCCTGCACATCCCTGAACACTGTGGACAGTTCAACCTGGCCAATTCACCTCACCTGCACATCTTTAGATTGTGGAAGGAACCCAGAGCACGCGGAGGAAACCCACACGGACACAGGGAGAATGTGCAAACTCCACACAGTCGCTCGAGACTGGAACTGAACTCTGGTTCCTGGCACTGTGAGGCAGCAGTGCTAGCCACTGAGCTACCATGCTGCCCCATGGTGAATTTTGTGAATTACTTTATCAGATATTACTGGGAATTCTTAGCACTTAATGTTTTCACCATTTGTATTAGTGGAGACCAGTAATGTGCTCAGTCCAGAATCCCAGCACTCTTTTTCTGCACTACACCAAACTGAGCTCCAATCTCCAATGTGCAGAATCCCAATGCACCAGTTTACTCATTTCCATTTCTAATCTCAACCATTCATGTAAGTTCCCCAAGTCAGGTTATTATAAATGAAAGACCATTTCATCTGGGGATCTGAGAATCAAATTACACCAATTAAAATTTACTTGAGCAAAGATCCTCAGAACCAGAAGAGAAGAAATCCTTCTATATCAGGTCTACATCTGATGCATTGGGGTGACATTCTCTCTGCACTAGATTTGCACCAGATGAGAATTTGACCCATTGCATCATTCATTTCCCACGCTAGATTTTAACTAGATCAGAATCTGATTTATTGCAGCACTTACTTTCTATCAAGAGCAAAACCAGCTCTTACTCCCAGCTATGTCTTTACATTAAATGTATCTATGAAATATATAACTTTTTTTTCCCTCTGACATCATCAGGTCGATGCATTGTTCCTTGAAGACTTTCGTACCACTCCAGATAAATTATTCAAACACTTTGAAGAAGAGCCATTTGCAGCTGCTAGTCTATCACAAGTCCACAAAGCAGAGCTGCATGATGGAACATCTGTGGCTGTTAAAGTAGGTAGAGCCTGCTGCATTAGTAGTGGTGGCGGTATCACATACTAATTTTACTTAGATTAGATTTAGATTTACTTAGTGTGGAAACAGGCCTTCAGCCCAACAAGTCCACACCAACCTGCCGAAGCGCAACCCACCCAGACCCATTCCCCTATATTTACCCCTTCACCTAACACTACGGGCAATTTAACATAGCCAATTCACCTAACCTGCACATTTTTGGATTGTGGGAGGAAACCGGAGCACCCGGAAGAAAAATGCAGACACAGGGAGAGTATGCAAACTCCACACAGATAGTTGCCTGACGTGGGAATTGAACCTGCTTCTCTGGTGCTGTGAGGCAGCAGTGCTCACCACTGTGCCACCGTGCTGCCCACACTTGCATTTTGTATTGCAAAGTAATAAACAGTTTAACTGCTTTAAATTGCAAATAATTTCACCCTCATCCTCTCAAATTTATCTAGTGTAGTCATTAATGAGCTTAGGTTTATTCATAACACAGGAATAGGGAGATGTGGCATATTGATAATGTCACTGGGCTGGCCATTCAGAGCAGTACTGAAAATGTGTTGCTGGTTAAAGCGCAGCAGGTCAGGCAGCATCCTTCAGAACCTCAGGATAATGTTTAGGTTTGGATGCCACCATAGTGCAATTACAATTCAATAAAATTTACCTTTTAAAAGTGATTATAGCAACCATTTAATGATTGTTAACCATCTCGTTCAATACTGTCGTTTGGGGAGATATATATGCCACCCTGGACTGGTCTGGTTTAGACGTGACTCCAGATCTGTAGCAGTATGCCCTTCTGAAATCATCCAGAAAGCCACTTTATTCAAGTGCAATTAGAGATGGGTAACAAATGTTGGTCTTGCCAGTGGTGCCTGTTTACCACATAAGAATACATAGATTATTCAGTCTAATAAGGCTAACACATTTGCTTTTTTGAAATATCTGTTCACCTATAGTTTATCTGTTAAAATGTAAATTACAATGACGTGGATCAGCTGGCCTTAAAATTCTCACAATAACGACGGTCCCCAGAACCTGTTGCATTCAATACCATTCCTTCCCCACATACAGGAATATATTTAAATAGTGGACATCAACATGTTTTGGGACTAGGAGCTCACACAAGTCATGTGGGTGTTTCTATGATGGGTATGTTAACATGCTAAAAGTCCATACTCCAATGTACACAAATCAAATAATGACTTGGGAAAGGAGGGGATGGTAAAGTAGATGAGAATGAAAGTTATAATGATTTAATAAATGCTCTTTTGTGCATTTCAAGAGTTTGGGATGTTCTCAAACACTTCTTCATAGCTCCTCTTTTTTTTCTTAAATCTGCTTGCAAACTTGGTCTGATTGCAATTGAACACTTCCTCTTGTTCCAGGTGCAGTTCATTGATCTACGGGATCGGTTTGATGGAGATATCATGACACTGGAATTCCTCTTGGGTCTAGTTCAGTTTATGCATCCGAAGTTTGCATTCCGTTGGGTCCTCCAGGTAAGTATTCCCCGTGCTAATTGAAGGGTTGTCATGTTGATTTTAGCATTATACATTCCAAATCAATTTGCAGTGTTTAGTGAAGGCAATATTGAGAATGATGTGAAGTGTTTCTTAGTTTGATATTTGAGTCGTCACTGTCTACAGGTTTAGTACCAGAGGACTGGGGGATTGCAAATGTTGTGCCCTTGTTCAAGAACAGCAGTAGAGATGACCCAGGTAATTATAGACCAGTGAGCCTTACTTCTGTTGCAGGAAAGAATTTGGAAAAGATTGTAAGAGATAAGATTTATAATCATCTAGCAAGCAACAATTTGATTTCAGATAGTCAACATGGTTTCATCAAGGGCAGGTCATGAGGTTCTCAAACCTCATTGAGCTTTTGGAGAAGGTGACCAAGCATGTAGATGAGGGTAGTGCAGTTGACATGGTGTACATGGACTTCAATCAGCCTTTGATAAGGTTCCACATGTTAGGCTGTTGGAGAAATGCAGAGGCATGGGATTGAGGGTGATTTAGCAGTTTGGATTAGAAACTGGCTTTCTGGAAGAAGGCAGCGAGTGGTGGTTGATGGAAACTATTCAGCCTGGAGTCCAGTTACTAGTGGTGTGCCACAAGGATCTGTTTTGGGACCACTGCTGTTTGTCACTTTTATAAATGACTTAGATGCAGGCATGGGTAGATGGATTAGTAAATTTGCAGACAACACTAAAGTCAGTGGAATAGTGGACAGTTTGGAAGAATGTTACAGGGGGACTTGGATAAACTGCAGAATTGGGCTGAGTGGTGGCAAATGCAGTTCAATGTAGCTAAATGTGTGGTGATGCACTTTGGGAAGAATAACGGGAAGGCAGAGTACTGCGTCAATGGAAAGATTCTTGATAGTGTGGATGGGAGGGATCTTGGAGTCCATGTGCGTAAATCCCTGAAAGTTGCCACACAGGTGGATAGTGCTGTTGAGAAGGCATACAGTGTTTTGGGTTTCATTGGTAGAGGGATTGAGTTCTGGAGCCGCAATATCATGCTGCAACTATACAAAATGCGGCCACGCTTGGAATATTGTGTACATTTCTGGTCCCCATATTTTAGGAAGGGTGTGGAAGCATTGGAAAAGGTGCAGAGGAGATTTACTTGGTCTGGAGCGAAGATCTTATGAAGACCGGCTGAGAGATTTGGGTCTGTTCTCAATGGAAAGAAGAAGGCTAAGAGGGGATTTGATAGAGACATACAAGATGTTCAGAGGATTAGATAGGGTAGACCGTGAAAGACTTTTTCCTAGGATGATGACGTCCGCTTGTATGAGGGGGGCATAATTACAAACAATGGGGTGATAGATTTAAGACATATGTCAGAGGTAGGTTCATTAAGCAGGGAGTGGTACGAGTGTGGAATGCCCTACCTGCTAATGTAGTTGACTCAGCCACATTAGGGAGATTTAAGCAATCCTTAGATAAGCACATGGCTGATTTTGGGATAGTGTAGGGGGATGAGCTGAGAATAGTTCACAGGACAGCGCAACATCGAGGGCTGAAGGACCTGTTCTGCGCTGTATTATTCTATGTTCTATCTGTTCATAATCATCAGTCACTATAGTTTTGTCGTTGCTACCTTTGGTCTTCCACATGAGTTCTGATTAGAGAAAGCAAGGAAGTTTTAAATACTTCTAAAAGAACAATTTCTGAGAGCATTGTAAGTATTCTCAGGCTACTCTTACCACTTGTCAGCTTGTTTTATTTAATTCTCTCAAACTCAGCATTAATTTGTCCATGCTGTTTCCTTAGGTTCTGAAATGTCAGCTTGCGTGTGTCTAGGACCAGCTTATGTGCTTAGAATAGCCTTTTTCACTACATAATCCCTTGAACTTTTCCCTCTCAGGCATGCATAAATTGCTTGTGCTTTACCTGTCAATTTACGTTGCATGGACAAGGTCTAATCTATTTTTAGCCACTGGAGTTGTGTTGCTGTCTTAAATGACTTAAACACCTCTTGGCTGAGCTGTGGATTATGTCGAGAAATTTTCTCTTCCAGGTCTTCTCAAGCCTTTGGTTTAACTTTATTAATAGCTTCATTTTTAATTTAAATTCTTGTTTGCTCTCATTCCTCATTTTCTTTCTCCTTTTCTGCCCTGTACAATATTGTTTTGTTTTTAAAGCCTAAGTCTTTCGGAATTCCAATTTTCTCATTTCCATTTTCCTGAATAGCAATTCAGGGTTCACAAAACCCAACTGTTTCATTATTAAATCGATAACATCAGCCACCTTAACTTGCTCTGCAAACTTTATTTTCTGTCAACTGGACAATTCTGATGTAGCTTTAGTCAATATTAGGGAAACTGGATGTAGGTTTGCTCGCTGAGCTGGAAGGTTCGTTTTCAGACGTTTCGTCACCATATTAGGTAACATCTTCAGTGAGCCTCCGGAAGAAGCACTGGTGGTGTAGCCTGCCTTCTATTAATACGTTTGGGGGTCTTTGGGTGGTGATGTCATTTCCTGTGGTGACGTCACTTGCTATGGCAATATCACTTCCTGTTCTTTTTCTTAGGGGATGGTAAATGGGATCCAAGTCAATGTGTTTGTTGATGGAGTTCTGGTTGAAATGTGCCATGCTTCTAGGAATTCGCGTGCATGTCTGTTTGGCTATTCTGAGGATGGATGTGTTGGCCCACTTGAAGTGGTGTCCTTCCTTATCTGTATGTAAGGATACTAGTGAGAGAGGGTCATGTCTTTTTGTGGCTAGTTGATGTTCATGTATTGTGGTGGCTAGTTTTTTGTCTGTTTGTCCAATGTAGTGTTTTGTGCAGTTCTTGTGAAGTATTTTGTAAATGACCTCCTGTTTTGCTTGTTGCGTATATAGAGTCTTTCAAGTTCATTGGATTAGAGTGGTGCTGGAAAAGCACCGCAGTTCAGGCAGCATCCGAGGAGCAGGAAAATCGACATTTCGGGCAAAAGCCCTTCATCAGGAATAGAGGCAGGGTGTCTGCAGTGTGGACAGATAAGCTAGAGGATGGTGGGGAGAAAGTAGCATAGAGTACTGTAGGTGAATGAAGGTGGAGACGGAGGTGATGGGTCAGAGAGGAGGAAAAGTCAATGAGGCTTCGAGCAAAAGCAAAATATCAAATCTGCAAAGTTACATTTGGCATCTCCTATGTGTATGGCTAGTCATGTAAATACTTTAGTGTGTGTAAATACTTCAGTCAAAAATCCATCCCACACCTCAATCTAGCTATGGATTTTATTTTCTAAAAGATTTGATCTCTTTCTTGTAAGTTTGTATGTTGGATTTTAACAATTTTTGTTGTTAAAAACTGAGATATCTTAGTACCTTGAATACTTGGTGATAGCTAAGCAAGACTCTTATTTGAGCTTTACATCTCTTACATTTCTCTATGTATAGTTTAACCATCCCTTATAGTGACAATTGGAGCATTGCTTTCATCAGAACAATGCTGAAAATTAGAATTTACCATAACCACGTAAGTTTTGTATTTTAAATCTGTTCTTTGTTTCAAAAGGCATTTGCATGTTGTTCTCATTTAAAGTTCAGGTTGAGTACCTGAAAGCACAACTTTTAAGTGAAAAGGCTCATGAAACATGGATTACGATAAGAATCCATGTTAACATTGAAGTTAGACTCCATAGGGCATTTCTTCTATACCCTCCAAGATGAAATACAGTACCACTAATTTAAATTGCTAAATTCCTATATTGACAAAGGAAATAACTTAAAATAAATGGTAAAAATATATTAAAAAAATGTAACTTAGTAATTTCAATATTTCCCAAACCTCTGATGGGTCTGTGCAGTGGCGCCCTTTGCTTCCATGCTGTCTGCTATTGCGACTGTTTGTTCCTGTCCATAAGGTAAAAACAATGACTGCAGATGCTGGAAACCAGATTCTGGATTAGTGGTGCTGAAAGAGCACAGCAGTTCAAGTAGCATTGCAGCGAAATCGAGGTTTCGAGCAAAAGCCCTTCATCAGGAATAAAGGCAGTGAGTCTGAAGTGTGGAGAGATAAGCTCGAGGCGGGTGGGGGTGGGGAGAAAGTAACATGGAGTACAATAGGTGAGTGGGGGAGGGGATGAAGGTGATAGGTCAGGGAGGAGAGGGTGGAGTGAATAGGTGGAAAAGGAGCTAGGCAGGTAGGACAAGTCCGGACAAGTCATGGGGACAGTGCTGAGCTGGAAGTTTGGAACTCGGGTGAGTGGGGGAAGGGGAAATGAGGAAACTGTTGAAGTCCACATTGATGCCCTGGGATTGAAATGTTCCGAGGCGAAAGATGAGGCGTTCTTCCTCCAGGCGTTTGGTGGTGAGGGAGCAACGGTGAAGGAGGCCCAGGACCTCCATGTCCTCAGCAGAGTGAGAGGGGGAGTTGAAATGTTGGGCCATGGGGCAGTGTGGTTGATTGGTACGGGTGTCCCGGAGATGTTCCCTAAAGCGCTCTGCTGGGAGGTGCCCAGTCTCCCCAATGTAGAGGAGACCGCATCGGGAGCGATGGATACAATAAATGATATTAGTGGATGTGCAGGTAAAACTTTGGATGTGGAAGGCTTCTTTAGGGCTTTGGATAGAGGTGAGAGAAGAGGTGTGGGCACAGGTTTTACAGTTCCTGCGGTGGCAGGGGAAAGTGCCAGGATGGGAGGGTGGGTTGGAAGGGGGCATGGACCTGACCAGGTAGTCACGGAGGGAAAGGTCTTTGTGGAAGGCAAAAAGGGTTGGGGAGGGAAATATATCCCTGGTGGCGGAAATGTCAGCGGATGATTTGGTTTATGCGAAGGTTTGTAGGGTGGAAGGTGAGCACCAGGGGCGTTCTGTCTTTGTTGCGGTTGGAGGGGTGGGGTCTAAGGGCGGAGGTGCGGGATGTGGACGAGGTGCGTTGGAGGGCATCTTTAACCATGTGGGAAGGGAAATTGTGGTCTCTAAAGAAGGAGGCCATCTGGTGTGTTCTGTGGTGGAACTGGTCCTCCTGGAAGCAGATACGGTGGAGGAATTGGGAATACGGGATGGCACTTTTGCAAGAGATAGGGTGGGAAGAGGTGTAATCCAGGTAGCTGTGGGAGTCGGTGGGTTTGTAAAAAAAAAAGTCAGTGTCAATTCAGCCGTCATTAATGGAGATGGAGAGGAATTTTGGTAATGTCTTTTTGGGGGAGGTCTGCGATGAACTTATGGAACATTACAGCGCAATACAGGTCCTTCAGCCCTCGATGTTGCACCGACCTGTCATAGCACTCGGAAGCCCATCTAACTTACAGTATTCAATGTACGTCCATATGCCTGTCCAGTGACGACTGAAATGTACTTAAAGTTGGCTAATCTACTACTGTTGCAGGCAAAGCATTCCATACCCTTACTGCTGTCTGAGTAAAGAAACCAAATCTAACATCTGTCCTATATCTACCACCCCTCAATTTAAAGCTATGCCTCCTTGTGCTCACCGTCACCATACTTGGAAAAAGGCTCACCCTGTCCACCCTATCTAACCCTCTGATTATCTTATGTCATAGAGATGTACAGCATGGAAACAGATACTTCGGTCCAACCCATCCATGCCAACCAGATATCCCAACCCAATTTAGTCCCATCCAGCCCAGGGGACTTACCTATTTTCACACCCTGCAGGATTTCTAATACCTCTTCCTTGTGAACCTCAATCCCACCTAGTCTAGTAGCCTGTATCTCAGTATTCTCCTTGACAACATTGTCATTTTCTAGAGTGAATACTGTCAAAAAATATTCATTTAGTGCTTCCTCAATCTTCTCTAACTTCTCTACACACAACTTACCACTACTCTCCTTGATTGGCCCTAATCTTACGCTCGTCATTCTTTTATTCCTTAAATACCTATAGAAGGCCTTGGGGTTTACCCTGATCCTATCTGCCAATAACTTCTCCTGTCTCCTCCTGGCTCTTCTGAGCTCTTTCTTTAGGTCTTTCCTGGCTACCTTGTAACCCTCAAGTGCCCTAACTGAGCCTTCACATCTCATCCTAACATAAGCCGCCTTCTTCCTCTTGACCAGAGATTCCACTTCCTTTGTAAACCACGGCTCCCGTGCTCTACAGCTTCCTCCCTGCCTGACAGGTACATACTTATCTAGGAGACACAAGAGCTTTTCCTTGAATAAGCTCCACATTTCTAATGTGCTCAACCCCTGCAGTTTCCTTCCCCCATCCTATGCTTCCGTGATTTTTCCCTAGCTGTAACTCTTGCCCAGTGGTATACACCTATCCCTTTCTGTCACTAAAGTAAACATAACGGAATTGTGATCACTATCACCAAAGTGCTCACCTACTTCCAAGTCTAACACCTGGCCGGGCTCATTACCCGGCCAAATCTAATCTAATGTGGCTTCCCCCTTGTTGGCCTGTCTGCATAATGTGTCAGGAAGCCCTCCTGCACACACTGGACAAAAACTGACCCATCTATTGTACTCATACTATAGTGTTCCCAGCTGTAAAATGTGTTGCTGGAAAAGAGCAGCAGGTCAGGCAGCATCCAAGGAACAGGAGATTCGACGTTTTGGGCATAAGCCCTTCTTCAGGATTTCCTCATTCCCGAAGAAGGGCTTATGCCCGAAACGTCGAACCTCCTGTTCCTTGGATGCTGCCTGACCTGCTGCGCTTTTCCAGCAACACATTTTCAGCTCTGATCTCCAGCATCTGCAGACCTCGCTTTCTCCTATAGTGTTCCCAGTCAATATTTGGAAACTTGAAGTCCCCCATGACACTGTCCTTGACCAACAATGCCACCCCCTGCCTTTATTTACCATCTTCTTTGTTCTTACTGTAACATCTAAATCCTAGAACCTGCAACAATCATTCCTGTCCCTGCTCTATCCATGTCTCTGAAATAGCGACAACATTGAAGTCCCAGGTACCAACCCATTCTGCAAGTTCAGTCACCTTTTTCCGGATGCTCCTGGCGTTGAATCAGACACACTTCAAACCAACTTCTTACTTGCCGGTGCCATGTTGCGTCCCTGAAACTTGATTTCGGACCTCCCTACTCTCAACCTTTTCTATACTCGAACTACAATTTTGGTTCCCAGCCCCCCCTGCTGGATTAGTTTAAACCCACCCCAATAGCCTTAGCGAATTCCCACCCACCCCCCCCCCCCCCCCCACCCCCCCAGGATATTGGTACCCCTCTGGTTCAGATGAAGACCATCTTTCTTGTAGAGGTTCCATCTACCCCAGAAAGAGCCCCAATTATCCACCGTTTCTAGTCAGTCCAGGCGATTGCTCACTGGATGTTGTGTTTCCTGATTTGCTTTGGATTCTTCCACATTCTCCCCCAGTGTAAACATTATGATGCAGTACAATGATCAGGAATGACCTGGCCGCATGCTGGAGGGACTGAATGACTTGCTATGCATGAATTCCTATGATGTTGACCGTAGGTATTAGGGCATATTCATGTATATAGCATTCTCCACAGGAGAATTAAGAACAGCTCTACAAATCTGCTGTGCAGTTCAACAAGATCATTCTTGAACTACTAGAGATATACAGCACGGAATCGGACCCTTTGGTCCAACTTATCTATGCTGAACAAATATTCCATCCCAACCTCATCCCATTTGCCAGCACCTGGCCCATATCCCTCCAAACCCTTCCTATACATAGAGCCATCCAACTGCTTTTTAAATGTTGTTGTACCAGCCTCCACCACTTCCTTTTGGCAGCTCGTTCCATACACTCACCATTCTCTGTATGAAAAAGTTGCCCTTTAGGTACCTTCTAAATCTTTCTCCTGTCACCTCAAACCTATGACCTCTAATTTTGGATCCCTGCCCCAATCCCTGGGAAAAGACTTTGTCCATTTACCCTATCCATGCCTGTCATGATTTCATAAACTTCCATATGGTCACACGTCAGTCTCCAATGCTCCAGGGAAAATAGCTCCAGCCTTTTTGACCTCTCCCAATAGCTCAAACCGTCCAAGCCTAGCAATATCCATCTAAATCTTTACTGAGTCCTTTCAAGTTTCACAACATCCTTTGTATAGGAGGGAGAGTAGAATTGCACATGGTATTCCAAGAGTGGCTTAATCAGTGTCCTGTACAGCTTTAATATGACCTCCCAACTCCTACACATGATGCCCTGACCGATAAGGAAAAGCATACTAAACGCCTCCTTCGCGATCCTGTCTACCTGCGACTCTACTTTCGCAGAAATATGAACCTGCACTCCAAGGACTCTTTGTTCAGCAATTCTCTCCAGGACCTTACCATTGTGTATAAGTCCTGCCCTGATTTGCCTTTCCAAAATGCAGCAGCTCATTTATCTAAATTAAATTCCATCTACCACTCCTTAGCCCATTGGCCCATCTGATCGAGATCCCTTTGTACTCTGAAGTAACCACCTTTTGCTGTCCACTGCACTTCCAATTTTGGTGTCATCCACAAACTTACTAATTATAATCACAACTAAATCACTTATATAAATGACAAAAAACTAACAGTGCCAGCATCGATCCTTGTGGTACATGGCTGGTCACAAGCCTCCAGTCTGAAAAGCAACCCTCAACCACCACTTCTGTGTTTGACCTTCGAGTCACTTGTGTCCAAATGGCTAGTTCTCCCTGTATTCCATGTGATCTAACCATGCTAACCAGTCTTCCATGGGGAACCTTGTTGAACACCTTACTGAAGTTCACATAGATCACACCCACTACTCTGCCCTCATCAATCCTCTTTGTTACTACTTCTTCAAAAATCGAGTCTGACAGGATGGAGACAGGCCCTTAGGCCCAAGCTGGTCTGTGTCAATCAAAATGTCCATCCAGCCTAATCCCATTTCCCTGCACTTGGCCCTTATCCTTCTAAATCCTTATGCATGGTTAACGATCGCACAACACCAGGTTATAGTCCAACAGGTTTGTTTGGAAGCGTTAGCTTTGAGTGCTGCTCCTTCATCAGGTGGTTGTGGAGTATAAGATCATAGGATACAGAATTTATTGCCAAAGTCGTAGGACACGGCACAGAATTGGCTAGAAATTCTGTATGCTACGATCTTGTATTCCACAACCACCTGATGAAAGAGCAGTGCTCCGAAAGCTAGTGCTTCTAAATAAATCTGTCGGATTATAACTTGGCGTGGTGTGATTTTTAACTTTGTACACCTCAGTCCAACACCAGCACCTCTAAATCATTTCTTATCCATGTGTTTGTCCAAATGTCTTTTTAAATGTTATTAATGTACCCACCTCAACAGCTTCAGTCAAGTTTGTGAAACACAGTTTGCCATGTACAAACCCATGTTGACTATGTCTAATCAGTCCTTGGCTTTCCAAATATGTGCAAATCCTATCCCTCAACAACTTGCCCACCACCAATGTTAGCCTCATTGGTCTATAGGTCTCTGGCTTTTCCTTACCACCTTTTTAAAATAGTGACACCACATTAGCCAACCTGCAGTCCTCTGGCGCTTCGCCAGTGGCTGTTGATGATTTAAAAAAACTTTGAGCAAGGGGCCCAGCAACCTTTTCCCTAGCTTCCAACAGAATTACAGGGTACACCTGATCATGTCCCAGGCATTTGTGTTTAAGGCAACAAGCACCACTGCCTCTATCATATGGACACTTTTCAAGATGTTGCTATTTATTTCCCCACATTGTCTTTCATTTCCTTCTCCGCAGTAAATGCTGATGCAAAAAAACGTGTTTAGTATCTCTGCCATCTCTTGTGGTTCCACGTATAAGTGGCCTTGCTGATCTTTAAGGGGCCCTATTCTCACCCCAGTGTTTTTTTTGTCCTTAATGTATTTATAGAATCCTTTTGAATTGTCCTTAACCCTATTTGCCAAAGCTATCTCATTATTTGGCATTCCTGCCTATCTCAAATGACACTTTACCCATTTGCTTATCACTTTGCCTTTTAAAAAAAATCACAGACTTGGCTTGCTTATGCTTAAATACTCAACACTTGGCCTTTTAAGAAAGAATTCCAAGGATTCTAAATGGTGTGAGAAACATTTCTTTATCTCTGTCTTAAGTTGATGACTCCTATTCCAGATTCTCTCTCAAGAAAAAGCCTCCTCTCCATGTGCACACTGTCAAGATCTTTAGACTCTATGTTTCATTAAGGTCCTCTTCTACTCTAAACTGCAGCCTTTTATCAGCTTTTTCGTAGCCAACCTCTGAAGCACTTCAATTACAGCTTTCCTTCAATAAGGAGACAAGCACTGGACACAGTACTTTAAGTGCAACTTCTGTGTTCAGAGGGTGATGCATGTATGGAATGCGCTGCCAGATGAAATGCTAGAGGCTGGTACAATTACAATATTTAAAAGGCATCTGGATGGGTATATGAACATGAAGGGTTTAGAGGGATATGGATCAAATGCTGGTAGATGGGCTGAGATTATTTTAGAATATTTGGTCGGCATGGACGGGTTGTACAGAAGGGTTTGCTTCCCTGGAGTACATCTCTCTGACTCAATGATGTCATCTCACCCATACCATTATAACCAAAGCATAAAATCCTAACTTCTATATTCAGTTACCCTCTAAAATAACATTTTGTTGGATTTCTCAATTACTTTCTGCATCTACAAGTTTACCTTTTACAATTCATAAACTAGGCCACCCATATCACTTTGTGTTAGAGGTCTGCAATCTGTAACCATGTATATAATATATTTCTCTGTTCGTCCTGCCAAAATGGACAATGTCACATTGTGGGATCGGGTTCAAATATTGACCGAAACCAGTGAGTGGTAAAAATAGCCTCTTTATTTGGCAACCGCAGTTGCATGAGTTTGACGCGGTGATAAAATCCCAAAATACAGTTCTTAGATATATTAAAATTCCATCACTGTGATGTTACATTGTTTTATCTATAAGTACAAAATGGTTTGAGGGGCTTCGGTCTGGCGGAGACAGCTGGGCTAAACATCTGTTAATTGGTGGCTGTTACTTCTGATGGACAAAGAGTGCCTGTCTGGTCTGCTGGCATAATTAAGAGGTGTAAATCCTTTTGCATTTTAAGTTAGTAAATGTTAGTAAAAAATACTAGGCCTATTTTCTCTAAATAAGTTAGAAATCATACCTGTACTTAATAAAAGAATAAAGAATATTAAACTGATTACCACAGCTGAGTTGAGAGATTGAGTCATACAGTCAGAGATGTACAGCATGGAAACAGACCCTTCGGTCCAACTCGTCCATGCTGACCAGATATGCCAACCTAATCTAGTCCCAAGTGCCAGCAGCTGGCCCATATCCCTCCAAACCCTTCCTATTCATATACCCATCCAAATGCCTTTTTAAATGCTGTAATTGTACCAGCCTCCACCACTTCCTCTGGCAGCTCATTCCATACATGTACCACCCTCTGTGAAAACGTTGCCCCTTAAGTCTCTTTTATATCTTTTCCCCCTCACCCTTAACCTATGCCCTCTAGCTCTGGACTCCCCAGCCCCAGGGAAAAGACTTTGTCAATTTATCCTATCCACGCCCCCTCATGATTTTATAAACCTCTATAAGTTCACCCCTCAGCCTCCGACGCTCCAGGGAAAACAACCCCAGCCTATTCAACCTCTCCTTATAGCTCAAATCCTCCAACCCTGGCAACATCTATGTAAATCTTTTCCAAACCCTTTCAAGTTTCACAATATAATTCTGATACAAAGGAATCCAGAATTGCACACCATATTCCAAAACTGGCCGAACCAATGTCCTGTACAGCTGCAACATGACCTCCCAATTTCTGTACTCAATACTTTGACCAATAAAGGAAAGCATACCATAGGCTGCCTTCACTATCCTATCCTATCCTATCCTATCCTATCTACCTGTGACTCCATTTTCAAGGAGCTATGAATGTGCACTCCAAGGTCTCTTTGTTCAGCAATACTCCCCAGGACCTTACCATTAAGTGTATAAGTCCTGCTAAAATTTGCTTTCCCAAAATGCAGCACCTCTCGTTTATCTAATTTAAACTCCATTTGCCACTTCTCAGCTCATTGGCCCATCTGGTCCAGATCCTGTAGTAATCTGAGGTAACCTTCTTTGCTGTCCACTACACATCCAATTTTGATGTCATCTGCAAACTTACTAACTATACTCCTTTATGCTCACATCAAATTATTTTATATAAATGATGATGAAAAGTAGTGAACCCAGCATCGATCCTTGCGGCACTCCACTGGTCACAGGCCTCCAGTCTGAAAAACAGACCACCACCACCACCACCACCCTCTGTCTTCTGTCTTTGAGCCAGTTCTGCATCAAAATGGCTAGTTCTCCCTGTATTCCATGAGTTCTGACCTTCCTCGCCAGTCTCCCCTGGGGAACCTTGTCAAACGCATTACTGAAATCCATATAGATCACGTCCACTGCTTTGCCCTCATCAATCCTCTTTGTTACTTCTTCAGAAAACTCAGTCCAAGTTTGTGAGACATGATTTCCCATGCACAAAGACATGTTAACTATTCCTAATTAGTCCTTGTCTTTCCAAACACTTGTACACCCTATCCCTCAGGATTCCCTCCAACAACTTGCCCACTGCCGCATCCGGCTCACTGGTCTGTAGTTCCCTGGCTTGTCCTTATCACTCTGCTTAAATAATGACACCATGTTAGTCAACCTCCAGTCTTCCAGCCCCTCACCTGTGACTATTGATGATACAAATATCTCAGCAACGGTCCAGCAATCACTTCATAGCTTCCCATACTTAAAGGGTATGCCTGATCAGGTCCTGGGGATTTATCCAATTTTGTGTTTCAACCAGCAATTCCTCCTCTGCAATATGGGCATTTTGTAAGATGTCATAATCTATTTCCCTACATTCTATATCTTCCATATCCTTTTCCACAGTAAATACTGATGCAAAATACTCATTTAGTAGCTGCCCCATCTTCTGTGGCTCCTTGCTGATCTTTGAGAGGCTCTATTCCCTCCCTAGTTACCTTTTTGTCCTTAATGTGTTTGTAAAAACCCTTTGGATTCTCCTTGACCTTAGTTGCCAAAGCTATCTCATGTCCCTGTTTTCCCCTCCTGATTTTCCTCTTAAGTATAGTCCTGCTTCCTTTATACTCTTCTAAGGATTCCCTCGATCTATCCTGTCATATGCTTTCTTGTTTCTCTTAACCAAACCCTCAATTTCTTTAGTCATCCAGCATTCCCTAAACCTACCAGCCTTTCCTTTCACCCATACTGTCTCTGGATTCTCGTTATCTCATTTCTGAAGGCTTCCCATTTTCCAGCTTTACTTTTTCCCTGCGAATATCTGCCCCCAATCAGCTTTCAAAAGTTATAGTCAGAGTCATACCTTCCTCCAATTTAAAACTTCAACTTTTAGATCTGGTCTATCCTTTTCCATCACTATTTTAAGTCTAATAGAATTATGGTCACTGGCCCCAAAATGCTGTCCCACTGACACCCCAGTTACTTGCCCTGCCTTATTTCCTAAGAGTAGGTCAAGTTTTGCACCTTCAGTAATAGGTACATCCACATATGCCAGGTTGTTGAATTACATTCAAATAACAACCGCAATCAGTGAGTGGTGACAATAGCCTCTTTATTTGGTAACCGCAGTTTCACAAGTTTGCGATGACAATAAAATCCTAAAATACAGTTCTTGCATATGAAAATTCCATCACTATGGTGTTACATTGTTTTATCTATAGTACACAAAAGTTTGAGGGGCTTTGGTCCTGGGGAGACAGGAGATGGGATTAAGAATATCTACCTGGTCGGTTTGCATCATTAAGAGGCGTTGGTCCTTTTGTCTTTTAAGTTAGTAAATGTTAGTAAAAATATTAGGCCGATATGTTGTAGATGAGTTAGAAATTATACCTGTATTTAGTAAAAAAAATTAAATGACTTACCACAGTTGGGTTGAGAGATTTGTTTACTATTTGCTGGTGTGAGTTTCATTCATTCATGTGATTTCACAGAAGCACTGTTTTGACAGTTAGTTTCTTAAAGGGATAGCAGCCCAATTAATAGGTATTTGACAAGTACATACTAATGTTTTGTAATCTATTCAGGTCCGAGAGATGGTTGGTAAGGGCTGATTAATGTTGGTATTGCTCTGGGATGGTATTGCTTTGAATATGTTACACTTATTCAGAGGTAAATAGGCCTAAACACTGCTTGTGTAAGGATTGAAGATGTAAAAAAGCAGTAATGGGTTGAAATGGTTATTTTAACTGGTCGAACCACCGTTTTATGAATCAATGAAGCCATGTTATCGTACAGAGTTATGAATGAAACAGAAATGTAGTGTTCGCTTGTGAATTGGTTAGTAAAGGAGTTATGAATGAAGCACTTGTGAGTAGCTTAGTAAAGAGACCTATAATATAATATCTCTCAACATTTTCCCATTTTATACTTTGTTTGGTAGGACCTGAAGGGAACGCTGGCCCAGGAATTGGACTTTGAGAATGAAGGTCGTAATGCAGAACGATGTGCAGAAGATCTCAAGCACTTCAAATTTATTGTCATTCCTAAGGTATACTGGGAGCAGACCAGTAAGGTGAGGCAAAAGGAAGGAGTATGTTCTGGCTGTGTTAAAATCTATAGAGTCATAGAGTCCTACAGCATGGAGACAGGCCCTTTGAACCAAACTGGTCCATGCCGACCAAAATGTTCATCCATTCTAACCCCATTTCCCTGCATTTGATCCATATCCTACCACTTGCAAAAATGCCATCCCGTATTCCCAATTCCTCTGCCTCTGCTGTATCTGCTCCCAGGAGGACCAATTCCACCATAGAACACACCAGATGGCCTCCTTCTTTAGTGACCGCAATTTCCCTTCCCACGTGGTTAAAGATGCCCTCCAACGCATCTCGTCCACATCCTGCACCTCAGCCCTCAGACCCCACCCCTCCAACCTTAACAAGGACAGAACGCCCCTGGTGCTCACCTTCCACCCTACAAACCTTCGCATAAACCAAATCATCCGCTGACATTTCCGCCACCTCCAAAAAGACCTCCCCACCAGGGATATATTTCCCTCCCCACCCCTTTCTGCCTTCCGCAAAGACCATTCCCTCAGTGACTACCTGGTCAGGTCCACGCCCCCCTACAACCCACCCTCCCATCCTGGCACTTCCCCTGCTACCGCAGGAACTGTAAAACCTGTGCCCACACCTCCCTCACCTCTATCCAAGGCCCTAAAGGAGCCTTCCACATCCATCAAAGTTTTACCTGCACATCCACTAATATCATTTATTGTATCCGTTGCTCCTGATGCAGTCTCCTCTACATTGGGGAGACTGGGCACCTCCTAGCAGAGCACTTTAGGGAACATCTCTGGGACGCTGGCACCAATCAACCACACCGCTCCGTGACCCAACATTTCAACTCCCCCTCCCACTCTGCCGAGGACATGGAGGTTCTGGGCCTCCTTCACCGCCGCTCCCTCACGGGAAGGAAGAAAGCCTCATCTTCCACCTCAGAACACTTCAACCCCAGGGCATCAATGTCGACTTCAACAGTTTCCTCATTTCCCCTTCCCCCACCTCACCCTAGTTCCAAACTTCCAGCTCGCACTATCCCCATGACTTGTCCCACCTGCCTATCTCCTTTTCCACCTATCCACCCCACCCTCTCCTCCCGACCTATCACCTTCATCCCCCTCCCTCACTCACCCATTGTACTCTATGCTATTTTCTCCCCACCCCCACCCTCCTGTAGCTTATCTCTCCACGCTTCAGGCTCACTGCCTTTATTCCTGATGAAGGGCTTTTGCCCGAAACATCGATTTCGCTGCATTTTGGATGCTGCCTGAACTGCTATGCTCTTCCAGCACCACTGATCCATATCCTTCTCAGCCTGTTTCTGTAATTAAAATTTAAAGAGGTTGTCATTGTTGGCTTAGTTTTGCATGCTATAAAATCACTTTAATTTCCATTCAAGAATACTCCGTTACCTTGAAACTGGATCTAAAAGCATTCACCTATTTATTCAGGTCGGATACCAACCAAACATTATTGGAAATGAGGCAAGTAGGGCCTGTAAACATTTATTTTACGTGAATTTTGCTGCTTACCAGATTATTCTTTGTGTCGGCTGGCAAAAATGGAAGTTGTAACTCTGAGGGTGCTATAAAAGTCTGTTTGTGTTGCGATGTCTCTAAAATGGTATAATGGTAGAATATGAATTAAGTCTTTTGTCAACGATGCATCTGGAATTTGACTTTGGTTCTGGAAAATGCTACTCTTGCAAAACTATTTATTTCCCATCATAACTGCCCAGAATGAATTTCTAAGAACATATGATAACTATAATTAGCTTTAATTCCTCATTCCCACCCACTCCCAATATGCTTTGAAACTTTAGAGGTCAAAATTCTATCTTAGTTACAATAAACTCAACTATGGAGCATCTACGATGTTTTGAGAGAGAATTCCAAAAATTCACTGCTCTTTGAATTAAGAAATTTCTCCTTACTTCGATCCTAAATGATCTCACCACCAATTACCCACATCCCCCGTTTTACCTAGTCTGTGTGTGTGTGTGTGTGTGCGCGCGCGCGCGCATGCGCACGAGAGAGACACGTAGAGATGTACAGCACGGAAACAGACTCTTCGGTCCAACCAGTCCATGCCGACCAGATGTCCCAACTCAATCTAGTCCCACCTGCCAGCACCCTGCCCATATCCCTCCAAACCCTTTCTATTCATGTATCCATCCAAATGCCTTTTAAATGTTGCAGCCACAGTTGGAATATTGTGTACAGATCTGGTCGCCACATTTCAAGAAGGATGTGGAAGCACTGGAATAGGTGCAGAGGAGGCTTACCAGGATGTTGTCTGGTCTGGGGGGAAAGTCTTATGAGGACAGGCTGAGACACTTGGGTCTGTTCTCAATGGAAAGAAGAAGGCTAATAGGGGATTTGCTAGAGACATACAAGACGTTCAGAGGATTAGATAGGGTCGACAGTGAAAGTCTTTTGGATTAGTGGTACTGGAAGAGCACAGCAGTTCAGGCAGCATCTGAGGAGCAGTAAAATCGACGTTTCGGCCTAGTGAAAGTCTTTTTCCTAGGATGATGATGTCAAGGGGCATAACTACAAATTGAGGGGTGATAGATTTAAAACAGATGTTATTGGCGGGTTCTTTATTCAGAGTGTGGTAAGGATGTCGAATGCCCTACCTGCTAATGTAGTTAACTCAGCCACATTAGGGAGATTTAAGCAATCTTTGGATAAGCACATGGACGATGATGGGATAGTGTAGGGGGATGGGCTAATAATAGTTCACAGGTCAGCGCAACATTGAGGGCCAAAGGGTCTGTCTTGCACTATGTTCTAATCACTCCGCCTTCCATTATAGGAAAACCTTTCATCTGATGAACTACTCTAATGAACTGTTGTTGCACTGTCTCCACCATAAGCCAAAACTGTACAGTATTCTCACCAGAGCTCTCTACAACAGTAGCAAGATTTCTTTATTGTTATACTCCAATCGTTTTCCAATAAAAGTCAACTTGCCATTCTAATTGCTTGCTTATTTCTGAATCTTAATTTTCTGTTCCTTTTATAAAGTACACTAATTCATCAAGATACACAAATTTTTTTGCGTTTCCTGTCTCTTTTTCAAAAAAAGTCCTGCATTTCGTTTTTTACTACCGAAGTAAATAACCTCTTGTCCCCATATTGTACTCATCTGCCACCTTGTTGCACGTTCACGTAACCTATCAGTACATCATTTCAACCTGTGTCCTTGCAGCCTACATTCCCACCTAACTTTTATCTCGTCTGCTAACTTAGAAAAGAAGACTGACAGTAATGTATCTTAAGTCATCAATATAAACTAAGACACTGAGATGAGGCTCCAGCACTGACCCTTGAATCACTCCATTAGCAACAGTCTGTCAACTTGAAAATAATCTGTTCACTGCTATTTCCTGCTTCCTATTAACTACTCCTCTATCCATGCTGACATGTTACCCCCAATTCTGAGAGCCCTTATTTTGCCTTTTGTTTTGTGTGACATCTTGATGAATGCATTTGGAAACTGAAATATGTTACATCTGCTGGTTTCTCTTCATCTACCTGCCACTTACGTCCTTCATATATAAAATGAAAAAGAGTGGCTAAGGTAAAAATTCTTCCTGTAGAGGATGAGAAGGGGGATTTGATAATGGGAAATGAGGAAATAGTCAAGACATTGAACAGATATTTTGTCGGTCTTCACAGTGGAGGACACAAATAACATGCCATTAATTGATGACCAGGGGACTGAGGTAAGTGAGGACTAAAAAATGATTATTATCATGAAAGGGGTAGTGTTGGGAAAGCTTAATGGAGCTAAGGACAGACAAGTCTCCTGGCCCGGATGGAATGCATTCCAGGGTACTAAAAGAGATAAAAAATGAGGTCTGCAGATGCTGGAGATCACAGCTGCAAATGTGTTGCTGGTCAAAGCACAGCAGGTTAGGCAGCATCTCAGGAATAGAGAATTCGACGTTTCGAGCACAAGCCCTTCATCAGGAATAAGAGAGAGAGAGCCAAGCCGGCTGAGATAAAAGGTAGGGAGGAGGGACTAGGGGGAGGGGCGATGGAGGTGGGATAGGTGGAAGGAGGTCAAGGTGAGGGTGATAGGCCGGAGTGGGGTGGGGGCGGAGAGGTCAGGAAGAGGATTGCAGGTTAGGAGGGCGGTGCTGAGTTGAGGGAACCGACTGAGACAAGGTGGGGGGAGGGGAAATGAGGAAGCTGGAGAAATCTGAATTCATACCTTGTGGTTGGAGGGTTCCCAGGCGGAAGATGAGGCGCTCCTCCTCCAGCCGTCGTGTAGTTGTGTTCTGCCGGTGGAGGAGTCCAAGGACCTGCATGTCCTCGGTGGAGTGGGAGGGAGAGTTAAAGTGTTGAGCCACGGGGTGATTGGGTTGATTGGTTCGGGCGGCCCAGAGGTGTTCTCTGAAGCGTTCTGCAAGTAAGCGGCCTGTCTCACCAATATAGAGGAGGCCACATCGGGTGCAGCGGATGCAATAGATGATGTGTGTGGAGGTACAGGTGAACTTGTGGCGGATATGGAAGGATCCCTTGGGGCCTTGGAGGGAAGTGAGTGTGGAGGTGTGGGCGCAAGTTTTACATTTCCTGCGGTTGCAGGGGAAGGTGCCGGGGGTGGAGGTTGGGTTGGTGGGGGGTGTGGATCTGACAAGGGAGTCACGAAGGGAGTGGTCCTTGCGGAACGCTGATAGGGGAGGGGAGGGAAATATATCCTTGGTGGTGGGGTCCGTTTGGAGGTGGCGGAAATGGCGGCGGATAATACGTTGTATGCGCAGGTTGGTGGGGTGGTAGGTGAGAACCAGTGGGGTTCTGTCTTGGTGGCGGTTGGAGGAGCGGGGCTCAAGGGCGGAGGAGCGGGAAGTGGAGGAGATGCGGTGGAGGGCATCGTCGATCACGTCTGGGGGGAATCTGCGGTCCTTGAAGAAGGAGGCCATCTGGGTTGTGCGGTGTTGGAATTGGTCCTCCTGGGAGCAGATGCGGCGGAGACGAAGGAATTGGGAATATGGGATGGCGTTTTTACAGGGGGCAGGGTGGGAGGAGGTGTAGTCCAGGTAGCTGTGGGAGTCAGTCGGTTTATAATAGATGTCTGTGTTGAGTCGGTCGCCCGAGATAGAAATGGAAAGGTCTAGGAAGGGGAGGGAGGAGTCTGAGACAGTCCAGGTGAATTTCAGGTCGGGATGGAAGGTGTTAGTAAAGTTGATGAACTGTTCAACCTCCTCGTGGGAGCACGAGGCAGCGCCGATACAGTCATCGATGTAGCGGAGGAAAAGGTGGGGGGTGGTGCCAGTGTAGTTGCGGAAGATGGACTGTTCCACATATCCTACGAAGAGGCAGGCATAGCTGGGGCCCATGCGGGTGCCCATGGCAACTCCTTTAGTTTGGAGGAAGTGGGAGGATTGAAAAGAGAAGTTATTCAGGGTGAGGACCAGTTCAGTCAGTCGAAGGAGGGTGTCAGTGGAAGGGTACTGGTTAGTGCGGCGGGAAAGGAAGAAGCGGAGGGCTTTGAGTCCTTCGTGATGGGGGATGGAGGTGTACAGGGACTGGATGTCCATAGTGAAAATAAGGCGTTGGGGACCGGGGAAGCGAAAATCCTGGAGGAGGTGGAGGGCGTGGGTGGTGTCCCGAATGTAGGTGGGGAGTTCTTGGACTAAAGGGGACAGGACCGTGTCGAGGTATTGGGAGATGAGTTCGGTGGGGCAGGAGCAGGCTGAGACAATGGGTCGGCCGGGGCAGGCAGGTTTGTGGATTTTGGGCAGGAGGTAGAAACGGGCGGTGCGGGGTTGTGGGACTATGAGGTTGGAGGCGGTGGATGGGAGATCCCCTGAGGTGATGAGGTCCTGGATGGTCTGGGAGATGATGGTTTGGTGGTGGGAGGTGGGGTCGTGGTCAAGGGGGCGATAAGAGGAGGCGTCAGCGAGCTGGCGTTTGGCTTCAGCGGTGTACAGGTGGCAGGAGAAATAGCAAATACGCTTGTGGTAATTTTCCAAAATTCGGTGGACTGTGGGGCAGTTCCATCAGATTGGAAAACAGTACATGTAACGCTAATGTTTAAAAACAGGTTAACAAAAAATGAAGAATTATAGGTTGGTTAGCTTAACTTCTGTGCTTGAATCCTATCCGCAAGGAAGTAATAGCAAGACATTGGGATAGAAATTGTCCTGTTGGGCAGTTGCAGCATGGGTTCATGAAAGGCAGCTGAAAATGTGTTGCTGGTTAAAGCACAGCAGGTCAGGCAGCATCCAAGGAATAGGAAATTCGACGTTTCGGGCATAAGCCCTTCATCCTGAAGGGCTTATGCCCGAAATGTCAAATTTCCTATTCCTTGGATGCTGCCTGACCTGCTGTGCTTTAACCAGCAACACATTTTCAGCTGTGATCTCCAGCATCTGCAGACCTCATTTTTTACCCTTCATGAAAGGCAGGTCATATTTAATTAATTTACTGGAATTCTACAAAGACGTTATGAACGCAGTGGACAGTAGTGACCCAGTTGATGTTGTGCATCTAGATTTCCAAAAGGTGCCACACAAAAGGCTCATGCATAAGATGAAGGCGCACGGCACTACGTAGAATCGAAGAAACTGTGTAGAAACAGGCCAATTGGCCCAATTGATTCACACAGCACCTCTGAAGAGTATCCCACCCAAACCCATTTTCCTACCCCTATTATTGTGCATTTCCCTGAACACTATGGGCAATTTAGTATGGCCAATTCACCTAACAGCACATCTTTGGATTGTGGGAGGAAGCCAGAGCACCTGGAGGAAACCCAAGCAGACACAGGAGTGTGTGTAAGCTACACACAGTCTCCCAAAGCTAATCGAACTCTGTTCCCTGGTGCTGTGAGACTGCTGAGCCAATGTGCCGCTGTACGGGTAATGTGTTAGCATGAAGAGTGGTTAAATTAATTAACAGGAAGCAAAGAGTAGGAATAAATGAGTGCTTTTCTGGTATGGCCATCTGTGACTATTAGTGTGCATCAGGCATTAGTATTGGGACCTCAATTGTTTACAATTTACATTGATGATTTGTAGTTGGGGACTACGTGTAGTGTATCAAAGTTTGCGGATGACAATTAGACTAGTGGTAGAGCAAAGTGTGCAGAGAGAGATTGGGTGGGAAAAGATCTGAAGACGGAGTACAGTGTTGATAAATGTGAACTCATCCATTTTGGAAGGAATAACAGTAAAAAGGACTATTATTTGAATGGTCAAATATTGCAGCATGCTGCTGTGCAGAGGGACCTGGGTGTCATTATGCATGTATCACAAAAAAGTTGTCTTCAGGTGCAACAGGTAATTAAGAAGGCGAATGCAATTTTGTCCTTCATTGCTAAACGGATTGAGTTTAAAAGCAGCAAGTTTATGTTCCAGCTATGTAGGGTGCTGATGAGGCCACACCTGGAATACTGTGTGCTGTTTTGGTCTCTTTACTTGAGAAAGGATGTACATTGGAGGGTGTGCAAAGGATATTCATGAGGTTGATTTCCGGAGTTGAGAGGGTTGGCTTATGAGGGTAGACTAAGTGTATATTCATTGGAATTTAGAAGAATTGGAGGGGGGGGGGTCTTGTAGAAAGAGGTAAAATTATGAAAAGAATAGATAAGACAGAAGCGGGAGGATGTTTCACTGAAAGGTGAAACTAGAATAAGAGGGCATAGCCCCAAATGATTGTGAATCTGTGGAATTCCCTGTGTTTAAATCTAGGATATTTTTTAAAATATTAAAGGAATTAAGGGTTCTGGTGAGAGGGTGGGTAAGAGGAGCTGAGACCTCAAAAAATCAATGATCTTATTGAATGACGGAGCCGGCTCCAAGGGCCAGATAGCCGCCTCCTTCTAGTTCTTAAGTAAAAAGAAAACTATATAGCACAATTTTCATTTTATAAAACAATATTGCTTTTACTGGACAAATTGAAAATCACAGTACAAGTGATTCCTTAGCTTGGTTAGATCCTGTTTTTAAAGGGTCACTGGACCCGACTCTTTCTCTCCACTGACGATGCCAGACCGGAGTTTCTCCAGAAATTTGTTTTGTTTCAGATTTTCAGCATTCCACACTTCATTTTCTTAATTTGAGGATATGTTGGATTTTAGTTCTAAATGTTTTTCCACCGTTGTTTCTCTGCTGGAATTTATTATTTTTAAATTTCTCGCAATTAATAGCCCGTTGCATAGTGTCTCTTTCTGTTGTGTGATTTATGGAGACATTCAGTGTGTCTGCTATTTCTTCATTCCAGTTAATGATTTCTCTTCTGTTGTTTCCCAGAGATCAACATTTTCTTGAGCGAATCTACATTTTTAAACAGCTTTTACAAGTGTTTAAAATCTGTTCTCACATTCTTGGCTGGTTACCTTCTTGTTCTTCCACTCCCCCATCCTCTGCTTTACCAATTGTTTGGCTGTTCTCTGCTGGTTTCTCAAAAACACACCGTATTTTGGCCTCAACTACTTGTGTAGTGAATTCCACAGGCTTGCTACTCTGTGTGGATAAAGAGATTTCTTCATTTCAGTCCTCAATAGTCTACCCCAAATCCTTAAGACTGTGACCCTGGTTCTGGACACCACACCATCAGGAGCATTCTTCCTACATTCACCTATTCACCTTGTCTCACCCTTTTTTTTTTACAATTTTATAGGCTTCTATGAGATGTCCCCCTCATTCTTCTGACCTCTGCGAATACAATCCAAACCGATCTAACCTCTCATAAGTCAGTTGTACCATCCCAGGAAATAGTTTGGTAAACATTTGCAGCACTTCATTTATAACCAAGAAATCATTCTTCAGATCAGGAGATCAAAGCTACACTATTCCAGCTGTGGTTTCATTGTAGTCCTGTATAATTGCAGTAAGATATTCCTGCTTCTGTCCTCAAACCCTCTCACTGCAAAGGCTAACGTACCATTTGCCTTCTACACTACCTGTTGCATCTATATACTTTATTCAGTGACCAATGTAAGAAACACCTGGATCTCATTTGTACGTTCCCCCCTCAATTTATAGCCATTCAGATCATAATCCACCTTTCTGTTTTTGCTCCCCAAGTAGATAGCAGTGATCTGATCGAAGTCTCCTAGATATTAACCGGAAAAGACAGGGTAGGTAAACTATTTTCATTGTTTGGAGATTGTCAACCACACTTTGTATGTAGAACTGTGCTAATATCTCACCCTAACAGTCTGGTCCCAATTTTTAGACTATGCACTCCAGTTACATTTTTCCACCAAAAGCAAATGGACTCCGCTGTTGACTTTTATTAAATCTGAGATAAATCCTTTTTTTTGTTAAGCAAATAAAATAAAAGATATGGGCCAAAGCTGTTGGGCTACAAACCAGCCATGATCTCATTGGGTGAGGAAATGAATGAGCTGCTGCTATTCCTATGCACTTATTTATCCACATTACACTACACCTTTTATACACTAGTCCATTACTTTAATTGGTCCCAATCATAATGAAGCATCTCTGCTGCATTCCCATCTATCACCCACCCAGCTTTGTCTTCTGCAAATTTGAATTTGACATTTAGTTCCATCATAAATATATATTGTGAATAGCTCAAGTCTTATCAATGATTCCTCAGTATCCCACTAGTTACTGCCTGCCATTCAGAAAAAGACCCGTCTGTTCCTGCTCCTTGCTTCCTGTCTGCAAGCTAGTTTTGTATCCATATCAATGCACTACCTCCAATCTCATGTGCTTTAACTTTACATATATGATGGAGAGTCCATGGATGTGCTTTTTAATTACTTAGAGTTTTAATGTCAAAAACTCTAAGTAATTAAAAAGCACATCCATGGACTCTCCATCATCTGCTCCATGAGTTACATTGCTCAGACTTCCAGTAGATGTGACAGGCAATTTTTTTATGATTTCAAGTGTTGAACTATTACATTTTTTTTAGAATGGACTAGCATTTTCTCCACTACTGATGTCAAGCTGACTGCTCGTTCCTCGCTTTCGCTCTGCCACCTTTTAGATAGAGGGATTAAGTTAGCTACCCTCCGATCTATAGGACTACTATTAATTCTGCCTCACTTGCTCACTTTTAGATCCTCCGACCATTCTGCAATATATTGCTCCAGGAAACCGGAGTCATGTAGACGGGGCCTTTGGACGCTCAAAATCTCCATCTAGACTAAACCCATTTCCCAACACTTTGCACATATCCTCCTCCTGTGATCTGAACAAAATACTCCCTGTCAGTGTCGTTCAGATAATTGAGGTTTCTCTATGTTAAACGCCATTTGCCATTTCTCGGCCCACTTCCCTTGCTGATCAAGGTCCTGCTGCAATTTCTGATAACCTTGCTTGCTGTCCACAATACTACCTATTTTAGTGTCATCTGCAAACTTACTAATCATGCCTTGTATATTCTGATCCAAATCATTGATCTAGATAACAAACAGCAATGGGCCCAGCACTGACCCTGGGGCACTCCACTGGTCACAGGCCTTCAGTCTTCCACTGTTACCCTCTGCTTCCAATCATCAAGCCAATTTTGTATCCAATTTGCCAGCTCACCCTGGATTCCATGTGACCTAACCTTCAAGAGCAGCCTACCATGTGGAACCTTATCAAAGGCCGTGCTGAAATCCATCTAGACTACATCTATCACCCTGCCCTTATCAACCTTCCTGGTCACTTCATCAAAGAACTTAATCAAATGTGTGAGGCATTATCTCTCACTCTCTCAAAGCCGTGCTGACTACTCCTAATCAAACCCTGCCTTTTGCTACTGTAAAAGAATTCCATAAACTCATATATACAGATTAAAGCAGGAGGAGGCTAGTCAAGCACTTGACCATGCTTTGCCCTTCAGTAAGATCATGGTTGACCTGATTTCTCTATGTTCCCACCTACCTCTGTGACCATTAAACCCCCTTGTTTATCAGGAATCTGTCTTCAAAATCTGCCTCAAAAATATTTAAGGACTCTATTTTCACCACTTTTTTGAGAAAAAGAGCTCCAGAGACTCAAAAATGTCTTTCCATCTCTTTTTAAATAAACAAAATGTTCTTAAACAGTAACCCCTTGTACTAGATTCTCTCATTCAAATAAAGATCTTTTCCACACCCTGTTAAGGCAACTCAGGACTTTTGTGTTTTGATCAAGTCACCTGTCACTCTTCTAAACTCTAGTTGATAGCCCGTCTAAACTTTCATCGTAAGTGTGTGGTACTGGAAAAGCATAGCAGGTCAGGCAGCATCCGAGGAGCAGGAGAATGGACGTTTCGGGCATAAACACTTCATCGGAAATGAGGCTTGTGGGCCAAGAAGGGGGGTGGGGTGGGGATGGTGGTTGGGGGGGGGCGGGGGGGCACTGTAGTTGAGAATGCGGTAGGTAGATGAAGGTGGGGCGAAGGTAATAAGTCAGAGGAGGGTAGAGCGGATAGAGGGAAAGGTAATGGACAGGTCAAGAGGGCGGTGTTGAGTTGGAAGCTTGGACTACAATAGTGTGGGAGGGAAAATTTGGAAACTGGTGAAATCCACATTAAACCTGCGTGGTTGCAGGGTCCCAAGGACCCCAGCTATGCCTGTGTCTTTATCGGGTACGTGGAATAGACCATCTTCTATAGCTACACTGGCACCAGCCCCCACCTTTTCCTCTACTACATTGATGACTATCAGCGCTATCTCATGCTCCCACAAGAAAATTGAACAGTTCATTAACTTCACTAACAACTTTCACCCCAATCTCAAATTCACCTGGACTATCTTGGACAGCTCCCTCCCCTTCCTGGACCTCTCCATCTCCGGCGACTAACCACAGACATCTACTACAAAACCGACTCCCACAGCGACCTGGACAACACCACCTCCCACCCTGCCTCCTGTTTCAAAAAAAGCCATCCCTTATTCCCAATTCTTCTGCCTCCACTACATCTGTTCCCAGGATGACCACTTCCACCTTTAGAAAATCCGAGATGGCCTTCATCTACAAAGATCGCAGTTTTCCCCCCTCGTGGTCAATGCTGCCCTCTAGTGCATCTCCTCCACTATCCGCACCTCTGCTCTTAAACCCAAGCCCTTCCAATGCATCAAGGCCAGAACCCCCAGTCCTAACCTTCCACCCCACCAACCTCTGTATACATTGTAGGTGGCAGAGGATGATGCAAACAGACCCCACCACTAGGGATGCATTTCCCTCTCCACCCCTATCAGCGTTTTGGAGAGTCCATTCCCTCCACGACTCTCTCTCATTTAGATCCACCCCTACACCACCACCACCAGCCCACACCAACTCCCAGCACCTTTCCCTGCACTGCAGGAAGTGCGAAGCCTGTGTCCTCACCTCCCCCCTCACCTCCGTCCAGGGCCCTATAGGATCATTCCTCATCCGACAAATTTACCTGCACCTCCACCTCCACCAATGTAATCTACTGTACCTGTTGCACCTGATGTGGTCTCCTTATCAGGGAGACAGGACGCAATCTTGCAGATTGTTTCAGAGAACATCTCTGGGACACACGCACCAACCAACCCCACCGCCCTGTAGCTGAACACTTCAATTTCCCCTCCCACTCCACCAAGGACATGCAGGTCCTGGGCCGCCTCCATTGCCAAACCCAAACCACCCGACACTGGAGGAAGAATGCCTTATCTTTGGTCTTGGGACCCTGCAACCACACTGGTTTAATGTGGATTTCATCAGTTTCCTCATTTCCCCTCCTCTCTTCAACTCCCCCCCCCCCCCCCCCCCACCCCCATATCCCAGTCCCAAGCTGCCAACTCGGCACCGCCCTCTTGACCTGTCCATCACCTTTCCCATTTATCTGCTCCACCCTCCTCTCCAACCTATCATCTTCTCCCCCACCTCTGTCTACCTATCCTATTCTCAACTACCATCCCCCCCAGCTCCACCCTCCTCCCATTTACCTCTCAGCCCCCTCGGGTCTACAAGCCTCATTCCTGATGAAGGGCTTTTTGCCCAAAACGTCGATTCTCCTGCTCCTCACGTGCTGCCTGACCTGCTGTGCTTTTCCAGCACCACACTCATCAACTCTGATCTCCAGCATCTGCAGTCTTCACTTTTTTTTTCCATTATAAGGCCACCAGCCTAGTTCAGGTTGTTAGTCTTAAAAACTCAACTACTTCCAATATATTTTATCTCCTTATATAAGGAGACCACTATTAGATACATGTGGTGTCACCAGTTCCCTGTATAATGGAAGCTCCTTACTTTAGTACTTTATTTCCCCACAATAACAGATAATCACTCTAACTTACCCAATTACTTGCATACTAAATGTTTGCAAATCGTGCAGTAAGGTGTCTTGAAACATTCTTTTGGATTTAAGAGCTCTTCAGTTTCTCACCATGCAGATAATGTTTATGGTTTTTCTGCCTAAATGAATAATTATTCATATCTTCATTGAAACGGATTCTGCTTCTGATCTGTGGAACCAGGATTTTTCTCTGCTGTTGACATCCTTTAGTATTGGGGTTATTCTCCCTTTCTTGGAACGACTTTTTTTTTTGTCAAACTTGATTATGTCGTAACTACCAATCTGTGATAGCTATTTGAGTTACTAGTTAAGCCTATTTCATTTTGTGAATACTTCACACATTCCAATAAGAAACTTATTATAAACTCTTGTTTGCAAGGATCTCCTTTGCTGGTGCACTATTACCATTAAACACTGTCCATTTTATCCTACTCTGCTATCATTATCCAAATCATTATTCTGCTGTATTGCCGCAACCTTTCTCTTTAAATTTTAAATTTTGATTCAACCAAATACTTTTTAGTTTAAAACCCTACCCATTGGCCTAGTTATATAATTTACCAGGACCTAGGACAAAGCAGCCCCCACTTGATTGGCACCACAACCACAAGCATCCATTTCTCCAGCACCAGTGCTCAGTAATAGCCATGTGTACTAGTTACAAAATGCACTGCAGAAATTCACCAAAGTTCCTTAGATAGCACTTTCCAAACCCACAAACACCTTCCATCTCTAAGAACAAGAGCAGCAGATATATAGGAACACCACTATCTGCAGGTTTCCTTCCAAGCGACTCACCATCCTAACTTGAAAGTATATCACTGTTCCTTCAGTGCTTCAGGGTAGGAAATCTAGGATTTTAACCCAGCAACAATGTGGGCCAACCTACAGCATATGGACTGCAGCAGCTGAACACCTTCTCGAGGATAACCATGCACGGGCGATAAATACTGGCCAGCCAGCAACGCCCATGTCCCACAAGTCAATAAATTTGTGAAAAAAGGTTACTGATCTCACTTCATTGAAATAGCGCTCTTTTTCCTGAAAACCCTTCCTACGGGGAAAGGAAATTTGAAGGGTAACCTTTTATAGAGTTTTATAAAATTGAGGGGCATTGGCAGGTGAACAGCAAGGGTCTTTTCTCTAGGGTAAGGGAATTCAAAACTAGGAGGCATATTTTTAAGGTGCGAGGAAAAATATTTAAAAGGAACTTGAGGGGCAACTTTGTCATGCAAAGGGTGGTTCGTCTGTTGAATGATCTGACTCGGGAAGTGGTTAACGCAGGCACAGTCACAACATTTTTTAAAAGGCATTTGAACAGATACATGATTAGGAAAGGTTTTGAAGGTTACGGGCCAAGCGTAGGCAAGTGAGACTAGTTTAGTTTGGGAAACTTGGTCAGCATGGATGAGTTGGACAAAAGGGTTTAACATAGAACATAGAAAGATACAGCGCAGTACAGGCCCTTCGGCCCTCGATGTTGCGCCGACCGAATCCTACCTAACCTACACTAGCCCAATAACTTCCAAATGCCTATCCAATGCCCGCTTAAATGACCATAAAGAAGGAGAGTTCACCACTGCTACTGGCAGGGCATTCCATGAACTCACAACCCGCTGTGTAAAGAATCTACCCCTAACATCTGTCCTATACCTACCGCCCCTTAATTTAAAGCTGTGTCCCCTAGTAACACCTGACTCCATTAGCGGTAAAAGGTTCTCAGTGTCGACCCTATCTAAACCCCTAATCATCTTATACACCTCATTGTTTCAATGCTGTGTGACTCTAGGGTAAGAGCAAGCCCGTTGCAAATGTGAAAATGGATGGCAAGATTTTCCCCAGTATCTAAAAAGGAAAAGAGATAAATTCAGTGTTGGGTCTCTAGACTGTGAGAATAGGGGAATTCATAACAAAAAGAAAGTGGCAAATGAAATAAACATATTTTGTTTCTGTCTTCATTATAGAGGATAGAAAATTTATCCCAGTAATAGCTGTAAATGATGTGGAAGGAAGAAACTGGTTGAATTCCTATCGCATGGGAAGAGGAATTGAGCAAACCAATGAAACCGCAGGCTGACAAGTCCATGGGTCCTCATGGACTTCATTCTAAGCTGTTCAGAGATGGCTAGTGAGGTCATTAACAAATGCATCAATTTTCCAAAATCCACTAAACTCTGGAAAGGTTCCTACCAGATTGGAAGGTAGCAAATATAATTTCTCAGTTCAAGAAGGGAGGGAGGCAGAAAACAGGAATCTCTATTCAAGTTAATGTGAATCCATTGTGGGCAATGTGTTAGAATTTGTCATTAGGAAGTTTTAGAAAAAATCAATATAATAGGCAAGAGTCAACGTAGCTTTGTGAATGGGAAATCGTTGTTAACCAATTTGATCTTTGAAGATGTGCAGTGTGGATTTTGGAGAACCCATTTGTGTACTGTACTGGGGTTTACAGAAGGTATTTGACAAGGTATCACATTAGTGCTTTGCATTTTAAAAAAAAGTAGTATAGCTCAGGAACAGGCTCTTCAGCCCATTGAGCCTGCACTGACTGATACCTTCTGTACTAAAAAAAACTTTCTAAACTACAAACCCCTTGCCTCCTCTCAGTCCGTATTCCTCTATTCCTTACCTATTCGCGTATCTGTCAAGGTGTCGCTGAGATATTGCTATTTTATCTGCTTCTGCCATCTCCTCTGGAAACACCTGGTCACTTAGCATTCTCCGTGTAAAACATAAACTTGCTTCTCCTATTTCCCTTAAACTTATACCCCTTTATCTTAAACATATGTCTCCTAGTAACTGACGTTTCTACACTGGGTAAAAACCGAGTGTAGAAGGGTAATGTATTAGATGGATAGATGATTGGCTGGCTTGCAGAGAGTAGTATAAGCGGAATGTAATGTGGAGTTCCACAAGATTCCGTGCTAGGGCATCTCTTTTTACAGTTTGGTTACTTAGACAAGAGACATGCTCGCTAAGTTTACAGAGAGCACAAAGATAGGTAGAGAAGTGTGTTGTGAAGTGGATAACAGCAAGATTACAGGCCAACGTAAGTTGAGTAAATGGGGGGAAAAGAATCTGGCAGATGGAGTTTGATGTTGGAAAGTGTGAAATTGCTCACTCTCTGGTGGGAATAATGAGAAAACAGTATTACTTCAACTGAGTACAGCTGCAGGATTATGAGGGGCATGTGAGTCTCAAATCTAATCGGCAGGTGCAATGAGTAATTAAGAATGAAATGCTATTCTTCTTGGAAGAGGAATTGAATATAAAACAGGGAATATAAACATCTGAAATGAAAACAAATTGCTGGCAAAACTCCAGCAAGTCTGGTACCATCTACGAGAAGAAAGAAGAATTAACATTTTGAATCTGATGACTCTTCATTAGAACTGATAGCAGCTAGCAAAATCTTTTTTTTTGTGTGACAAAGAGGAAGAAACTGGGAGAATGGGATGGAATCCTTGCAGGAGACAGGGTGTGAGGTAACTGGGGGAGTTGTAATGGATATCCGTATCCAGACTATCCCCAGAAATGGAAACGGATATCAAGAAAGGGAAGAGTCAGAAATGAGCTAGGTTAAGGTGAGGGCAGAGCGGAGATAGGAAGGTAAGTTGATGGGTTTCTTTCAGCTCAGAACAAGAGGGAAACAGCACCGATTATGTCATCGATGTACCAGAGAAAGAGTCGTGGGGAGAGGCCCCGAGTAAGATTGGACAAGGAATGTTCCACGTACCCCAAAGAGACGGTACTGGTCACACCTTTGACCTGAAGAAAGTGAGAGGAGTTAAAGGAGAAGTTGTTCAAAGTGAGGATGAGCTCAGCCAGGCCTAGGAACATGGTGGTGAATAGAGACCTCAGGCTGTCTTTTTTATTAAGTGGAGAGCTCTGAGACTGTCCTGATGTGGGATGGACATGTAAAGGGACTGCACATCCACACAGAGGAGCTGGCTGCTGCCCTCAAATTGGAAATTCTGAAACTGACAAAAAGCACCAGAAGAATCCCAGATACAACTGAGGAGGGCAAGGGAGAAAAAAAAATCAAGTCTAGGTAGGAAGAAATAAGTTCCGTGGGACAGGAAGAAACCATGGGTCTGCCCGGGTTGGCTTCTCTTGAATGAGAGCTGAAAGGAGACTTGATAGAAGTCTATAAAATTGAGATGCATAGATAGGATTGACGGTCAGAATCTTTTTCCCAGAGTTGAAATGTCAAATACTAGGGGCATGCATTTAAGGTTAGAGGGGGCAAGTTCAAAGGAGATGTGAGAAGCTGTGTTTTTTTAAACAGAGTGGTAGGAGTCTGAAATGCACTGCCAAGGATAGAGGTGGAGGCAGATACATAGGGCATTTAATGGGCTTTTCGATAAACACATGAATATTGCAAGGAATGGAGGTAATATGGCCAAAGGGCAGGCAGAGGACATTGGTGTTGTGTTCAGTGTCACATTTTGGACTGAAGAGTCCGTTCCTGTGCTGTACAGTTCTTTGTTCTATGTTCTATCCCCTCTAAACCTCCTGCCCTTGCCTTAAAACTATGACCCCAGTCATTGATCTTTTTAGTCTAGGGGAAATGTTGCCACCTCTATCAAATTTGATATGTCTCAAAGCAGCAGTAAATTGGAGAATATTATGGAGAATATTATGGAGCACACTCGACTATCGCTGTGCTCATGCACTTGGAAGTTCCCATTGTAGTCCCAAATGGCACCAAACCTGGAAAGAAGTGAACTGTAAAGGTGAGGTGAGATTGACTGCTCTTGATGTTTAAGCCAACAAGGAATCCGAGCTAGTTTCAATGGGAATTGGGGAAAACACTCTGCCAGTTGGAGTCATGCACAGCACAAAGGAAGATGGTTGCAGTTGTTGGAGGACAATCGCCCAGATTCCAGGGCATCACCACAAGAGTTCCTCAGCATCATGTTCTGGGTCCAAACATCTTCAGATGGCTCACCGTGATTTTCCCTCTATCATAAGGAAGGCAGGTGGGGAATATTCACTGGTGATTTCACCATGATCAAAGATCGAATTGGGCCAGCCATATCAACACTAGCTACAAGAGAAGACTAGAAGTTCTGCAGCAAGCAACCCACATCCTGTCTCAACATCGCCAATCTGCCATCTACCAGGCAAACACCAGGTGTATGATGAAATACTCCCCACCTATCTAGATGGGTGCAGCTCTAACAGCACTCGAGAAGTTCAATGCCACAAAGCAGCCCCATTTGATTGGCACATCATCTGATACTCATCTGATGCATAGTGACAGCAGAGTATACCATCTACAGATGCACGACAGTAACTTACCCCTCCTTCAACAGCACTCCCGAACCTTTGACCTTAACCAGCCAGGAAGACATGAGCAGCAATCCTCTAACTAGAAAAGGTATTGATGCTACTCCACTGTTGCAGGTTGAAATCCTAGACCTCCCTCTCTAACAGTGCTATGTGTATATTTACATACTGTAGTGCTTCAAGGAGGCAGCTCACCATGTTCTTTGAGGGTAGTTAATGATGGGCAATAAATGCTGGCCAACAAGTGATGCCCACATCCCATGCAGGAGTTTACAAAAATGAAAACCTGTATATGGTGGAAACTTCAGGCGGTGGTCCTGAGTTAATGTCAGAGGGCCCACAGTGGAAGCAAGTTGACGGTTGTGCCTAAGTTCAGAACTGGTGGGCACTGTTTTAAAACCAGTGTTATGGGGAAAATCACCAGTCTCTGACTCAGATTTGGGGTTCAATGACAGTTTAATGTGCAGAGCTTTGGGGAGAGAAAGACACCAACAGCACAGTGGTCAGCTATGATCTTCTCTCAAGCTGGAGCACATGTCAAAATACTTATATATGTTTTGTAATATACTAGGCAGTGATGATGTTATTGTCTTTGTAACGTAGTTGTTTATTGTAAACATTGCAGAATCGTTGATAGTTTCGGTGCAGTCAGTCCCAGCACAGCCTTTATTAATTTCAGTGCAGTCATTCGTTTCAGCACAGATATTGTCAGTTTCAGCGTCTGTGCGGAAGTCCATTGCTTTAGTAATGGGCACTAATCACTCCTCCTGAGAAGGACGATTACTGCAGCCTTGGCTATTAGCACTCTGTATTGAGTCCGTATCAAGCTGTTAGCATTTCTGTAAAAGGTGTTGGCTGGACCCAGACACTTCGGCAGGCAGTGTATGTTACTCGTGTATTCTCTCCCCCACTGGCCTTAAACTAATCAACATAGGTTGTGAGTGCATTGTGCTGGCGTTCTGGTGGCCTCTGGCAGTGAATGTATTTGCTGTGTGTCTCTCCATATTGTGGTCCAGCGCATCTTGTATGTCAAATGATGGCCTAGCAGCCATCTTGTGTGTCTGTGTGCCCAGTGTCACCTTGCCCCATGCCATCTCCCACTTTACTAGGATCACACTTTCAGGATAAATATAAGATTATTTTTCTTTCAGCGGATTGAGGGGCTTTGGAAATCTGTGCCTCAGAAGGCAGAGGGGAGGAGGAAGTAACATTTGAATATTTTTAAGGTACTTTTTTGCAAGGGATCAGCGGTATTAAGAGTGAATGCGAATGTGGAACTTGAAACACAAATACCAACCATTATCTTATTGGCCAAAAAAAGCTTAAAGGGCCAAGGGGTCTACTTATGTACCTAATTCATGTGATTGACAATTTGCTGCTTGCTACTTTCCTAGACTTTGCATTGTCAGCAAAGTGTGAAATTGATGTCTCTGACATTAATGACTTGTATTTGGGTACAATGTTAAAAAGAGCAATGGGTAACAGGGATAATCCAGGAAATTACAGGTCTGTGAGCCTCATGTTGGTTGTAGGGAAATTATTAGAAGCTATTTTTGGGGACAAGGTCTATACACATTTAGAAGCAAATGGACCAATTAGCGATAGACAACATGGTTTTCTGAGGGGTAGGTCGTGCCTCACTAACTTGATTGCGTTTTTTGGGGAGGTGACGAAGATGATTGAGGGAAAAGCAGTTGATGATGTCCATGTGAGACTTAAGTAAAGCCTTAGACAAGGTCCCTCATGGTAGACTGGTACAAAAGGTGAAGTCACATGGTATCAAGGTGAGCTGGCAAGATGGATACAGAACCAGTTTAGTCATAAGAGACAGAGGGTAGTGGTGGAAGGATGTTTTCGGAATGAAGGGTTGTGACAAGTGCTGTTCCACAGGGATCAGTGCTGGGACCTCTGCTGTTCGTATTCTATGTAAATAATTTGGAGGAAAACATAGCTGGTCTAATCAGGAAGTTTATGACTGAGTGTGAAGATTGGTGGAGTTGCAGAGAGTGAGGAGGAGTGTCAGAGGATACAGCAGAATATAGATCATTTGGGCAGAAAAATGGCAGATTGAGTTTAAGCTTAACAAATCTGAGGTGATGTGTTTTGGAAGGTCAAGTACAGGTGGAAATTATACAGTGGATGGCAGACCCTTAGGAATCTTGATATGCAGAGGGACCTGGATGTGCAGGTCCACAGATCACTGAAGGTGGCAGCAGGTAGATAAGGCAGGAATAAAGGCCTAAGGCAGGACTAGCCTTCATTGGAAGGGGCATTGAGTATAAAGATAGACAAGTCATGCTGCAGCTTTTTAGAACTTTAGTTAGGCCACACTTTGAATATTGCATTCCGTTCTGGTCACCATATACCAGAAGAGGATGTGGATGCTTTGGAGAGGTACAGAGGTTTACTAGGATGTTGCCAGGTATGGGGGATTTTAGCTTGTGTATGGGGGAGAAAGACTGGGTTTGTTTTCACTGGAAGACAGGAGGTTGAGGGGCGACCTGATAAAAGTTTATAAGATTGTCAATGACATTGATAGGGTGGGAAGTATTAAGCTTTTACCTGAGGTGGAGAGGTCAATTACTAAGGGACGCAGCTACCTGAAACTCTGAAAACTTGTACTTCCAAATAAACTTGTTGGACTATAACCTGGTGTTGTGATTTTTAACTTGGGGGACACGTGTTCAAGGTAAAGGAGGGAAGTTTAAAAGAAATGTGCAAGACTCTGTTTTTCAGACAGAGTGGTGAGTGCCTGGAACACTCTGCCAGAGGAGGTGGTGGATGCAGACACAGTAGCAGCATTCAAGAAACCACCTGGACAAATACATGAATAGGAAGGGAATTGAAGGATACGGATCCTATAAATGAAGTTATAGTACGAGGGCAAAATGTGTCGGCACAGGCTTGGAGGGCCGAAAGGCCTGTTCTTGTGCTTTGGTCCTAATGCTGTCCCTGGGGTACATCACTAAAAACCTCGTCCAAGTCTGACAACCATGTTTCTTTTCTCCCATGAATAAAACACTTCCATTCTATCTCCGTCCCATGCATTTCAATTTTTCTAATAATTGTGTAGGTATTTCTAAATAAATAAGCCAGCTGGGACACTGATCCCATGTTCAGCAATTCATGACCGTGCTGTTTTGCTTGATCATACTGTGATGATAGTGTTGTTTTTAGATCCCCTACAGTGTGGAAACAGGCCCTTTGGCCCAACAAGTCCACATCAACACTCCAAAGAGCAACCCACCCAGACCCATTCCCCTACATTTACTCCTGACTAATGCACATAGCACTACAGGCATTTTAGCATGGCCAATTCCGCTAACCTGCACATCTTTGGACTGTGGGAGGAAACCGGAGCACTTGGAGGAAACCCACGCAGACACTGGGAGAATGTGCAAACTCCACACAGACAGTTGTCCGACCTGGGAATTGAACCTGGATCCCTGGTGCTGTGAGGCAGCAGTGCTAACCACTGAGCCACCATGCCACCACCAGTCATCTCTAATGAGAGAGCACTCTTATGGTCTGGAAGGTCTTGGCACCCAGGATTATTTTCCCTACACAGCTTGTAAATGTGTGGTGTACACCTATCTGATCTGTTTGTGACTTTTTGTTTCAGCGAATCCTGACTGCAGATTACTGTGAGGGCAGTAAAATCACCAACATTGAAGAAATTGAGCAGCAGGGCTTGAGTGTAAAAGATGTGAGTGCTTTTTTTTAAAATTCTCTCCACTTGCCCACTTCCTCAGGTTTACTCCTTATCCCTCCTGAGAACAATGGTTTGTGTACTAAAGCCCCTACCCAAGTGGTGATTCTTCACACATGATCCTGGACATATTGCATTAATGGGTCAATTTAACTGTGGGGGTGGGGAGGATCCCAGATAAACCTTATCATTTGATGTCCACAAACATCTGAGAGAGTTTAACGGATGGGACCAGGAAGGTGAACAATGCAACAATAGTTGGTTTTTCAGTGTTAATCTTATAGCTCTCTTTTATAGGTTCTGTACAAATTGAAGCTTCTTGTTAGATCCATTGCAGCTGTGTTGACCCCTGGCTTAAACAATCCAAAACCAAACTAACTAATTTGTCAGCTTTCCCAATGAGCATTCTGTGTCAAAGCTTTTAAAATACACTTTACCTGTGAAGATGTAGAGATCTCTACTCAGCAACTGCCCTGAGTGAACAATCCTGTGCTCCTTGTCAACCCTTCAAAACATTTCTACTGGCCTGAATGTTGTTTTAAGGAATGATTTAAGAGGTTTAAAAGAATACATAAAATACAGCATTGAAACGAGAAAGGAAATTTGGAAGGCATAAAGAGGATATGAAATAATGTTGAGTGGTGAAAATTAAAGCAGATCGAAAGATGTTTTATCAGTAGATTAACAGCAAGAGGATAACCTAAGAAAGCGAAGGCCTATCAGACATGTACATAGTAACTTATGTATGGATACAAAAGGCATTGGTAGGGTTACAAGTGAACATTTTGTCTGTCATCACAAAGGAGAGGGATAGTGTAGATATTGTAGATAAAGAGGAGCAGATTGAAAGACTAGATAAAAAGAGCATAACAAAAAGGCAAGTACTAAAGGGGATGACCACCTTGAGTAGAGTAGATTTTATTTGTCATTTCTACAATATGGAGAGGACCCTCAATTATCCAGCATTCGATGAACTGAATTATGGATTATTCAACAAGATCACAAGGTCCCAATGCTTGGCTAACTCAGTTATCTGGCATTTGATTAACTGAACAACATACTCCCTGCCTGTGTCCTTCGGATAATCGAGGTTCCTCTGTACAACTGATACAGTAAAAAAAAAACAGTGGCGGCGTTCCTCCAGGACAAAGTTGCTACGTGAACAGCACAGAACTACAGGATCATACAAAGGCTGGCATAAAGTGCATAGAAGTGCAAAACATGCAAATTACAGTGTAATTAAAAAATGGAAATTAATAGACATTGTTCTAGCAGTAATTCAAAATCGTCTAAAGAGTTTCAGATTTAAAAGATCCGATCATACTGTGTTAAGGAGCCTGGTGACATTGTGGGGGGGGGGGGGGGGGGGAGAGCGAAGAAACTGTTGCGCAATCTGCCCGTGAGAGACCGAATGCTCTGGCAGGAGGGAGAAGAGTTTGAGTGAGAGGTGTGTGGGGTCTTCCACAATGCAGGTGGCTGAATCGTCTGGGTCAGATGAATTGTATCCTAGGCTATAAATGGAACCCTGAGAGGAAATAATGGAAGCACTGGTGATCATATTTTCCAATCCTCACTCGTTTGGTTAATCAAATGCCAGATAACGGAGTTAGCCAAGCATTGGGACCTTGTGATCTTGTCGGATACTCCAAAATTCAGTTAGATTGTAGGTTTGCAAATGTTGTCAAATAGTGTCATAGAGTCATAGAGATGTACAGCACGGAAACAGACCCTTCAGTCCAACCCGTCCATGTTGACCAGATATCCCAACCTAATCTAGTCCCACCTGCCAGCACCCAGCCCATATGCCTTACTAAAGTCCATGTATATGGCATCAACAGCCCTTCCTTCATGCATCAACTTGGTTACTTCCTCAAAGAACTCTATTAAGTTGGTATGGCATGATCTCCCCCGCACAAAACCATGTTGCCTATCACTGATAAGCCCATTCTTTTCTAAATATAAATAAACCCTATCCCTCAGTACTCTCTCTAGCAACTTTCCCACCACTGACGTCAGGTTCATTGGTCTATAGTTACCTGGAATATCTCTACTACCCTTCTTGTAACAGGGGTACAACATGAGCAACCTTCCAGTCCTCCGGCACCTCACGTGTTTAAGGATGCCACAAAGATATCTGTCAGGGCCTCAGCTATTTCCTATCTCGTCACTTTCAGCCACCTGGGATAGATCCCATCCGGTCCTGGGGATTTGTCCACCTCAATAGCCTCTAGCCTACCCAACACATCATCCCTACTTATGTCAATGTGATTTCAGACTAATCAAACTTCTATCTTTAATCTCAAGATTCATCGTGTTCCTCTCCTGATGCAAGGTAATCATTCAGAATCTCACCCATTCTCTCAGGTTCTATACATACGTTCAAGGTGAGGGGCAGTAGGTTGTGGGGGGGGGCAGAATGTGAGGACGACTTTGTCCAGAGGGTGCTGACTGTCTGTCTGGAATGTGCTACATGGGAGGGTGATACAGGGAAATTGCCTACATCTTTCAAAAAAATACCTGGATGCGCACTTGTCGTGTGATAACATTCAAGGCCACGGGCGAAGTACTCATAAATGGGATTAGGTTGATGGTCAGATGTTTCTCCTGTGTCAGTGTAGACTCCTGTGTAGACTCTTTGAGCCAAAGGGCTATGACACCATGAACAGCACCATATAGGTGAAGTGACGAGACACCCCATAGCTGTTGACAGATCTGGCTACGTCTATGTTAGATGCTTTTGCCTATCAAAGGTGACTATACTTCAAAATAGTTCCTTAGTTTTTAGAAAATCCTGCAGACTTAAAGATTTTAATGCAAGCATTCCTCAAAATCCATTGGGTAAAAGGTTTGGATGGTAGATTGTATCGTTACTGCACGATCATAATTGTTATTAGTTTTGGGCCTCCTGCAGCTACTTTCAGGATCTTCTTGTGATATACAAATCTCAAAAAAAATTCTCAAAGTACATCGTGCTATCTGGACATAGATTCTAGATGGTTCATATAGAATGCAGATAATGAGAAAATTAATTTATCACTGGAAAAACTTGGCTTTATAAATTGCAGCCTGTATTCAACCAACTTGATTAAGTTCTTAACGAAGTAATGGACGAAATTAATAGTACAATCGATGTTATGTATAAAACTTCCAGAAGGCTTTTAGTAAAGTAGGGGGTTGGTTAGTTGGTTTGCGATGCAGAGTGATGCCAGTATCGGTTTAATTCCCTCACCAACTGGGGTTACCATGAAACACAGCTCCTCTCAACCTCTCCCCTTTCTTAAGGTGCAGTGACCCTCAAGTTAGACCACAACCTGTTGTCTATCTCTAATGAGAGAGCAACCCTATAGTCAAGAAAGACTATGGTGACTAACTTAATAAACTAACATAATGAACAAAGTGTTGGAGAAACTATGCTTCTCACTGTACAGATTTCTTTTTATTCTTGTGAGATGTGGGCATCAATGGCTTAACAGCATTTATTTCCTGTCCCAAGTTGCCCCGAGAAGGAGATTGAGTGGCCTCGTTGAATCGCTGCAATTAGTCATAGAGATGTACAGCATGGAAACAGACTCTTCGGTCCAACCCGTCCATGCCGACCAGATATCCCAACCCAATCTAGTCCCACCTGCCAGCACCCGGCCCATATCCCTCCAAACCCTTCCTCTTCATATACCCATCCAAATACCTCTTAAATGTTGCAATTGTACCAGCTTCCGCCACTTCCTCTGGCAGCTGGATGCCAGGAATAGCCAAATACAGAGGAACCTTGATTATCCAGCATTCGATTATCCGAATTTCGGATTATCCAGACAAGATTTCGAGGTCCCGACGTTTGGCTAAACTGTTATCTGGCATTCGATTATCCAAACAAAATACTCCCTGCCTGTGTTGCTCGGATAATCGAGGTTCCTCTGTAATTACAGCTGGTCAGTCTGACCTTGGTGCCGAACAGATTATTAGAATCAGGATTGAGAGACTGGATTAATCCTTAGTCAGGCACAGAATAATCAGGGATAATCAGCATGTTTTGTTGAGGTCAAGTGGTGTCTTACTAACTCAATTGAATTTTTTGAGAGAGTAACAAGGAGGCTCAGTGAAGGTGGTGGTTGTCTGAATTGATTTTAGTAAGGCAAGACCCCATATGGCAGACTAGTCAAAAAAAAATCAAGTTCCATGGGATGCATAGTGGTGTGATAAGTTGGACCTAAATTTGATCCAGTGATAGGAAACAAAGGGTAATGATCAGTGGATATTTTAGCAAATGGAAAGCAGTTTTCATTGTTATTCCATGGAGCTCATTGTTATTCCATTGGGTCTTTTGCTGTTTGTGATAAAGATTAATGATTTAGACTTAAATGTTGGAAGGCATGATTAGCAAGCTTGCAATAACAAACTTTGGCTGTATATTTGACAGTGAAGAGGATGATTGGTTGAATGGGTGGAAAAATGACAAATGGAATTCAAACCAAAGAAGAACAAGGTTATATAGTTGGGTAGGGCAAATAAAGGAAATAAATACCAAACTGGAGGGTGTTTAAAGGTGTAGAGCAAATAAGAGACTTTGGAGTGCATGTCCACATTTCGTTTGTGGTGTCAGGACAGATAGGCAAGGTGGTAAAAGGCATCTGGGTGGGTGAAGTATTGAATACAATAGTGCTGGGACTGCGCAAATTTGTCAACAGCTGGAGTTTTGTGTATAGTTCTGGTCACCACATTACAGGAAAAACATATTTGCTGGAGAGAGGGGAGATTTACAAGAATGTTGCCAGGGTTTGAAAATTGCGGCTATGAGAAAAGATCGAATAGATTAGAGTTGTTCACTGAGTCGTACAACATGGAACCAGACCCTTTGGTTCAACCAGTCCGTGCTGACCATAATCCCAAACTAAACTAGTCCCACCTGCCTCTTGGCCTAGTGAAAAAAGTCTCAACCTATCTAGCCTCTCCTTATAACTCAAGTAATTTCTTCCCAGCAACATCCTGGTAGATCTCTTCTGAATCCTCTCCAGCTGAATGACAGGGAGTCCAGAACTGGACACAGGACACCAGGAGAGTCCTCAGCAATGCCCTGTACAATCTCAATGTAACTACCAACTCCTGTTTCTTAGAGCAGAAGAAGTTGGGGTTAACTTAATTGGGGTGTGCAACATAAGGAATTAGAATGGAGTGAGCAAGGAAAACGTGTTTCACTAGTGTAGAGGTAATTTGCCAGTGGGCATAAATTTAAGGGGATTGCTCAAGGGATTGGAGGAGACATGAGGAAAGACCTTTTTCCTAGAGGGTAATGGGTGTCTAGAATTTGCTGCCTAGTTTGGTTGAGACAGAAACCCTTAACTAATTTAAAAGGAGCCTGGATCTGTACCTGAAGCACTATAACCTGCAAGAGTAAGGACCTGGTCCTCAAAGATGGGAATAGAATGGGTGGCTTTTTTTAATTCCAACCAGCATAGACATAGTAGACTGCTTGGACTCTGAGTTGTAACTACTTTTATGGTTCTTGTGTTTCTCCTAGTCTGGACTTATTTTTAAAGTGATAGTTTTAATTTGCCACTTCTGTTGCTGAGATTAACGATCCGTCTGTCACCAGCTTCCTGATCTGGATGGCTTATTGCCAAGCCGTACTTCAGCCAGCACTTCATCTGCAGTGTGCCTTGTGACTACAGGATGTTCTGCATCTCTGCAAACCTAGGGCAAAAGACACATGGAAATGCCATCACCTCCAAACTCCCTTGCAAGTCTTTCCTCATCCTGACTCAGAAATGTATCACCACTTATTCATCATTGCTGGATCAAAATCCTGTTAATTCCCTAAAGTGCTGTGCAGGTGCATACGTGATATGTCTGCAATGTTTTCAGCAGCAGTCCACCATCACTGTGCTGAGGGCAGCTATGGCTGGGCAATAAATGTCAGCCGTGCTTGTGATAACCAGAAACCGGGAGTGCTGTGGGGATGCCAACATTAAGTTTTTCATTAAACTAGATAAATGGATTGACTAAACTTCTTTATTTGTAACCTGTAGTTCATTGCATTTAAGATGTTAATGACTAGAGGTAAGGTTTCCAGTTGAAACAACAGGGGTTGTCCATTTTTTAAAATGGTGGACATGCTGTTATGACTAGTGTTCAAGGTCTTGTAACAAGATACCCCAACTTCTTATGATTCCAAATACGAAACCCCAAACATCTGGGGGTGGGGGAGGAAGAAGAGTTCTTTTCTTTCCCTTTGTTGTTTTGCAGCATTCAGAGTGAGAAATTGTCTTTACCTGCAACACCAGGATAGCTAGGAAATTAATGCTCAACCAGGCAGGTACTGACAACATTCAGTCCCACTAGTACACTGTATTCAGTTGAAACTAGTTAATCCCTCTCCTTGTTCTCCTTCAAAGGGAAAAAAACATAAAATGTGTACAATTCGTGGTATAATTTGCAGGCTATGGCTTGCTATTCAGCAGGAGTTAGTCACCTATGCATTATCTTTGTGGTATAATAAAGATTACACTCCAGTCTGTTTGATTTGCCTCATTCCTCACCTTTTAGAATCTGTTGTTTTGAAGTTCCTTTTGCAAGCCTATATGAAAATTTTGGGTGTCTGTCCAGTCAGTCACTGAATTTATATCTACTGCCATTTTTGACCCTTTCCATCCTCTTCCTATTTAAAGAAAAACACATGCTTTAAAATTCCATGTTAAAAATATCCTATAGTTATGAACTATATTCATGACACTATGTACTGATACACCTTTTGTTCCCCACCCTTTCCTCAGGTTGCGGACAAACTAGTCAAGACTTTTGCAGAGCAGATATTTTACACTGGGTTCATTCATGCTGACCCCCATCCTGGAAATAGTAAGTCCAAGACTGTGGATGGCTCCAGATCACCAAAGAGCTCACTCTGTAATTCTTGATACAACTGCAGAGGCAAGGATGACCATTTTCACCAGAATTAGTCTTTACCACGATAGCAGCAACCAAAGGGGAAGATGGCACCTTACAATCGACCAGCAGGAAAATTTTCAAATATTTGGATAAGTGCCTCTAAGCTTAGGCAAAGAGCTAAGCTTTAAAGAATATTTTACAAAAACAGAGAACACATAGGAGAAGGTGAGGACTGCAGATGCTGAAGATAGCGTCGAAGAGTGTGGTGCTGGAAAAGCACAGCCAGTCAGGCAGTATCCAAGGAGCAGGAGAGTCGACATTTCGGGCATAAGCCCTTCATCAAGCCTCATTCCTGATGAAGGGTTTATGCCTAAAACATTGATTCTCCTGCTCCTCAGATGCTTCCTGACAGGCTGTGCTTTTCCAGCACATTCTTCAACCAGAGAACACAGGGTTTGAAAGGGAATTCAAGCAGCTGCGTCTGAGGGAGCTACCTGTAATGGTGAGATTGAAATTGGGAATGCACGAGACCTGAAATAAAGGAAATAGAGATCTTCAAAGTTGCAGAGCTGGAGAGATTAGGGGAGATTTGAACCTGAGGATGAGAATTTTGGAAAATCAAGGTGTTTCTGAATAGGGATTTAGATCAAGGGGGGTAAACAGATCGCATGTGACCACAGCACTCTGACTATCTTCGGCATGAGTAACATACAGTACTTTTAAATTGCACCTATTACATGTGAGAAGTCACGCAACATTGGGTGAAAGTCCAACCGGTTTATTCGAATTCTCAAGCTTTCGGACCGTTGCTCCTTTAGCAGGTGAAGTGAAGTGGACTATAACCTGATGTCATCTGATGTCTGACTTTGTCCACCCCAGTTCAACACCGGTACCTTCACATCACAATTACATGTCAACATATTAGGTTAGATTAGATTACTTACTGTGTGGAAACAGGCCCTTCGGCCCAACAAGTCCACACCGATCCGCCGAAGCGCAACCCACCCATACCTCTACATTTACCCCTTACCTAACACTACGGGCAATTTAGCATGGCCAATTCGCCTGACATCTTCGGACTGTGGGAGGAAACCGGAGCACCCGGAGGAAACCCATGCAGACACTGGGAGAACGTGCAAACTCCACACAGTCAGTTGCCTGAGTCAGGTCACAGGCGCTGTGAGGCAGCAGTGCTAACCACTGTGCCACTGTGCCGCCCACAATTGAAGTATGGTGTGTGTGAATGTAAAGAGAGACCAAGCATTCTGCAGAAAGATTTCTCAAATACCAGTGAAATTCAAACCAGTTTCTGTTTTGAGGCAGGTATGCTGGTCTTGGACATCAGGAAGCTCCCCAAATTGAATCTGCAGATGTTGACAAGCATCTCATGAGATATTTGGCAATCATTTATTGGATATGCTTCCTGTTCCAATTTACCTTTTTCTTCTCATGTCTTGTGTACTTCCTTTATGTCCCTGTAAGTCAGTTTCATATTTTGCATTTTCCGTTTTGTACAGTTTTGGTAAGGAAGGGTCCTGATGGAAAAGCAGAACTGGTGCTCCTAGACCACGGGTTGTATGAAAGCTTGAATCTAAAGTAAGTGCTTTTCTTAAAAAAAAATTGTCCTTGATTTTTGTTTTCATTTATTATTTGTTCACAGATTGTGGGTATTTTCACTGTTAATCTTACTTCCTGTAGCATTTTAATGCATTGTTATGGTAGGATAGTATTGTTTTTAAACCCTAAATCCCAACCAATGCCTTAAGGGTTGTCTTGCAGCTCCTACTACTGTGTAAAAATATGTGACAAACGCTTGAGACTTTTGATGTGAAAGAGAGCTTGATTATAACTGTAATTATTTGAATTTACAAATGGAGCTGTGGAAGGTCTGTTTACCTAGAAAGGAACACAGCCTGGCATTTGGACTCATCACAAAGACAGCTACACTGCTGGCAAAATTCAGCTCTGAAAACTTGCTTTCCCTTGGGGAAGAGAAAGTTGAGATTTGGTAGAGGGTGAGTCTGGACAGGATACAGATGGAAACAATTCCCATTGATGGAAGGATCAAGAGCAAGAGGGCGCAGATTGGAGTTGTGTGGTTGGGGTCTGGATTGCATTGACTGAAGGTGTCATATAAACCGGTTCAGTTCAAACGTTCAAAAGGGGGAATATGGAGGATTATGGGGAGAAGGCTCTGTCAGAGAGTCTGCACAGAAACAACAAGCTGAAAGGCTGCCTTTTGAGCTGTAACCATTCCCTGTCTGTGATGTCTCTTGAGTATGTATTAAACTTTTCCTTCTGACTTAAAGAACCAGAATGTTACATGCAGAGCTATTGGGTGTTTAAATGTCTCTGCCTCAGTCCAAGCCTGAAAAATGGAGACAATTTTGAGCATATTCTGCAAGTAACAGCTGAAGTTTGGTTTCAAAGTAATGATGCAACACTGGATTCACCACTGTGGTTTAGCAGTTAGCACTGCTGCTTCACAACGGCAGAGACCCGGGTTCGATTCCAGCCTCTGGTAACTCTGTCTGCATAGAGTTTGCACATTCTCCCCGTGTCTGCGTGGGTTTCCTCTGGGTGCTCCAGTTTCCCCCTACAGTCCAAAAAATGTGCAGGTTATGTGAATTGGCCATGCTAAATTGCCCATAGTGTGTAGGTTAGGTGCATTAGTCAGGGATAAATGTAAAGTAATAGGTGAGGGGAATGGGTTTGGGTGGGTTACTCTTCAGAAGGTCGATGTGGACTTGTTGGGCCAAAGGGCCTGTTTCCACACTAGGAGTGCTTTGGAAAAAAAAAATGAAGAATATGTAAAGTGGATGGTTCCAGAGCCCAGTTTCCCAATCTACATCACTGGCTGTGTGCCAGAAATCCATCAGAATATTTACTGTCCTGCTCTGTAAACACAAGTTGAGATTGTGGTTATCTTATCTTAGAAGTCTGCTCAGCACTGGCCTTGCTCTCTCTGGGGTTGACTGAGTTATGCCTGTGTTTATGCATGTTTTTAGTTTGAAAGCTACAAATCATCTACAGCCCTGAGACAGCCTTGGTGAGAAAAGTAACGATTTTCATCACTGCAAACAGCACTGTTGCCTCCCAAAGTTGGCTAGCACCAGGTGGTTTGGAAATCTATAGGTGCAAATGTGTTGCTGGTCAAAGCACAGCAGGCCAGGCAGCATCTCAGGAATAGAGAATTCGACGTTTCGAGCATAAGCCCTTCATCAGGAATGAAGGGCTTATGCTTGAAACGTCGAATTCTCTATTCCTGAGATGCTGCCTGGCCTGCTGTGCTTTGACCAGCAACACATTTGCAGCTGTGATCTCCAGCATCTGCAGACCTCATTTTTTACTTGGAAATCTATAGGCTCCAGATGGAACTGTTCGCTATTTCTGACCTCTTCCTTTATTCTGGCAGACCCAGAGTCTGTCATCTACTATTAAAAAGATTCTAGAACTGAGCATTATATAAAGTTATGGTCCTCTTGGAGAGGTTGGGTAAGGGGAATACCAATTCAATCAGTGTGTTTCTGTTTAAACAAAAATAATGAGTAAGTTGGCTATAACGTGAGTCAGATCTCCGAATCAAGATAAGAATTTCAGATGTTGCATCCAAGCACATTATTTTGATTCTGATCCTTTGCCCTTTGTTTGAAGGATAATGCTCTCAACCTACACAGACAGCGTAAACATCCCATCCCATCCGTAAACTCAATCCATGCCTCAAAATCAAAGAATCCCTTCCTGTCCCTTTAAAGATGAGCTCAGAAGATTAATTCTCCACCTCAAACCATATATATGACACATTGAGGAAGAATCAGCCTAATCCACTAATTCTCCAGATCTCACAAAAATCACAGGAATAATGAGGTACTGCATTTGCTTAGGGCAAAGGAATATACAATAAATAGTGGTGTACTAAGAAGTGTAAAGGAACAGGAAAATTTTTGGAATGCATGCCTCTATAGATCCCTGAATGCGGCAGGATAGGTGATTAAGATCACCTACAGAATACTTTCCTTTCTTGGCCAAAACTTAAACATGGTTACTTGGTCCATAGCTAAAGATCACCAGCAGCACCACTGAAAATACAGGGAAGATTTATAATGATGTTGACAGGAATGGAAAATTATTGGCATTGGAACAGTTTGAATGTGCTGGGCTTGTTTTCTTTGGAAAGTAGGAGGCAAAGGGAAGTTTCAGCTGAAATATCTCAAATTGGCTTAGTTTGTAGCAGACTTGCCAATGAGTGAGAAGGATGTGGGTTTAAGTCCCACTTCAGTTTGAGCATGAAAGTTTAAGGTTGGAACTCCATTGCAGTACTGAGGGAATGCAGCACAGTCAAATGTTGTTTCTGATGAGACAGTAAACTGAGTAATTAAAACACCCTTGACATTATGTTGAAGACAGGGAAGAGTTAGCTTTGGTCACCATTGTTGAATTTTCCATTATCAACATCAGAGATGTATTACCACTGAGCTGAAATAGCCATATAAATTCTCTGACATGAAGAGTGGTCAGAGGCTAGGAATCCTACAGCGAGTAACTCACCCCCGACTCACCAAATCCAGCAAAAGTCTCACATCTGATGGAGTATTCCCCACTTGCCTGAGTGAGTGCAGACTCCACCAACACTCAAACGTTTGACACGATCCAGGACAACGCAGTCCCCTTGATTGGCACCACATCCACTTGCACACACTCCATTGATTCTCAGTAGCAGCAGTATGTGCCATCTACAAGGTGTATGGCAGGAATTCACCAAAATTGCAAAAATAACATTTCAAGTTATCACCTCTGATTCCTTTGTCAGTCACCTGAAATCTGTGCCTTTTTATTGACTAGGAGAAAGTGAGGACTGCAGATGCTAGAGATCAGAGCTTAAAAATGTGTTGCTGGAAAAGCGCAGCAGGTCAGGCAGCATCAAAGGAGCAGGAGAATCGACGTTTCGGGCATAAGCCCTTCTTCAGGACTTATGCCCGAAACGTCGATTCTTCTATTGACTGTTCAACTATTGAAAAGTGGTGTTGTGGTTCTGTTCGCCGAGCTGGGAGTTTTTGTTGCAAACGTTTCGTCCCCTTTCTAGGTGACATCCTCAGTGCTTGGATGCCTTCTATGCTGATTCCTCTGGCATTTATAGTGGTGTGTCTCTGCCGCTTCCGGTTGTCAGTTGCTGTCCGCTGCACTGGCCGGTATATTGGGTCTAGGTCGATGTGTTTGTTGATAGAATGTGTGGATGAGTGCCACAAAGTGTTTCTATTGAAAAGTGTTTCTTTAGTTATCCCTCACTTCATGATTTTAAATCTCTCTCTTTCTCAGCTCTAAGGACAACTTAAGCCGGAAACATTTCTAGTAAGCTGTGTTTTTTGAAAATTTACTCATGGGACAAGAGCATTGTTGATCAGTGAGCATTTCTTGTTTGTCCCTTGATGGTTAGCTGCCTTCTTGAAACAACGCAATCCACAATGTCCTCAGGGTGGGAATTCCAGGATTTTGACCTAGCAAGAGTGAAAGAACAGAAATATATTTTTCAGTCAGGATAGTGAGTGGCTTGAAAGGAAACATGCAGGTGGTAGTGGTGTTCCTATGTGTTGTCTGCTCTTGTTATTCTAGATGCATGTGGTCATGGGTTTAGAAGGAGCTATCTTGGATCTTTTGTGAATTTGTCCGTACATCTTCTAGCTTGTACACTCTGCTGCTACTCAAGTAGGCAGAGTGGATGCTTTCTTCTGGATGTATTAAGCAGCTTCTGTTGTTGGAACTGCTCCCATCCAGGGGAGTACTCCATCACATTCCTTGTGCCTTGTAGATGGTGGACATGCCTTGGGGAGTCAGGAGGTGAGTTACTTAAGTATTTCTACCCTTTTGATCTGCTCTTGTAGCCAGTGTTTTATGTATTAAGTCCAGTTAACATCTGGTCAATGGTCACCCCCAGAATGTTGATAGTGGGGGATCCAGTGATGGTAACACCATTGAATGTTAAGAGGCGGTAATTAGATTGTCTCTTATTGGAAATCTTCAACGCGAGGCATTAGTGTGCTGTGAATGTTACTTGCCACTTGTCAGCCTAAGCCTGGATATTGTCCAGATCTGGTCACATTTGAACATAGGCTGCTTCATTACCTGAGGAGTCATGAATGGTGCTGAACATTGTGCTATCATTGGCAAACACCCCCACTTCTGACCTTATGGAGGGAAGATCATTGATGAAGCAGCTGAAGATGGTTCCACCTAGAACACTACCCTGAGAAACTCCTGCACAGATGCCCTGGAGTTGAGATAACTGACCTCCAGCAACAACAACCATCTTTTGTGTACCAGTATGACTCCAACTAGCAGAGAGTTTGCCCCCGATACCCATTGATTCCAATTTGCTAGGGGTCCTTAACGCTATACTTTGTTGAATGCAACTTTAATGTCGAGGAGTGTCACTCTCCCCTCACTTCTGGAGTACTGTTCTTTTGTCCATGTTTGAATTAAGGCTGTAATGAGGTCAGAAGTTGAGTTGCCCTGGTAGAACCCAAACTGAACATCACTGAGTAGGCTATTGCTGAGCCAGTGCTGTTTGATAGCCCTGTCGATTATACCTTACGTCACTTTACTAATGACCAAGAGTATATTTATTAATTGACCTGGTTAGATTTGTCCTTTTTTTGTGTATAGTACATACCTGTGCAATTTTCCACATTATTGGGTAGATGCTGGTGCTTGTAACTGTACTGGGAGAGCCTGGCTAGGGGAGTAGCAAGTGCTGGAGCACAAGTCTTCAGTCCCATTGCTGAAATATTGTCAGGATCCATTACCTTTGCAGTTTCTGGGGGTTCCAACGAGTTTTTGATATCACTTGGAGTGAATTGAATTGGCTGAAGAATACTATCTGTGATGCTGGGTACAACTGAGAAGGTTGAGTTGGATCATCTAGTCAGCATTTCTGGCTGAGGATTGCTGCAAGTGCTTTAGCCTTTCCATTTGCATTGCTGTGCTGGGTCTTCCATCATTGAGGATGGGAATATTTATGGTGCAAGTTGTGTACTTGACCATTACCAATCATGACTGCAGAGTTTACTTAGGTAATTTCTCCAAAGTTTCTAAATAGTGGTGCTCTGAATTGGTCAGGTTGCTCCAGCTGCAGCCAAACCCAGGTTTGTGTCCATTTAGCACCTTGGCTTCTGTACTCTCTGCTTGTTTTTAAAACCCAGTGTTCAATATCCTTTATTAATTGTTTTATTGACTTGTCTCTCAAAAGATTTTTGTACATCTCAGTCATTGTTCTCCCACTCCACTTGCTAATTGCACTGTTCAGCATGTTTTTGTGTCGAATTTCAGTTTGCCTCTTTTTCATCAATTTGTCCAAATTCTCCTGAAATCCAATATAATTTTCTTCACTGTTTATTATACTTGTGTTTTGTGTCTGTATCTTAAAATCCAAGTTATTAATGTACATTTAAAGCCACTGTGTTTCTAGTACTATATGCTTGGGAACTGAAATTCCATCCAGCTTGGCAAAACAACCACTCGCGTTTGTATCCAGGCTGCTATTGCACCTTTATCCTCCTGAGTTCAAAAGCATGCAGTAGTTTATCAAATACTTTTGAATGTCCACATATACAACAACAGAAATTGTTGGAAAAGCTCAGCAAGTCGGAGAGAAGGTCACTCGACCCAAAACGTTAACTGATTTCTCTGCAAAGTTACTGCCAGATCTGCTGAGCTTTTCCAATAATTTGTTTTTGTCTGTTGTTATTGCTTCTTTTCTGATTTAAAGCAGCTGCAGTTCTTTCAGGTTTTTATTTAACAATAACAACAGCCTCATCCACCTTCTGTTAATCTCAATGATTTTTAATCAAGTTAGTCAAACACACTTTTGTCCTGAACAGATTTAAGCTGGCTCTCCTTTATTAGTCTTAAAATCAAATGACTTGGACAATTTTAGATTATCTCATGCTATTTTTTTCCAAGGTTTTCTTGCCACTGATGTTTAACTAACTCATCTAAAATAAACAAAATTTGTCTTGTTTATTCTCTTTTTTTTTGGACAAGGGTGTGAATTTTCAATTTTCTAGACCTCAAGCAGAAATTGGAAGATTGTGGCTAGCAACTCCCAGTTCTTATCTCGAGTCTTTCATTAATTAAATTATTCAATTCAGACCAACATATGGATGATCACTCCTCCACTAAAGGAGAATATACAATATCAAGTTTAATCCCCAATCTCCAATGAGATAGTAGAGACAACAGCATAGCCACCTCAAGTCACTCAATGAAAGTGGAGAGCTGCCACTTCAATCACTACAATGTGTGCTGAAGAATCTCCCAAAATGCTGTTAAGTATGAAAGGTAGGAAATTCAGTATGTCTTTGAGGTATGGATCCTGTAGCAGTTGCCAGCACGTTGATACTTAGTGGTAGAGATTGTAGGGGAGGGAGGAGCTGTGGATGTTTGATAATGTGATTGCTGACCCTTCAGATTAGATCCTGTGTCTATCAGATGCTTTTTATTTACTCTTAGGGACAGGATTACTCTCTGCAAACTCTGGCGTTCCATCATCCTGCTCAATGATGCTGCGATGAAGAAATTTGCCAATGAGCTGGGGGTCAAAGGTAAGGGACGTGATTTTTCTATCCATAAAGTTGTTTTTTCCCTTTATTCAATGGATGTGTTCATTACTGGCTATGCCAGTGGTTATAGCTCAGAGTACTGTTATTGCACTGGGCTAAGTCTCTGTGGAATCAGAACGACAGCTCTTAGTCATCTGGCATAATGCTTCACCTATTAATGTTCCATTCCTCTGTATAAATAAGGTTGCTAATATCTTGATTTATTCACATTTCTGATTTATCACCACCCTCCATCCTTTAGGTTGAGGAGTGTTTGATGGAGATGTTGTAGAGGCAATATTATTTTATATCTGTAAACTACCAAGCTCAGATTGTTCTACCCTATATGATGCCAATTAATTTATCAATGACCCTTAACAGAAAACAGGATTTCATTTCCACAGAGGCCAGGTTATTGAATATATTTAGAAGAAAGATTGATCATCTTGGCAACCAAAAATTAAGGTTATGGGGAGAAAGCAGGAAAATGGGGTTGAAAAACCTATTACCTATGATTGAATGGCCTAATTTCTGCTTCTATGTCTATGGCCTTATGATTTGCATTCTCCTCTAAGTGGAAAAATATTTTTGGACAATAATTGTATTTTAACAATACTGTCTTCTACTACTATTATTTTTCTTTAAAATGCAATCTAGAACTTAAATCAGTCTTTTTCAAAGCCATAAAGAAGAATGGAGATATTTAACATTGTGCTCATTGTCTTGATAACAAATGGAATTGGAATTCACAGACTGTGTGCAGAAATCCTACTTGAACAGCATACATGTACAATGTAAGAGGCTTTCTGTACTTAAATTTGATAAGACACTCAGCTTCTTTGCACATATCCCATCTGGCCTAAGGGACATTAAGAGTGGAAATTCCAGAGGAGCAGACCATAACTTCAGTCGTTAAGACTCCAAGGGGCTACCAATGCTACAAACTGCATTTGTTACCATCTCATTAAATGTTGACTAATCCTAAATAAGCCCATAGAGAAACATCTAGAAACAAACATTCAAGTCAAAATTAATAGGCAAATGTGGATGAGTTAATGAAATAACGTGGCTTTTGTAAAGGAAAACTATGTTCAACTAACTTGAGTTTCTTTTTTGAAGTTGTACTAAACTGATGATGAGGGCTATGCTGTTGATGTGACATACACATACCAAACTTGTGGGAAAAGTAACAACAGCAACATGGTTACAGAATTGGCTGAGTGACAGGATACAGTGCTTGATGAATGTTTATCAGACTGGAAGGAGGTTTGTTGTGATATTCCCCAAGGAGTTTAATTTCAAAGGTTGGAGAGAACACACACTTGGAAGTATTGTAAACTTGAGGATGATAATTTAGAAATTCAAAAGGACAGACAGGTAGACAATGGGAAGAATTGTGAGGTAATACATTTTGGTGGAAAGAACATGGACCGCTAAAGTGGCTGAAAGAGTGGAGAATCTGGGCATTTTGTAGCAGAAGGGTTGACACTGTAATTAATAAACCTTACAGTATCCTAGGCTTTATTAATAGCAACAGAATACAAGAATAAGGCGGTGATTTGAACTTATGTAAAACACTGGATCAGCCTCAACTAAATTTATCTTTGATTCTAGACATTGTGCCTTGGGAATAAGGTTTGGCTTTAGCTAGAATACAGAAAAAGTTTGCAACACTGACTTCAAGGATAAGGGCCTTCAGTTATGAGGATAGACTGCAGAAGTATAGCTTGTTCTCCTGAGAGGTTGAGGACAAAAAGAAATTAGAAGCATGTGAGTAGCATACAGGCTACTAGACTAGGTGTGATTGAGGTTCACAAGGAAGATGTATTAGAAATCCTGCAGAGTGTGAAAATAAGTCCCCTGGGCTGGATGGGATTTATCCTAGGATCATCTGGGAAGCCAGGCAGGAGATTGCTGAGCCTTTGGCATTGATCTTTAAATCATCATTGTCTACAGGAATAGTGCCAGAAGACTGGAGGATAGCAAATGTGGTTCCCCTGTTCAAGAAGGGGAGTAGAGACAATCCAGGTAATTATAGACCAGTGAGTCTTACTTCAGTTGTTGGTGACTTGTTGGTAAAGGTTATAAGAGGAGATTTATCATCATCTAGAAAAGAATCATTTGATTAGGGATAGTCAGCATAGTTGTGAAGGGTTGGTCGTGCCTCACAAGCCTTAGAGTTCTTTGAGAAAGTGACCAAACAGGTAGATGAGAGTAAACTAGTTGATGTGTATATGGATTTCAGCAAGGCGTTCGATAAGGTTCCCCACAGTAGGCTATTGTACAAAATGCAGAAGAATGGGATTGTGTCGAGATCTAGCAGTTTGTATCAGTATTTGGCTTGCTGAAAGACGACAGAGGGTGGTTGTTCATGGGAAATGTTCATCCTGGAGCCCAGTTACCAGTGGTTTACTGTAAGGGTCAGTGTTGGGTCCACTGCAGTTTGTCATTTTTATACATTATCTGGATGAGGGCGCAGAAGAGTGGGTTAGTAAATTTGCAGACGACACTAAGGCCGGTGGAGTTCTGGATAGTGACTAAGGATGTTGTAGGTTACAGAGAGAGACTAAGCTGCAGAGCTGAGCCGAGAGGTGGCAAATGGAGTTTAATGTGGACAAGCGTGAGGTGATTCACTTTGCATTCCGGTTACTCCGACCAAAGTACTGGGCTAATGATAAGATTCTTGGTAGTGTAGATGAGTAGAGAGATCTCGGTGTCCAGGTACACAGATCCTTGAAAGTTGCCACCCAGATTGACAGGGTTGTTAAGAAAGCATACAGTGTTTTAGTGTTTATTAATAGAGGGATCGAGTTCTGGAACCATGAGGTTATGCGACAGCTGTACAAAACTCTGGTGCGGCTGCACTTGGAGTAATGTGTACAGTTCTGGTCACTGCATTATAAGAAGGATGTGAAAGCTTTGGAAAGGGAGAGCCTTTCTCCCAAGTATGGTGACGGCGAGCATGAGGGAGCATAGCTTTAAATTGAGGGGTGATAGATATAGGACAGATGTCAGAGGTAGTTTCTTTACCCAGACAGTGGTAAGGGTATGGAATGCTTTGCCTGCAACGGTACTAGATTCACCAACTTTAAGTCGTCATTGGACATTGGATGTACATGGAATAGTGTAGGTTAGATGGGCTTCAGATTGGCATGACAGGTTGGTGCAACATCAAGGGACAACGGGCCTGTCCTGCGCTTAATGTTCTAATAGTCTATAAATGTTGAAGGGTTTGGACACAATAGATAGTAAGTATTCCCACTTTTGAAAGGACTGAGAACACGAAGACTCAAATTTGAGGGAATAAATAAGGGGAACAAAAGCTAGATGAGAAACCTTTCACATAATGAATATTTAAGGGCTAGGATACTTTGTCCAAATGTGTGGTGGAGACAGATTGACATTAGATTCCCTACAGTATAGAAACAGGCCCTTCGGCCCAACAAGTCCATACTGAGTAACTCACCCAGACCCTTTCCCTCTGACTAATGCACCTAACACTATGGACAATTTTTCGCACGTCCAATTCACCTGACTGGCACATCCTTGGACTGTGGGAGGAAACCCACACAGACACAGGGAGAATGTACAAACTCCACACAGACACTCACCCAAGGCTGGAATTGAACCTGGGACCCTGGTGCTGTGAGGCAGCAGTGCTAACCACTGAGCCACTGTGCCGCCCAATTGAAGGTTCAATTGAAAGGAGATAAAATGATTATCTGAAAAAGAGCAATGGAGCTGCTATAATGGGCTGAATGACCAACTTCTGTGCTATAATAATTCTATGAATCTGTAAAGTGCTAGCAGTTAATTACAAATAAGTATGCATGAGCACTTTGAGACTGGAAAAGAAGTTGCAAATAAAAACTGAAAAGGGTTTGCATAAACACCAGGGCACCGTCCACAGGGGTGCTATGGTGAATCCTAACAATAAGTCTTCAATTTTCCATGAAAATAAGTCACTTTGAGATTAGATTAATTGGAAAAACTCCTTGGTGCAATAATTCATAAGCATTTGATCTACCTCCGAAGTCTCAGCATATTTCTGTAGATCGTCATGTAGCACGAATGGGGAGATGCCTGTGTTAGACTGGGGTGGACCATGTTAAAAAAATCACACTTCCAAATAAACCTGTTGGACTATAATCTGGTGTTGTGATTTTTTAACTTCATACAACATGAAAACACATCCTTCAGTCCAACTAGTCCATGCTGACCATGATCCCAAACTAAACTAGTCCCACCTGCCTGTATTTAGCCCATATCCCTCCAAACATTTATCTAAATGTCTTTTAAATGTTGTAACTGTACCCACATGCACCACTTCCACCAATGTAGAAAATGTCCCCCTTATGTCTTTTTTTAAATCTCTCTCCTCTCACTTACGAACATGCCTTCTTGTCTCGAAATATCTCACCCTAGGGAAAAATGCACCTGCAATTCACCTTAAACGTCTGAACCAGGAATTCCTCATGAAGGGCTTTTGCCCGAAACGTTGATTTTTTTTTCCCTGCTCCTCTGATGCTGCCTGACCTGCTGTGCTTTTCCAGCACTACTCAATCTCCAGCATCTGCAGTACCCGCTTTCACCTTGAAGTCCCAGCCTATTCACCCTCTCTTTATAACTCAAACCCTCCATTCCCGGTAACATCCTAGTAAATCTCTTCTGAACCCTCTCCAGTTTAATAATATCCATCCTATAACTGGGTGACCAGAACTGACCACAATACTCCAGAAGAGGTCTCTCCAACATCCCAACTCAAAAGATCTCAGCAATGAAAGCAAGAATGCTAAATACCTTCTTAACCACCCTATCAATATATGTTGCAAACTTTAAAGAATTACCTACCTGAATTCCCAGGGGTCTCTGCTCTCCAACTAACCAAGGCTCGAGTTTTAATTGTATAAGTTTAGATGGTAACTCTTACTCAAAAGTTCTTCCTCCACCGTTTCCCCTCCCTTGTAGATTACTTCCTGTTCTGTGAGATCCTGTTGCAACGACCTATCAATATGCGGGAGACAGCTTACCAGCTGGCCAATATGATGACAAGGGAGGAAAGGGCCTACATGCAGGACATGGCCAGCAATCATTTTGACAGGATCATCCAGGTGCTGAAGGACCTACCACGTCCCATGTTGCTAGTCTTCAGGAACATCAACACTGTCCGCTGTATAAACGTCATCCTCGGCTCACCTGTTGACCGATATGTCCTGATGGCTAGAAGGTAACTCTAGAAATGTTGTACTACTGTACCATTAACTACTGGCTTTCCGGATAGGAGCTGCTTATCCTCAAGCAGCATGTGTTTCTTGTTTCTGTGCACTTTGTTGACTGCAACCAACCAAATGCAGGAAAGACTTATGCAATCTGCCCTCATAACTTAATTCCTTGAATTGTCATACCAGTATCAAACATAGAAGGAACTAAGCAGAGTAGGGCTCGCGGAGACTTGCCCACTAAGTTGCAGGTCTAATATACACCGGTGTCACTAGTGAAGATGACTAGAGCCTGTTCATTTGATATTTACTGGCACTTCTGATACAGCTAGGAACATTTGCATCCAAATGAACAGCAGTGTGTTTATGTTGTTTTTGAATCCTTGACCTCGGTCATGGTTGAGTCTTGTTTTGCAGTTGAATTCGAAAGCGGTACAGGAATGAGCTTACATACATAATTTTTTAGCTATTTTCCACTAATCTAACTTTAAAAGAAGCTATGTTGATAATTTTAGACCTTGGTGCAGAGGATGTGAACAACTTTTTGTTTTCCACACGTCCTGTTTTAAGCAAAAGTTAACAATTACAGATGATTCTCTGCAGTTCATTTAGCACCTGTAACCCTAATATTGGCCTGAAGATCAATTACCAAACCTGCTGGTTCTGGTAATTTTTAGATTAGATTAGATTCCCTACAGTGTGGAAACAGGCCCTTCAACCCAACAAGTCCACACTGACCCTCCGAAGAGCAACCCACCCAGACCCACTTCCCTCTGGCTAATGCACCTGCACATCTTTGGACTGTGGGAGGAAACCCACGCAGACACGGGGAGAATGTGCAAACTCCCTAGAGACAAACAAACAGTCACTCAAGGCTGGAATAGAACCTGGGACACTGATGCTGTGAGGCAGCAGTGCTAACACTGAGCCACCATGCTGCTATACCATCCAATTTACTAAAGTGAATAAATTGTCTTGTACTGCTTAAAACAAGTGTGGTCCTATTTTGTTGAACTGAACAGGTGTGGTGTGTATACATGCTGTTTGTCCGTCTGCAAAGTTCTGAGTCTAGGGAAAGAACTGTTTCAACTCACTAATCTCGTTCTCTGCCAAGGACAAGGTTTTTTTGAAAAAAAAAGGCTTGCCAACAGTGACAGAGAAACAGTGCATTGATTTGTTGAGCACACAAGATCTTCCTGCTTTTGGTTAACAAGTAGTCCAATTCCCATTTTGTTTCTGCTCCAGACAACCTGCAATCACAAAACTAACTTGAGTGGGCTCAGGGAAATGAATGAACAAATGATAAATTCAGACAAACATCATTTAGATTTAGAAATGTTCCACTCAATTATTTGAAACACAACTAGATATCGTAGAGATGTGCAGGAGATTAGTTTAGGCTCACTTTCAATATTATATAGCAAACAGTGAGACAATTACTATATGAAACAATGAGCAACTAACAAGACTAGAATAACTCAAGGAAAACTGTAGCAACTTTTCATCAGTGTTCAAGTAACATTTCTGCCACACAAATGGGAGGAAATAACCATCTCCAATTAGAGATGATCAAACTGATGGTAACTCCATTAGATGGGCAGAGGCCATCACTGTCTTGCCCCACTAATATCTCAAGCATAACCATTGACCAGAAGCTCAACGGGACGGCGATGTAAATCCTGTGGTTACAGGAGCAGGTCAGAGGCTAGGAATACTGCACTAAGTAATTCACATTCAGCCTTTGCAAAGCCTGTACACCATTTCCAAAGCACAAGTCTGAAGTATGAAGGAATACTCCCCAGGATGGCCACAATTCCCACAATACCATCCAGGATATAGCAGCCCACTTGATTGGCACATCCGCCACCAGTGTTTAGTATCTACAATTTGTATAATCTACAAGATGTACTGCAGAAATTCACCAAAGTTCCTCAGACAGCATCTTCCAAACCCATAACTACCATCTACAAGGATAAGGGCAGCAAATACACCACCACCTGCAAGTTCCCCTCCAAGCCAGTCGTCACCCTAATTTCTGCACCAAACATGATGTCATTCTCAACTAATCAGATAGTTCCTCCTATCTTATCCATGCCCCTCAACTTTATATACTTTATCAAGTTACGCCTCAGCTTCTGATGCTATGGTGAAAACAATCCAAGTTTGTCCTTGTAGCCAATACACTCCAATGCAGGCAACATCACGGTAAACCTCTTCTGCACCTCCTCCTATGACTCCACATCCTTTCTAGAATATGGGCAACCTGAGCTGTATACAATACTCCAAATGTGGCCTAGTTAAAGTTTAATGCAGCCACAATGTGACTTGTCAACACTTACACTCTTGAGCCCCAGCCATAGACCAGCATGTATATGCTTCCTTTACCACCTTAGCCATTCGTGTTGCCACTTAGTGAGCTGTGGACTTTTAACGCAAGATCCCTCTGTATATCAATGTTTCAAAGGGTCCTACCAATTACTGCATGAGAATCCGACATGACGTGGCAGGGAGTGATTTGTTCAGTTAATTGAATTCTGGATAATCGAATGCTTGATAACATAGTTTAGCCAAGCATCGGGACCTTGGGATCTTGCTGGATAATCGGATATTTGGATAATTGAGGTTCCTCTGTACTTTGCTCCTGCATTTGACGTCAAAATGAATCAGCCCACACTTAGCCATCTTTCCAATTATGGTAGCAGGTTGATATGGACCTGGCTGACTCAGGAGTTTGCACATTCTTCCTTGTGTCTGTGTGAGGATACTCCAGTTTCCTCCCATCAAACCATGTGCAGGTTAGATGGATTAGTTTTGCTAAAATTGCCATGTAGTGTCCAGGGTTTTGCAGGCTAGTTGGATTAGCCATGGTAATTGCAGGGTTGCTCTTCAGAGATTTGGTACAGACTTGATAGGCCAAATGGCCTCTTCACAACTGTACAGTTTTAATGTTTGCAAACGTACTCATCAGACTGTCTATATTTACATCACTAAATAGTTCTGTGGAATTGATAATTAGCAATTTTTCTGGTTAATGCCTGCTACAGTCATCCTGGCTATATCCCTCCAGTAATTCAGATGAAGAATCTGAAGCTTACTGGGTTGGTGTCTTTGATCCATCTGCAAGAGCTAAGGTTGAACCAAAGTTCCTTGGCCCCTTGTGTTATTTGGGGCTTTTAAAATTATCACATCTAGGTCAGGAATCATACACATTCAGAGATAATCTCTCACACAGGTTTGATGTTTCTGACATACTCCAATGTCTCTCTCTTTCTTCGCAGTGCGGTTAAAGCACACAGTCTGTTAACAAATAAACACACTGAAGGATTTTGGAGAGTTGGTGCTTTCAAGTGGCTAAAGATAAAGTGGGCCAGCCTCCAGTTTGAGATCGGTCTCCGGTAAGCCTGGCAGAGATTATTATAAAGACTACTCTGAGAAACAGACCTGAGCAGCTCAACTATTCAGCATGCTATGATCGCTGGGGCATGTATCAGCAAACCCAGTCCCCACAAATGCACTTCCATTGGAAGGATACTTAGGTAGCAGAAATTCAGGCCATTCATGTCCTTAACCAATAAACCCAAGGCCTATAATTGGCATAACTAGAACTCATGTAGGTACTATCCCTGTCTCTGAGGCACATGGAACACTCCTTGTTCCAGTACTACCCATTAGTCTGCCCAGTATACCAATGATATCATTGCTACTTTCCCCTTCTCCAAATCCCTCCAGTGCAGATGGAGGCCACTCAGCCCAGAGTCCATACTGACCCTCTAAACAGCACCCCTCCCAGACCCCCCCTCATCCCTGTAACCCCACATTTCCAATAGTCAGCCTACCTAGCCCGCACAACCCTGGACACTGGGCAATTTAGTATGGCCAATCCACCTAATTTGCACATCTTTGGACAGTGGGAGGGAACTGGAGCATCTGGACGAAACCTTCGCAGATATGGGGAGAATGTGTGGAATTTGCACAATCACCAGAGGGTGCAATCAAACCCAGGTCCCATGGTGCTATGAGGTAGCAGTGCTAACCACTGAGCCACTATGCTACTGTCATCTCATTTGCTTCCAATTCCCACCCTGCTCTCACTTTTACCTGGTCCATCTGACTCCTCCCTTCCTTGACATCTTTTCATTTCAGAGGACAGGCTCACCATTTTTATTATTTACTACAAATCGAACTCCCATTTACCATGACTATACATCCTAACAGCCTGCTTCCTATAAAGAATCTGTTCCATTCTCTCAAGTTCCTTCACCTCCATCTCATCTGTTTTGATGCCAACTTTGACAAGGCAGTCTCTCAGCCCACCTTCCTCAGCCGAGGATTCCCCAGCACCGTGGTTAACAGCCCTCAGCTGGGTTCAACCCATCTCCCACACTTTGATCCTCAGCCATAGTCTTCCCTCCCAAAATAGTGAAAATCTCCCCCTTGTCCTCACGTACCATCCCACCAGCATCCACAGCCAGAGGATCATTAACCACCATTTCCACCACCACTGTCACCAGATATTCATTCGATTCCTTCCTTTGACAACTTTCTGAATAGATCATCTGTCTACTGCATTCACTGCTTAGTGGTCTCTGGTACATTGGACAAACAAAGTGCAGTCTAGGCAGTCACTTTGCAGAATACCTACTTTGTCTGTAAAACTAAGACCAAGCTTCCAGTTGCCTGACATTTCAACACACTGGCCAACGTAAGTCTCAGGTTTCCTGGGAAACTGGATGAACAGCACCTCATTTTCATCCTTGGGGACTCTACAGCCTTTTGAACTTCATATTGACTTCAACAATTTTAAGGCTTAAACAGTTTCTCCAGTCCTGAGACTTACCTCCTCCCACTCCCCAGGCCTTGTCATCACATGGGTTGCTACGACACACAACCCATTGTCAGCTACTAATGATCCTCAATAGCAGCTATTTATTCTTCCAGGCTGACCTTTACCCATTCCTTATCTACCCCACTGTTCATTCTCTCTCTCTGCTTTACTCTCCCACTGTCTTCCCTATCCACCACAACCCCATCTTCAGCACATACACCAACTTTTTCTGAGTCAAAACATTAACTGCTTTCTTTCTGCAGATGCTGCCAGACCTGCTGAGTTTTTCGTACTATTTCTGCTTATGTGCCTGTAATGAGGGTGACGGTTCAAGAATAATGTCCATTTCTTTGATTGGGATAATGGTCATGGGGGAGTGAAGTTGAAGTATTAGAAAACTAATTGTGGATAGATTTGGTGCATTTAGTAACATAAAACTTTGTTTATCCCTCAGGTCAGAAAGTGTGATGATGAAGATAATCTCCATGCTCGTCCGATTATTCATTTACTTTGGTCTGATTGTGCCAGATGAAGATTTATACAGTTACCTGCTGGAGTAACATTGAACTGGCTGTCAATTCAAATCCTGTTAGAGGTGCGAGAATCTACTGGACCTTTTGTTTGGAAATTTTGGTTTCTTCTTACCTCAAATCAGAACAGAGTCTGACTACCACGGCCACTGCCTCACCAAGCAGCCATCATCCTTGAGCAATGCTCAAAGTTAAATGGAAGGTTGGCCAAAGGGATCTGAAATCTGGCATTTTCACTCAGCTGGCATGGTTTCTGTCAACATATCACTGGCAACCCTCATGCAAAAGCCTCTACCATTTCAGGCTAAATTGGAGCTGTTTGCTCACAGTGCACCATTGAAGGAATGGAAACTTCAACTTTGTTACTGCTGTTTGGCAACAATAAGATTAATGAGCAGTTTTCTTGAGCCAATAGTCTGCAATCCTTTGATTGAAATGACACAAATCACACGATGTCCTGAAATAAATCAGTCAGGAATTTGTTGGTGGATGAAAATTCTGAACCTCAACTCTTATCTCTTCCTTTACCTGCACCATGATAGAATTTAAGTCATTCATGTAAGGCTATTCAGCATACAGAATCCCACCTCTGACCTATTAATGTTATCATGGTACTTACTTGAATAAAATCTGATTGAAGATTTGTAGCTCGGGTATCCGTTGTTGTGGTTCTGCTCGCCGAGCTGGAAGTTTTTGCTGCAAACGTTTCGTTCCCTGGCTAGGGAACATCATCAGTGCTGTTGGAGCCTCGTGTGAAGCGCTGCTTTGATGTTTCTTCCAGTATTTATAGTGGTTTGTTCTTGCCGCTTCCGGGTGTCAGTTTCAGCTGCAGTGATTTGTATGTGGGGTCCAGGTCGATGTGTCTGTTGATGGATGTTCTTGCCGTTTCCGGGTGTCAGTTTCAGCTGTAGTGGTTTGTATATGGTGTCCAGGTCAATGTGTCTGTTGATGGAGTTTGGGGATGAATGCCAAGCTTCTAGGAATTCTCTGGCTGTTCTCTGTCTGGCTTGTCCTATGATAGTGGTGTTTTCCCAGTCAAATTCATGTTGCTGGTTGTCTGAGTGTATGGCTACTAGAGATAGCTGGTCGTGTCGTTTTGTGGCTAGCTGATGTTCATGGATGCGGATTGTTAGCTGTCTTCCTGTTTGTCCTATATAGTGTTTTGTGCAGTCCTTGCACGGTATTTTGTAAACTACGTTAGTTTGGCTCATGCTGGGTATTGGGTCCTTTGTTCTAGTGAGTTGTTGTCTGAGCGTGGATGTTGGCTTGTGTGCTGTTATGAGTCCTAAGGGTCGCAGTAGTCTGGCTGTCAGTTCTGAGACGCTCCTGACGTATGGTAGAGTGGCTAGTCCTTTTGGTTGTGGCATGTCCTCGTTCCTCGGTCTATCTCTTAGGCATCTGGTGATAAAGTTGCGTGGGTATCCGTTTTTGGCGAATACCTTGTATAGATGTTCCTCTTCCTCTTTTCGCAGTTCTGGTGTACTGCAGTGTGTTGTGGCCCTTTTGAATAGTGTCCTGATGCAGCTTCGTTTGTGTGTGTTGGGGTGGTTACTTTCATAGTTTACACACACAGACCAAGTCTTAAACTATGAAAGTAACCACCCCAACACACACAAACGAAGCTGCATCAGGACACTATTCAAAAGGGCCACAACACACTGCAGTACACCAGAACTGCGAAAAGAGGAAGAGGAACATCTATACAAGGTATTCGCCAAAAACGGATACCCACGCAACTTTATCACCAGATGCCTAAGAGATAGACTGAGGAACGAGGACATGCCACAACCAAAAGGACTAGCCACTCTACCATACGTCAGGAGCGTCTCAGAACTGACAGCCAGACTACTGCGACCCTTAGGACTCATAACAGCACACAAGCCAACATCCACGCTCAGACAACAACTCACTAGAACAAAGGACCCAATACCCAGCATGAGCCAAACTAACGTAGTTTACAAAATACCGTGCAAGGACTGCACAAAACACTATATAGGACAAACAGGAAGACAGCTAACAATCCGCATCCATGAACATCAGCTAGCCACAAAACGACACGACCAGCTATCTCTCGTAGCCATACACTCAGACAACCAGCAACATGAATTTGACTGGGAAAACACCACTATCATAGGACAAGCCAGACACAGAACAGCCAGGGAATTCCTAGAAGCATGGCATTCATCCCCAAACTCCATCAACAGACACATAGACCTGGACCCCATATACAAACCACTACAGCTGAAACTGACACCCGGAAACGGCAAGAACATCCATCAACAGACACATCGACCTGGACCCCACATACAAATCACTGCAGCTGAAACTGACACCCGGAAGCAGCAAGAACAAACCAATATAAATACCGGAAGAAACATCAAAGCAGCGCTTCACACGAGGCTCCAACAGCACTGATGATGTTCCCTAGCCAGGGAACGAAATGTTTGCAGCAAAAACTTCCAGCTCGGCGAGCAGAACCACAACAACTTACTTGAATGTTGAATGACTTTTGATAGAGCCCTACAGCATGGAGACAGGCCCTTCAGCCCAAATTGGTCCATGTTGACCAAACTGTCCATTCTTGCTAACACCATTTAGATCATTAGCCCACATCCTTCTAAACCTTTCCTATCCACATATTTGTCCAAATATCTTTTAAATGTTGTTAATGTACCCAATTCAACCATATTCACTGGCAGCTCATTTCATGTGCATACGACCCTCTACAAAATGTTGCTCCTCAGGTTCCCTTTTATTCTTTCCCCTTTAACCTTAAACTGATGCCCTTTAGTCTTTGATTCCCCAACCCTGGGAAAAAGACTAAGTGCATTCACCCTATCCATGCCTCTCTGATCACATACACTTCTATAAGATTCCCCCTTCAATCTCCAACAGTCTTAAAGTCTTAACTTCTCCCAATAAATCAGATCCTCTAGTCCTGGCAACATCCTTACATTTCTTCTGCACTCTTTCCAGTTTACTAACATCCTGTACAACTGCAAAATAACTTCCCAACTTCTATACTCAGTACCCTGACTGATGAAGGCCAGTGTGCTGGCCTTCTCTACTGCTGTCTACCTGTGACTCCACTTTCAGATAACTGTGCACCAAGTTCCCCCTGTTCCACTACACTCCTTAAGGCCTGACCATTCACCATGAAAGTACTAGCTTGATTTGACTTTTCAAAATGCAAGACCTCTCACTTATCTATGTTAAACTCTATTTGCCATTTCTCGGCCCACTTCCCCAGTGGATCAATGTCCTGCTGCAATTTCTCACTGTCCATGATAGCTTCCACTCTAATGTCATCTACAAACCTACTAATCATGACTTGTACCTTCTCAACCAAACCATTGTTATAGATAACAAATAGCAATGGACCCAGCACTGACCCCTGAGGCACTCTACTAATCACAGGCCTCTAGTCTGACAAGCATCCTTCCACTATTACCCTCAGCCAATTGTGTATCCAATTTACCAGCTTCCCCCTGGACTCCACGCAATATAACCTTCCAGAGCAGCCTACCAAGTGGAACCTTACCAAAATCCATATAGACTATATTTACTACCCTGCCCTCGTCAACCTTCCTGGTCACTTCATCTAAGGACTTAAAAAAAAATTGATCTCTCACTCTCAAAGTCATGCTGACAATTCATAATCAAACCTGTGGCTAACAATTAGTCAGGGGTCCTGCAATTTCTTCTCTGGTCTCTTGCAGTGTTCTCGGATATATCTGGTCAGGACCAAGAAACTTATCCATCTTCATTATTCTAATACACTCAGCACCTCCTGTGGTATGGACAGTTGCCAAGATATTGCCACAAACTTCCCCAAGTTCCCATCTCCTGCGGTTCTACAAATGTGATCCTTGAGGGATCCTATTCTGTCTCTATTATCCTTTTTCCTTTAATATACTTGGATTCACCCTAATCTTCTCAACCAAGGCTCTCTTATGCTCCCTTTTCACCCTCCTAATTTCCTCCTTCATTTCTTGATTAATTCTAAATGCCTCAATAGCCAGGATTCCCTACTGTTGTCAACTGTACCTTTCACCCTCACAGGAACTTAGACTTTAAAAGTGAGATAGCCAGAGTTCAAAGGCCTCCCACTTGCCAGAGATCCCTTAGTCAGCAAACTACTCCAATCAACCTCTGCAAACTCCTGACTAGCTCCATCAAAATTCACCTTGCCCCAATTTAGAACTTGAACCTGTGAACCAGTTTTGTCCCTCTCCGTAACTATTTTAAAATTAATAGAACGATGGTCATTGGTCCCAAAGTGTTGCCACACTGTCACCTGTCCTGCCCTATTTTCCAAGAGTAGGTTGAGTTTTATCCCTTCCTGAGTAGGACCCTCTATATACTGCTTGAGGAAACTTTCCTGAACGTGCTTAAATTCCACGCCATTTAAATCCTTAATGCTATGGTAGTCCCAGTCTATGTTAGGTAAATTAAAAAATCCCCTTTGACAACCATATTGCTCCTGCAAGTCTCCCCGCATATTTGTTCCTCCAATTCCTGTTGACTATTTGGGGGCCTATAGTACAACCCCAATAACGTTTCCATTTATTTCTTAGCTCCACCCACAAAGCCTCACTGGATGATTCTTCAGTTATTTCATCTCTGGTTACTGCTGTGATACTCACCTCACTCAAAAATGCAACTTCCCCTCCCCTGGACCCTGGCACAGACACATTAACGGCCATCCTGTCCATCCCTTAGCCATGATTCTGTAATGGCTAGAATATCCCAATTCCAGGTATCTATCTATGCAGAGTTCATCTGCCTTACCTCTCAGTCCTCTTGCATTGAAATAGGTGTAATTTAATCCAACAGGCATTCTTGCTGCCTGTCGTGTTCCAGCTGGACTTGTCTCTTACTTTACTATTTCTGATTACTGTACCTCCTTCTAGCTTCGCACTTGCCTCCCTGCTATAGAGGAACCCACCCCACTGCCAATCTAGTTTAAACCCTCCCTTCTAGCAAACCTGGCTGCCAAGCTATTGATTCCCCTCTAATTCAGAGGTGACCAGTCCCTCTTGAACAAGTTACATCTATCACAGAAAACATTCCAATGACTTAAAAGTCTGAATCCCTGCCCCCGAACCAATTCTTTAGCCATGCATTCATCTGTCATATCTTCCTGTAATTACCCTCACTAGCACATGACCTGGAAGTAATCTAGAAATTACTGCCAACGAGGTCCTGTTTTTTTCCTAGCTCAGTCCACAGGACCACGTATCTATTTCTACCAATGAAATTTCCCTTGAGAATGTTCTGCAGCTGCTCTGAGACGGCGTCGACCCTGGCACCTTGGGAGTCAACACACCATCCTGGATCCCCGTTTGTGGCCACAGAATCTCTTGTCTGTTCTTTTAACTATTGAGTCTCTTGTCACAAAAGGTACTGTTTAACTTTACCCTTTCCTGCTGTGCCCCAGAGCCAGTCATTCTGCCACTGGCTACTGTTGCTTTCACCTGACCAGTCAACCCTCTCAATAGTATCTAAAACTGTATTCTTGTTTTGAGGGGAATGGCCACACTCCCTGTCTACTCCCTTTGCCTTTCCTCGTGGTCACCCAGCTACCCTCTACCTGCACCTTAGGTGTGACCACCTCACTAAAACTCTTATCTATGAAGTGCTCAGCATTTCGGATGACGTTACCAGCTCCCTCACAGGAGCTGCAGCTCGGTGCACTTCCCATCGGTGTGGTCAGTAGGGAAAATGGAAACCTTCTCCCTGAGATCCTGCATCCTGAATATATTTTAAATAAAGATTTTTTTTATTGACATTCACTCCATTGGTCATATCCTCTTTGTTCCTCCAAAACTCTTTAGATGTAATTAATTACTGAGCTGCAGCACAATCTACGTTGCCAGGCCCTTGTATGCTGCCTGGACATTTGAGACTAAAAGTACACTGAAGATTTAGCCCTGTATCTTTTAAACTTCTTTTCCGATTTAAAAAAAAACAAGGATTTTCCAAACCAGAAAGAACGAGAGTCATTGCTCCGGAATTAACCTCTATGCTGACACAGCTGATTTTATGGTCTATACGCCTCATCATTAGAGAAGTCATAGTTCCAGTTCGTATTCTGCTTTTCTATTTCCCAGGTAAAGAATAAACTCAAGGTAATGTTCATCAATAGGCATTTAGTTCAGATGGTGGTTAGCTGAAACTTCACAGCAATCAATATAAATAATTAGATAGTTTTAGTTAGCATAACTAGATAACACAACCAGCCAAGCATAGACAACACAGATGGGATCACAGGTTGCGTTCAAGCAACTCCCTGTAGTCCTGTGAATCTCAATGGCTATCCCATCAATTCAATACAGAGAAGACCTTTTGGTGGTGGAAAGCAAACTCTTTGCTTTTGTAAGAGGAAGTCCTTGTTTTTCCTGATATTTACAAGATGTTCACACAATTAGGGCTATGAAGAAGGAAGAGGTTAAAAAAATAATGCTGCATATCTTAAAAAAATTCTTTTACCCTATTTGCATTACAAAATATTTAAGTATGAAAAACAGACAATACATTCAAACTAATCTGTATAAACATTGAAAATTAATAAAAACTGCATGTTGCAGTGCTGTATTCAATCACAACATCCTCAGCTTTACCCCACTGTCTGTGTTGAGTTCAGTTTTAAAAAGGAAACTTGAGGGTTTAAAGGTTGCATGGCTTCATCAGCAAAATGTCCGATTCTTGGTTCATCCTGCATTAGAAATGGGCAGTAACTCGATCAATCTCCAGCACATCTTCCAAAATCTGAAAGAAACACCAATTGTCAGAAAGTCACAAACCGTTACATATATTCCTAGATAAAGCAGAGTCCCAGAAACGAGGATGGACCTAAGTCTGTTGGGTTATCTGGGATCAGCAAAGGTAGTGGCTAGAAGAGGAGAAACTCGCACTGGATATTGACAAACCTCTGCGACCAGAGATGCTTGTTGACACTCATACTTGAACTTGCCAGAGTAAGAGAACTTTGGAATTTCTTGGACCTTTCCCATCAGGAGCAAGGTACCAATCAGTATCCAGCAGTTCTGTTATTCAATCTGCATGAGTGCCTCTGATCCCAGTTACTGAGGGTATCACAGGATTGTCAAATGCTACCAACAGTGTCAATCCTGGTTATCCTAAACCAGAACTGCAAACTTCAGCGGAGTCTGTGTTTGCTGCTACACTCACCATATCAGGTGTTGTGCCTATTTTCTTGGCCAGCTCACTGCGTTCCATGGTGCTGAGGTACAAAAACTTATTGAGCAGCTCCCCATCCAGAATGTTCCGCACTGCATTTTGCAGAGCTCGTCGATCACAGCGCAACATCCTGTGGCACCAAAGTGAAGGGGAGAGAAAGTTATCACGTGTAGTATTATTCTCAAAATCAAAAGTGGTCAAGTCTCACTCCAGAAACTTGTGTGCATAACTAGGTGGACACTTTAAACCTGCCTTGGGGCACGGAGTATGGGGCTGAAGAACCCTGTGGGCGATTTGTCCAGGTCATTACACAGCCCACAAACAGAAAACAGTTGTAGTCGTCCATTCTTTCATGTTGGCAAGTAATGTTACCCATCAACAAGTAACTTGCTTGACTATTTTGCTGGGCAGTTCAGAGTTAATGACATTGTGGGTCTGGAGTCACATGTAGACAATGACAGAGAAGGTAAGGATAGTACACTCCTGCCCAAAAGGATATTAGTAATTTAGTGTTTGATTTTAAAACAATAAATCACTGAAAACATCAGCAGTTATAATTTTAGTAAGATTAGCTTTCAATTCCAGAATTTATAACTGAATTTAGATTCCACCATATGATGCAACAGAATTTGAATCAGTGCGTCCACAGCATTAGCCTAGATGTTGGATTCATCCTAAAAGAAAACTAGAAGTTGAAGCTTTTTGTCCTGCACTTGTCAGAGAATTAAGATTGTATTTCCATGCCAATCAAGGCCTAACCATGATTCTATATCAAAGTGTTTTTCTCCAAGCCCGTTTTGGTGTCATTGTTCTGATTAGTGCAAGACAAAACATTCAATTTCTAAAACCCCTTTTAGCAATATTTAAACTCTGGACCATAATCAATGACTGGGAGTAAAATGACGTGACCACCACACCGCTCTCCCTCTCAATGCTTTTTGTGGGAGTTTGCTGCTGTCAAATGGCAACTACTTTTTTATATTAAAATGACTGCACTTCAAAAGCACTTTGGTAGATCCTGAGGATTTGAAAGGTTCTATAGAAATACAGGTTATTTCTTAATTTACTTTAAGTTTTGTAACATGCCACTATCCCTTGGTGTTCTAATAGCTTACCAGAGTGAATTATTTGGATGACATGTCAGGGAGCTAATTTAAATTCAACAGCAAAGCTTCACATTTTTTTCTACCTCGCTGGATACAGTACAAATATCAATAAAGGTTCCACAAGGTCCCATGGACTGTGATTAGGAAGGATAAACAAAACTCAACAAGTAGATATGTTTTGAATCACATTTAGAGTGGTCACAAGACCGATTGACACAATGGGGATATGCAGCTAGGGGTCAGGAGCACACATGGAAACTAGTCTCATACCTGCAGTTAATACCAACAACGGCACACACAGGTTAGGTAGCTGGGTTGAAGGATAGACTACTGGTGATGGCTGATAAAGGGGAAAGAGGGACCTGGATGGGACAAGGGTGATCACAGACCACTTTATATCGATCTGTGTTATCTAGTTATCGATTCATGCTAATATTAGGCTACAAACTAGCCCAGTACAGAGGTCAGAGTGTGCGCTCTTATAAGATAGTAGCCAACAATTTTTTTTTTAAAGTAAGATCTGTTGTTATATAATGCCTTTCATAATTTCAGGCATCTTCTTTTTAAAACAATCTATAGCCAATAAAATACTCAAGTGTGATTACTCTAACAACTAATGAAGCACAACAAACTCCCACAGCAACAATAACCAGACCATTTTTAAAGTGAGGCTAAAAAAGAATAAGCCGGGACATTATTGGTGGTTGTGATTCCAGAGGGGAATGCAAGTCAGCAGAAGTTAATAAAATTTACAAAACCAAATATTTTTTGAAGAACTACAGCTCATTTGGAGTAAACATGTCTGTTTCAGCTATTAATATTTAATTAAAGTGTGATGTAAAATTCTACAAAAACAACCATTTCAGTGAGAGTGGAATGTACATGGTAGAATATCACCATCTACTAGTGGAGTTCACAATAAGTTAATTTCTAATAATTCTTAAGTTATTGAAAACTCACCAGGACTCCAATAGATATCCTACTACAATAAAGGTGGAGATGTGTAACTTACTGTACTTTGTCATTAATAAAACCAACTAATTGACTTATGCTATGTCCAAACAGACATGGTTTCACTTTCTTGCTTGATCTAAAGTCATAACTCTGTGGAATATTTGGCCATTCTCAGTCAGATCATAAAGACTACTGATATGGAAAAAAAAAATTCTGATTCAGATCAAGGATAAAACCTCAGTCTGGGAGTGTGCAGGGAGTTTTACTCCATCTCTAACTCCATGCTGTACCTGTCTTGAGCGTATTTGGGAGGTACAGAATTTATAAAAAGTAGTCCATTCCCTATCTTTAATACCTCCCCTATAAAGAAGCATTAGAAATCACCACATACAAAAATAATTTGGTGTCAGTTTTGATTTTCAAGAGATTAGCAATTTTTGAGAAGATTTATAGCTCAGGTTGATGATACGCAGGTTTGCTCGCTGAGCTGGAAGATTTGTTTTCAGACGTTTCGTAACATGATCAATGAGTCTCTGGTGAGGTGCTGGTGATATGTCCCTCCTCTCTATTTATAAGGCTTGGTTTCTTAAGGTGGGTGATGTCATTTCCAGTTTTTATTTCAAGGGAAGGTAGGCAGGATCTAAATTGATATGTTTATTGATAGAGTTCTGGTTAGAATTCCATGACTTTAAGGATTCTCTTCTGAGTCTTTGTTTCACCTGTCCTCGGTTTAGTGTGCGTTTCCCAAAGTAGTGTCCTTCTTTATATGTATGGAAACTAGTGATAGTGGGTCGTGTTTTTTTGGTGGCTAATATCCTGCATCCATGTGGCAAGTTTCCTGCTAGTTTGTCCGATGTAGCGTTTTTTTTAACAATTCTTGCATGGTATCTTGTAAGTGATGTTTGTTTTGATGTAGTATCTAATGGATCCTTTAGTTGCTGTTTAAGTGTATTGGTAGGTTTCTGGCCTACCATGATACCATTTTGCCACTAGCCAAAAAAAAACAGCAGAACAAAACAGCCACAGGATGCTTAAAGAAATAATAAACCATGTTCACAACCAACTCCAATAAATACAACCGGGAGATTTTGTGCCAAAAAACTTTGTTCAGTACATGACAGACTGCGAATGGACAAATGTATTCGAATGCACCACAAGCTTTAAACAACAGCAAACACAGAAAAAGAAAAAAAAACTCGCACTTCAAGTTAAGTTAGATAACCTCACACAAAAATGCATTTCACACAACACTGATGCTTGGATTAAAAGATCTTTCAGACCATCCACTGACTGATACAGAAAAAGCAGTCCTAGTCCAAGGGTTAAACTACAATTACAAAGACGTGAATAGAAAGGACTTCCTCGCAGCATCTGAATCCACATTAAAAAGTAAAAGGTCTTTCAGAGGAAACATCGCAGACCATAAGACAAGCTATTGCACCCACATTAAGCCAAAAGAAAGGAAGGAAACACACTCAATGCTCAAAAGAATAACGCCTTAGAAAGACTTAAAGACAAAAACATTGTAATAATTCCTGCAGATAAGGGACGCGTGACTATTTTAAACAAATTCAACAATCTTAAACAGGCAAATGCTCTGCTTGCAGATACTGAAACTTACCAGCAGGTGGTGATAGACCTGACCCCACAACTACTAAACAGAGTCTCATCCTTCCTCACAGAATTTTGTTAAAAATCAGGAGAATTTAAAAGGGCAGACTTCCAAAATATGAAACCAGATGGGTCCAACACACCACGCTTCTACACATTACCAGACCCACAGTTTCCCTACGTGGGACATCAACATACAGACTAGCCAAGGAACTCCACCAAAAACTAAACCACCTAATTGAAGATTCATGCCACTCCATTCACTCCACCCAAGAATTGCTGAAACACCAAAGACACCAAGATAGAAGAGGATGAAATAACGGTCTCCTTTGACGTTACAGCCCTATTCACAGCAATTAACATCGACCTGGCCAAAGAAACACAGGCATCACCTGTGCCTCACCACTTCACTTCAATAACAAAACCTGCAAACAAGTCAATGGAACACCTATGGGATCACCAATATCAGAGCTCATAGCAGAAGCAGTAATGCAGAGATTTGAACAAGCTGCCCTCCCATCTATTCAACTCTAACTTTGAGTCCGCTACATGGATGACACCTTTGCCATTACAAAACGGAACAAACTAGAGGAAACGTACAACACCATCAACAATATCCTGACAGGCATAAAATTCACAAAAGAGGAGGACAACAGATTCTCATTCCTAGACATGACAGTTGAACGTACAGTTAATGGAGAGCTTCAAACCAGTGTCTATAGAAAAACAACAAACAGACCAAATACTTAACTTCAGAAGCAAATCATCCCAATACTAATAGAGCTGCATCAAAACATTACTTTCACAAGCTACATCACACTGCAGCACCCGAGAACGACAAGAAAAATACCTACAAAATGTTTTCAAGAAAAACGGGCACCCAATCTGCCAATTCCTCAGAAACCAACCCAAACAAGCAGACACTTGGATCTGTTCTCATTGGAGAGTAGAAGGCCATTTAATAGAGACATACAAGATGATCAGAGGATTAGATAGGGTGGTCAGTGAGTCTTTTTCCTAGGATGATGACATCTGCTTGTATGAGGGGGCATAGCGGCAAATTGAGGGGCGATAGATTTAAGACAGATGTCAGAGGCAGGTTCTTTACGCAGAGTGTGGTAAGGCCATGGAATGCCCTACCTGCCAATGTAGTTAACACAGCCACATTAGGGGCATTAAAACAATCCTTGGATAAGCACATGGATGATGATGGGATAGTGTAGGCAGATGGGCTCAGATTAGTTTACAGGTCAGCGGAACATCAAGGGCCGAAGGGCCTGTTCCGCGCTGTATTGCAGTATGTTCTACAAAGCAACCAAAGACTTTAGCCACATTAACTTGTATCAAAGACATCTCAGAAATGACTGCCAGATGACTCAGACCCCATAGCATCATGGTAGCCCACAAACCCACCAACACACTTAAACAGCAACTAATGAAACTAAAAGGATCCATTAAATACAACCAGCAAAACTAACACCATTTACAAGATACCATGCAAGAACTGTAAAAAAAAAACACACTACATTGGACAAACTAGCAGGAAACTTGCCACCAACATACAGGAGCACCAACTGGCCACCAAAATACAGGACTCACTCTCACTAGTTCCTGTACACTGACAAAAGGACACCACTTTGACTGGGACAACACACACATCTCCTAGGACAGGCGAAACAAAGACACACACGAGAATTCTTAAAGGCATGCCATTCTAACTGGAACTCTACCAATAAACACATTGGTTTAGACCCAACCTACCTTCCCTTAAACAAAGAACCAGAAATGACATCACCCACCTTAAGAAACCAAGACGTATAGATAGAGGGGTGTGACATACCACCAGTGCTTCATCAGAGACTCTCACTGATGACGTTACCTAGTCATGATGACGAAACGTCTGAAAACAAGTCTCCCAGCTCAGCGAGCTAACTTACAGACTTCGATCTGATTAGGTTTTAGAGGCTTTCAGATTGAATCTTACCAAATCAGCTTTCTCAGAGAAGCTGCACCTGTATTTGAAAGTGAGGACTGCAGATGCTGGAGATCAGAGCTGAAAATGTATTGCTGGAAAAGCAGGAGGTCAGGCAGCATCCAAGGAGCAAGAGAATCGGCGTTTCGGGCATGAGCCTGAAATGTCCTGAAGGGCTCATGCCCAAAACGCCAATTCTCTTGCTCCTTAGATGCTGCCTGACCTGCTGCGCTTTTCCAGCAACACATTTTCAGCTCTTGCACCTGTATTTGGCCAGCAAGACAAGGTTTGAAATAAATTAGATGAAAAATGCTGGATTTATTTTTGAAGATGATGACAATTTGAAAATTAATTATGAAAAGCAATATTGAAGTGAGAGGAGCTAAAGCAGTATTTCCCAATTTTTCTCTTATGACCCCTCTGTAGGAACTGAGGAAGCAGGGGTACAGCCATTATAACAGTCCAAGTTCTAACAGTTGCTACTGTGTAAGAGCTCAACACCAAAACATCAGCTCAGAACTCCACTTGGGAAAAACCTGGGCAAAAAGTTACATTCTTCCTACCTGAATGCTTTAGGGTTGAGGCCTGCATGATGAGGAATCATCGTGATGAGAGCGTTCTGTAACATCAGAAGACGCCGGTATGTCTTTTCCTGCATTGGTAATAAAAGTCCCATCCCGCCATCCAGTGTTGCTGAGACAAGTCGAGCAGAATTAAATCATAAAAATGAACAGAGGAGATTTAATCAGTTAAATTCACTAAGGACACAAAACTGGGTCGTGTGGTAAGTAGTACAGAGGAAAACCTTAGAGTGGACAATATAAACAAGCTGAAAAGTGATTGGAATGTAATTCTAAAAGGTGAGGTGATATTTTGAGTGGACTAACAAGGCAAGGGAATACACTGAGTGAATGGCAAGACCATAGAAAGCACAGAGGATCAGAGGAAGCTTTGTGTGCAAGTCCACTGATCCATGAAGGCGACAGGACCGGCAGAGAAGGTGATCAAGATGATGTACGGGATACTTGGCTTTACATTAGTCAAAACATCAAATACAAGGCCAGGGAGGTTCAGATGGAGCTGCGTAAGACAGGACTCCTTCCCATTCGAGTCACCACACTATAGGAAGGATATGACAACACTAGAGAGGAAGCAATGGAGATTCACCAGAATATTGCCTGGACTGGTGCAGCTATGAAGACTACCTAGAGAGGTGGTTTTCCTGAGAACAGGTGGTCTAAGGAGGTACCTAATTGTGATATACAAAATTATAAAGGCTAGTTGGGAAGAAACATTTCTCCTTAGTTAAGAAGTCAATCGTCAGGGGGCATTAGGTAAACAGCAGGTGGTCTTGAGAGGTTTTAAGCATTTTTCACCCAAGCTGATGAATATCTGGAACTGCCTGAAAGGGAAGTAGAGGGGGGAAATGCCACAATATTTAAATAGTTTTTAGATGGTTATTTGAAACAACCATAGAATACAGGTCTACAAGGCAAACATTAGAATAGATAAGTGCAAAGCAACCATGCAGATATGATGGGCCAAAGGGCCTTTCCCATGCTACAGAACTAAGACTCCAAACATTGCTGACAGAAACTGAATCTATACAGAGAAACAAGAATTCAACCCAATCGCTGTGTTTTTAGCTAATCAATCAACAGTTAAACATATCCAGTACAAGTACAATATATAATGATAGTCACCAAACCACGTAATATGTTTGTTCTCCCAAGCCATATTTTTCTTATTTGAGCCATCCATAACACCACGACATGGTGTCCGCCAGAATGCATTCACATGTGCGGCCACGTTAAAGTCTGCTCTCCGCAGTAATCGTGTCCCCCCGTAGCTCTCCCTTGCTGAAAGAGAACAATCAGAGATTTGTGCATTGCTGAAAAGACATTTCTTCAAAGCTTTTCATCTTTTGCTTGCGAGTGGTCTCTGAATGGTAGAGGCATTGCCATGGAAAATGCACAGTTAATGATCAAACTTTGTTTAAATTTTAAACCAGGCATGTTGACTGATTGATCAAGGTGTTGCCCTGAGAAATGAACCAGCAAATGGCCATAACCCGTACTGTTCAATTGAAACAAGTGTGCACTTGTTCTTTCTGACTGCAAAGGGTACGTGTTAGTATGTATAGCTTCCAGTGCACACATAACAAAACGTTTGCTAATGGACTACCCTGCCTTGTTGGCTTTGGTATCAGTGAAGACGACTTAGATGCTCCATTTCACACCTATCATTTACACCCATTTTAGATCTCAATCACTCCTTCACCGTCAGAAGCACTCCCATTGATCTTTGCTCTGGGAAGCCTCATCACCTATTCCACTCATTTTTCTTCTCCTTCTATGATTAAGATCACTATTTCCAACTCCTTTCAGTACCAAAGATGAGTAACCGGATTTGAAACGTTAACTCAGTTCCTCTCCCTGTAGTGGTTGCCAGACCCGCTGAGTTTCTCCAGCAGTTTCTGGTTTGATTTCAGATTTCTAGCATCCATGCATGAATCACAAGGAACAAAAGAGTATAGCACTGGACCAGGTCCCTCAGACGTCCAAGCCTGTGCCAACCATCATGCCCCAACTAAACTTTAAAAAAAAAACCAAACCTTCTGCCCTTATTTAGTCCGTTTCCCTCTATCCCCTCCCTATCCATGTAACCATCCAGATGCCTCTTCAATGTCACCAATGTGCCTGCTTTCACCATCTCTTCTGGCAGTGCATCCTCTGCGTGAAAAACTTCCCTCACATATCTCACTTAAACATCCCCCCCCCCTCACACAGAACATGTGCCCCCATGTCATTGAAACTTCAACTCTGGGAAAAGGTCTCTGATTAACTATCCTATCCACGGGGTGGCACAGTGGCTCAGTGGTAAGCACTGCTGCCTCACAGCGCCAGGGACCCGGGTTCGATTCCCGCCTCGGGTGACTGTGTGGAGTTCGCCCTGTGTCTGTGTGGGTTTCCTCCGAAAGCTTTAGTTTCCTCCCACAGTCTAGAGATGTGCAGCTTTGGGTAGACTGACTGTGCTAGGGTAGGAGGAATTGGTCTGAGGTGGGTTATTCTTCGAAGGGTCGATATGGACTTGTTGGGCCAGAGGGCCTGCTTCCACTCTGTAGGGATTCTAAAACAATTCGATGCCTCTCAATTTTGTGGACCTCTATCAGGTCTCCTCTCAGTCACTGTCTTTTCACCATTGTGAAAACAATCTTAGTCTTTTTAACCTTACTTCATAGCCAATGCCCTCAAGACCAGGCAACACCCTGGTGAACCTTCTCTGCACTCCTCCACATTCTTCTGGTGGTGTCGCGATCAAAACTGCACACAATACTTGAAAGCGACTGAACAAGGGGTTTATACAGCTGCAGCATAGTTTGCCAACTCTAGTACTCCGTGCCCTGCCCGATGAAGGGAAGCATGCCATCTGCCTTCTAAATCACCTTGGCCACCTGTGTTGCCACTTTTAGGGAACTGTGGACCTGCCCGCCCAGATACCTCTGTTATGCTAATGTTCCTAAGGGTTCTGTCGTTTGCAGTATAATTCACCTTAAATTTAAATCCTCCAAAATGCATCACCTCACACTTGTCTGGATTAAACTCCACCTGCCATTTCTGTGCCTGAGTTGCCAATCTATTTACATCCTGTTGTATCCTTTCACAATCGTCAGCACCATTAGCAACTCCACCAATCTTCATGTCATCTACAAATTTACTAATCAGACCACCCTGAGTTTCCTCCAGATCATTTATATATACTATAAACAACAGAGCACCTAAGACTGATCCCTGTGGAACACCATTAGTTATCTGGCTGCATTCTGAAAAACATCCTTCTATCTGTCTTTTATGGCCAAGCCAGCTTTGTATCCATCTAGCCAACCTACCCCGAATCCCATGTGATTTTAGTTTTGTACCAATCTGCCACGTGGGACAAATGGATGGAATATAGGCACAGCATATAATGGGAAACTCTAACGGCATACAAGCCTTTATTACAAGAGTGAACGACTATAAAAGCAGGGGTTGTTCTTCATTTATGTAGGATCTTGACAAAAACCACATCTCAAATACTGTGTACCATTTGGTCTTATTTACAGAAGCAAACAAATGTGCTGATGGTAATTCAGGAAGTTTTGTTGACTGATGCCTGAGGCTACCTTGAGGAAAGACTGGACAGACGGAGCTTTTTTCCACTTTTAATCCTCAGAAGTGAGACAGGGCTTCTTATTGAAGTTTAGAAGATCCTGAATGAACTTGACAAGGGGCACAGGGAAAGGATGTTTGCTTTCGTGGGTCAGTCCAGAAGTGGGGGGCGTTGTTTTAAAATTAAAGGTCACTCTTAGAGGACAGAAAGATATCTTAGAGGGGATATCTTTTTTTTCTGAGGGCTGTGCAACTTTGGAACACACTGCCTCAGAAGGGTCGTGAAAGTGGGGTGAGTATTTTTAAGATGAAGCTAGATAGATTCCAGTTAAGCGGGAGTAGAAACAAAGGTTTTTGGAGATAGAGGGGAACCTGAAATTTGGGACATAACCAGAGCAGCCAAAAAAACATACTTCTGTTTCTAATTCATATGAACGTGGAACAAGAGTAGAGCACTCAGTCTGCTGAACCTACTCTGTCATTCAATACGATCATGGCTAACTTCAACTCGACATTCCTGCCTACCCCTGATAAGACAGGGCAAAATGGATTGTTGATGTTTAAATATTCTGCGATTTGAAGAAGGGAATTCCAAATAAAAAATGTTTCCTTCTCTGTCTTAACTGGACAACATTTTACTTTTAAATTATGACCCCCCCCCCCCCCAACCAACCAAAGTTCTAGTTCACACATATTTCTCCTTGTTATAGAGTCCCTGTGTACGTGTGCAATTTGGTAGAGTAGAAGGCTGCTTCCTGCAAACAAAGCCACGTGAATACCTGCCAAGGCTCACAAGTGATCAGTGACCATTTAACAAAGCCTCTGCTTTCTGAAGGGACATTCCACCACAGTCAACACGAGGACAGGAGAGGACAGCAGTCTTTCCATTTTTTTGACGCACAAGATGTCAACAGGCTGTGAATCATTGCAGCATTTAAAAAGGCCTAACTGCTTTTAATAATTAACAATTAACAGCGAGCAGAGTGGCATAATCAGCTGGAACTTTGATACTCAACCTGCTGAGCTTGTGATTAATGCAATATGACCGAATTCCCCAATCTCTGCATTTGTTTTATGGCTGCTAACTGAAATATGTTCCAGCCAGGAGGATGATGCAATCAAACTGCTTACTTTTTATAAAGACCATATCAGCACAAGATGTAGGAGCAGAAGTAGGCCATTCAGCCCATCAAGACTGCTCTGCAATCCAATGAGATGATGACTAATCTGATAATCTTCAACTCATCTGTCTATCTTAGCCTTCAATGTACATAATGACCCAGCCTCAAAAATCCTCTGGGGTTAAGAATTCCACGTATTCCCTACCCTCAGATGAAATTCCTCATCTCAGTCTTAAACAGACAACCCCTTATTCTGAGGTTATGCCATCTGGTTTCAGATTCTCTCACAAGGTGAAACAACCTTACTGCACCTACTCTGTCATGTCCCTTAAGAATCTTGAATGTTTCACTAAGGTTACCTCTCATTCTTCTATATGGCAATGAGTACAGATCTAATCTACTCAACCTTTCCTTATATCAACCTCCTGAACTTTCTCTGGACTGCCTCCAATGACAGTATATTTTTCATAACCAGAAACAGAAACTTCTGGCAGCATCTGTGGAGAGGAATCAGATTTAACATGTTGGGCCCAGCAACCCTTCTTCATGGTTGGGGTGTTGTCCCTCAGGCTCTAGGGTCTATGTCGTCTCGGATGGGGTCCTGAAGGGAGAAGGTGACCAGTCCCATGTCATGGTCCACATAGATACCAATGACATAGGTTGAAAGAGGGATAGAGATGCAAGGCAGGATTCCAGGGAGCTAGGATGGAAGCTGAGAGCGAGAACAAACAGTTGTTATAGAACAAAGAAAATTTACAGCCCAGGAACAGGCCCTCCAAGTCTGAGCCGATCCAAATCTACTGTCTAAACCTGTCGCCCAATTCCTAAGCATCTGTATGCCTCTGCTCCCCATCTACTCATGCATCTGTCCAGAGGCAAGTTAAATTAATCTACCGTGCCTTCCTCTACTATCACTGCTGGCAAAGCATTCCAGACACTCACTACCCTCTGTGTGAAGTACTTGCTACGTGTATCCCCCTTAAATTTTTCACCTCTCACCTTGAAAGCATAACTGCTCGCTATTGAATCCTTCACCCTAGGCTGTAAATTTTCTATCTACCCAGTCTATACCCTTCATGATTTTGTAAATCTCAATCAGGTCCCCAATCAATCTCCTTTTTTCTGCAGGGATGGTGCAGGTGGGAGGGTTTCAGGTACATGGGTAATTGGGGGTCATTCTGGGGAAGATAGGACCTCTACAAACAGTCTTCACTTGAACCAGAGGGGTACTAATATCCTGGTGGGAAATTTGCTAGTGCTATTCGGGTGGGTTTAAACTAGTTCAGCAGGGGGATGGGAACCTGAGGTGTAGTTCCAGTACACAGGAGGATGAGGGTAGGAAGGACAAGGACAGGATTTCATGGTTACAGGAATGTGCTGGCAGACAGCAAGCTGGTTTGAAGTGTGTCTACTTCAACGCCAGAAATGTCCGAAATAAGGTAGGTGAGCTTGCAGCTTGGATAGGTACCTGGGACTTCGATGTTGTGGCCATTTTGGAAACATGGATAAAGCAGGGTCAGGAATGGATGTTGCATGTTCCAGGGTTTAAATTTTTCAATAAGATCAGGGAAGGCAATAAAAGAGGGGGAAAGTGTGGCTTTGTTAGTCAAGGACAGTATAACAGTGGCTAAAAGAACTTTTGATGTGGACTTGTCTACTTAAGTAGTATGGGCTGTGGTTGGAATCAAGAGGGGAGAGGTCACAATGACAGGGATGTGGAGGAGAGGATTGGCAAATCGATTCGGGGGAAGAGTAAAAGGAACAGGGTGGTCATTATGGAGGACTTTAACTTCCCCAACGTTGTACTGGAGTTATAGCATTTCCAGTCATCAGATGGTTCCGACAGATTTGCTACTGGTGCCAAAATTCAGAAAGGTGAGGAACTGTCAGTGAATGCAGCTTAACATGTGGCTGGTGCAGGAGGTAGGGCTTCAGATACCTAGACCATTGTGATGCCATCTGGGGAAGGTGGGACCTACACGTGAAGGACAAGTTGCACCTGAACTGAAGGGGCACAAATGTCCTGGATGGGAGATTTGTTCATGTGGTTCAGGAGGGTTTAAACTAGTTTGGCAAGGGGGTGGGAATCGGAGCTACATGTCTGAGAAGGGGGCAGTGACAGGATGTAGTGAATCTATCGGGAAGGTGTAAAAAATGAGGTCTGCAGATGCTGGAGATCACAGCTGCAAATGTGTTGCTGGTCAAAGCACAGCAGGCCAGGCAGCATCTCAGGAATAGAGAATTCTACAGCTGCAAATGTGTTGCTGGTCAAAGCTACAGCTGCAAATGTGTTGCTGGTCAAAGCTACAGCTGCAAATGTGCAAATTCTCTATTCCTGAGATGCTGCCTGGCCTGCTGTGCTTTGACCAGCAACACATTTGCAGCTATCGGGAAGGTGTCTCACATGATGAAACAAAGGGATCAGTTAAAGCGTGTCTGCTTTAACGCAAGGGGTGTCAGAAATAAGAGTGATGAACTTATAGCATGGATCAGTACTTGGGGCTATGACGTTGTGGCCATAATGGAGGCATGGGTTTCACAGGGGCAGGATTGGGTGCTAGATGTTCCAGGATTTAGAACATTTAAAAAGAACAGGGAGCGTCGATAAAAGAGGAGGGGGGTGTAGCATTGTTAATCAGTGCAACACAGCTACAGAAACAAAGGTTGTTGAGGAAGGTTTGTCTACTGAGTCAGTTAGGAACAGCAAGGGAGCAGCCACCTCATTAGGTGTTTTCTACAGACCCCCTAATAGCAGTAGGAAGATTGAAGAACTCAATAGGCTGGCAGATTTTGGAAAAATGCAGAAGTAGCAGGGTTGTTGTTATGGGTGATTTCAACTTTCCCCAATATTGACTGGAACCTCCTTAGTGCAGATGGTTTGGACAGAGCCATTTTTGTCAGGTGTGTTCAGGAGGGTTTCCTTATTCAGTCTGTAGACAGGCCGAGGGGAGAGGCCATTTTGGATTTGGTGCTCGACAATGAGCCAGAACAGGTGTCAGATCTCGCAGTAGGGGAACACTTTGGTGATAGTGATCACAACTGCCTCACATTTACCATAGCCTTGGAGAGGGAAAGGAGCAGTTACCAAGAGAGGATATTTATTTAGAGAAAAGGCAATTATGACGCTATCAGACAGGAGTTGGGAACTACAGACTGGGAGGAAGAGCACATCAGACATGTGAAGTATGTTTAAGAAGCAGTTGTTACGAATGATGCACAAATTTGTTCCTCCTAGACAGGTAAGAAGGGGTAAGATTAAGGAACCTTGGATGACGAGAACAGTGGAGCTTCTCATCAAAAGGAAGGCGGCAGCTTACATAAAGTGGAGGAAGCAAGGATCAAGCACAGCTTTACAGGATTACACGCTTGCTAGAAAGGAGCTCAAATGGACTGAGGAGAGGCCAAGACGGGGCACAAGAAAGGCTTGGCAGGAAGGAATAAGAGAATGATCGGGCAGATGGGAGGGCCAATCAGGAATAGCAAAGGGAACCTGTACGTGGAGTCTGGGCAGATAGGGGAAGCCCTAAATTAGCTTTTGGCTTCGGTTTTCACTAAGGAAAGGGACCTTGTTGTGAATGAGAACTTTGAGGAGCTGGGAAATAGGCTTGAACAGATCAAGATTGATGAAGTTGATGTGCTGGACATTTTGGCAAACATTAAGATTGATGAGTCCCCAGGGCCAGACCAGATTTATCCTAGGCTGCTCCGGGAGGTGAGAAGGAGGTTGCTAAGCCGCTAGCGAAGAGCTTTGCTTCCTCACTCTCCACGGGAGTCGTACCAGAGGACTGCAGGGAGGCAAATGCTGTTCCTCTTTTCAAGAAAGGTAATAGGGAAATTCCTGGCAATTGCAGACCAGTCAGACTTACATCTGTAGTCAGCAAGGTTTTGGAAAGAATTCTGAGGAATAGGATTCATGGCTATTTGGAAAATCATAGGTGATTAAAGGCACTCAGCACAGCTTTGAGCGGGGGCAGGACATGCCTCAAATCTTATTGAGTTCTTTGAGGAGGTGACAAGACAAGTCGTGCAGTGGATGTGGTGTATATGGATTTCAGCAAGGCTTTTGATAAGGTTCCCCATGATAGGCTCATTCATAAAGTCAGGAAGTATGGGATACAGGGAGATTTGGCTATCAGGATTCAGAATTGGCTGGCTGGCTGAAGGCAGACAGTGGTTGTAGATGGAAAGTATTCTGTCTGGAGGTCAATGTTGAGTGGGGTCCTGCAGGACTGTGTTCTCGGGCCTCTGCTCTTTGTAGTTTTTATAAATGACTTGGATGAGGAGGCTGAGGGGTGGGTTAGTAAATTTGCAGATGACACAAAGGTTGGAGGTGTCGTTGATAGTATCGAGGGCTATTGTAGGCTGCAGCGCGACATAGACAGGATGCAGAGCTGGGCTCAGAAATGGCAGATGGAGTTCAACCTGGGTAAATGCAAAGTGATGCATTTTGGAAGGTCAAACTTGAATGCTGAATATAGGATTAAAGACAGGATTATTGGCAGTGTGGAGGAACAGAGGGATCTGGGTGTGAACGTACATAGGTCCCTCAAAGTTGCCACCCAAGTGGATAAGGTTGTTAAGAAAGCATGTGGTATTTTGGCTTTCATGAACAGGGGGATTGTGTTTAAGAGCCACGAGGTTTCGCTACAGCTCTACAAGTCCCTGGTGAGACCACACTTGGAATTTGTGTCCAGTTCTGGTCGTCCTACTATCGGAAAGACACAGAGGCTTTGAAGAGGGTGCAAAGATGGTTTACCAGGATGCTCCCTGGACTGGAGGGCTTACCTTAAGAAGAGGGGTTGGCTAATCCCTGACTTTTCTCTGGAGAGAAGGAGGAAAAGAGGTGGCCTGATAGAGGTATACAAAGTGATGGGAGGCCAGAGACGTTTCCCCAGAGCATGACTGACTGGCACGAGGGGTCATAGTTTTAAGATATTAGAAGAAAGGTATAGAGGGGATTTTAGCGGAAGGTTCTTTATGCAGAGAGTTGTGAATGCATGGAATGCATTACCAGCGGTTGTGGTAGAAGCAGAGTCATTGGGGACATTTAAACGACTGCTGGATATGCACATGGACAGCAGTGAGTTGAGGCGTGCGTAGGTTAAGTTATTTTATTTTACATTAGGATTAAACCTCAGCACAACATAGTGGGCCAAAAGGCCTGTGCTGAGCTGTACTTTTCCATGTTCTATGATCACTTTTTGTCCGAGGTGTACAGGAGGGTTTGCTGACATTGTATATCGAAGGGCCGACAAGAGGGGAGGCCACAGCAGGTCTGGTGCTTGGTAATGAACCAGGCCAGGTGTTTGATTTAGTGGTAGGTGAGCACTTTGGAGAGAGTGACCAGAATTTGGTGGCATTTAGTTTAGCGATGGAAAGGGATAGGTACATGCCACAGGGCAAGAGTTATAGATGGGGGAAGGGCAATTATAAATCGATTAGGCAAAACTTAGGAGGCATAGAAAGAGCAGCAAAACGCAGGAAATGGGGACAATCAAAATGTGGAGCTAGTTCAAGGAACAGATATTGTGTATCTTTGATAGAAACGTCCCTGTCAGACAGGGAGGTAGTGATAAGTTAATGGAACTGTGGTTTACTAAAGAAATTGTACTTCCTTGTTAAGCAGAAGAGGGAGGCTTATATGACGTTGAGGTGAGATGGTTCAGCTGAGGTGATGGAAAGTTACAGAGTAACTAGGAAGGATTGAGAGAGAGAGTTAAGTGGAGCTGGGAGAGGACATGAGCAGTCTTTAGCAGGTAGAATAAAGGAGAACCCGAAAGCTTTCTATAGATATGTGAGGAATAAAAGGATGACTAGGGTAGGAATATCCCACTTCCATCGCCCCTCCCCCTAGTCCCTCCTCCCTACCTTTTAACTTAGCCTGCTTGGCTCTCTCTCTCTTATTCCTGATGAAGGGCTCATGCTCGAAACGTCGAATTCTCTATTCCTGAGATGCTGCCTGGCCTGCTGTGCTTTGACCAGCAACACATTTGCAGCTGTGATCTCCAGCATCTGCAGACCTCATTTTTTACTTATAGGAATAGAGCCTGTCAAAGACAGAAGTGGGAAGTTGTGTGCGTGGGCCCTGTGGAGATCAGAGAGGTACTAAACGAGTATTTCTCATCTGCTTTCACTCAAGAAAAGGAGAGAATATTGTAGAGAACACTGAGATACAGGCTATTAGACTTGAAAGGATTGATGTTAGTAAGGAAGAGGTGCTATCAATTCTAGAAGGTGTGAAAGCAGATAAGTCCTCTGGGTCGGATGAGATTTTTCCGAGAATTCTCTGAGAAGCTAGGGAGGAGTTGAATGAGCCTTTGGCCTTGAACTTTGAGTCATCATTGTCTACAGGTTTAGTACCAGAGGACTGGAGGATTGCAAATGCTGTGCCCTTGATCAAGGAGGGCAGTAGAGATGACCCAGGTAATTCTAGACCAATGAGCTTTACGTCTGCTGTAGGAAAAGGTTTGAAAAGGACTAGGAGAGATAGGATTTATAATCATCTAGCAAGCAACAATTTGATTTCAGATAGTCAACATGGTTTTGTCAAAGGTCAGGTCGTGTTTCACAAACATCATTGAGTTTTTTTTGAGAAGGTGACCAAGTATATGGATGAGGGTAGGGTAGTTGACGTGGTGTATATGGACTTCAGTAAAGCATTTGGTAAGGTTCCACATGGTAGGTTGTTGGAGAAAATGTGGAGGCATGGGACTGAAGGTGATTTAACATTAAGGATTAGAAACTGGCTTTCTGTAAAAAGGCAGCGAGCGAGTGGTGGTTGATGGCAAATATTCAGCCTGGAGTCCGGTTACTAGTGGTGTGCCACAAGGATCTGTTTTGGGACCCCTGCTGTTTGTCATTTTTATAAATGACATGGACGCAGGCATAGGTGGATGGATTAGTAAATTTGCAGATGATACTCAAGTTGGTGGAGTGGCGGACAGTATGGAAGAATGTTACAGGTTGCAGGGAGACTTGGATAAACTGCAGAATTGGGCTGAGAAGTGGCAAATGGAGTTCAATGCAGCTAAATGTGAGGTGATTCACTTTGGGAAGAATAACAGGAAGGCAGAATCCTGGGTCAATGGAAAGATTCTTAGCAGTGTGGATGTGCAGAGGGATCTTGGAGCCCATGTGCATAGATCCCTGAAAGTTGCCACCCAGGTGGATAGTGCCGTTAAGGCGGCATACAGTGTTTTAGGTTTCATTGGTAGAGAGATTGAGTTCTGGAGCTGCAATATCATCTGCAACTATACAAAATGCTGGTGCGGCCACACTTGGAATATTGTGTACAGTTCTGGTTTTATTGGTAGAGGGATTGAGTTCCGGAGCGATGGTGTCATGCTGCAACTGTACAAAACGCTAGTTCAGCTTCACTTGGAGTATAGCATGCAGTTCTAGTCGCCCCATTACAGGAAGGATATGGAAGCACTGGAAAAGGTACAGAGGAGATTTATGAGCATGTTGCCTGGTCTGGAGGGAAGGTCTTATGAGGACAGGCTGAGGTACTTGGGTCTGTTCTCACTGGAGAGAAGGCAGCTAAGAGGGGATTTAACAGAGACATACAAGATGGTCAGAGGATGAGATAGGGTGGACAGAGTGTCTTTTTCTTAGGATGATGACACCTGCTTGCACAAGGGGACATAATTACAAATTGAGGGGTGATATATTTAAGACAAATATCAGATACAGATTCTTTACTCAGTGTGATATGGGCATGGAATGGCCTGCCTGCTAATGTAGTTAACTCATCCACACTAGGGACATCTAAACAGTCCTTGGATAAGCACATGGATGATGACGGGATAGTGTAGGGTTATGGGCTCAGATTAGGTCGGTGCAACATCGAGGACTGAAGGACCGTTCTGCGCTATATTGTTCTATGTTTATGTTCTTCAGAATCAGATATCTTTCCTTAGATAAAGGGACCAAAACTGTTCAAAAGATTCTATTTATGGTCTGACTAGTGCCTTGTATAGTTGTAACAAAATATCCCTACTTTTACACTTGATGTCCTTTGAAATAAAAGCGAATTTGAATACTAATCTTTGTGCTTCATGGAAGAGAACTCCCAAATCCCTCCGCTTTGGAGCTTTCTGCAATATTTTTCCATTTAGTACTCAGTTCTTCTATTCTTCCTGGCAACTGCATAACCTCACATTATATTCCATCTGCCAAGCCACTGTCCCTCTGCAAACGGTCAACCTCACCATTTGCCTTCCCACCTAATTGTATGTCATCCACAAACTTGATGATAGTACATTCACCTTCCTCATCTAAGTCATCAATACACACTGCAAAAACCCCATGGCACACCGCTGGTTATAAATTGCTAGCCTGAAAATGCCATCCTGATCCCTACCATATCTTCACAAGAATGGTCCCAGGAATGAAAAGCTGAGCATACGAGGAATGTTGGAAGACTCTGGATTTAATACACGATGGAACTGAGAAGGATGAGGAGGGATCTAATTGAAACATACAGAATAATGAATGGCCTGGACAGAATAGATGTTCCTTTCGAATTAAGGGATAAGGAGAAACGTCTTCAGACAGAGAGTGGTGAATCTGTGGGATTCACCGTCACAGAGAGCTGTGGAGGCTGGATCAGAGTATATTTAAGACTGAGATTGTTTGGTTCTTCAGGATCAAGGGCTATGGCAAAAAGGCAGGAGAATGGGACTGAGAAACTTATCAGCTACAATGGAATGACAGAGCAGACTCAGTTGGCTGAATGATCTCATTTCTGCTCTGACAGAACATAGGACATTACAGTGCAGGACAGGCCCTTTGGCCCTTAATCTGATGTCCATCTAACCTACACCATTCCATTATTATCCACACGTATGTCCAATGCCCATTTAAATGTCCTTAACGTCGGCAATACTACTTCAACTACTACTGTTGCAGGCAGGCCATTCCACGCCCGTACTACAGAGTAAAGAAACAACCCCACATACCTGTGCTAAAGCTATCACCCCTCGATTTAAAGCCATATCCCCCTCCTATCCTTCACAAAACAGTGTTGACTATTCCTAATCAAATTATTCTTTTCCAGATGATTATAAATCCTTTCTCTTATAACCTTTTCCAATACCTTAGCCATACCTGCAGTAAGGCTCACTGGCCTATAATTACCAGGGCTGTCCCAACTCCCTTTCTTAAACTGCTATCCTCCAGTTTTCTGGCACTACTCCTGTCAACAATAACAAAGATCAAAGCCAAAGGCTCTGCGATCTCCTCCCTGGCTTCCCAGAGAATCCAAGGATAAATCCCATCCAGCCCAGAGGTCTTATCTATTTTCAGATCTTCCAAAGTTGCTAAAACCTCCTCTTTGTCAACCACAATCCCATCTAATCTAGTAGCCTGTATCTCCGTATTCTCACTAACAAGTGTTATGGTCTTCTGTTAGTTAGCTAAACCTCTATCCATGCTAACATACTATCTCCAACAGCATAGACATATTTTATTAAGTATCCTAAAGTATAATGCCTTACCAAATACCTTCTGAAAATTCAAATATGTTACATCCAACTGTTTCTCCTTTATCTTTCCTGCTTGTAAGCACCTCAAATAATTATTTTTTTCTGGTTGGGAATCAGTGGCTAGTGGTGTACATCAGGGATCAGTGTTAGGACTGTAATTGTTTACAATTCACATTGATGATTTAGAGTTAGGACCAAGTGTAGCGTGAAACTAACATGAGTGGTAGAGAAAAGTGTGCAGAGGGATATAGATAGTTAAGGGAGTGGGTAAGGATCTGGTAGATGGATAACAATGTGAAGTCAAATGTTGGAAGATGTGAGGTTATTTTGAAATGAACAGCAAAACAATTTCCTCTTCATGAAGCCATGCTAACCCTGCTGGATTATATGATGCTCTAAGTGCTCTATTATATCCTTCATAAATGACTCTAAAACATTTTATCAATAACAGATATAAACCTTACAGGCCTAGAGTGACTGGTTTTGTGTCTCCTTCACTTTCAAAGTAAAATAAAATCCTCTGGCACTTTTCCAGAATCTAAGGATTCTTGAAAGATTATGATCATTGCATCCCACTATCTCTGTAGCTACTTCCTCTAATATCCTCAGATACATCCAATAACATCCAGGAGAAATATTGGTCTTTAACTCCATTAATTTCCTTACCACTTCTTCTCTGGTAATAGCTTACTTGTTTCCTCTCCTCATTTTGCCCTTGAATCATTTCGTCATTTCGGAAAGGTATTAATGCTTTCTACTGCGAAGAGTAAGGTGAAGTATTTCATAGAATCCCTACAATTCAGCCCATCAAAACTACACTGAGCCTCCAAAGTGCATCCTACTCTATCCCTGCAAACCCATATTTACCATAGTTAACCCACACAGCACGCACATCACTGGACACTACAGGGTAATTTAGCATGACCAATCCACCTAACTTGCACATCTTTGAACTGTGGAAGGAAACTGGAACACCCCAGCAGAAATCCAGGCAAACACAGGGAGAATGTGCGATCTCCACTCACACAGATGTCCAAGGCTGAATCTGAACCCAGGTCCCTAATTATTCAACTTTCCTGCTATTTCCTGATTGCCCATCATTATTTCCCAAGCTTCATTCTCTGACGTGATCTATGGACACTTTAACTGAGAACTGCTAGCTGGATAGAAAGCCTCAGATTGCCAACTAACATCTTCCACAATCTAAATGGTCCCACTGCGTTTCACCGCCAATGAAGTAGCAGTACATTCTGATGTGTGGTCACCATTCTAACAGAGAATGCTTTACAAGATCTGTAGGCTGATGGGAGAGAGTTTTTTTCCAGATATACTAACGCTTTAGGTCAGATACAGATGAAAATTCCGAACTTTAAACCAATTATAGACAGCAGTCATGGGAAACCCTGAGATTAAGGAGAAAGGACTAAGTCCAAAGAATATTATACAATAACAGAGGGAACAATTCAATTTGCAGTGTGTATTAAAATTATTTTCAGAAGGTCATATTTCAAAACTAGCCAATGGTATCTTTACAGATCAAGGATGGAAAAAAAGAGAGAAACTTTAAAAAAAAAGCGAGGAATAAGAAATTATTCATACCTTCTGGCTGATACATATACACTAGGAGGTTCTTCTCACGGTCTGACACTGAAATTAAAGTCAAAAAAAATATAGGGTCAGTTCCACTTAGAGAGAGAAATGCAAATATACCACAAATTCTTAAAACCTGCATAGCTACTTTTCGATGGGGTGACATTAACTAGCCAGCATTCATCTTCCACAAGGTGGTGGTCAAGAGCTGCCTTCCTGAACTGCTGCAGTCCACGTGCAGGGGGAGGGGGTAAGGGGTGGGAGGAGGTAAGGGGTGGAAGAGTGGGGGGGAGGGGAGGGGAGGAAGGGGGAGGGGAGGTACCACGTGAGAGGTGAGGGAGAGGGAGATGGACAGGGACACAGCAGGTCCATGTGAGAGGTGAAAAAAGGATCAGTGAACCTGCACAGCTGTCTGACTAAGCAGCGAACCTTCATAGCTGACTGCCTGTGTTTGGAATTGTTCCAGAAAAATAAGCAAACAGCAAAATTTACAACTGACCTTGGAGAAACCTGCGTGGAGGAGCTCTCAGTGCAGGATCGGCTATGTGGTAACTATTTTAAAAGTGTTTTTTTAAATCTACAATAGCGAGTGGAATGGGTTTTTTGATTATATGTTTTATTAAAAATTGCCTTTTTATTAAACCTTTTAAAAAATATAAAACATAGATACTAAGTTAACATAGTGCAGTGTTTTTAGAACAGTAAGACTGTGCCATTTTCTGGACCTGTAAATTGTTAAGGTGCAAAGACAGCCTTTAGTAGAGTAATGTGCTCTTCCTGTTAGATGTGGGAGATTAGGAAGAATTTCAATGTTCTGATAATTAGGTCTTCAGTAAGTGTGTTTGGCTGCAAATCCTATCGGATTGCATGGATCAGTTGGAGCAGCAGTTAGAGGCAATGAGCAATTCACAGCCGATGGTGGGTGTAAGGGATGCCAGTTTCTGTAACGTAAAAAAACCAGATATAGTCAGGTAGATGGGTTACTTCTGTGAAAGGAACAAAGGCAGGCAGGTAGTGCAGGAGTCCCCTGTGGTTATCTCCATTTCAAACAAGTATGCTGTTTTGAAAAATCTGGGGAATGTAGCACTGACAGCCAGGTTTCTGGTACCAAGACTTGCTCAAATGTAAACAGGGCTAGACCAGGTTCCAAGTGATCAATTGTGATCGGGGACTCTTCTTGTCAGATGCACATGTGCTTCTTGGACCAACAGAGATATTAGAATGGTGTGTTGCCTCCCTGGTGCCGAGGATATTTCAGACAGGACGCAGAATATTCTCAAAGGGGAGAGGGACCAGCAGGAGGTCATTGTACATATTGGAACTAATTATGTAGAAGAGAAAAGGATTAAAAAGTAGGTCTTTGAGAATGGTAATGTATGGAACACTCCTGGTACCACAGTGAGTGAGATTAGGAATAGGAGGATAGAGCAGATGAATGTGTGGCTGGGGAGCTATTGCAGGGGAGAAGATTCACATTTTTGGATCATTGGACAGTCTTCTGGGGCAGGAGTGACCTGTACAAGAGGGACGTATCACATCTAAATTGGAATGGGACTAAGGTACCAGCAGGGAGATTTGTTAGAGCTGCTCAGTAGGTTTTAAACTGGTGATGGTGGCTTGGAGGGACCTAGGGAGATAGTGAGAAAAGAAGAGATCTGTCTGAGACTGGTGCATTTGGGAAAAGGAACTAGTTAAACAGTCAAGGCAGGCACAAACAAAGCAGAGAACAAGGTAGGACTGATAAATTAAACTGCATTTATTTCAATCCAAGAAGCCTAGCAGGTAAGGCAGACAAACTCAGGGCACGGTTAGGAACATGGGACTGGGATATCATGGCAATTGCAGAGATGTGGCTCAGGGATGGTAGCTTAAATGTTCCAGGGTATAGATGCAATAGCAAGGATAGAAAGGGAGCAAGAAAGGAAAGGGAGTGGCGATTTTCATTACAGATAACATTTCAGCTATATTTTCAGGGAAATTATTGGGGAAGAACTGAGAAACAAGGAGTGGATGATCACCTTATTGGGATTGTACTATAGATAAAAAAAGAGGTCTGCAGATGCTGGAGATCACAGCTGCAAATGTGTTGCTGGTTAAAGCACAGCAGGTTAGGCCCGAAACGTCGAATTTCCTATTCCTTGGATGCTGCCTAACCTGCTGTGCTTTAACCAGCAACACATTTGCAATTGTACTATAGATCTCCTAATAGTCAGTAGGAAATTGAGAAGTAAATTTGTAAGGAGATCTCAGTTACCAGAATAATAGGGTGATATTGGTACAGGATTTTAATTTTCCAAACATGACTGGCACTGCCATTGTGTTAAGGGCTTGGATGGAAAGAAATGCATTAAGCGCGTACAGTCAGTTCTTCTATAAAACAAATGGTTGTGTTCTTCTACAAGCCCAAGTTATAAAAAAATCACCCTTTAGAAACAGCACTTAAATGGAGATGGCGCTACAATCATAGTACAACCAACACACGTTTTAAACATCAGCACTGTAGAAACAGCGCCCCCAATTCAATCCTTTTACAGTGAATTGGTACTGATAAAATGTGCATTATAACAGAACAACCTGTACAGGAAAATTTTCTGAATAATTATGTGGATGTACCTACTACAGAAGGAGCAAAAAACTTGACCTCGCTTGGAAACGTCTCTGTGAGGTGTCAGTGGGGAAACACTTTAGGGCCAGTGATCCAGAATTCTATTAGTGCTAGTGTAGTGACGGAAAAAGATGGACCTGATCTAAAAGTTAAATTCTAAACTGGAGGAAGGCCACTGCTGACAGTATTCGGCAAGAACTTTCAAAAGTTGATTGGATGCAGATGTTTGCAGATAAAGGATCTTCTGGAAAATGGGGGGCCTTCAAAAATGAGGTGCCGAGAATTCATAGACAGTATGTTACTGTTGGGGTGGAAGGGGAAGGCTGGTAGGTATTGGGAATGCTGAATGACAAGAAAAAGGAAATGTGACAGGTATAAATAGCTGGGATCGGGTGAACACCAAGAAGAATATAACGGCAACATAAGTATACTTAAGAGGGATATCAGGAGGGCAAAAATGTGGGCATGAGACGGTTTTGGCAAATAGGGTTAAGGAGAATCCAAAGGGATCCTACACATACGTTAAAGGACAAAAGAGTAACTAGGGAGAAAATATGTTGCTGGAAAAGTGCAGCAGGTCAGGCAGTATCCAAGGAACAAGAGATTTGACGTTTCGGGCATAAGCCCTTCTTCAGGAATTCAGCTCTGATCTCCCACATCTGCAGACCTCACTTTCTCCAGGGAGAAAATAGTGCCCCTTAAAGATCAGCAAGGCAGCCTATGTGCGGAACTGCAGGAGATGGGGGAGATACTAAAGAAGTATTTTGCATCAGCGTTTACTGTGCATGGGGATGTGGAAGATATAGAACGTGGGAAAATAAATAGTGACATCTTGAAAAATGCCCATGCTACAGAGGAAGAAGTGCATAAAGGTGGATAAATCCCTAGGATCTGATTAGGTGTACCCTAGAACTTTGTGGGAAGCTAGGGGGGGTAATTGCTGGGTTCCTTGCTGAGATATTTGTATTACCGAGACTCACAGGTGAGTGCCAGACTGGAGGTTAGCTAACGTGATGCCACTATTTAAGAAAGGTGGTGAGGAAAAGCCAGGGATCTATAGACTGGCGAGCCTGACATCAGCGGTGGGCAGGTTGCAGGAGATTCTGAGGGACAAGATTTACATGTATTTGGAAAGGCAAGGACTGATTAGAACTCTGGTTCTGGATTAGTGGTGCTGGAAACATCGATTTTACTGCTCCTCAGATACTGCCTGATCTGCTTTGCTCTTCCAGCACCACTAATCCAGAAACTGGTTTCCAGCATCTGCAGTCATTGTTTTTACCTGATTAGAAGTCAGTCAACATGGCTTTGTGCTTGGGAAATCATGTCTCACTAACCTGATTTGAGTTTTTTTGGAAAAGGTGTTGCATTTTGGAAAGGCAAATCAGGGAAAGACTTACACAGCAATGGTAAGGTCCTGCAGAGTGTTGTTGAACAAAGATCTTGGAGTGCAGATTCATAGTTCCTTGAAAATGGAGTCACAGGTAGACAGGATAGTGAAGATGGCATTTGGTATGCTTGCCTTTATTGGTCAGCGCACTGAATACAGGAGTTGGGAGGTCATGTTGCATCTGTACAGGACATTGGTTAAGACACTTCGGAATACTGCGTGCAATTCTGGTTTCCCTGTTATAGGAAGGATGTTGTGAAACTTGAAAGCAGTCAGAAAAGACTTACAAGGATGTTGCCAGGGTTGTAAGGTTTGGAGTTATAGGGAGAGGATGAATCGGCTGGGGCTATTTATTTTGGAGCATCAGCGACTGACATGTGACTCTGCAGAGGTTTATAAAACCATGAGGCGCATGGATAGAGTGAATAAGTCTTTTGCCTGGGTTGGGGGAGTCCAAAACTAGAAGGCATGGGTTTAAGGTGAGAGGAGAAAGATTTAAAAGGGACCTAAGGGGCAACTTTTTCACACAGAGGGTGGTACATATATGGAATGAGCTGCCAGAGGAAGTGGCGGAGGTTGGTACAATTACAACATTCAAAAGGGATCTGAATGGGTAGATGAACAAGAAGGGCTTAGAGGGATATGGGGAAAATGCTAGCAAATGGGTCGAGATTAGGTTAGGATATCTAGTCGGCATGGACGAGTTGGACCGAAGGGTCTGTTTCCATGCTGTACATCTCCATGACTTGGAAATATAGCACAGCTCCTTCAGTGTCATTGAGTCAAAATCCTGGAATTTTCTCCCTAATGGCATTGTGGGTCTACCTACAGCATATGGACTGCAGCAATTCAGGAAGACTGCTCACTACCCACTAAAGACGGGCAGTAAATGCTGGCCCAGCCAGCAACACCCACACCCCACGAGTGAGTAAAAACAATGGTCAATGATCTGCTATAACAAGTCTGGAGAGTAACTTACCCAGGAATCCCAACTGAGAGCTATCCACCATAAATTCTATGCTATACACTTCCAGAAGCTTGGGATCCTGGGGGACAAGTGACATTCACAATTACAGGTGAGCTCTGAAAAAACAACACTTGCATACAACATCAATCCATACGGATACCGTTCAAAGTATTTTCCTTTTCAGCGGAGTATGTCAACCTTTGACCATCACAAAATGACACAATCATCAGGCTCTCTCTGCTATCCAATTAACGATCTCAAACCTGATGCTGGAGAAGTTTGGGTCTGGAGGCATCAGTTGAGAAAGAAAAAGTTAATGTCACGTCCAATGACTGTTCTTCAGAGTTGTACTCAAAATGATAACACTGTTTCTGCCTCCACAGATGTAAACCAGATGTGGTGAGTTTCTCTAGCACTTTCTGGTTTTGTCTCAGTCTCTAGAATCTACAATATTTTGCTTTTTTTTTTAAAAGTCCATCAGATTCTGTGCTCCTCAGGATCTTTCAGTAAAAAATGAGGTCTGCAGATGCTGGAGATCACAGCCGAAAATGTGTTGCTGGTCAAAGCACAGCAGGCCAGGCAGCATCTCAGGAATAGGGAATTCGACGTTTCGAGCATAAGCCCTTCATTCCTGATGAAGGGCTTATGCTCGAAACGTCGAATTCCCTATTCCTGAGATGCTGCCTGGCCTGCTGTGCTTTGACCAGCAACACATTTTCGGCTCCTCAGGATCTTTCAACAACCCTGGCGAGATAGGCTGGGGTTTCATGAAATGTCCCCAAGTTTGAACCATCTCCGAGCACCACACACGAACAAAGGTCCCTTAGGCAAGGCAGCAAGCACTTAACCTACATCCCGACGACACTAAGCTGTTCCCATTACTGGTCAGGACTGCGCCGCATACATACCCTGCTAACAAGGGACAGAGTCTTACTCTCCTCCTGGTAGCGGAGGATGGAGACACTTTTCATGATGTCTGCAGCCATGATGAAATTCTTCACACTGATCATCTGGTGAATGTAGAGCTGAGTGTCAATGAACGCCATTCCAGTCAGGTCATTATCTTTCAGACTCCACAGGAAAATCTGCACAAGAGGCATTTTATCAATGGGACATCACTGTACAGAAGACCAAGAGGGAAAAATACTCAGTTCTTTCCAATTCTAAAATCTTAAAAGGTCTGCACCAGGAGCTGGTGAGTGCACGTGTCCTTAAAGGACCTTTAAGAATCATAACCCCTCCTTTCCTTTGGGGAAGGTGATGTCACAGTGGTGATATCACTCGACTAGTAATTCAGAATCCCAAGCTAATGTCTCCAGCAGTCAGGGCATTGAGTATAGGAGTTGAGATGACATGTTATAACTGGAGGAAAGGCAATTATGATGCGAATAGGCAAGATTAAGGATGTATAGGATGGGGATGGAAACTGCAGGGGATGGGCACAATTGAAATGTGGAGCTTATTCAAGGAACAGCTACTGCCAAGCAGGGAAGGAGTAGTCGAGTGAGGGAGCTGTGGTTTACTAAAGAAGTTGAATCACTTGTCAAGAGGAAGAAGGTAGCTTATATTAGGATGAGATGTGAAGGCTCAGTTAGAGCATTTGAGAGTTACAAGCCAGCAGGAAAGACCTAAAGAGAGAGCAAAGAGGACCCAGGAGGGGACATGAGACATTGCTGGCAGATAGGATAAAGGAAAGTCCTAAAGCTTTCTGTAGGTATATCAGGAATAATAAGAATGACTAGAGCAAGATTAAGGCCAATCAAGGACAGTAGTGGGAAGTGGTGCATGGAGTCAGAGGAGTAGGGAAGCCCTAAATGAATACTTTTTGCCAGTATTCACACTGGAAAAAGGCAATGCTGTGGAGGAGAATACTGAGATACAGGCTACTAGACTAGACGGGACTGAGGTGCACAAGGAAGAGTTATTAGCAATTCGGGAAAGTGTGAAAATAAATAAGTCCCCTGGGCCGGATGGGATTTATCCTAGGATTCTCTGGGAAGCTAGGGAGGAGACTGCAGAGCCTTTAGCTATGATCTTTATGTCATCATTGTCTACAGGAATAGCGCCAGAAGACTGGAGGATAGAAAATGTTGTTCCCTTGTTCAAGAAGGGGAGTAGAGACAACCCTGGAAATTATAGACTGCTGAGCCTTACTTCGGTTGTGGGTAAAGTGCTGGAAATGGTTATAAGAGATAGGGTTAATCACCATCTACAAAGGAATAAGTTGTTTAGGGATAGTCAATACGATTTTGAGAAGGGTAGGTCGTGCCTCACAAAGCTTACCGAGTTCTTTGAGAAGGTGACCAAACAGGTAGATGAGAGTAAAGCAGTTGATGTGGTGTATATGGATTTCAGTAAGGCGTTTGATAAGGTTCCCCCACAGTAGGCTATTGCACAAAATACGGAGTTTCAGGATTGAGGATGATTTAGCGGAAATCGGCCAGCTGAAAAAAAGAGGGTGCTGGTTGATGGGAAATGTTCATTCTGGAGTTCAGTTACTAGTGGTGTACCACAAGGATCTGTTTTGGGTCCACTGCTGTTTGTCATTTTTATAAATGAATTGGATGAGGACATAGAAGGATGGGTTAGTAAATTTGCAGGTGACACTAACGTCGGTGGAGTTGTGGACAGTGCGGAAGCATGTTACAGGCTACAGAGGAACATAGATAAGCTGCAGAGCTGGGCTGATAGGTGGTAAACAGAGTTTAATGTGGAAAAGTGTGAGGTGATTCACTCTGGAAGGAACAACAAACATAATGAGTACTGGGTTAATAGATCCCTGAAAGTTGCCGCCCAGGTTGATAGGGTTGTTAAGGCAGTATAGGCTGAGTTAGCTTTTATTGGTAGAGGGACTGACATGTGGAGCCATGAGGTCATGGAACAGCTGCTTAAAACTTTGGTGCAGCCGCACTTGGAAGTATTGAGTACAGTTCTGGTCACTACATTATAGGATGTGGAAGCTTTAGAAAGGGTTCAGAGGAGATTGACTAGGATATTGATTGGTATGGACGGAAGGTCTTACAAGGAAAGGCTGAGGGACTTGCGACTGCTTTCATTAGAGAGGAGGTTGAGAGGTGACTTAATTGGAAACAAAGATAATCAGAGCGTTATATAGGGTGGACAGTGAGAGCCTTTTCCCCCCATTGCTGATGGCTAACACAAGGGGAAATAGTTTTAAATTGAGGGGTGATAGATATAGGACAGATGTCAGAGGTAGGCTCTTTACTCAGAGTAGTAGGGAACGCCCTGCCTGCAACTTTAGTAGACTCACCAATCTTTAAGGGCATTTTAAATAGTCATTGGATAAATATATGGATGATAGTGGAATAGTGTGGGAGAGATAGGCTTCAGATTGGTTCCACAGGTCAGCACAACATCGAGGGCCAAAGAACCTGTATTGTTAAGTATGCAAGTTAGCTCGCTGAGCTGGAAGGTTTGTTTTTAGACATTTTGTCACCATACTAGGTAACGTCATCAGTGAGAGTCTCCGTGAAGTGCTGGTGGTATGTCACACCCCTCTATTTATAGGCCTTGGTTTCTTAAGGTGGGTGATGTCATTTCCGGTTCTTTTTTTCAAGGGAAGGTAGATCGGGTCTAAACCAATGTGTTTATTGATGGAGTTCTGGCTAGAATGCCATGCCTTTAAGAGTTCTTGTGTGTGTCTTTGTTTCACCTATACTGGGATGTGTCTGTTGTCCCAGTCAGTCGAAGTGGTGTCCTTCTCTGTCTGTATGTACAGAAATTAGTGATAGTGGGTTGAACATTCGTGAGGCCACTTTTGGAGTACTGCATATAGTTCAGGTCACCCTGCTCCAGGAAGGATATTATTAAATTGGCAAGGGTGCAGAAAAGATTTATAAGGATGTTACTGAGACTACAGCATTTGAGTTACAAAGAGGTTGGGCTGAAATGTGTTTCCCAGAAACGCAGGAGTTTGAGGAGTGAAGTTGTAGAGGTTTATAAAATCATGAGCGGCATAGATAAGGTGATTTAGCAAATGTCTTCTCCTTAAGATAGGGGAATTCAAAATTAGAGGACATAGTTTTAAGATGAGATGGGAAAGATTTCAAAGGGAGTAGGTACAGTTACAATATTTGAAACATTTGGACAGGTACATGAATATTAAAAGTTTAGAGGAATAAGGGCTGAGTTTAGATGGGGAAACCCGATCAGCTGGGAAAAGTTGGACAGAAGGATCTGTTTCCTAAGTGAGTGACTTTATGGTTATAATGTTCCAAAATGCTCAAATGCCATTTTGGCAGATCGTGAAAATTGAATTCAACATAGATCTGGAATAAAAAGCTCACATAAAAATCACAGCCATCTCCTGAACATCCTGTAGACTACTACTGACCAGAAACTGGCCTCGCCATAAAAATACAGTGGCTACAATAGGTCAGAGGCTGGGAATACTGCGGCGAGTATCCCTCTTGACTCTCCAAAACCTGCCTACCTTCTACACATCACAAGTCAGGATGTGAAGGAACACTCCCCACTTTCATGCACGAGTGCAGCTCAAACACACAAGAAACTTGACACCATTCAGGATATCGCAGCCCACTTGATTGACATCACATGCACAAACATTTAGACCTTCCACCACTAACACTCAATAGCAGCAGTGTGTACCATCCACAAGATGCACTGCAGGAATTCACTAAAGCTCCTTAGACAGCATCTTTCAAACCTACTACCACCTGGAAGGATAAGGGCACTAGCTATATTGTGAGGATCACCAGCTGCATGTTCCCTTCCGAGCTACTCACCATCCCGGAAATACATCACCTTTCCTTCAGTGCTGATAAGCCAAAATCTTGGAGCCCCCTTATCTACAGGCTTGTTGACCTACCTACACCAAATGGACTGCAGCTTTCAGGGCAATTCATTACCACCTTTTCAAAAGTAACTAGGAACTGGCTTTCAGTTGAACTAGAATGAGAGAATTATTAAAAAATCAGCCCAAGGAAGAATTAAATTTGGTCTCCTCTCTTGCCATAAAAATTTCCACATTTGCTGCATCAGCCTATTGGATATACAGATAAGGATTGATAATAGAAAACGTGCCTGTCCCCTCTTTGGGAGCGACTGAAACAATGAAGATGCTGTCATTGCATTGAGGGGGCAGACATGTTGTGGTTACCTTCTGTCCAATGGCTGAGACAAGGTAACCATTACAGTTACACAGGGCAGTCACAGGGCCTTTCTGCTCCTTCTCATACAGCACCTTGAACTTGTTCTTTGTCAGAGGCTGGCCAGGCTCAGGCACAACCTCAATCACATCAAGAATCAGGATCTGTAATGAAAGAATGAACGAAAATGGTGAATAGTTTTAACCCTGCTGTCGATAGGGGCATTTTGCTGAAGCTTTTCAGTATTGCACTCATCAGGGCAAACACATGTGGTGATGAGAATAAGACAAGCTTCTGGCAACAGCATTTCCTTCTTCAGCACTGCTCAAGTTCTCTATGACCAAATGATTGTGAATAAAGACTGTTGTTTGAAATCAGACTGAAATACAAAGTCCTGCTTGCTGATCTTATTTTCTGTGCTTTTCTACAGGATGTCTCACTGAACTCTTAGCTCTTGCTTTTCAATATTGTGGAATTTTAAAATTTTAAACTAGCAAAGCAATCGGAGTTACAGATCTGTTAGCCTGATTTCAGTAGTAGGGAGAATACTTGAATCTATTATAAAAAGGTTGACATGACCAAATAATGAGAAAGTTACAATCTAGTTTTACAGAGTCAACATGGATATATGAAGAGGAAATCACAACTGTCAAACTTGTTAGTAATTTTTTGGGGATGTTACTAGCAGAGTCAACAGGGTGGAACCAGTGAACGCAGTGTATTTGGATTATCAGGAGGTTTTTTGATAAAGTCCCACACAAGAGATTGACTAACAAAATGAAAACCGGAGTTGGGAGTTGTACTACCATGGATTGAGGAATGGTTAACCGGTAAAAAGCAGATAGTAGGAATAAATGGGCCACTGAGAAATGGGTAGACTATGAACCAGTGGGATATCGCAGGATTCAACACTCAGGCCCCAGTTGTTCACAACCTACATCAATGATTTGGATATGGCAGCCAACTGTAATATTTACAAGTTTGCAGGTGAAGGGAAAGTCACAAGAAGAATGCAGAGAAGCTTCAAAGAGGTTTATGTGTGCTGAATGGGTGGACAAGAGCCTGCCAGATGGAATATAATGTGGGTAAAGTATGAGGTTAATCACTTTGGTCAGAAGAAAAAAAGGCACAACACTTTCTTAAATGGTGAGACACTGAAGGATTGATGTCCAAAAGGACCCAAGGTATCCTTGTTCATTAGTCACTGAATAAGTATGCAGGTGTAGCAAGCAAATCAGAAGGCAAATTATAACTTTGCCACAAAGACAATGAGAGTACAGCAGCAAAGAAGTCTCACTTCAATTGTGTGGAACATTGATAAGACCACACCTGGAGTGCTGTGCACAGTTCTGGTCCACCTGCCAAAGGGAGAACATATTCGCCACAGAGGGAATGCAGCAGAGATTCATCAGACTGATTCCTGGGATAGATTTAGATATGTGGGGATGCCCCATGAGGAGAGATGGAAGAGTTTAGGGCTGTTTGCTCCTGTTTGTTGTTTTTCTGAGACACTGGGTTCTAACCCCCATGACCAAGGGAATCATCCTTTTTGCATCTACACAGTCTATCCCATTAAAACATTTTTTAAAGTTTCCATGAAACGGCCTTTTATTCCTCAAAACCCTAGAGGATACAAGCCTAGCTCACCCAATCTCTTACTGGGGTATCCCGGGAAAAAAGTCTGATGAACCTTTGTTGTACTACCTCTATGATGATAATATCTTGCCTGAGGCAAGGAGACCACACCTCTAAACAATTGAGACAAGATCTCTCTACTCATGTACTCAAACCCTCTCGCAATCAACGCTAACATTCCATTAGCCCTCCTAATAGCTTGCTGCACCTGCATGTTCACTTTCAGTGCCATAATGATACCTGGATTCCTTTGTACATCCATGCTTTCCAATTCCTCACCTTTTAAGAAGTACTTCAAGCTTCTTCAGTGTTGCTACAATTGCACTCATCCAGATAAATGGAGAGTATTCCATCATACCCCAGCATGTCTCTTGCAGAATCCCCAGCTCTAGCCTTTCTTGCAGCCACGATACTTGCACATGGAACATCCCAGGAGACAAACAAGTGCAAATTGCACAAACTGGCACCAACTTAGGTTAGGAAAAGCTCTATTGCTCTAGTATCAATATCTATCCGATCAGAGGCTAAAATCACTGCGGTATGCAAATATGCAGTCTCACAACTCAGAGCATTTCCATGTGATGCTTTTATTTTTACAACAGTTCCTTCACCTGAAACTGGTGCCACAGTCCAAAAATGTGCAGGTTAAGTGGATTGAAAAGCTAAACTGCCCTGTATAGTGTAGGGATGTGCAGGCTAGGAGGATTAATCATGGTAAATGTGGGGTTCCAAGAATAGGGTGAGTATGGCTGGGTCTGAGGGGGGTTGTTGCAGACTCAATGGGCCAAATGGCCTCTTTTCTCAGTGTAGGGATTATATAAATCTATATATTAAGATATGTTGACAGCACATATTTGTTGCAATTTGTTGTAGCAATCCAATGAGTTGCTACAAGTCATACAAATACTGATATCTGACTCACCCGGCCCCTGCACGTAACCTCCTCGCCCTGTGTCAGACACGTCCCCACAGCAATGTAACCCTTCAGTCCTGACACCGTCTCCTCACTCCTGAGCGACACAGTTTTCATGCAGGTTACATGTTCCCAGTCCTCCATGTCAATCCTACACAATTTAAAAAATTGGGAGTTAGAGGAACCGAACGGATAGAATGCCCAAATGGGAAATTGGCAAAGTGCTCCCATGTTTGTCCAAACCTCTGCTGCCTGCATCTGAACTGACAAAAACTGCCTGCCCATCATCACTATGCTCACTCACATTCTAGCCCAGTAGTGTCTCAATGCTAGGATTTTAACTCTTTTCTTGCAAAATTCCTCCGTTGCTTCATGCTTTCCCTATCCCAGTAACCATCTCTAGCCCTACAATCCTCCAAGATCCCTGTACTTCTCCAATTCTGGACTCTAGCAAACCGAAGACCATGGTACCACCACTTGCCTTCTGTTGCCTATGCTGAAGTTCCAATATAAAAGATTCTTGTTGCGGCAGAACTGTTGTTAAACTGCAACAGAAGTGGTGCCTTCTGCAGATCTTAAGGAGCTCAAGATTCGTTGGAGTGTGCACAAGCAGCCACTCTCATTGCATGCTCATCACCACAGCCTGCTGCTCATACCTGGCCCACTTTATATTAACAGCTGAGCTCTTCTACTCTGCCTGCTTTCAAGCTCACTATTTAATGGAACTCCCACTAAGGTGTGCTGTTCAAGTAATATTAGATTTTGTATCTGATTAAATTAACGGAGGGAACACCAGGACTTTCAGAACCCATTCTTTCCACTAGCCCCCACCTCAATGGGAATACTCCAGCGATCAATCCTCCTTTTAGTTCAAGGAATTAAACATTAAAATTAATGGCTGAAACAGGAAAACTGTCAAATTATCAATGACACAATTGTCAACAGCCCAACCAGAAAGCACTAATTCGAGATTTTCAAAACACTTTTCCACTGATAGCTGGAAATAACCGAGATTTTCAGGGGTTAAAGTCCTAGCCAACCAATAGGTTCAAATGCTCATACTTACACCTCGCCTCTACGATTATCGAATTCTTCTAACTTCCTGGAAAGGATTGAAAGAAAAGGGCACAAGAAGTGTTTCAGCTAAATTGGAACGGCATAAAAAACACAATTAACCTATCCAACATCAGAGATGGTCACCCTCCAAGCAACAAAAGCAGTCTGGAATGTTGTAACCCCTGAAAATATTAACAGAAGTCAAACAAACAGCCTTTGACTATGACATGGACTACAATAATTGAATAAACACAAAAGGAACTGTGAAGTTCTAAACATGTGAATGCAGCCACAGTATTAAAAAAGGTACACACTTAAGGGGACTGGAGCGGAGAAAGAGAAGGATATGCAAGAGGGAACACAAAAGGGTAAGGAGGGATGGTGGTGAATGTCAAGTGGAAAGCAGGGAGTCAGGAGGGTAGAGTTGTGGGTGAATAGAGAAAGTTGTAATCTAGTCAAGAGTGTGGTGCTGGAAAAGCACAGCAGATCAGGCAGAATCTGAGGAGCAGGAGAGTTGACATTTCGGGTAAAAGCCCTGCATCAGGAATTCCTTATGCAGGGCTTTTGCCCGAAACGTCGACTCTTCTGCTCCTCGGATGCTGCCTGACTTGCTACGCTCTTCCAGCACCACACTTTCGACTCTAATCTTCAGCATCTGCAGTCCTCACATGCGGAAAGTTGTATTCTAGTTTGGGCACTGAATTTCAAGGGAAGTTTTCTTCAAATATATAAGCCTTGCTCTAAGTGGCTGTCAACATTCCATCTTAAGTACATTGGCCCTGATACATGAAAACTGCACTTTATCATATTTACCCATTGCTAAGCTGCTGGATCCTATTATATTTCAAACATAGACGAGATTTAATCTGAAAATCAAGGACCAGAACAAGATAGATCTACTATCATTTGATGTCAATTACACCCTCAAGTGTAAACTATATTCACAAAACCAAGCCAAAGACACCTAGATCCACAATATTGTTAATCCACTGAACCTTAATGTTTAACTATGAATCTAACACTGAGCAGTCCAACACACAAATTCATCTAAAGAACAGCAGAAGACTTGGAACAAGTTTATGTCATTTTTTGCAGAGCTAAGTTTCTTTTTATTCAGTACATTGACGAACGAACGTTAGAGAGATATATCAAATAAGTGGTGTCCATACTTCGGTGCTTTTGCTAATACTTCAAATCAGACTGGTGTTTTAGTTTACCTAGTATTGGGAATGGCTTCCCAGCTGACGGGCGAGATCAATTGGATGGAGAACTTCTCCAACATTGGGTAGATATACCGGTCATCTGCCAAAAGAACAAGGTAACATTATCAAGGCATAAAGGCTTATTCGCTCCTACTAAAACCAATACGAAGCTGTTGTTCCCCTACCCATAAGTTCCAACTAAAGGACATAGATTCAGCCAATTTATTAGTACATATAATCAGATAGCTTTTCAGCACAGCTCATGTCCATTTCAGTGAAGCTGTTAAATGGTGTACTTGTGGTAACATCAATTCAGTTGGCGGGACAATAACGACTGCCTTGTGATGCAGAGTGACACCAGAAGGGTGGGTTCAATTCATATACTGACTGAGGTCACTAAGACCCACCTTCTTAACTTTGTTCCTCACCTGAGGGACAGCAGCTGTCGAAGTAAACCCATTATCTATCGATCTATCTCCCTCCCTCTCTAATGAGCAGCCCTATGCTCATCTGGGGCAATGGAAAACTTTTGCTTTGTTTCAAGAGGTCTACTTCATCAGTCTATTCTATTAGTCCTGCCCTACTGTCATTCCATGCACCCCCCTCCCAATTCATTCAGTTCCATTTTAAAGATGATTAGGAATCTGATTCTGCCTGTATGCATAGGCCAGACAATCCTGTGCATGAGAAAAAAAGATTTCCTAACATCTCCCTTTTCGTTTTGATAACGATCAATTCATGATAATGAGATCACTGGACCATCCTTATCTAATCATACCAATAACAAAAATCAACTGAATCAATAAAGTAATGATCCTGCTCAGTTTTGCCCATGTTGGCCAGTCAGGATTCACAACAAATTCAGCAAGCATTTCTGCAGTTGCACAAAAAAATCATGAAGGTTCAGGAGGAACTTGAAGAAAAATTTTCAGAGAGGGTGGAAAGCTGGAATGCACTGCCTGGGAGGGTAGTTGAGGTGGGAAATCTTAATCTTGAAAAAGAACGTGGTTGAGCACTTGAATTCTTCCTCCAGGACACAGATTACTGCACTGCTAAGCTGAAAGGACTAAGCTTACTCACCACGGTCAACACTCTCAAACTCTTTGTCTTCCCCTGTCATTTTCGGAATCCTATTACAAATCTCTGTTATGCTTGTTGTTACTGCATACACCTAAAGAAAAACACATTTTCACAATATCCATAAAGAAAACATTAGCTATTTGAAGAGATTAAACATCATAGTCAAGTCCCTGACTGTATGGAGAGGGGCAAAACATTAGACATGGTGTACTTGGATTTCCAAAAGACATTTGATAAAAGTGCCACAAGGAATACAAGATATGATCGCATAGTATGGGTGGAATGTATTAGCATGGACAAGGATTGGTTAGCTAACAAGAAGAAAAGTATAGGGATAAAAAGGGAACCTTAGTCAAGCTGTACAGTACAGTTCCACAGGAATCAGTGCTGGGACTTAAACTACATTATTAACAATCTATACCAACTATCTGGATGAAGGGACCAAGCATATGGTAGCTCAATATGCCAGCAAATAAGGGCAGGACTCACACACTTAATGGTAAGGTCCTGGGGAGTGTTGCTGAACAAAGAGACGGTGGAGTGCAGGTTCACAGTTCCTTCAAAGTGGAGGCACAGGTAGACAGGATAGCGAAGGTGCTTGGTATGGTTGTCTTTATAGATCAGTTCGTGGAATTTGGAATTGGGAAGTCAAGCTGCGGCTGTACAGGACATTGATTAGGTCACGAGGAGAAAGTGAGGTCTGCAGATGCTAGAGATTAGAGCTGAAAATGAGTTGCTGGAAAAGCGCAACAGGTCAGGCAGCATCCAAGGAACAGGAGATTCGACGTTTCAGGCATAAGCACTTCTTCAGGATTCCTGAAGAAGGGCTCATGTCCGAAACGTTGAATCTCCTGTTCCTTGGATGCTGCCTGACCTGCTGCGCTTTTCCAGCAACACATTGATTAGGCCACTTTTGGAATACTGACCGTAATTCTGGTCACCCTCCCATCAGAAGAATGCTGTGAAACATGGAAGAGTTCAGAAAAGATTTACAAGGATGTTGCAAGGGTTGAAGGGTTTGAGCCACACGGAGAGGCTGAACAAGTTAGGACTATTTTCTCTGGAGTAGTGAAGGCTGAGGGATGATCATTTAGGAGTTTAAAATCATGAGGGTCATATATAGGTTAATAAACAATGTCTTTTCCCTGGGCTGGGCTAAGTTCAAAACTAGAGGTCATAGGTTTAAAGCGAGAGATGAAAGATATAAGAGAGATCTAAGAAGCAACTTTTTCACACAGAGGGTGGTGTGTGTATGGAATGAGCTGCCAGAGGAAGTGGTGGAGGCTGGTACAGTTACAGCATTTAAAAAGGCATCTGAATGGGTATATGAATAAAAAGGGTTTAGAAGGATATGGGTCAGATGCTAACAAATGGAACAAGGTTTATTTAGGATGGATGAGTAGGACTGAAGGGTCTGTTTCTACGATGTACATCTCTATGACTGTATGACAAAGATAGAATAGAAATTAAGTTATGAAGAGGCCATTAAGTGTTTGCAAAGGGATGTAAATAGGTGGTAAGTTTAGCAAATTAAATTTAACAAAGGAAAATGTGAACACGTCTTCTTTAGTAGGAAAACAACAAAGCAGTATTTTTTTTTAAATCAGGACAGATTGCCAAACTCCAAGTGAAGGATCAAGGTACACTGCCATGTTCATAGTAAATGTGCTGCTGGAAAAGCGCAGCAGGTCAGGCAGCATCCAATTTGCCTGACCTGCAGTGCTTCCCCAGCAACGCATTTTCAGCTCTGATCACCAGCATCTGCAGTCCTCACTTTCTCCTAGAAGATTTTAACCTACTGCGAGGATGCCTTCTTTGAAGAAGCTCTCATCCTTGGATGCTGCCTGACCTGCTGCGCTTTTCCAGCAACACATTATCAGCTCTGATCTCCAGCATCTACAGTCCTCACTTTCTCCATGTTCATAGTAAGGTAGAATGGAGATACAGCAAATGATTCAGAAGGCATTCAATACCATTTATTGTATGGGGAATGGAATATAAAGTAATGTTTTGCTACAGTTGTGCAGGACCATTGATGAGATTACTCCAGAAGCACTATGTACAGTTTTAGTATCTTTAAGATTGGACATAATTATATTCGAAGCAGTTCTGATAAGGTTCCTTGGATCAGGGTGCAATCTTATGAGCAAAAGATAGACAGGCTTGCCTCCATCCTTTGAAGCCCATAGACTAAAAGCTTATTGTGTAATTGCCCTTTGTAGGAGACCCAGAACAAGGCCATTTGACGAGGCACCTCACAAAAGGTTAAGTCATTAGAGATCATGCCGTTGGAGTTAGAATATTGGTGTGGATAGAGGATTAGCTAATGGGCAGGAAACAGTAAGTGGAGATAAAGGGATTATTTTCAGTTTGGCAACGTGTAACCAGTTGGGCTCCACAGGGATCAATGCTAGGACCACAACTGACTTGGAGGAAGGAAATTTGAAGTCACCACAAAAATAGGTGGAAAGGCTAATTGCAAAAGGGATGCAAACAGTTCCCAGAGATATACTGATAGGTTAAGTAAGGAGGCAAAAAGTTGGCAAATGGAGCATTACGTATGAAAATGTGAAGTTGCTCATTTTTGAAGGGAGAACAAAAGAACATTTAAATCATCACTTAAATGGAGAAAAATTGCAGAAAGCTGCAATACAAAGAGACTTGGGAATACTTGTAAATAAAACACAGAAAGCTAGCACATAAGTGCAGCAGGTAATCAGGAAGGCTAATGGTGAATTTAAAAGAACAGAAACAACATGACCTGAGCCACAAGAAGTGATGGAACAGTGGCCCCTATTTCATGCGAATTTAAGTGTAGGGAAGTCTTAGTCCGTCTGAAAGACCCCACATTGTGTCCAACCTGTCAAGTCTCTTCAGGATCTTGTATTTTTCAGATTTGAAGATTGTCACACGAGTCTAGCTCAAATATTCTCTGCAGCGTCATAACCCAAGGCTGCAACCCAACTACCAGCCATTGTGAGCAAGTGAACATTGTTAGAAAAATGTTCACAAATGCACAGTTACAGTTTACTAATATCTCAGTAACACGAGCAACAGAGGTTAGAGGCCAATTATACAATGCCTTTACTTGATGAGACGTACGGAGAAAACAAAGCAAAATTCCAAATAAGGCATTGTTTCTCACCTTAGTTTCCACATGATAAGACACATAATGTGCAGTACAACGTAGTGGGATCTTTCGAACTGGCCACGGTGCATCATAAGACAAGTACGTTGGTAACACACTGATTCGAAGGTCACCCTTTGAAAAGTTGGATTATTAAATGAGAAAATACAAATAGAGGAGTCTTTCAATGCATATGTTCTGAAACTGAACCTCACTTTCAATAACGGGTGAACAGTTACATTAATGTTTTTGACAAGCTTATAGTAACAGGCAGTTTAGATGCACCATTCCCCAATGGATCAATCTATGAATGGTCTCTGCTGTGTGTCATTGGGTATATTAACCAATTATCCAAAGGACATAGGCAGGGAGTATTTTGTTTGGTTAACTGAATTCTGGAGAATCAAACGCTGGATAACAGTTGAGCCAAACATCGGGATCTTGCGATCTGGCAGGATAATCCGATGTGCGGATAATCAAATGCCAGATAATCAAGGTTGCTCTGTACTGGCTTGCATAACTCCAACTTCATTTCCTACAACTGAACCACAACTCTGATGTTAGGGACTGGGACACAGATGTAACCAAATGACATTTTCGGGACACTGCATACATGTGGATGTGTGAGTGTACTGCACTGGGATCAGCTTAAAAGCTCTCCATCATGAAACAAGCTGCTAGCACTCAACTGTCCAGTCTCTCAGATGAGGAAGTCATTGAGGAGGAATGGCATGAGGTGGTGAAAAAGTCAAGGGCATAGCTTTTAAGTGAGAGAAAAAAAACCTAAAAAAAAGGACCTTTGGGTTAATATTTTCATGCAGAATGCCAGGGAAAGTGGTGGAGGTGGGTACAATTAGAACATTTAAAAAGCATCTGGATGGGTATGCAAACAGGAAGGATTCATAAGGATATGGGCAAGATGCTGGCAAATGGAACATCATCATATTGGGGTGTTCTGTCTCCACGCTGTGTGACTCTATTTTATGACACACTGACAGAGTACATAGGATTTGAATCCAGACCTTTCTGGTCCAGAATACTCAATTGTTTCAGAAAACAATTACAAAGCATACAAGAAAAAATAATCAATTCTTTCCCTAATGGCTTATTTACAGCACGTGACTGCAGTAGCTCAACACGACAGCACACCACCACCTTGTCAAGACAGGGGTAATAAATGCTGGCCAGCCAGTGACATCATGTCTCATGTGAATAAAAGATCAGCTAGCTTAGAAACAACCACACCTTTTCAGAGGGATGAAATGAAGGATCTCTGTATTAAATGCTACACCAGATAGCACCTTTGCTCATAAGGACACTGGGGAGCTTTTATGTTTTGCAACTTAAATTATGTTTAAGAAAATACTTTCTAATCAGAAAAAGTGTAATGCCTTTCTCCCCCCGCAGTGACGATGCTGTCTCTCCTACCTGCTTGTTGAAGTACAGGAAGCCTTTTGGACAGTTAACATTGTGGAAGGGTGCAAACGATTCGATTGGCCCATCAACTGTCATAGGGTGCAAGCGCAAAGCCCCTCGCGAAGTCATGAACAACCAATGAGGAGATGGACCACAAATAAATACCTAGGAGAGAGGAAAAGTTAACAATGCACTGAATCTGGTACTACGGCATCACTCAAAGCAGGTGGGCATTTTCTAAGAAACAGCAGCCCAGCTGACTGACACCACATCCAACATTAGTGTGGCAGAATTCTGCAAATTCTACAAACCATACACTTCAAGTCTCCTTCATCAGTAACTTCCAATCCTGCAACCACGACCACAATGGCCACAGGTACAAGCAAACATCAGAGCTTCGGTCTCCCCTCCAAATCACATCACCTTTCAGTGCAGCCTTCCTTACAGGTCTGTGGGTGCAATCCAAGTGCTCAAGGCAGCAAGCCCTCACCTTCTCCAGGGCAATTATGAATAGTGAATGAATGCTAGCCTAGCTAGCAATGATCAAATGCCGAGAATTATTTCTTTTAAAAAAAAAACAAGTGGAGATTTCTTGTAAGTGTGATGGGAGCTTGAACATCACAGAGTTACCCTGGGTCAGAACAACAGAAATTTCTTAATTTCATTATTGGTTCCCAGCCAGAAATTTCGGTATCTAACCATCTGAAACCTGCAATGCTAAGCTGGTTAGACAGCACCTGCTGAGAGAATGAAAGAATCAGCAGTTTATATCCTCCTAACAGAATCTGCCTGAACTGCTGCATGTTGCCAGCACTTTTTCATTGTTGGAAATCAAAAATATCGGCATGATTTTGTTTTTGTTTCCACAGAAGATACAACAAACTCCCCATGGGCCCTGCAGCTTTTAGAAATGTTCATTTCCATTCTAGCTCATCATGTTCACTTAAAGAAAAAAAAAGACATTTGTCAAAATGTTTGACAGCAGAATATGAATGAATCATTTCTTTTTATATTATAATTTGTTGTGAAGTCAAGATATCCTGAAAGTCCCTCCCTAATGGCATCATGGGTCCACATAGAGCACATGGTCTGCAGCAGTTTAAGTGGTTTACCATTGGCCAGCCAGTCAGGCAGGCAAAAGTGAGGACTGCAGATGCTGGAAACCAGAGTCTAGATTAGAGTGGTGCTGGAAAAGCACAGCAGGTCAGGCAGCAGCCGAGGAGCAGGAAAATTGAGTCAGTAACATTCACACTGTATGAGTGAATTAAAAATAAAATTACAATCAATTCCCAAACAGCAAAATCCGACAAACTGCAACTGTAAATTTAAGTGATGTTTAAGGACAGATATTGATTGGATATCAGGGAGAATAGCCTGCTCCTCTTCAGCAGGCAATCCTTCCAACTACCTTAGCTTCAACAATGCAGTGGGATCTGAGCCAGATGATGCATCCTCTTGTATAGATTAGAAAATTGGTATAGCATAATGTACATTATATTGTTCAAAGAAAGCTATTCTAAAGATGCAGGAAGAATGACTCCAAATTATTTATAGTTGCTCTTACCCCTGAGTATCCAGAAATATCTTCAAAATAGCGGAACCGAGCAACCCTTGCTTTCGGAATAACCTGCTCCTCTCCTATGGCAGTCTCAACCTTCTTGTCTTTCTTGGATTGTTTGATCTTCTTCTCTCTGAAGTTTATATTATGTGGCACCTGGAAAGGAAACACAAAGAGAAAATATCTCAAGACATTGTCAATCATTAAGTAAGGGCTGTCATCAGGACAAGAGCAGCTTTAATATGTAGTAGGCATTTCCTAGTCTTCACATCACTCGTCAATGTTTGTATACTCGCTAGCATCATCACAGACCAAGGATCAAGTGATACTGATGTTATATGAGGCTGGTTGTTATCATCATTATTAGTGGGGACGTGCTGATGTTGTAGGATTTTGTGGACCGGCTTCCCCCCGTTTTTTATTTTTATTTTTTTGGTGGGGTTCGTCCGGTCCTTGTCTCGGTGGAGGATCTTGTCGCACCATCGACGGTTTATGCTCACTTGTCATTGAAGAGTTGTAAGAGTTCAAGTGTCAGTGACAGAGTGAGTCTTGATGTCTTCTGGGTGAACGTATCGTATCTTTCGATGCCAAGGAAATTCATGAGACGTTATTCAAATCCAGCCACTCACCGCGTGCGCCCATCACGAAGCCAAAGTATTTGGGGTCCGCGCCTCCCGTCGTTCCCTGATCTCGGCATTAAAGGTGTTTATATTTCTCTTGTTTCTCTCGCCATGCTGTCTCCAGTGCTTTACTATCATTCTCATACCGCACTGTGACATCTACAACCGCGATCTTCTGGCCTTTTCTAAATACGATTCGGGCTTCCGTGGGGAACCGTCTTTGGCAAACAGCCTGGGCTCCACGTACGATGTCCAGCTGTACTTACTGACTTGCTTCTGCAACTGGTCAGCGATCTTTTTCACGAGTGGGCAGCTTCCCGAGATGTGTGATATGGTCTCACACCTTCGGCAGTTTGTTTCAGTTTGGCCGTCCCCTAGATAATGTGGTTCTTGTCGGGTACAGGTTACACTGCAAGAACACGCTGTTAACGAATCTAGAGGATTTTTGTTGTACTCCGGCTTTTGTCCAAGAATTAGAGATCTTGTCATCTCTGAAGTACTGGATGCCTGCTCCTTGACATTCCAAGCTTTTGCCATTTTTCGAATTCCCACTCCCATGCCAGCATACCTATTTTGTGGTTTTGGTCGCCCCGTGTTTGCCTCCTGGAGTGCAGGCATGATGTCTTGGACGGCAGTCATCGGGTCAATTTCCCCTTCGCCGCTGCTGCGGTTACTGGGTTGGAAATTTTCAATTTCCTTGAGGACCTTGAGCTTGCGCAGTCCCACAACGGTCTCTGTGCTGCTCTCTCCTTAATATTGAAAGGAGGCCCGAATGATGACATCACTGGACATGTCTAGTGCCTCGCGTTTGCGGACAATCGCGGATGGGATTTGCACCTCCAGTTTTGGGACGCCTAGACTGCTGTTCCTGTTGCTAGCGTATAGCACTCCGTCTGCGGTATGAGGTGGTAGGTGTAGGAATTCTTTGGTGGTGTTGCGTATTATTTGGTCCAGCTTTATGAGAGTAGCTTGTGACACTTCTGTCAGGATCAGATGGAAGTACAATCAGGGGATGGCATGTATCTTTAAGATCTCCAGCCGTTGTCGTGGTCGGAGAGATGCTGCCTGCATTCCTTTAACCCAGGACTTAAGCTTCTCCTCCCACTCCCCTTCTGCCACACCTGCCCATGGATCGATCCCGGCACCCAGGTATTTCTCTGTCTAGCCTGGGGGTATGTAGGCTATGGATTCGTCCCACAGTTTCCAGTTCACGGAGTGATTGTACAAGAAGGTTTTCCTTTTAAAAGTGAAGTAGAATCCCTTCGTCTTCACTGTGTTAGTACTGAGGCCAGTATGGTCGCAGTATGCCTGGTACAGCTTTAGGTTCCTAGCCATACCCGTGTGAGAGTCGCTTAGAAGGGCAATGTCACCCGCGAAGGCCAAAGTCGAACAGTTGACTCTTCTGTCACCCAGGGGCAGGGAGAGCCCTGAGTTGGCCCTCCCCAGAGAGCACACCAACAGATCCAAAGCGATGTTAAATAATATTGGTGAGAGTGGGTCGCCTTGTTTTACACCCCTCTCAATAGTTATTGGGGTTGTTAAGTTTCCGTTCCCCTCCACCACTGTTGTGTTGCCAGTGTATAACCTCATCGCAGACCTCAAGGCTTTGGGTAGTTTCACTCTTTACAAAGATTTGATCAGTAGCTCGTGCCCAACTGAGTCGAACGCTTTTGCTAAATCAACAAAGACAACTGCAAGGTCTTCCTATCTAGTAAGCAAGTAAAATTAGGAAATGCTGGAAAACTTCCACAAGTAGCACAGCGTGTAGAACAGGGCTCAGTGGTTAGCAATGCTGCCTCACAGCACCAGGGACCTGGATTTGATTCCACTCTCCGGCAACCGTATGTGTGGAGTTTGCACATTCTCCCCATCTCTGAATGGGTTTCCTCCGGGTGGTCTGGTGTCTTCCAACAGTCCAAAGACGTGCAAGTTTCGTGGATTAGCAATACTAAATTGCCCATAGGGTCCAGGAATGTGCAGGCTAGGTGGATTAGCCATAGGCCATGCAGGGTCACAGGGATAGGGTAGGTCTGGATGGGATGTTCTTCGGAGGAGCGGTTGTGGATTCAATGGACCAAATGACCTCCTTCCACATTGTAGGGATTCTAGAATTCCATGAGAGAAGGACGGAACTGTTCAGGTCAACAAATTTTCCTCAGAACAGATAAGAGTGAGATCATCAGCATAAACCACAAGTCAGGTTCTTACTTCAAAGCGTGCAGACAAGTAAATTCCAACGACAGATTAAAAAAAACACTAATTTTGAGCAGTGAAGAGAAAATGGATTAACCAGCAATGGAGTGCGTGTGAAAATGAACAGGGTTATTCAACCTCAAAACAGGTGCTGGAGGTGGACAGGTTAGATTATGATGCAATAGAAACTGCATTTATCTAATACCTTTCATAGTTTCAGAACATCCCAAGTTGTTTCACAGCCAATTAATTAGATTTGAAATGCTGTCATGCAAGGAAACAAGGCAAGACATTTGCACATAGCTTGGGTATTATGATCAATTACAGCAATAGAGTACTCAGTTTGATGGCACAGACTGAACCTGAAGTCAGCAATCTGTCAATGTGAAACCTTTTAAATAATAAAACCTGTCATTAAAAATCAATCAACATCCAAGCGCTTTTAATCAGATATATTCACTGAAAGAAGCGATGACAAGTGAGTTATTTAAGGATTGCTTTGTCAAAGATAGTTTGCATACCTTTTTAAACCGAACTTTCAGATTGTTCTGGCTTTGCTGCGCGTCGTAGGAAAAGGCCTCATAGATCAAAAGCTCTTGTTCCACGTGAACCTGCAGCAAATACCAAAGAAAATTAGTGATCTGTTCATGGGGCCAACAGACGAAGGGATCCAGGTCTGACACCACCTGAAATCTACAAAATTAAAACATGAACTGTATGATGTTTACTTTGTTATTTAGAGGAACGTATCACATTTATTTTGAAACATTTCTTTCTCTTTTGCCTAGTCTGGTGGCTAACCGATAATAAAGAAATTTAGCACCAGGGAACAGGAAAGAGGAAAGAATTGGCCATGACGATGATTAAATGACTGGAGATGGAATTTTAGTAAGCACATGATCAAACACAAACAGAAACAAATGGCAAAGAAAGGAAAACAAAAACAAAATCAGATTCATGGGATAAGAACAGCATCTTCCAGACAGACAATCCAGGAAAGGTGAGCAATCCTGAAAAGAGAAAGATAGCGAACTCGCTGGCCTTTCTCGTCTTGTCCACTTCGACTGCTATCAGTTTCCCTTTTTGCGTTTTCTCTGTCCTTCACTTAATTTCACTGAATGTTCCCTGGCTCAGAACCTCTTTACAAGCTGCTCACCTCACGGCTCTGATGCAAGATCTCCAACCTGAAACATTAACCCAATCTTCCTGCCAGCCCTGCTCAGATGCCTCCAGTACCATTCTTTTTTAATTTCAGATATGCAGTGTCTTCATTATTCCATGCTGGACTTGGGTTGGCCAGCACAGTACAGACGAGACAACTGAGTCTCTTGTGCTCAAGAAACCTCAGCATTGTGTTCCAATGGGCCAGAACACATACAAATAGAGTATTAATTAACATGCTCATCACAATGATACAACCTCTTGCTTACCAGAAGGAAAGGCCTTGTTTGCCGATTGCCAAGCCCAACCAGTAGGACTTCTCTTACTGCTGGCATCTCCGTCAAGCGGGCAAATTCCTCCTTCTTTATCTCTCCCTGTGTCATGTGTTGACCAGAAGAGCTATCCACCAAGACACGCTGACCCACAGGGAAATTCTTAACCAAGAAGACCAAGCGCCAGTCAGGCAGCTGGTATATCTATGGAGAAGCACAGGACAGTCAAATCACAACCATTGTATCATGCTTTCAAGGTCAGTCCATTAAACAAAAAATGCACTGCTGACCTCTGAATTTCATTATTCAATTTAATACCTAGGATTTTAATGTTCCAAAATGTTTTTAAAAAGGGACTTATAACACTGACTTAAAAGGTTACAGGCACTATCTGACCAACTTAAGTTGACCAAATTTCATCAAACCAAAATGGATTAAACAAAAGACAGTTTGAAAATAATATGTTATCCAAAGGCAATGAAGTTAGTCAACCTCTCCCTTGATCTTTGGAAAAGCCCTCTTCTCCCATGTGACTTACAGCTTTATGAGAATCTTCACATTAGGGAGGAGATCATCACCTACAGTTAGAAACACAAACATAGAAAATAGGAGCAAGAGGCCATTCGGTCCTTCAGGCCTGCTACGCCATTCATCACAGCCATGGCTGACTGTCCAACTCAATAGCCTAATCCAGCTTTCTCCCTTTGATCCCATGCACCCCCAGGTGGAATGTCTAGCTGCTTCTTGAATATACTCAATGCTTTGGCATCAACTACTTCCTGTGGTAATGAATTCCATAGGCTCACCACTCTGTGGAATGTCTCATCTGCATCCCAAATGGTCCAACCAGAATCCTCAGACTGTGGCCCCTAGTTCTGGACACATCCACCATCAGGAACATCCTCCCAGTACCTACCCTGTCTAGTCAATAGACAATAGGTGCAGGAGTGGGCCATTCTGCCCTTCGAGCCTGCATCACCATTCAATATGATCATGGCTGATCATCCTTAATCAGTATCCTGTTCCTGCCTTATCTCCATAACCCTTGATTCCACTATCCTTGAGAGCTCTATCCAACACCTTAAATGAATCCAGAGACTGGGCCTCCACTGCCCTCTGGGGCAGAGCATTCCACATAGCCACCACTCTCTGGGTGAAGAAGTTTCTCCTCATCTCTATCCTAAATGGTCTACCCCGTAACATCTCAAAGTTTGCCGATGATACCAAGTTGGGTGGGAGGGTGAGCTGTGTCCTCTGGTTCAGCACTCACCCATCAGCAGAAACATGCTTCCTGCCTCCAGAGTGTCCAATCCTTTAATAATCTTATATGTCTCAATCAGATCCCCTCTCAGTCTTCTAAACTCAAGGGTGTACAAGCCCAGTCGCTCCAGTCTTTCAGCGTAAGGTAGTCCTGCCATTCCAGGAATTGACCTCGTGAACCTACGCTGCACTCCCTCAATAGCCAGAATGTCTTTCCTCAAATTTGGAGACCAGAACTGCACACAATACTCCAGGTGCGGTCTCACCAGGGCCCTGTACAACAGGGTCCTGTTAGAATTTAAGTACTTATGGAGATTCCCCCACCCACCGCAAACAATCCTAACCTAGTCAATCTCTCCTCATATCTCAGTCCTCCAAACCAGACAGCAATAGCATTCTTCCTCAGAAAAGGAGGCCAAACCTGCACACGATATTCTCGGTGTGGCCTCACCACGGCCCTGTATAACTGCAACGATATATCCCTGCTCCTGTACTCGAAACCACTCGGGTGCCTACCTTCAGCAACTGGTGCACAAGGACACCCAGGTCCCACTGCACAGTCCCCTCTCCCAATTTACAGCCATTCAGGTAGTAACCTGCCTTGCTTTTGCTTACAAAGTGAATAACCTCGCGTAATCCCAATTAATCCAACGCCATTGATTTGCCCACTTACATAACCTGTCCAGATCAGGCTGAAGGATCTCTACATCCTCATCACAGCTCACCCTCCCACCCAACTTGGTATCATCGGCAAATGTTGAGATGTTACATTTTGTTCACTCACAAAAATCATTAATATATGATATGAATAGCTGGGGCCCCAGCACCGATGCACGTGGCACGCCACTAGTTACTACCTGCCGATTTGAAAAGGACTTATTAATTCCTATTCTTTGTTTCTTCTCTGCCAACCAGCTTTCTATCCATCTCAATACACTTCCTCCAATCCCATGTGCTTTAATCTTGTGCAATAATCTCTTATGTGGGACTTTGTCAAATGCTTTCTGAAAGTCCAAATATACCTCATTGACTGGCGCCTCCCCCCCACCAGTCAACTCTACTAATTACATCTTCATAGAATTCTAAGGGTTGTCAAGCATGGTTTACCCTTCATAAATCCATGCTGACTCTGTCTGATCTTGCCAGTATTTTCTAGCTCCACCACTCTGAAATCCTTGATAATAACTTCGAGAATTCTCCCCACTACTGAGTTACCAAGCAAGAACACTGAACTCAGAAGATGGAATATACAAATACGTTGTTATCTCCAAGAAGCTTTCTTTGTGGCAGAGCAAATAAAGTATAGATTTTTTTTGAGTACAGAACTGAATACAGCTGGGAAGCTTCTCTGTCTCTCTGCATGGTTACAATGTCATCTGGAAAGAACAATCAGGAAACTGAGAACTTAAAAGTTAACTTCAAATATTTGCTACTTTTCACTGCTCAAATAATCGTGGTCCCAGACACTGCATGTTATATTCCTCTATCCTCCTTTCTTGCTCTAGCAGTGAGCAAGAGCTTAGTACAATAGCAGCTGGTTGCACGGTTAGGGATTGCAAAAAAAACCCACTAAATTAATTAAAGCTTAACAAAGCAATGGATATGACTTACACTCCAGCAACAAGGCAACTGATACATGAGGTAATTCCACAAAAAGTTTGACAACATCTGGCCTAAACAGAACAGTGGGTGGGAGAATTGCTCCCTCCTTATCTTTGACCCAATGATAAATACACAGGGCTCGGGGAATAAATTAGGGGAGATGAAAAGAAAAATTAAGTAGCTCTTTTGAAAAACAGTCATGGAATCAATGGGCTGTATCACCTCCTCCTGAGCCAAGAATCTAAGATTGAGATTTAGCAGCACTCCCTCATATTATCACACCTGAAATATCTTTACTGATACAATGACAGCAAAACGTAGGTAGAAGCAGCTTTTAACTGTATTGTCACCAGAAAGCAAGTGCCTTCCCATCTCTTATACCATCTCAACTTGATCTGGAGGCATGGATCACAATGCTCACCTCCATGACACCATTCTCCCTCACCAGCATGCACCAGTTGGTGGGTTCTACTTTAAGGTGAGAGGGCTCTTTTTCAGCCGTTGGCACAGAGCTACGGTTAGGTTCCTCTTTGGGAGGGCTGAAGAGTGCCGAGCCAGACTCTCCATACAGCATCTCCTCTTCATCATCCACTGTGGTACTGTAAATTTGAAACAAAACACAAACTCTTGGATGGGAACAATAACATTAATTAACATGTTAAATTTGCAGAATATGAACCATTAGTGTGTTTTGAACCTAGTTCCTGTTATTAATGGACAATCAGATCCCAGTATGAAATTTGGCTTGATAGACCATCTACATTTCTGTTTATTTAACAGTGGTCATTCACGGAAAAACAGGCAGAGAAGGCTACAGTTTCTTTTACAATTAAACTGAAATTTGTTTCTCAAAAAAACAAGCTAAATATAGAACACAGTTTAAAATATCTTTAAATACACAGCAAAATAAATTCTAACCTACTCCCCAACATCCTCACTTAAAATCCAGAGAATTAACCTTCTACATCAAATTGTTTGGAACAACTTTTGGGGTGGCTCAGTGGTTAGCACTGTTGCCCCTCAACACCAGGGAGCCAGGTTTGATTCCAGCCCCGGGGACTGTGTGGAGTTTGTACATTCTCCCAGCGTCTGCATAGGTTTCCTCAGGGTGCTCCAAAAGAGGTGGGGATTAGGTGAATTGGCCAAGCTATATTGCCCATAGTATTCAGGGATGTATAGGTTAGGCGCATGAGTCAGGGGTATTTGTAGAGGAATAGATTTGGGTAGGATACTCTTCAGAGGGCCTGTTTCCACACTGTAGAGATTCTAATTCTGTACTCAACCTCTCCCCAGTTAGAGTCATACAGCATAGAAACAGGCCCTTTGGCCTGGCAAAAAACACAAGTATACTAATCCTATTTACCTGCACTTTGTCCTGGCATTTTAAGTACTCGTCTAGATATTTCTTGTTGTGATTGCTGCTTCCACCACCCCTCTGGCAGCATACAAAGGAACCTCGATTATCCGAAGGACATGGGGAGTATTTCATTCAGTTAATCAAATGCTGGATGACATTGCAATCTTGCCGGATAATCCAATATTTGGACAATCAAATGCCAGATAATCGAGGCTCCTTGGTTTTCCCAATTTCTACCAGCCTCTGGATGAAAATCTCTTTTTCTCAGATCTCCTCTAAACCATTTACTCCTCACAGCAAACTTACACCCTCTGGCCTTAGACAGATCTGCTATAGGGAAGAGATTCTCAGAAGCTACTGTGTATACCTCTCTGAATTCTCTATACCTTAATCAGAACCTGCCTCAGCCTCCTCTGCTCCAGGAAGAACAAAGCCAATCTATCCAGTCTCTTCTCATAACAGATGTTTCATCCCAAGCAACATCCTGGTGAATTTCCTCTGCATCCTCTCTAAAGCAATTACACACTTCCAATAGCGCGGCAACCAGAACTGCATACAATATCCCATCCATGGCCTAATCAATATTTTATAAAGTTACAACAAGATCTCTTTGCTCCTATATTCTACTGGCGAATGAAGACAAGCACCCAGTATGGCTTCTTCACCCACCCTGTCTACCAATGCTAACAGCTTCAAAGATCTACGGACTTGCACACGAAGGTCTCTTTGTCCCTCAGTCCCCTGCAGGGTCCTACCTTGCATTGTCGATACCCTTCCTTTATCAGACCTCCCAAAGTGCATCACCTCACACTTATTGGGATTAAATGCCATCTGCCATTACGGTCCAATTTACCAGCTGATCAATATCAGAATGTAGCCAGAGACCATCCTCCTCACGATCAACAACTCAAATGTTCAGGTCATCTGCAAACTTACTAAGTATACCTCCTAATTCACATCCAAGTCGTTAACCTTTCTAACAAACAGTAAGGCCCTAGCACTGCTCTTATGCTATACTGCTGGTCACAGGTTTACAATTACAAAAACTACCTTTCACTATTACCCTTTGGCTATTATTCGTAAGCTGCTTTGGATCCAATTTGCCAACTTGTCTTGGATCCCATGGGTGCTTATCTTTTGCACCAGCATTTCACATGGGACCTTATCAAAGGCTGTACTGAGTCCATATAAACCACATCAACAGAACTACTGGGACAGGGGAGTCCAGAACTAGAGGGCATAGGTTTAGGGTGAGAGGGGAAAGATATAAAAGAGACCTATGCAGCATCTTTTTCACAGAGGGTGGTACGTGTATGGAATGAGCTGCCAGAGAAAATGGTGGACGCTGGTACAATTGCACACTTTTAATAGGTATTTGGATGGGTATATGAATAGGAAGGGTTTGGAGGGATATGTGCCGAGTGCTGGCAGATGGGACGAGATTGGGTTGGGATATCTGGTCGGCATGGACGGGTTGGATTGAAGAGTCTGTTTCCATGCTGTACATCTCTATGACTTTACCCTCATTAATACATTTAGTCACATTTTCAAAAGCTCTTAAAATTAGTCAGACAGGATCTCCCTCTAATAAATCTATGCTGACTATCCCTGATCAATCCCTACCTTTCCTCAATTTTTCCAATAATTTCCCTATCTCTAATGTCAGACTAACTGGTCTATAATTACCTGGCCTATCCCTGCTATCCTTATTGAACAAAGGAACTATATTAGCTATCCTCCAATCATCTGGCACTTCACCTGTGGCCACTGAAGTATCAAATCTCTCTGCCTTGGCCCCCTTGTCTCCTCCTTTGCCTCCAAAAGCAGTCTGGGAAGCATCTCATCAGGCCTCGAGGATTTATGTACCATTTCACCTGGTTCAACATGTTCTCGATCCTTATCATCCTCAATCAAAGCAGATTAGATTACATTAGATTCCCTACAGTGTGGAAATAGGCCCTTTGACCCAACCAGTCCACACCGACCCTCTGAAGAGTAACCCACCCAGACACATTTCCCTCTGACTAATGCATCTGACACTATGGGCAATTTAGCATGGCCAATTCACCTGACCTGCACATCTTTGGACTGTGGGAGGAAACCGGCAAACCTGGAGGAAACCCACGCAGTCAGTCGCCTGAGGCTGAAATTGAACCTGGGACCCTCATGCTGCGAGGCAGCAGTGCTAACCACTGAGCCACCTATCTCTGTTTGACAGAGTTAGTAAGTGATGGGTAATGTGCCCCTTACCTCATGTTAGTAATCATGGTTTCCATTTCTGACTGGCTACCTTTCATAGTGTCCTCCTTCATAACAGACGCACGGCTCTCTGTGGTAAACATTCCACTGATATCTCGGTACGCACATAGGGCAATCACCTTTGATAACTGAAAGTGACAGTAAAATGTGCAAAATCATCAGCCAATTCAACTACCAGATGATGCAATGTAGAATCCTGGAGACAAGTAGTATCTGACAAGAACACTAACTCAAACCGTACAACCACAAAGTGTGAGCAGTGACCAACTGCGAAAATATTTTCCTCATTGCACTGCCAGTTCTTCTGGCATTTAATACAAATCTGTACCGTCAGGTTACCAACCCACCCACAACTAACTTAACATAGACTAGAAATTCAGCTTGGCACCTCCCTGTTCTATGTATCAGCCAAGCAATTCAAAAGCAGTGCTTGGACAAGACTGAAAAGAGTAGGAGCAAAGAAAAGGTGGGTCTAGAAGCAGTCAGTGAGCAACTTCAATGTTCGAGTTTTCATACCCTTTCCTAGATCGTTGCCACGATGTGGAGGTGCCAGTGTTGGACTGGGTGGACGAAGTTAAAAATCACAACATCAGGTTATAGTCCAAAAGGCTTATTTGGAAGCACTAGCTTTCGGAGTGCTGCTCCTTCATCAACCACCTGATGAAGGAGCAGCGCTCTGAAAGCTAGTGCTTCCAAATAACCTGTTGGACTATAACCTGATGTTGTGATTTTTAAACTTACATTATTGAGCAATTAAAGGAGATAACACATTTCAACATGAGTTTAGATTCGAAAAGAAACAGGTTGAGGATAGGGGACTAGATGCATCTTGAGGCTTTTTGTAACAACACATATGACACAATACTTTGAAGAATTGCGAACTAATGTTGGACTTTACAAAATGGTATAGGTAGACATGTAGCATTGGAAACTTAAGCAGAAGAATAACTAAGAGTAAGGCAAGGCAATATAAAATAATGATACAATTCTCAAACAAAAGCTGAGGGGGTGAGGAGGGAAGTATTTGTATGAATTATTGTAGGTGGCTGATCATGTTGAGAAAGTGGTTAGAAAAATCCTGGGCTTTATGCACATTGGCCTAAAGCACAAAAAACAAGGAAGCTATGATGAACCTTTATAAAATATTGATTTTAACCAGCATATTACATTCAACTATGGCCACCCCACCACACCTTATGTGAAGATTTGAAAGAGTCTGCAGGGGCAAAACAGATTGGAGAAGAAGCTGTTTTCCCCAAGTCAGTTGAGAGGTGATTTTACAGAGTTGTCCGAAATCAGAAAGGGTCAAAACAGGATAAAGAAGCTTTCCTCATTAGCTGAAAAGTCATGAATCAGAAAACACAGATTAATGGTGTACAGCAAAAGGACAAGAGTTGATGTAAGAACTTTTTAGTCAATGAGTAGTTAAAATTGGGAATATACTGTCTGAAAGAGTGTTGGAGGCAGCTTCAACTGGAGTTTCCAAGAACAAATTAGACAAACACCTGAAAAGGAGCAATGCAGGGTGTGGGGAAAAAACTGTCACAGAGTGAGACTAGTTAAACTACTCTTGCAAACGGCTGCCACAGACATGATGGATCAAATGGTCTGTTGAAAATGGCCTGATTCTGTATCAAGATGATGGTGTAAGGAGTGCACAGAATGGAATACTTACAGATAATAAGACAGGAAAATACAAAAACAGCACTGACAACCAGGATCTAACCACGTGGCCAACAAAACAAATTACTAAATTTAATTTTCAACATGTACTTTGTGGAAAATTTAAGAATAAGGAACTGCCATGTGAAAGCAGTAGTAGTTCATATTCACTTTTTCTTTGCAAATTACATATTATAAACTGTCAGGCTAACTCACTGATGCTTGAGAGTATGTTAGAGAGTCAGCACAAATGCATTACCGTTCAGGAATACATACCATGTGTATTTGTGGTTTCTGCATGGTCAGCCTGTGAGTGTTTCCTCCATACGTATCGCGCTTCAGTACAAACATCGTCACCTGTCCTTCGCCACTCATTATCACTACATAAGGATCGCACACTGCACAGTGCATAATTGGAGAGCCCAGATCAACAGGAATGAAATGCAGCTGGTTCACTGAGAGAACAGAATGTAAGTGGCATTCAGGAGCAGCAAAAACTGCAAGACTAGAGACAATTCTAACTAAATCAGAGCGAACAGCACATCCAAATGTTCTTTTTCATTCTTTCATGAGATGAAGGCATTTTTGACAAGGGCAGTATTGGTTGCCCAACCTTGAATTACCCTTCAACTTTCTTGACCATTTCAGAGGACATTTAAGAGTTAACCACATTACTCTAGGTCAGGACTCTCATGTATATCAGACTGGGTCAGATTAGAGGATTTCCTTCCATAATAGATATCAGTGAACGAGATGGACTTTTACAATAATGGTTAACATGGTCACCATTTCTGAGACTAACTTCCAACTAACTTTTAGCTAATTGAACTTAAACTCTACCACATGTTGTGATAAAATTTGAAACCTCATCCCCAGCACATTAGTCTGGTCCTCAGATTACTAACCCAGTGATATTACCACTAGGGCATTAATGTCTAAGAGACACTAATAATCTGGTATGAACCCATTTTATTGCACTGGGTTCAGCTGTGCAGAATATACTAACTCTTAACTGTTTTCACAGCTTCCTACTGAATGTGTATGAATTAGAATTGAGTTCATCCCTACTTAATAACAACAAAATGCACAAACTCAGCAAGTCTGCAAGCATCTGAAAACAGAGAAACACAGTCAAACTGGACTCAAACTCTGAGCTAACATTTCAAGTCCAATACAATTCTCTCCCTCTGTCAGAAAATGCTACTGAGTTTCTCCAACATTTTCTTAATTTCAGATTTCTAGATTCACAATACTTTGCTTTTATTGAGGTTAATCCTTTATAGTCAGGTAGATGTGCAAAACCTTATATCAAGAAGAGTCATTTAGAAAATCTTTAGAGGGAGGTCAGCAGTTGTGGAACTGAAGCCCAACGACTGGCCAGTCTCCTCCCTCTGAGGGCAGGATCAAAATAAAGGCTGTTGTGTACCAAGGCACCTCATGTTGTCAGGTTCACATCCAATTTCCTCATCTAAATTCTAAGTAAAAACAGATTATCAGTAGAGAAAGTGACCACCTAGCCTGTCTCAGTGTCAGCCAAACATACATTAGCTGGTTAAATTCAAATTCCAGCCTGGGGTTCATAGTTCTATGTATCCTAGATACTGACCGCCAAGGTCCACACTGTCTGCAACCCTAATAATCACATATAAATATTCCCTGTCTACCCTGCTCCAAACAAAATGAAACTACCAAACCTGTCCTCAAAGCCAAAATTCCCCATTCCTGGCAATAATTTCCTACATCTCTACTGTATCTTCTCTGGTGTGATCACCTCTTTCCTGCCATGCAGGAAACTGTACACAGTACGTTAGCTGCAGTCTAACCAAGATTTCTGTTTTCAATGCTCGCCTAAATTACCTACTGTTGAACTACTTTTTTTTAAAAAAAATTCATTCATGGTATGAGGGTGTTGCTGCGTAAGTCATCCCTAATTGCCCAGAGGGCAGTTGGGAGTCAACCATATTGCTGTGTCTCTGGAGTCACATGTGGCCAGACAGGCTAAGGATCGCAGTTTCCCTCCCTAAAGGACATTAGTGAACCAGATGGGTTTCTCAACAATAGGCAATGGATTCATTAGACACTTAATTCCAGGTATTTATTCAACTCAAATTCCACTATCTGCCAATTTCATCTGTAAACATCTTAAATCATTACCCCGACATTCAAGTCTAAATCATTGACATATCACCTCACAGCACTGAACCCTCAGACATCCCACTGGAAACAGACTCCTTCATTCATCAAAACACTCACTGACTTTCCCCTAAATCAGATGGGCTTTTAACTTAATGATAAGTCCACTGTGTGATACAGTATACATGGATTTTCGCACGACATCAAATGGGCTACTCACAAAAAAACTTAATCAAGTTAGTCAAATAGTTTTCTCTAAACGGTCCGTGTTGCCTTTTATTGATTAATTCGACTATCAGAAAATGTACCCAGTCTTAGAACCTTTGCAAATTATTGCTCATCGTTGAGGCTAGGCTGACTGGTGTGTAATTACCTGGACGAAACCTTTTTATCTTTTTAAAAAGATGGTGGAATGACTGTAGCTAAAGGAACAATATAACCTGAGCCTGTCACTAATGGATGGTTTAATATTGCTGGATGCCTCCAAGTTTCCAAGTACTTACCACCTTCTAATAAACGAATCCCTAAAGGCGAAACTTGCACAATGTACTTATTGTCTCCAATGTTTCCAGCAAAAATAGTTGGTCCCTGTGTAGCAAAGCCACTGGCATCCAGCTCCATAATTTCCTGACCGGTCTGCAGGATCTGCCATTTAGAGAGGGAGAAACATAAGGCAGAGGAAACACATTCATTTCTAGTGCAGTCTTTCTAACAGGTTTAAGGGGAGAGGCGATGGCATAGTGGTAATGAAAGCACACCAATGCCTGTACTTGCTCAGATAGCTTAGAAAATTTGGCATGCCAACAATGACTCTTACCAATTTTTATAGATGCACCATAGAAAGAACCCTATCCAGATGTTCACAGCTGGGTATAGCAACTGCTCTGCTCAAGAGCACACAAAATTAGAGTTATGAACACAGTCTAGACCATCACAAAATCCAGTCTTCCTTCCACTGACTCCACCTACACTTCCGACTGCCTTGGGAAAGCAGCCAACATAATCTAAGACACCACCCAGCCCAGTTATAATCTCTTCCACCCACTTTCATCGGGCAGAAGGTACAAAAGTTTGATAACATATACCAACAGATATAAGAACAGCTTCTTCCCCACTGTTATCAGGCTTATGAACAAACCTCTCATGTTAAACTTGATCTTTCTCTGCAGCTGCAACACGATACTGTGCATCCAGTTAGACTACACTGATGTACTTACATAAAGTATTATTTGTCTGGTAAGCACACAAGGCAATACTTTTCACCGTAACTCAGTCCATGTGACAACAGAAAATCAAATCAAGAGAGAATGGGTTCAATCCCCAGTGGAGAGGCCTGATCATTAAAAACGAGGTTGACATTCCAGAGGGAATACTGTACTGCTGGAGGTGCAGGCTTTCAGATGAAATCACAAAGACTGACTTTCCCTCTTAGATGAATGTAAAGGAAAATAAAAATGAGAAAGGGTCAAGATCAGGCCACTTGGCTCTGAGACCGCAGTTACTCAATACAACAGCAGCTGATCTGACTGCGGTCTCAACTCCACTTTCCTATCTGACCCGTAACACTGACTCTCTTATCAAACACCTAACAAACACCACTGAATAATTTCAATAACCCAGACTCCTCTAACAACGCTCAAAAAAAAAATCTGTTTATCGCAATCTTAAAAGCAAAACCTCATTCATCTCTATCCCCTAGTTCTAGTCTCATCAATATGAAGCATCCTCTCAAAACCCGCTCTGTCAAGATCCCTTCAGGATCTCACACGTTTCAATAATGTTAAGATCGTAGCAGATGTTATTACCAGACAAGTCAGATCCCAGACTGAAATCTGGTTTGAAAGATCATATATTTCCCCGCTTTTATTTAACAAAGTAATCTTTCACTGAAACACAATCTCACAACACTGCAGATTTGATTTTAATGAAACAAAATTATGCAAAACAGATGAAAAATAAAACAGGATAGAATAAACCAAGTTATTTATATCTATTAGAACTTGAAAGATTTCAAAACACAATAGAAATACAATCACATCGATCTCAACATAACGTTACACTATGCAAACACCAGAATTAATTCTTTGTCATATTTATAAGTTTCTATCATTTTTTTTGTCAATTCCTACTCTTTACAGGTTGGCAGTGTCTTCCTTGATTAGTCACACAATTCAGGTTAGACTTTCTCAGCAGCAAATAACCCATTCCATGTACGAACTAAACACTTCCAGTCCAGCTCTTTCAACTAAAACCCTCACAATGAGGGAATCTATTTCCTAACAGTTCCAAATCATCTCCTTCCTTCAGGGGAAACTGTTTCATACATCTAACTTCCACCAGGAACTCTGCAAATTGAAAATCAAAAAGGTTTTCCAAGTGACTGTTTTTCCCCCCTGCCAAAGCAAAGTCCTGATCCTTCTAAACAGAACACAAGCAAATGCTTCTCAAACGTTACTCTATCTGCTTGTAAAACTCGAATGAAAACAAATTCCCATCACCCTCTGAACTTAATCGCACTCTCACAGCAGTTTTTTAAAAAAATCATAGATCCAGAAATACTGACAAGTTAATCATTAAACCACCTCATACACAGACCAAAAAACCACATGCTACTAGTTCAAATTCTACACTCTAAAATAAATTGAATAAATCATACATCTTATTAACACAATAAAAGCACCTCTTTCTTCTAAACTCCAAATGAAAAAGGCCTATCGTTTCTTCATAAGATAAGCTTTACACTGCAGAAATGAATGATGTGAAAAGAACATGGTATTATTTGAAGAACAACTCTCCAGGTTAACTACCTACTGTGTATCCCTTAACTAACACCATTAAAAGTTAGAAGGTCTGCAAACAGTAATTACTTCATGGGATGTCGGCATCACTGGCTAAATCAACATTTGCTGAAGGGCCTAAACGCACTTCAAAAAGGTGGTGCTGAGCCACTTTCACAATACAGAAGGCCATTTGACCCATCGTGTTTGTACCAGCTCCCGAAAGAGCTACCCAGACAATCCCACTCTCCAGCCCTACCTCTGTAGACCTGTAACTTCACTTTCAAATGTTCACTTTTGAAACCTCTTATGGAATCTGCCTCTATCACTCTCCCAGGCAGTGCATTCCAAATCTGAACAACTCTTGAATAAAGCAACTTCCTCTCATCTCACTCCTAGCACTTTTCATTGGATTTGAAATACAATTGTTACATGCACCTAAGTACAGTGAGAAGGTTATTTTTTGCAGGCAGTACAGGCAGATCATACCATATAAAGACCACAGAGTGACTGAACAGGGCAAGGAATACCAAGTTACAGCTGCAAAGAAGGTGCACAAAAAGCAAGATCAACATTAGATTTGAAAGTTGAGGCCCATTCAGAAGTCTTTAAACAGTAGGGAAGAAGCTGTTCTTGAATCTGTTGGTATGTATATTGACGCTTTTATATCTTCAGCCTGACGGAAGAGTTTGCAAAAGATTATAACCAGGATGGAATGGGTCTTTGATGATGTTGGCTGCCTTTCTGAGGCAATGCGAAATGTAAATGGAGTCAATGGATGGAAGGATGGCTCCTGTGATGGCCTGGGCTGTGTTCACAGCTCTCTGTGGTTTCCTAAGGTCCTAGGTACAGCAGTCACCATGTTAAGTCATGATGCATCCAGATAGAATGCTTTCTATGGTGCATCTTTGAAAGTTGGTAAGAATCCCAATGGACGTGCCAAATTTTCTTAGCCTCCTGAGGAAGAACAGACCTTGATGTGCTGGCAATCTGACATCGTGACCCCCTAGTTACTGACATACTAACGAGTGGAAACAAAATTTCTTTATCATCACAATTATTCATAGTTTCGATCAACTCAATAAGGAAGCCTCTTAACCTTCTCTGCTCCAAGGAGAATAAGCCCAATCTCTCTAATCTTTCCTTGTATTTCAAATCCTTAATTCCTGGTATCATTCCAGTTAATCTCCTTTGAACTCTCTCCAGAGGTTTAACATCATTAATGGGCGGCATGGTGGCACAGTGGTTAGCACTGCTGCCTCACAGCGCCAGAGACCTGGGTTCAACTCCCGCCTCAGGCAACTGTCTGTGTGGAAGTTGCACATTCTCCCCTTGTCTGCGTGGGTTTCCTCCGGGTGCTCCGGTTTCCTCCCACTGGCCAAAGATGTGCAGGTTAGGTGAATTAGCCATGCTAAATTGCCCGTAGTGTTAGGTGAAGGGGTAAATGTAGGGGAACGGGTCTGAGTGGGTTGCTCTTCGGAGGGTCGGTGCGGACTTGTTGGGCCGAAAGGCCTGCTTCCACACTTAGTAATCTAATCATTCCTTAAATAAGCACTGCCTGTGTCACCTTTTCAAAGAACTCAAATTGTCAGCATAACCAGTCCTTGACAAAGCTATGTTGACTATTTGCACCATGGAAGTCTATCTGGTAAAGGGACACCCATAATGCTGTTACAAAAAGAGTTCCAGTATTTTGACCTAATGTCACTGGAGGAGTGGGGATTTGTTCTAGATGACGTGGCTTATAAGCAAAGGTGACATTTGCATGCATCAGTTGCTCTCACCCTTAGTACAGGTTATGGATTTTGAAGGGTCACCAAAGCATATTATTTTGAGTGTTACCAAAACAAACTTGTAAAAATGCAATTTTTCATTCATTAATTTTCACAATAAATGAGTCAGTTAGAGTCTCAGAGTCATAGAGATGTACAGCACGGAAACAGACCCTTCGGTCCAACCCGTCCATGTTGGCCAGATATCCCAACCCAATCTAGTCCCACCTGCCAACACCCGGCCCATATCCCTCCAAACCCTTCCTATTCATATATCCATCCAACTGCCCCTTAAATGTTGCAATTGTACCAGCCTCCACCACATCCTCTGGCAGCTCATTCCATACCCGTACCACCCTGTGTGTAAAAGTTGCCCCGTAGGTCTCTTTTATATCTTTCCTCTCTCATCCTAAACCTATGCCCTCTAGTTTTGGACTCACCGACCCCAGGGAAAAGATTTTGTCTATTTACCCTATCCATGCCCCTCAATTTTGTAAACCTCAATAAGGTCACCCCTCAGCCTCCGATGCTCCAGGGAAAACAGCCCCACCCTGTTCAGCCTCTCCCTGTAGCTCAAATACTCCAACCCTGGCAACATCCTTTTAAATCTTTTCTGAACCCTTTCAAGTTTCATAACATCTTCCCAATAGGAAGGAGACCAGAACTGCACGTAATATTCCAACAGCGGCCTAACCAATGTCCTGTACAGCCGCAACATGATCTCCCAACTCCTGTACTCAATACTCTGACCAAAGATGTTCAAACTAATTAACTTAAAACTGCTCTCCTTATTAAAGGAATACACAGTAATTGAGAAATACAGATATGCACAAGAACAAAATGTGATTCCGATTTATTTTGAGGAAGAAAAGGAACTTTAAGATCATTTAAAAAATATTACTTACCATTGTTGAGTCTTCTCGACTTAAAATCAGAAAACCATGCTTTTTGACGTCTTCCTCTGGTGCGATCTCTTTGGATTCCTTCTCTGCCTTCTCCCCATCACCAGTCTGATCCTAAACAATAGGGAGTTGAAAATCAAGATAAAACAATATTTCAAAAATTGCATTTCAATAGTTAGAAATGCTCCCATTGTCTTGACAAGCATTTTCTCAAATCAACAATCTCAGATGTAGAATATTCAGTCGAGAGAGAGAGGTGGTGTTAAGAAAGATGGGGCATTTCATTATGAGTTAAGGAATCAGTTACTGCAGTAAAGAGAGACATGCTGGAGGGGGCATTGAATTAAACTTTGTGGATAGAGCTTAGATATTAAAAGAAGAGGCACATTGCTAGACCCCCAATTTCCCAGCAGGAAATTGACAAGCAAATTTGTGCACAATTTGTGGAGGTGTGTAAAAATAATAACAAAATAGCAATTATAGTAGGTGATTTCAACTTTCCCAACATTAACTGGATAGATAAAGTGTTAAGGACTTGGGTGGAACAATTTGTTGAAATGCATGCAGGAGGACCTTTTAGGCCAATACATACAGGATGCAATAAGGGATGGAGTTCTGGATCTAATTCTGCGCCAACACTTTGCCATTCCTCATACCAATGTACTCAAGCATCTCTCAATCTCCGTCAACCCCCCCCCCCCCCCCCCCCCGCCCCACAACCCTGGATTCCGTACCTTCATACACATTCTCTTAAATGAAGATGGAAGTGAAATATTGGGTCAATGGCCTACAGATGTCTTCTGGCTCTGCCCACAGATTACTATCTTTGCCCCTAATGGTTTCCTCCTGTTTCTCTGGTTATTCTCTTACCATTGCTATACTTAAGGATTTTCCCTACATTTACCAGCTAAAGCTTTCTCACATGCCCTAAGTCTTTCCTTAAGCTTCACCCTGCTCTTTCCATACTCCACTAATTCCTCTGGTTTGTTTCCCTTGTACCTGCCCAAAAATTCCATTTTGTCTCATCATATCCTGAATATCTCTGGTCATCCATAGCTCTCTGGGTTTATTCCCTCCAGGGTTAAAGGAAGGAGTAGTGTGTTTGGTAAGTATCTTCCCATGTCCTTTTTGAATGCCTCCCACTCCACACCCCTCCACCACCACCACCACCACCACCAATACTACTAATTAGTAGCTGTTCTTTGGGGAAAGATATCTGCTTTACCTACTTGTGCAATCAAGGAAATGTGGCCTACTCTTAACATAATTCCTGTTATTCCAATATATCTACATATTCCCACTAGGGATGGGCAATAAATGTTGGCTTGGGGGGAAGGGGGGTTGCTGCAGCTCATTGGGTAGCACTCCATCCCACTCACTACAGACAAGAAAGCACAGCAACTTAAAAGTAGACGTCTCCAGGTTCGGATGAGTTGTGCCCCAGGCTGCTGTGGGAGGCAAGGGAGGAGATTTCAGGGACACCACCAAAATTTGTCATGACTCTCTGGCCACAGTGGAGGTGCCAGAGGTCCAGAGAACAGCTAACGTAGGTCCAATATTTAAGAAAAGTTGAAGAGACAAGCCAGAGAATTACAAGCCAGTGAGTGTCACATCAGCGGTTGGGAAACTATTAGAGAGAGTTCTGAAATAGAGAGCATCTATTTCTACTTGGAGGGACAAGGCTTGATCAGGGATAGTCAGCATGCTTCCTTACAGGGAGGCCATGCCTTACAAATCTGATTGAATGTTTTAAGGTAGTGCAGCTAATGTAGTTTATATATATTTCAGCAAAGCCTTTGACAAGGTGTCACAGAGCAAACTTATCAACAAGACAAATGCACATGGGATACAGGGTAATTAGTAAAGTGGACTCAAACTTGGCTCAGTTATAGATGACAAGAGGGTGGTGATGGAAGGCTGCTTTAGTGACTGGAAGTTAGTCAAGAGTGCAGGCGAAAGTGATACTGCAGATGCTGAAGATTAGAGTCAAGAGTGTGGTGCTGGAAAAGTACAGCAGATCAGGGAGCAACTGAGGAGCAGGAAAATCGACGTTTCAGGCAGAACCCTTCTTCAGGAATGAGGCTGGGAGCATCGGGGGTAAAGAGACCGGAAGCTAGTGTCTAATGGAATACCACACGAATCTCTGCTGGGTTCCCCATTATTCGTCATTTATATAAGTGACATAGATGACTGTGTGGAGGGTTGGTTTAGTAAGTTTATGGATGACAAAGACTGGTGGGGTAGTTAAAAGTGGGGTTAAGTGTCTTGGGCAACATGATGATATAAACTGGATGGTCAAATGGGCAAACAAATGGAAGATGCAAATTAACCCTGAAAAGTGAGAGGTGATATACTTTGGAAGGAGTAATTTAACAAGGATGTATTCGTTGAATAGCATGATAGTAGGAAGTTCTGTGAAACAAAGGGACCTTAGTGTTTGTCCACAGATCTCTGAATGCAGAACAGCGTGTTAGTAGGGTGATAAAAAAGGCATTGGGGACACTTGCCTTTAACAATGGAGGCACAGAATATTGAAACAGGAAAGTCATGTTGGAGTTGTATAGAACTTTGGTGAAACCACTGCCAGAGTTCTGGTCATCACATTACTGGAAGGATGTGATTGCACTCGAGAGGATGTGAAAGAGATTCACAAAGATGCTGCTTGGAGGGAATATTTAAGTTATGAGTAAAGGTTGGATAGACTTAGACTGTTTCTGCTAGAGCACAGAAGACTGCAGGTTTAGATGTACAAGATTATGAGGGGCACGAACAGAGAGGATAAGGAGCAGCTGTTCCCCTTAGTTAAAGGATCACACATTCAAGGTGAGGGGCAGAAGGATTTCTTTTTGCGGGGGGGGGGGGGGGGGGGTTCAATGTGAGGACAGCTTTGTTTAAGCAGTAGGGCAATGACAGTCTCGTTGGGCCAAATGACTCCATGAATAGCACCATATAGGTGATGTGACAAGACACCCCACAGTAGTTGACAAATCTGGCTACGTCTATGTTAGATGCTGCTTTTGCCTATCAAAGGTGACTATATTTCAAAATAGTTCATTAGTTTTTGGAAAATCCTGAAGACTTGAAATATTTTAATGCAAGTATTGCTCAAAATCCACTGAGCAAAAAGTCTGGATGGTAGATTGTATCACTACTGCACCAGCATAATTGTTACTAGTTTCGGGCCTCCTGCAGGTACTTTCAGGACTTTCTTGTGATGTACAAATCTCTTTAAAAAAAATTCTCCAAGTAAATAATGCCATCTGGACAGATTCTAGCTGGTTCATACAGAAGGCAAATTATTTGAGATAAAATTAATTTATTACTAGAAAAACTTGGGTTAATAAATTGCAGCCTGTATTCAACAACTTGATTGCATTCATTAACGATGTAATGGAGAGAGTTAATGATAGTACAATCGATGTTATGTATAAAACTTCCAGGAGGCTTTTAGTAAAGTAGGGGGTTGGTTAGTTGGTTTGCGATGCAGAGTGCTGCCAGTATCGGTTTAATTCCCTCACCAACTGAGGTTACCATGAAACAGTCCTTCTCAACCTCTCCCCTTTCTTAAGGTGCGGTGACCCTCAAGTTAAACCACAACCTGTTGTGTCTCTCTAATGAGAGAGTTACCCTATAGTCCAGAAAGACTATAGTGACTCTAACTTAATGTTGTGGTTCTGTTCGCCAAGCTGGGAATTTGTGTTGCAGACGTTTCGTCCCCTGTCTAGGCAACATCCTCAGTGCTTGGGAACCTCCTGTGAATTACCATACATCAAGAACATTTCTGAACTGACAGCCAGACTACTACGACCACTAGGATTCATAACAGCACATAAACCAACAGCCACTCTCAGACAACAACTCACCAGGACAAAGGACCCAATACCCAGCATGAGCAAAACCAACGTAGTGTACAAAATCCCATGCAAGGACTGCACAAAACACTACATAGGACAAACAGGAAGACAGCTAACGATCCGCATCCATGAACACCAACTAGCCACAAAATGACACGACCAGCTATCCTCAGTAGTCACACACGCGGATGACAAGCAACATGAGTTCGACCGGGACAACACTACTATTATAGGACAAGCCAAACAGAGAACAGCCAGGGAATTCCTAGAGGAATGGCACTCATCCACAGATTCAATCAATAAGCACATCGACTTGGACCCAATATACCGGCCACTGCAGCGGACAGCTGGAACTGACAACTGGAAGTGGCAGAGACAAACCACTATAAATGCCGGAGGAAACATCACAGAAGCGCTTCACAGGAGGCTCCCAAGCACTGAGGAAGTCACCTAGACAAGGGACAAAACTCTGCAACACAAATTCCCAGCTCGGCAAACAGAACCACAACAACCACAACATGGAGTGGACTTGATGGGCCAAATGGCCTTACTTCCACTCCTATGTCTTACGGTCTAACAAGCACCCGAGCTAGAAATCTTCTCACAAACTTTGAACTCGAACTTAATAAAGTACCCCATAATGAACAAAGTGTTGGAGAAACTCTGCTTCTTGCGGTACAGATTTCTTTTTATTCTTGTGAGATGTGGGCGTCACTGGCTTAACCGCATTTATTGCCTGTCCCAAGATGCCCTTCAGAAGGAGATGGTGAGTTGCCTTGTCGAATCTCTGCAATTCATGTGCTGTATGTAGACCCACAATGTCTGAGGGAGGGAATTCCAGAATTTTGACCCAGTGAAAGTGAAGGAATGGTGATCTACTTCTAAGTCAGGATGGTGAGTGGCTTGGAGGGGAACTGTGTATCTGCTGTCCTTGTCCTTCTAGATGGAAGTGATCAAATGCTGCCGAAGGATCTTTGGAGAATTCCTGCAGTGTATCTTGTTGCTGTTCAAGTTGCCCTCGAGAAGGCAATGCCTTGATTGAACTGCTGCAGTCATTGTGAAGGCGGCAATAATTTGAGATACAATTAATTTGTAGGTAAACTCAAGGCCATTAGGAAGGGATTTTCAGGATTTAGCATCTGGAGGAAGGAGTGAATACTCCTGGATGGGGTGCCAATTAAGTGGGCTGTTTGTCCTGGATAGTGTCCAGCTTAGAATGCTTTTGGAACTTCACCCATCCAGTCAAGTGGGGACTATTCCACCACACTCCTGACTTATGCCTTGCAGATGGTGATCAAACTTTGGGCAATGAGGGCATGCTTCACCAAAGCATTCCCAGCCTCTGACCTGCTCTTATAGCCACTGCATTTATATGGCGAGTCCACTTGAATGTCCAGTCAATGGTAACCCCCAGGATATTGATGGTGGGGGAATTCAGTTATAGTGACACCGTTGAATGTCAAGGGCGGTAATTAGATTGTCTTTTTTTGAGATGGTCATTGCCTGACATTTGTATATTGCGAATGTTACTTGCTACTTGTCAGCACGAGTCTGGATATTGTCTTGCCAAATGTGAACGTGAACTACTTTAGTATCCAAGGAGTCACAAATGGTGCTTAACATTTTTTTCTATCATTGGCAAGTATCCCCACTTCTGAGCTTACGATAGAGAGAAGACCATTGATGAAGCAGCCAAAGATGATTGGGCCTCGTGAGGAACTCTTACAGAGATGTCCTAGAGCGGGGATGACTGACCACCATCAATAACGAGAGGCCACGATTTCAAGATGAGAGGTGAAAAGTTTAAGGGGGATACACGCAGGAAGTACTTTACACAGAGGGTGGTGGGTGTCTGGAATGCGTTGCCGGCAGAGGTAGTAGAGGCAGACACAGTAGATTCATTTAAGCAGCGTCTGGACAGATGCATCAGTAGGTGGGGAGCAGAGGGATACAGATAGACCCAGATGTACAGCATGGAAACAGACCCTTCGGTCCAACTCGTCCATGCTGACCAGATATCCCAACCCAATCTAGTCCCACCTGCCATCCCTCCAAACCCTTCCTACTCATATGCCCATCCAAATGCCTCTTAAATGTTGCAATTGTACCAGCCTCCACTACATCCTCTGGCAGCTCATTCCATACACGCACCACTCTCTGCGTGAAAAAGGTTCCCCATTAGGTCTCTTTTATTTCTTTCCCCTGTCACCCTAAACCTATGCCCTCTAGTTCTGGACTCCATGACCCCAGGGAAAAGACTTTGTATATTTACCCTATTCATGCCCCTCATAATTTTGTAAATCTCAATAAGGACACCCCTCAGTCTCCGACGCTCCAGGGAAAGCAGCCCCAGCCTGTTCGGGCTCTCCCCATAGCTCAAATCCTCCAACCTTGGCAACATCCTTGTAAATCTTTTCTGAACCCTTTCGAGTTTCACAACATCTTTCTGATAGGAAGGGGACCAGAATTGGACGCACAATTCCAACAGTGGCCGAACCAATGTCCTGTACAGCCCCAACATGACCTCCCAAGTCCTGTACTCAATACTCTGACCAATAAAGGAAAGCACACCAAACAACTTCTTCACTATCCTATCTACCTGCGACTCCACTTTCAAAGAGCTATGAACCTGCACTCCAAGGTCTCTCTGTTCAGCAACACTCCCTAGGACCTTACCATTAAGTGCATAAGTCCTGCTAAGATTTGCTTTCCCAAAATGCAGCATCTCACATTTATCGGAATTAAACTCCATCTGCCACTTCTCAGCCCACTGGCCCATCTGGTCCAGATCCTGTTGTAATCTGAGGTAACCCCCTTCGCTGTCCACTACACCTCCAATTTTGGTGTCATCTGCAAACTTACTAACTGTACCTCTTATGCTCGCATCCAAATCATTTATGCAAATAATCAAAAAATAGGAGGACCCAGCACCGATCCTTGCAGCAGTCCACTAGTCACAGGTCTCCAGCCTGAAAAAAAACCCTCCACCACCACCCTCTGTCTTCTACATTTGAGCCAGTTCTGTATCCAAATGGCTAGTTCTCCCTTTATTCCATGAGATCTAACCTGGCTAATTAGTCTACCATGGGGAACCTTGTCGAATGCCTTACTGATGTCCATACAGATCACATCTACCACTCTGCCCTCATCAATCCTCTTTATTACTTCTTCAAAAAACCCAATCACGTTTGTGAGACATGATTTCCCGCGCACAAAGCCATTTTCCCAAATACATGTACATGCTGTCCCTCAGGATTCCCTCAAACAATTTGCCCACCACCTTCGTCAGGCTCACTGCTCTACAGTCCCCTGGCTTGTCCTTACCACCCTTCTTAAACAGTGGCACCACATTAGCCAACCTCCAGTCTTCCGGCACCTCACCTGTGACTATCGATGACATAAATATCTCAGCAAGAGGCCCAGCAATCACTTCTCTAGCTTCCCACAGAGTTCTAGGGTATACCTGATCAGGTCCTGGGGATTTATCCACCTTTATGCGTTTCAAGGCATCCAGTACTTCCTCCTCTGTATTATGGACATTTTTCAAGATGTCACCATCTATTTCCCTACAGTCTATACCTTCCATATCCTTTTCCACAGTAAATCTGGCTGCTGTGGGATTTCAATTTAAAGCTGCATTTTAATCAAATCAAAGGCACTTCTGGTAAAAAAAAATCAATCATAGAAGTCTAATGGGATGGAAAGTATTTAGAACATAGTGTTAGTTCAAAACATTTTTATTCAAATAAATTGATAAGGAATCACAGAATGATACAGCAGAGGTCATTCAACCCATTGGATTCTTTGCAAGCCTCATTGCTCTACACTCCCCACCCCGCCACCTTACTTCCACCTGTACAGCTCTCAGTAATCCATCGAAAATAAGCGACTTTTAAATTATAAACATTGCCAGAATTTTATTTACCACTTCATATTTTTCTTCACTATCGCCACGAGTTATTGTTTCATTGCAAAGTACTCATTTACTCAGCGTCCACAAGATGGTCTGGTCCCTGACTGGTCCAAGCGCTCCTCTAATTACCCCTTCTCTGTTGATGCTTATAAAAGGCTTTGGAGCTTCCTTTTATGTTACTCACTGATTGAATCTCACACTGTATGAACTACTTTCATTTACTTTTTCAGCTTTATTCTCTGCACTTTATGTATTTACTTCATTTTCTCAGGTATCAGGAGGTCAGCATTTACAATTCTTGTGCTTTGTCTATTGACATCTTTAGTCATCCAGGAAAATCTAGTTCTTTTCCCCTCTGAGAGATAGTGTAGAGTGTGGATCTGAACCAAAACCTCTTTGAAGGCTTTCCATTGTTTACACACTGATGGACCTGCCAATTAGATGTCTTTTCAGTTAACCTTCCAACAGTTGAATATAAAAATGCTCGATTGTTTCATATCCTTTTCAATACCACTATTCACTGCATGCTGTCCAAAAGAAACAGGCTTCACTTGCTCAATTTAATTTCCCCAAATCAGAGTTAAAAGTTCTGGCCAAGCATGTTGATTGTAACCAGCTATCTAGTTACCATTACATCTCAAGGATATTTTAAAGTATAGTTTGTAAGTCAGAACAAAATGTCACTGGGGAGATTATTTACAATCCCTGCTCTCCAACAGAACATAGAACATTACACCATAGTACAGGCCCTTCTGTCCATGATTAGATTAGATTACTTACAGTGTGGAAACAGGCCCTTCGGCCCAACAAGTCCACACCGACCCGCCGAAGCGCAACCCACCCATACCCCTACCCCTACATATACCCCTTACCTAACACTATGGGCAATTTAGCATGGCCAATTCACCTGACCCGCACATCTTTGGACTGTGGGAGGGATGTTGTGCCAACCTGTGGAACCTATGTTTATCCATTTTTATCCATATGTTTATCCAATGAGCATTTAAATGTCCTTAAACTTGGCAAGTTTATTACTGTTGCAGGCAGTGCGTTCTCCACCCTTACTACTCTGAGTAAAGAAAATAACTCTCTGACATTTGTCCAATATCTATCACCCCTCAATTTAAAGCTATGTCTCCTCAGGCTCACTATCACCTTCCAAGGAAAAAGGTTCTCACTGTCCACCCTATCTAACCCTCTGGTTACCTTATATATCCCAATCAATGAAATCTTTTACTTCATCTCTTCAGGTTGCTGCAAAGAATACAAATTCTTTGTTCTTTGACTAATATCTCTCAGGATCAGAGTCAGAGAGATTAACAGCATGGAAACAGACCTTTCAGTCCAACTCGTCCATGCTGACTAGATATCCCAAACTCATCTAGTTCCATTTGCAAGCACTTGGCCCATATCCCTCTAAACACTTCCCACATGTATACCCACCCAGACGCTATTTAAGTGTTGTAATTGTACCAGCTCCTCCACTTCCACTGCCAACTCTTTCTATATACACTCCACCCTCTGAGTGAAACATTTGTCCCTATGGTCTCAAATTTTTCTCCTCCCACCATAAACCTATGCCCTCTAGTTCTGGACCTCCCTATGCCAGGGAAATAAAACCTTGTCTATTCATGCTCCTCTTGATTTTATAAACCTCTATAAAGTCACCCCTCAGCCTCCGACGCTCCAAGGAGAACAGCCCCAGCCTATTCAGCCTCTCTCTCCATAACTCAAACCCTCCAGCGTCCTTGTAAATCTTTTCTGAACCCTTTCAAATTTCACAATATCCTTCTTATAGAAGGAGCTTCGATACAAAACAGTGATTAGTTAATTACTGTGCCTGTCACAAACATTATTCAGAGGATGAAACATTTATCACAACTCCCTCCCCGTGTCTTTAATACTTCTAATTGTAGTGGCCTTTTGTTTGAAATATTAAACTTAATATAAACTGTTAATAACAGATTTCATTGCTTACCTTTGCGTTTACTTCATCTTTTTTATCAGAGGCAATTACTGTCCACATATCATGGCATCCCGGTAGTTCAAAAGTTGTGACCACTTGGGCACGAATACTTCGCTGTTTGAAAAGAAAAGCACAAGCTTATATGGTTAGTTCATTCCCATAATTCCCATTGGATGAACTCTGCTGCATTTCAGTTGAATTGTCATTGCTATAACGTTTAGATGCCAGCCTGGCTTGTACACGTTACGGTTGCTGCTCAGGAACATGCTCTCAATGGTTCTACTAGATAGGGGGATGAAGGTGTGGTGACTAGTAACCTAGATGCCCACACTGGGTCAGGAGTTAAAATTCCACTAAGGCAGCTGGTAAAATCTAACTAAATTAATCAATTTAATAAGAAAACTGGAATTGAAAGTCAGTCTCAGCAATGATGTTGACAAAACTATCAATGCCACAACAATCCATTTAGTTCACTCAGGCCCTTTAGGAATACTGAGTTCAATTCTGGTCTCCCAGCTACAGGAAACTTTAACCTTGAAAAGGTGTAGAAACGATTTACAACGATGTTGGGACACCATGCTGTAACTGTATAGGACATTGGCTAGGCCACTTTATGATTACGGCGTTCAGTTCTGGTCTCCTTGATACAGGAAGTATGTTGTGAAACTTCAAATGGTTCAGAAAAGATTTACAAGGACATTGCCAGGATTGGAAGGTTTGAGCTATAAAGGAGAGGCTGAATAGGCCGGAGCTCTTTTCATAGAACAGAACACAATCCCTACAATGTAGAAGCAGACCATTCGGTACATCAAGTCCACGCCAACCCTCCAGATATCATCCCACCAAGATCCTAGCTCCTACCTTACCATTGTAACCCTGCATTTCCCACAGCTAATCTACCAGCAATTGTTCTTGGGGACTCAATAGTGAGGGGTACAGACAGACGGTTTTGTGGGGGCGACAGGGACTCACGTTTGGTATGTTGCCTCCCAGGTGCAAGGGTACGTGATGTCGCTGATCGTGTTTTCCGGGTCCTTAAGGGGGAGGGGGAGCAGCCCCAGATCGTGGTCCACGTTGGCACCAACGATATAGGTAGGAAGAAGGGTGAGGATGTCAGACAGGCTTTCAGGGAGCTAGGTTGGAAGCTCCGAGTTAGAACAAACAGAGTTGTAGTCTCTGGTTTGTTACCCGTGCCACGTGGTAGAGAGTCGAGGAATAGGGAGAGAGAGCAGTTAAATGCGTGGCTACAGGGATGGTGCAGGAGGGAGGGATTCCGGTTTCTGGACAACTGGGGTCCTTTCTGGGGAAGGTGGGACCTCTATAAAAAGGATGGGCTACACCTGAACCTGAGGGGCACCAGTATCCTTGGGGGGAGGTTTGCTAGTGCTCTTTGGGAGGGTTTAAACTAACTCCGCGGGGGCATGGGAACCAGGACTGTAGCTTTAGGGTACAGGACCTTGAGTGTAGGGAGGTTAGGAATAATGCAGCGATCTCTAAGGAGGGTGCCTGTAACCAGAAAGGTGGATTGAAGTGTGTATACTTCAATGCCAGAAGTATAAGGAATAAGGTAGGTGAACTTGCAGCGTGGGTTGGTACCTGGGACTTCGATGTTGTGGCCATTACAGAGACGTGGGTAGAACAGGGACAAGAATGGCTGTTGCACGTTCCAGGGTTCAAATGTTTTAGTAGGATCAGACATGGGGGTAAAAAAGGGGGAGGCGTGGCATTACTTGTCAAAGACAGTATCACAGCAGTGGAATGGACGATGGAAGAGGACTTGCCATCTGAGGTAGTTTGGGCTGAGGTTAGAAATAGGAAAGGTGAGGTCACCCTGTTAGGTGTTTTCTACAGGCCTCCTAATAGTCCTAGAGAAGTAGAGGATAATATTGCGAGGATGATTCAGGAAAAGAGTGAAGGTAGCAGGGTGGTTGTTATGGGGGACTTTAACTTCCCAGATATTGACTGGGAGAGCTATAGCTCGAGTTCATTAGATGGGTCGGTGTTTGTACAATGTGTGCAGGAGGGTTTCCTGACACAATATGTCGACAGGCCAACAAGAGGGGAGGCTATATTGGATTTGGTTCTAGGTAATGAACCAGGCCAGGTGTTAGACTTGGAGGTAGGTGAGCACTTCGGGGACAGTGACCACAACTCGGTGACTTTTACTTTAGTGATGGAGAGGGATAATCGTGCGCCGCAGGGCAAGAGCTATAGCTGGGGGCAGGGAAATTATGATGCAGTGAGGCATGACTTAGGATGTGTGGATTGGAAAAACAGGCTTCAAGAGAAGAACACTAATGAGATGTGGGGATTGTTCAAGGAGCAGCTACTGCGTGTCCTCGATAGGTATGTACCAGTCAGGCATGGTGTAAAGGGCCTTGTGAGGCAGCCGTGGTTTAGTAAGGAATTGGAGTCCCTTGTGAAAGGGAAGAAGGCGGCATATGTAAAGATGAGGCGTGAAGGTTCAGTTGGGGCGATTGAGAGTTATAAGGTAGCCAGGAAGGAGCTAAAGAGGGAGCTAAGAGAAGCGAGAAGGGGACATGAAAAGTCTTTAGCTGGTAGGATTAGGGAAAACCCAAAGGCTTTCTATAGGTATGTCAAGAATAAAAGGATGACTAGGGTAGGTATCGGTCCAGTCAAGGATAGTAGTGGGAAGTTGTGTGTGGAGGCGGAGGAGATTGGAGAGACATTAAATCAGTACTTTTCATCAGTATTCACTCAGGAACAGGACACTGTTGCTGATGTGAATATGGAATCACAAATAATTAGAATGGATGCCCTGGAAATATGCAGGGAAGAGGTTTTGGGAATATTGGAAAGGATGAATATAGATAAGTCTCCTGGGCCTGATGGCATTTACCCCAGGATCCTATGGGAAGCTAGGGAGGAGATAGCAGAGCCATTGGCCTGGATTTTTATGTCGTCATTGTCAACGGGAATAGTACCAGAGGACTGGAGGATAGCGAATGTGGTCCCATTGTTCAAGAAAGGGAGTAGGGATAGCCCTAGTAACTATAGGCCAGTGAGTCTGACTTCAGTGGTGGGCAAAGTCTTAAAGAGAATGGTAAGGGATAAGATTTATGAACATCTGGGTAGGAATAACGTGATCAGGGATAGCCAGCATGGTTTTGTGAAGGGCAGGTCGTGCCTCACAAACCTTATTGAGTTCTTTGAGAAGGTGACTAAGGAAGTGGATGAGGGTAAAGCAGTAGATGTTGTGTATATGGATTTTAGTAAGGCGTTCGATAAGGTTCCCCATGGTAGGCTAATGCTAAAACTTCGGAGGTATGGCATTGAGGATACATTAGAGGTTTGGATTAGGAATTGGCTGGCTGGAAGGAGACAGAGGGTAGTAGTTGATGGATTATGTTCATCTTGGAGCGCAGTTACTAGCGGTGTACCACAAGGATCTGTTTTGGGACCATTGCTTTTTGTTATCTTTATAAATGATCTAGAGGAAGGACTTGAAAGCTGGGTAAGCAAGTTTGCGGATGACACAAAAGTCGGTGGAGTTGTGGATAGTGAGGAAGGAAGTGGTAGGTTACAGCGGGATATAGATAAGTTGCAGAGCTGGGCGGAAATGTGGCAAATGGAATTCAATGTAGCTAAGTGCGAAGTCGTTCACTTTGGTAGGAATAACAAGATGATGGATTACTGGGCTAATGGTAGGCTACTTGGTAGTGTGGATGAGCAGAGGGATCTTGGTGTCCATGTACACAGATCTCTGAAAGTTGCCACCCAGGTAAATAGTGCTGTGAGGAAGGCATATGGTGTACTGGGCTTTATTGGCAGAGGAATTGAGTTCCGGAGTCCTGAGGTCATGTTGCAGTTGTATAAGACTCTGGTGAGGCCTCATCTGGAGTATTGTGTGCAGTTTTGGTCGCCATACTATAGGAAGGATGTGGAAGCTTTAGAACGAGTGCAGAGGAGGTTTACCAGGATGTTGCCTGGAATGGTAGGAAAATCTTATAAGGAAAGGCTGAGGCACTTGGGGCTGTTCTCATTGGAGAAGAGAAGGTTTAGGGGAGATCTGATAGAAGTGTATAAGATGATTAGGGGTTTAGATAGGGTAGATACTAAGAACCTTTTACCGCTAATGGAGTCAGGTGTTACTAGGGGACATAGCTTTAAATTAAGGGGTGGTAGGTATAGGACAGATGTTAGGGGTAGATTCTTCACACAGCGGGTTGTGAGTTCATGGAATGCCCTGCCCGTATCAGTGGTGAACTCTCCTTCTTTATGGTCATTTAAGCGGGCATTGGATAGGCATTTGAAAGTTATTGGGCTAGTATAGGTTAGGTAGGATTCGGTCGGCGCAACATCGAGGGCCGAAGGGCCTGTACTGCGCTGTATCCTTCTATGTTCTATGTACCTAGCTTGCACATCCCAGAACACTACAGGCAATTTAGCATAACCAGTCTACCTGACCTGCCTATCTTTCGACTTCAGAAAGAAACCAGAGCACCTGGAGGAAATCCACATTGATACAGGGAGATCTGTGTGGAGTTTGCACAGTTGTCTGAAATTGGGACTCAAAGCCAGGTCCCTGATGATGTGAGGCAGCAGCGTTAACCAATGAGCCACTACTTTCTTTTCCCCCCAGAGCATCAGAGGCTGCGGGGTGACCTTAGAAGGGTTTATAAAGTCATGAAGGGCACAGACAGGGTGAAAAGCCAAGGTCTTGGTCCCAGGGTAGGAGAGTCCAAAATTAGAGGGCACAGGTTTAAGGAAACAGACCCTTCAGTCCAACTCGTCCAAACCGAGCAGATATCCTAAATTAACCTAGTCCCATTTGCCAGCATTTGGCCATTATCCCTCTAAACCTTTCCTATTCATGTACCCATCTAGATGCCTTTTAAATGTTATTGTACCAGCCTCCACCACTTTCTCTGGCAGCTCATTTCTTACAAACACCATTCCTTATGGAAAAAATTTACACCTTAGGTCCCTTTTTATTCTTTTCCCTCTTACCTCTAGTTTTGGACTCTATCCATGCCCCTCATGATAAACTCCTAGAAGGTCACTTCTCAGCTGTCGAAGCTCCAGTGAAAATAGCCCCAGCCTATTCACCATCTGTCTATAGTTTAAACCTCCCATCCCTGGCAACAACCTTGTAATTCTTTTCTGAACCCTCCCAAGCTTCATAACACCCTTCCTACAACAAGGTGATCAGAACTGAACACCATATTCTCAAAGTGGCCTATTTAATGTACTATACCGTCGCAACGTGACATCCCAACCCTTATACGCAATGCACTGCCCAATAAAGGCAAACATGGCAAACAGCACCTTCACTATCCTTTCTACCTAAGACTCCACTTTCAACGAACTATGAATCAGCACTCCAAGGTCTCTTTGTTAAGCAACATACCCCAGGATCTTACCAACTCTGTGGGAAGCTAGAGAAGTGATTGTGGGGCCTCTTGCTGAGATATTTGTATCATTGATCGTCACAGGTGAGGTGCTGGGAAGACTGAAGGTTGGCAAACATGGTGCCACTGTTTAAGAATGGCGGTAAGGACAAGCCAGGGAACGATAAGCCAGTGAGCCTGACCTCGGTGGTGGACAAGTTGTTGAAGGGAATCCTGAGGAACAAGATGTATATGTATTTGGATAGACAAGGACTGATTAGGGAGAGTCAACATGACTGTGTGTGGGAAATCATGTCTCACAAACTTGATTTTCTTGAAGAAGTAACAAAGAGGATTGATGAGGGCAGAGAGGTAGATGTGATCTATATGGACTTCAGTAAGGCGTTCGACAAGGTTCCCCATGGAAATATGATTAGCAAGGTCAGATCTCACGGAATATAGGGAGAACTAGCTATTTGGATACAGAACTGGCTCAAACGCAGAAGACAGAGGGTGGTGGTGGAGGGTTGTTTTTCAGACTGGAGACCTGTGACTAGTGGAGTGCTACAAGGATCGATGCTGGGTCCTCTATTTTTTGTCATTTACATAAACGATTTGGATGCGAGCATAAGAGGTACAGTTAGTAAGTTTGCAGATGACAGCAAAATTGGAGGTGTAACGGTAGCGAAGAGGGTTACCTCAGATTACAACAGGATCTGGACCAGATGGGCAAATGGGCTGAGAAGTGGCAGATGGAGTTTAATTCAGATAAATGCGAGGTGCTGCATTTTGGAAAAGCAAATCTTAGCAGGACTTATACACTTAATGGTCAGGTCCTAGGGAGTGTTGCTGAACAGAGACACCTTGGAGTGCAGGCTTATAGCTCCTCGAAAGTGAAGTTGCAGGTAGATAGGATAGTGAAGGCGGCGTTTGGTCAGAGTATTGAGTACAGGAGTTGAAAGGGCATGTTGCGGCTGTGCAGGACATTGGTTAGGCCACTGTTGGAATATTGCGTGCAATTCTGGTCTCCTTCCTATCGGAAACTTGAAAGGGTTTAGAAAAGATTTACAAGGATGTTGGAGGATTTGAGCTATGGGGAGAGGCCGAACAGGCTGGGGCTGTTTTGCCTGGAGCATCAGAGGCTGAGGGGTGACCGTATAGAGGTTTACAAAATTATGAGGGGCATGTATAGGGTAAATAGGCAAAGTCTTTTCCCTGGGGTCGGGGAATAGAGGGCATAGGTTTAGGGTGAGGGGAAAGATATAAAAGAGCCCTAAGGAGCAACTTTTTCACACAGACGGTGGTACACGTATGGAATGAGCTGCCAAAGGAAGTGGTGGATTCTGGTATAATTGCAACATTTAAGAGGCAAATGGATGGGTATATGAATAGGAAGGGTTTGGAGGGATATGGGCAGGTGCTGGCAGGTGGGACTAGATTGGATTGGGATATCTGGTTGGCATGGATGGATTGAACCGAAGGGTCTGTTTCTGTGCTGTACATCTCTATGACTAAGTCCTGCCCTGATTTGCCCTCCCAAAATGCAGCACCTCATATCTATCCAACTTAAACTACATCTGCCACTCCTTGGCTAATTGGCCTGTCGGATCAAGATCCCATTGTACTCTGAGGAGGCAACTTTTTCATGCAGAAGGTGGTGCGCATATACAATGAGCTGCCAGAGGAAGTGGAGAAGTCCAGTACAATTACATTTAAAAAGCACCTGGATGGGTACATGAGTAGTAAGAGTTGAGGGGGATATGGGCCAAATGCTGGCAAATGGAACTAGAATAATGTAGGATATCTGGTCAGCAAGGACAAGTTGAACCAAGGGTCTGTTTCTGTATCATACAACTTCCTGACTCTAAGACTATTAAGACTAAAGAGCGTCCAGTTATTAGAGTAAAGCCCTGAGTCTAGGACTGAAACCAGTCTGAAGCTGAAGTAGGGAATATCTTGTTTCATTTCCCAGCTTTCTTCTTTTCTCAGGTGTGAGCATGATCCTGGGAATACACTCCTCAGTTTCGATTTTTCAGAGGGATTTGTATTTTTTTCTTGTTGTTTTTATTGTATATGCTCAGGCAGTTACAATGCCATTTTTGTGCAAAGTTTGGAATTAAAAGGGTTGTACTGTCCTCAGAATTAACATCCACTAATACACCTGGACAGTGAATCCGAGATAAATGTAAACATCGTTCAGGAAAGATGTTGAACATTCGGTCTATGCTGTTACCACATTCTCCATAAGTCACAAAAAAATCCTACAGTCTTTTCAGAAATGTAGCAAAGGCACAAGTTATTTACTGGGATTTTTCTTCAGCTAAAGGACTGCTGAAATTCTAGAGATATCAAGAGCTGAAGCCTTTCTCCATAGAGAGAAACTTGGGGTATGAATTATACCAGCCGTAACCATTTATTCTTTCAGGAATGTCATTGGCAAAGCCCCCATCATTTGTTAACCTGAGCATGACTGAGTGGCTTGCTAAGGTATTTCAGAGGGGGGTTCAGGAGTCAATCACATTGTTGTGGAATCTGGAATCACATGTCCAATTCGTCGGGATGTACAGCACCGAAACAAATTGTTCAGCCCAACTTATCCATGCCAAACAGATATACCAAATTAATCTATCCCCATTTGCAGCAATTGGTTGATCATAAAAGTTTGTCGACAACACAAAAACTCCCTGGCGTAGTTACAGATCATGAGGATTTGTTGGGAGTTTTCTACAGGCCTCCAAATAGTTCTAGAGATATAGAGGAAAGGATTGCAAAGATGATTTAGGATAGTGTTGTTATGGTGTCTTTAACTTAACTTTCCAAATATTGACTGGAAATACTATAGTTCAAGCACTTTAAATGGGTCATTTTTGTCCAGTGTGTGGAGGAGGGTTCCCTGACACTATATTTAGACAGGCCAGCAAGGGGCTAGGCCACATTGGATTTGATTCTGGGTAATGAACTCGGCCACGTGTTAGATTTGGTGGTAGGTGAACACTTTTGTGATAGTGACTACAATTCGGTTATGTTTACTTTAACGATAGAAAGGGATATGTACACATCACAGGACAAGAGCTATAACTTGGTGAAAGACAACTATGATGCAATTAGGCAAGATTTAGGATGCATAAGATGGGGGAGGAAACTGCAGGGGATGGGAATAATTGAAATGTGGAGCTTATTCAAGGAACAGCTACTGGGTGCCCTTTATTAGGGTGTACCTGTCAGGCAGGGAGAAAGTTATTGAGTAAGGGAGCCTTGGTTTACTAAGGAAGTTGAATCTCTTGTCAAGAGGAAGGCAGCGGCTTATGTTAGGATGAGACGTGAAGGCTCAGTTAGGGTGCTTGAAAGTGACAAGCTAACCAAGAAAGACCTAAAGAGAGAACCAAAAGAGCCAGGACAGAACATGAGAGGTCATTGGCAGATGGGATCAAGGAAAACCCTAAAGCTTTCCATAGGTATATCAGGAATAAAAGAATGACTAGAGAAAGATTAGGGCCAATCAAGGGCAGTAGTGGGAAGTTGTGCGTGGAGTCCAAGGAGATAAGAGAAGCACTAAATGAATATTTTCATATCCACATCGATATCCACACTGGAAAAAGACAATGCTGTCAAGGAAAATACTGTGATATAGGATACTAGACTAGATGGGATTGAGGTTCACAAGGAGGTGTTACCAATTCTGGAAAGTCAGAAAATCCCTGGGTCAGATGGGATTTATCCTAGGATTCTCTCGGAAGCCAGGAAGGAGATTGCAGAGCCTTTGGCTTTGATCTTTATGTCGTCATTGTCTACAGGAATAGTGCCAGAAGACTGGAGGATAGAAAATGTTGTTCCCTTTCTCTAGCAGGGGAGTAGAGACAACCTTGATCATCTAGAAAAGATTAAGCTGATTAGAGATAGAGAACACTGTTTTGTGAAGGGTGGGTCGTGCCTCATAAACCTTATTGAGTTCTTTGAGAAGGTAACCAAACAGGTGGATGAGAGTAAAGCGGTTGATGTGGTGGATATGGATTTCAGTAAGGAGTTTGATAAGATCCCCCACAGTAGGCTTTTGCAGAAACTACTGAAGAATGGGATTGAAGGTGATTTGTTGGTTTGGATCAGAAATCGGCTAGCTGAAAGAAGACACACGGTGATGGTTGATGGGAAATGTTCATCCTGGCGTTCAGTTACTAGTGGAGTACCACAAGGATCTGTTTTGGGGCCACTGGCATTTGTCATGTTTGTAAATTAACTGGATGAGGGCATGGAAAGAGGAGTAGAAAAGTGAAGTGATTCCCTTTGGAAGGAGCCTGTACTGCGCTGTAATGTTCTATGCTCTAGGATTGCCAGAGGATACAGCAGGATATAGATAGGCGGGAGACTTGGGCAGAGAAATGGCAGATGAAGTTTAATCTGGACAAAGGTGAGATGATGCATTTGGGAAGGTCTAATGCAGGAGGGAAATATTGTATATCTTCAAGTAACAGTCTAAGCATTTTGACTACTTTTTGAGGTTAAATTTACGGGGTTGGCTATTACATGGATACTACTTTTGAGTAGTATCAAATTAATGCCCATCAAAATTCATACCATTTCATTTGTAGAAGCCCAAAGGATCTCTGAACAAATAAAGACAAAAAAACACAACATATTACAGTAGTTCTGAATACCCAGAGCAGAGTGGGATGGCCAGAGGACTGGAAGATCTGGAGCAGAGCAGGAGGACCGGCACACTGACTCATCAATATCAATTTATCTGTGAAGAATTAAGGTCGACTTTTACATGAGATATATTGAAAATTCCAGATTTTTGTAAAAAGTAGGGGCCAATGTTTACATGAGACCATACTCGAGTACATACTAGTGCTTCCAAAATAAACCTGTCGGGCTATAACCTGCTGTTGTGATTTTTAACTTTGTCAAGTATATATGGTATATAGCAAACATACTAAGGAACCCATAGTAGCATCAACATATAGACGGGCCAAGACTTCCAGGTCCACATTTCCCTCAAAGTGGCAACATATGGGGACAAGGCGGTCAAGACGGCATATAGCATAAAGTATAAAAACTGGCAAGTCATGTTGCAACTGTATAGAACTTTAGTTAGACCACATTTGGAATATTATGTCGAGCTCTTGTTGCCACACGAGCAGAAGGATGTGAATGCTTTTGAGGGTACAAAAACAGTTTACCGGAATGTTGCCTGATTTGGAGGGTAATGGTTATGAGGAGAGATTGGGCAAACTTGGCTTGTTTCCACTTAAATTTCCAAGGATGAGGAGTGACCTGATAGAAAGTTTCAAAATTAACAGGCATGGATATAATGGATAGTCAGAGTCTTCTCCCAAGGTAAAAACATCAATTACAAGGGGACATAGGCTTCAAGTTAAAGAGGATAAGTTTAAAGGAGGTTGTGAGGGGCAGGCATTTTTGTTTACACACAGAGGGTAGAAAGTGCCTGTAATGCACTGCCAGAGGGGCTAGTGCAGGCAGATAAGCATTGCTATTGTAAGTGGTATCTAGACAGATCCAGGAATAGGCAGTGAATTGGGGAATACAGACTGAATAGAGACAAAAGGTTTTTGTCGAGAAAGGCATTGCATGTCAGCGCAGTGGGCCGAATGGCCTGTTCCTGTGCTGTGCTGTGCTTTCTTTGTTCCTTGTATTCTAGCGCTCTTGAAATGAATGCTAACATTGCATTTGTCTTCCTAACTGCCAACTGAATCCATGTTAGCCTCGCAAAACCTAAACTAGAACTTCAGATTTCCAAAGCCTTTCTCAGTTTAGAAAACTGAGTCTAAGCCTCTATTCTTCCAGCCAAAGTAGCCTCATTTTCCCACATGGAATTCCATCCCCCACTAATTTGCCTACTCTCCTAGCCTGTTCAGGTCCTCCCCATTTCCTCCCCGCATACAAGATGGCGCAAATGAGCAACTTCAGATGACGCGACATAGTGAGTTCGCAAGGAGTCGCACAACAGCAGATCTAATTCTAACATTTCTTATAACCATTGTCCACTTTTAAACTTAAAATCTGCATGCCGGTCTAGTTTTTCTTTCCCCATTCTATGATCTACATGTTCTTGCTTATTATAAATCTGCCTGTACTGCTCACAAACAAAGATTCTCCCTGTACCCACAGGTGATACATTCCAAGAACTACCGCAGAAGCCAGAAACTGCAGGTAGCTGTGAACCCATTCATTTAAATGGGAAATTAACCTTCCCAGCAACCCCTGGTCCTGGAACTTTTCCTGTAACATGTTCAGAAACTGCAGAAATCGGACCCACGGATACAGCAGTCGGCCTTTACTCAGGTACACGTGATAATCAAACCAAATCAACACTACCTGCCCCTCCAGCTACCTTTGTCATCTGCAAATTTAGCAACAATGCTCTCAGTTTCTTTCAAAAGTCAAAAGTAGCTTTATTTGTCATTTCTACCATATACAACTGATGCAGTATAAACAAGACAGCATGTTTCCAGGACCAAGGTGCTACATGGACAGCACAAATTACATGATTATATGCAGGGTGGCATAGAGTGCATAAGTAGTGCAAAACACGCAAGACGGCACAGTAATTCCTGATATGTCAAGACAATAGGCACAGTGGTGTACAAATTACAGTGCAATAAAAGAATGATAATTAATAAAATATTGTTCTAGCAGCAATTCAAAGTCATGCAAAGAGCTTCAGATGGAATAGAGTCTGATCATAGTGTTAAGGAGCTTGATGGCGTGGGAGAAGAAACTGTTGCAGAGTCTGACTGTAAGTGACCGAATGAACATAGAACATAACAGCACAGCACAGGCCCTTTGGCCCTCGCTGTTGCGCTGACCTATGGAACCAATCTGAAGCCCATCTAACCTGCACTAATCCATTCTCGTCCATATGTACATCCAATAACCATTTAAATGCACTTAAAGTTAGCGAAGCTACTACTCACTGCAGATAGTGAGTTCCACGCCCCTACTACTCTCCGAGTAAAGAAAATGCATCTGACCTATATCTGTCAACCTTCAATTTAAAGCTGGGTCTCCTCATGCTAGCCATTGCCAGAAGAAAAAGGCTCCCACTGTCCAACCTATCCAACCCTCTGATTATCTTTACATGCCTCAATTAAGTCGCCTCTCAATCTATTTCTCTGCAAGAAAAACAGCCTCAAGTCCCTCAGCCATTCTTCGTAAGACCTTCCCTCCATACCAGGCAACATCCTGGTAAATCTCCTCTGAACCCTTTCAAAAGGTTCCACATCCTTCCTATAATGCAGTAACCAGAACATGTATAGAACATTCCAAATGTGGCTGTACCAAGAGTTTTCCACAGCTGCAGCATGATCCCATGGTTCTGAAACTCAGTTCCTTTACCAATAAAAGCTAACACACTATATGTCTTAACAATCCTATCAACTTGGGTGGCAACTTTCAGGGATCTCTGTACACAGACAAGAAGATCTCTCTGCTCATCTACACTGCCAAGAATCTTACCATTACCCCAGTACTCTGTCTTCCTGTTGCTCCTTCCAAAGTCAAACACCTCACACTTTTCCATATTAAACTCCATTTGCCAGCTCTGCAACTTATCTATGTCTCTCTGTAACCTACAACATTCTTCAGCACTATTCACAACTCTATCGACTTAGTAAATTTGTGGATGACACTAACCCATCCTTCTATGCACTCACCCAGGTCATTTATAAAAATGAGAAACCACAGTGGCACCAAAACAGATCCTTGCAGTACACCATGAGTAACTGAACTCCAGGATGAAACATTTCCCACCAAATACCGCTCTGTCTGCTTTCACCTAGCCAATTTTGGATCCAAACCGCCAAATCACCTTTAATCCACGCTTCTGTATTTTCAACAATAGCTTACTGTGGGGGACCTTATTAAACATCTTATTGAAATCCATATACACCGCATCAACCACTTTACCCTCTTCCACCTGTTTGGTCACCTTTAAGGTTTGTGAGACACAACCTACCCTTCATAAAACCATGTTGACTATCCCTAATCAACTTAATCCTTTCTAGATGATGATAAATCCTATCTCTTATAGCCTTTTCCAACACTTTACCCACAACCGAAGTAAGGTTTACAGGTCTATAATTTCCAAGGTTGTCTTTACTCCCCTTGAACAAGGGAACAACAAATCCTTCAATCTTCTGGCACTACTCCTGCAGACAAAGACAACATAAGGATCAAAGCTAAAGGCTTGGCAATCTCCTGCCTGGCTTCCCAGAGAGTCCTAGGATAAATCCCATCTGGCCCAGGGACTGAGCTAATACCTCCTCCTTATCTACCTCAATCCCATCTAGTCGAGTAGCTTGTATCTCAATATTCTCCTCGACCACAATGTCTTTTTCTAGTGTGAATACTGACGAAATATCTTCAATTTAGCACTTCCCCTATCTCATCTGACTCCACAACTTCCCCTTACTATGTTTGATTGGCCCTAATCTTACTCTAGTCATTCTTTTATTCCTGATATAGCTATAGATTGCCTTAAGGTTTTCCTTGATCCTATCCACTTATGACTTCTCATCTTTCCCTTTAGGTCTTTCCTAGCTAACTTGTAACTCTCAAGTGCCCTAACTGAGCCTTCACATCTCATCCTAACATGACTTTTCTTCTTCCTCTTGACAAGAGATTCAACTTCCTTAGTAAACCATGGCTCCTGCACTCAGCAACTTCCTCCCTGCCTGACCGGTACATACTTATCAAGAACCCACAAATAGCTGGTCCTCAAATAAACACATTTCAATTATGCCCATCCTCTGCAGTTTCCTTCCCAATCCTATGCCTTCTAAATCTTGCCTAATTGCATCATAATTACCTTTCCCCCAGTTATAATTCTTGCTCTGTGGTATATACCTAGCCCTTTCCATCATTAAAGTAAACATGACCGGATTGTGATCACTATCACCAAAGTGCTCACCTACCTCCAAATCTAACATCTGGCTGGGTTCATTGCCCAGCACCAAATCCAACGTGGCCTCGCCTCTTGTTGGCCTGTCTACATACTGTGTCATGAAACCCTCTTGCACACACTGGACAAAAACTGGCTCATCTAAAGTAATTGAACTATCATAATCCCAGTCAATATTTAGATTCGATGACATTAGATTCCCTAGTGTGGAAACAGGCCCTTCGGCCCAATAAGTCCACACTGACCCTCCGAAGAACAACCCACTCAGTCCCATTTTGCTCTGACTAATGCACCTAACACTATGTGCAATTTAGCATGGCCAATTCACCTAACCTGCACATCTTTGGACTGTGGGAGGAAACCGGAGCACCCGGAGGAAACCCACGCAGACACGGGGAGAATGTGCAAGCTCCACACAGAATTGAACCTGGGACCCTGTTGCTGTGAGGCAGCAGTGCTAACCACTGAGCCACCATGCTATCCCCATAACAACCACCCCTATCACTCTCGCTCCAATCGAGGATCATCTTTGCTATTCTATCCTCTACACCTCTGAAACTATTCGGAGGCCTATAGAAATCTTCCAACAGGATAACCTCTCCTTTCCCGTTTCTAATCTCAGCCCAAACTACCTCAGTACAGGAGTCCTCAAATGTCCTTTCTGCAACTGTAACATTGTCCTTAACTAACAGTGCACACCACTCCCTCTTTTAACATTTTCTCTGTTCTTAGTGAAACATCTAAATCCCAGAACCTGCAATAACTATTCCTGTCCCTGCTCTACCCATGTCTCTGAAATGGCCACAACATCAAAATCCCAGATACCAACTGATGCTGCAAGTTCACCCACCTTATTCTGGATGCTCCTGTCGTTGAAGTAGACACACATCAAACCAACTGCTTGCCTGCTGATGCCTTCTTGCAATCTTGAAATTTTAGTTCTGACCCCACTACACTCATTCCCCCCGTATACTCAAACTACAGTTTCAGGTCCCCACCCCACTGCGGAATTAGTTTAAATCCAACCGAACAGCATTAGCAAACCTCCCCCACAGGATTTTGGTATCCCTCTGGTTCAGGTGAAGACATCCTGTTTGTAGATGTCCCATCTACCCCAGAAAGACCCCCATTATCCAGGAATCCAAATCCCTCTCTCCTGCAACATTCCTTTAGCCATGTGTTCAACTCCTCTCTCTCCCTATTCCTTGCCTCACTAGCAGATAGCACGGGCAACAACCCAGAGATAACAACTCTGTTTATTCTAGCTCTAAGCTTCCACCCAGCTACCTGAATTTCTTCCTTAAATCCTCATCTCTCTTTCTACCCATGTCGTTGGAGCCTATGTGGACCATGACTTGGGGTCACTACCCCTCGAGGATCACAAAAACACAATCAGAGACATCATAAACCCTGGCACCTGGGAGGCAACACACCAACCGTGAGTCTGTCTCATTCCAACAGAACTTCCTATCTGTCCCCCTAACTATGGAGTCCTCAAATGACTAATGCTTTGCTCCTCTTCCCCCTTCCTTTCTCAGCAACAGGGACAGATTCTGTGCCAGAGACCGTTTACCCATGGTAGGTCGCCCCACCCCCATACAGTATCCATAATTGTATACTTGTTGAGGGAACAGCCACAGGGGATCCCTGCACTGCCTGCCGGTTCCCTTTTCGTCCCTGATGGTAACCCATCTACCTTCACCTTTTACCTGAGGTGTGACTAGCTCACTGTAACTCCCCTCAACAACCCTTCCACCTCCCAAATGATCCCAAGTTCTCAGCTCCAATTCCCTAACGCAGTTTTCAAGGAGCTGGAGTTGTGTGCACTTCCCACAGATGCAGTCAGCAGGGACACTACTGGTGACCTTTACCTTCCACATTCTGCAGGAGGAACATTCAACTGTAATGGAGAGAGACCTCAATGATCCTCTCACTTGCCCACACTATCCGTTGTAGGGTTTTAAAATCTGAGACTGTGCAATTCCCAAACCAGGCAGTGATGCAGCAGCTCAGGGTACTCTCAATGAACACTCTGTAGAGTGTGGTGAGGATGGGGGGGTGGGAAGTGGGAGGTGGGCTTTCCTCAGTCTGCACAGCCAGTAGAGACACTGCTGGGCTTTCTTAGCTGTGGACTGGTGTTGAGGGACCAGGTAAGATTCTCTGCCAGGTGGACGCCAAGAAATTTGGTGCTCTTCATGATCTCCACATGGGAGCCAATATCCAAACGAGTGGTCGTTCCATGCCCTCCTGAAGTCAACAACAATCTTTTGTCTTGTCCACATTCAGAGACAGGTTGTTGGCTTTGCACCAGTCCGTTAGCTGCTGTACCTCCTCTCTGTACGGTGACTTGCATTCCTGCTAATGAGACGCACTACAGTCATATCATCAGTGAATTTAATGATATGATTTGAGCTGTGCATCACTGCACGGTTGTGTGTCAGCAGGGTGAACAGCAGTGGAATGAGGACATAACCCTGGGGAGCCCCTGTGCTCAGTGTGATGCTGTTCCCAATCTGCACTGACTGAAGTCTCCCAGTCAAATAGTCCAGGATCCAGTTATAGAGGGAACTATTTTAACCCAGCAGACTCAGATTTCTAAACAGGAGCTAAGGAATGATATAGTGTTGAATGCAGAACTGAAGTCTATGAACATCGGTGTCCTCCTTCTCTAGGTGGGTGAGGACCAGAAAGTGGGTGGTGGAAACGGCACCATCTGTTGAGTGGTTTGGACAATACACAAACTGCAGGATGTCCAGTGACGGGACAGCAGGGTCTTAATATGCCTCATCACCAGCCTCTCTAAACACTTCATGATGATGAGTGTTAGCGCAATGCAGCGTTGATTGTTGAGACAGGACGCTGAAGACTTCTTCAGCACATGGACGATGGGAGCAGCCTTGAAGCACATTGGAACAATGGCGCAGCTCAGAGAGATGTTAAAGATGGTCGTGAGAATATCTGCCAGTACATCAGAACATCCTCCGTGCATTCTGCCAGGGGTGTTATCTGGTCCAGCAGCCTTACGTGGGTTGACTCTGCATAGGGATTTCCTCACGTCACAGCACCCAGTCACAGGATGTCTTCTTTGCCATGTCATTTCATGCCTCAAACGCAGAAAACATAAGTTGTTCAACTCGTCCAGGAGGGAGGCCTCAGGCCTCATTAGCACAAGCAGGCGATGCTGTTCTGAGATTGATAATGGCCTGAATGCCCTTCCACATGCTCCGCATACTGCTGCTGTCCCGAAAATGGCCGCATATTCCATGTATGTGCCCTCTTTGATAGTCCGGGTCAGGTTGGTGCTCGCTGTTATTAGGGCCGCATTGTCATCTGCTCTGAAGGTGGAATCACGGGGCCTCAGCAGCACACACACATTTGCAGCTATCCACACCTTCTGGCTGGGGCAAGAAGTGATGGTCTTGGACACAGTGATGTCGTCAATACATTTGCTAATGTAGCAAATCACCGACACCATGTACTCCTCTAAGTTGGAGTTGCCATCGGTTGGCACTTCAATGAACACGTGCCAGTCAGTACACTCAAAACAGTCCTGAAGAGCAGGAACGGCTCCTGCCAGCCAGGTTTACACTTGTGTCAGAACCAGTTTGACATGTCTGACGAGTGGTCTGTATGTTGGGATTAGCATAACAGAGATGTGGTCTGAGGAGTTGGGGTCAGGCCAGGGCTATGCCCTGTAGGTGTTGGGGATATTTGTATAAACCAGATCCAGTGTGTTTCCCCGCTCTCACTGTAAAGTCCACATGCTGATGGAATTTAGAGAGCGCAGTCTCGAGAGTCACATGGTTGAAATCTCCAGCTGCTGATAGCTCCATACAGTTCACAGAGAGCCTCCTTAGCATTGGCACTGGGAGGAACATATACCCCACCTATAAGGATAGCAGTGAACTCCCGTGGCAAATAAAATGGCCTGCATATAACAGCCACAAACTCCATCAGCGATGAGCAGTAAATGGAGACAAGCACGGAGTCTTTGCAGCATTTCATGTTGATGTAGTTACACAGACCCCCCACCCTGAGTCTTACCGCCTCAAGCTGCCTGTCTAGCTGGAAGGCAGTGTCTGGAACTCTGTCGCTAAGCCATGTTTCCATGAAAACAAGGACAAAGCAGTTGGTGAACTCATGCTGAGAAGCCTACCACTGTCGGATACAGGCCAATTTATTGTCCAGGGAGCAAACACTGGAGAGCAGAATGGACGGTAGAGATGGCCGACCAGGCCTTGTTTTTAGCCCAGCACTAACTCCTGCCTGCTTACCGCGCTTCTGCCTCCTCGCACACCACTTCCGATGACTCAACACCCAGCCACCGGCATCAGGCGAGGCAGAGGATTGGATGCCTGGTCTCTGCGGCAAGCCGAGATCACACATTACAGCAGCTACTGAGCCCGGAGAGGGACTCCGGTGGACGACAGCAAGATAGTTAGTGAGCGCAGAGCATGACTCTGGCAGTGGCGTCAAGGAGTCATCTTACAGAGGACCCAATATCGGGAGAGGCGACGTTGGCAAAGATGTTTCATGCGGCTGCAGAAGCAATGACAGTTCCTCGTGGCTATTGATGCTGTGTCTGGTGGTAGTGGTCTGCTTCACATCATCATCACATCCCCAAATTCTATTGTATAGGTCAGTGGCGACTTTAGCATTGCCGTGGTTTCAGCACAGCATCAGATGGCCTGGGATTCCTTTGGGCAATTTTTGCAATTTCTTCCTTATTGAGACAGCTTCAGCAGAGTCTTGCAGCCTAGGATTCCAGCCGGCCTGTGTAGTGGCCTTGCAGCACTATTGTCCTATCCCAAACCCAGAAGCCATGAATTTATCTAAGCTGGGCTTTGTCTTAATTTTTACCTACGCTTTATTATTAAACAGGGTCATAGTACAGCAGCTTAAACCTATCACTTTTTTGGTAAAAAATACAAGTAACAATAAATGACTATTCTATTACCCTTCGTGAAGGTGACTACACTCATCTCTGCCCCATGACTCCTGATGGTCTGGTAAGGCAAAATAAGGTCTTTCCTTTTCTTTTAATCCAATCGTTATTAGAGTAGTTAGGAGAGTGATATGCTCGTCCTGTGAAGTGAGTGTGTTCAGGGAGAAATCAAATATCCCTGACAACTATGTTTGCAGGGAGGGTGTTTACCTGCAGCTCATCTCATACTGCATGGATTTGTTAGAGTGGCGCTTGGACTCAATGAGGAGTGTACAAGAGGCAGAAAACTTTATAGATAAGGTGTTTCAGAATGTGGGCACGCCAAGGGGTCAACCAGAAAATGGGTGACCACCAGGAAGGCCAGGCTAGAAATACAGGAGTCCTCTGTTGCTATTCCCCTCTCAAATAAACATACCATCTTGGATACTTTTAGGGAGCTTGGTCTCTCAGGGGAAAGTAACAGCAGCAGTCAGATCAATGACACCAGGACCGGCACGGTTATACAGCAAGGAATGTTCAAGTGCAGGTGTGAGGTAGTGATAGGGGACTCTACTGACAGGGGCACAGGCATTTCTATGGCCACAAGCAAGACTCCAGGATGATGCGCTACTTTCCTGGTGCCAGGGTCAAGGATGTCTCTGATCTAGTCCAAACCTAGAGGGCATAGGTTTAAGCTAAGAGGGGAAGATTTAAAAGGGATCTAAGAGGCAACTTTTTCACAGAGGGTGGTGTGTTCATGGAATGAACTGCTGGAGAAGTAGCGGAAGCTGATACAATTACAACATTTAAAAAGCATTTGGATGGGTATATGAAGGGGTTTAGAGGTATATGAGCTAAATGCTGGCAAATGTGACCAAATTAATTTAGGAATCTGGTCGGTATGTTCGATTTGGACCGAAGTGAGCTGTACAGCATGGAAACAGATCCTATGAGTCTAAGGTACTGCCAAACCTGCTAAGGTTTTGAAGCAATTTTATTTTCAATAAGGAAGCACTGGAGTTCTAAAATACAGAAATAACTCCACACCATCTGCGACAGCACTTCAGCTGTCGACAGCCACAAGACCATAAGAAAATAAGAACTGAGGTAGGCTGTTCGATCCCTTGAGCCCATTCCCCTGATTTTACGTGACAATAAATAAATTCAATTCAATTCAACATTCCTCACATCCACTTGCCTGCTTATTCCCTGTAACCTTTGATCAAGAATTTATATATTTGTGACAGCCATAAATATACAGACGGACTTTGCTCCCTTGGCTCTCTGTGGCATACAGTCCCTGAGAGAGAAAATTCCCCCTCATCTCAATCTCAAATTGGCACCTCTTTGTTCTGAGACTATGCCCTCTGATCCCATACTCCCCCACGAGTGGAAAACATCCTCTCAGCATTTAAGCCCCCTAAGATTCCTGGGTGCTTCAATGAGATCAGTATGTATTGAAATTCTTAAGAATGAGAGGAGTCCCAACCTGCCCAGTCTTTGCTCATAAAACAGCCCCTCCATACAAGGATCATCGAAGTGAACTTGCTCTTAACTGGTTCCAATGAAACAATACCTTTCTTTAAACAAGGGGACCAAAATGCTGACAGTACTGCAGATATGGTCTGACCAACACCTTGTCCAGTTGCAGTAAGATTTTCCTATTCTTGTACTCCACCTACCTGGAAATAAGGGCCAACATTCCATTAGCCTTCCAGATTACTCACTGCACCTGTCTGCTAGCTTTGTGTTTCTTGCTCAAGTATTCCCAAGATCCTTTGGTGTTGCTGTTTTCTGCTGTTCCTCTATTTAAATAATGCTGTTCTTTGTTCTTCCTTCTAAAATAAACAACTTCACATTTTCCAAAATTATACTCCATTTGCCAACTTTTTGCCCACTTACTTAACCTGATAATATCTCTGTAAACTGTCTGCATCCCTATCAAATTTCCTTTTCACCCATTTTTATGGTGTCTGCAAATTTGGCTTCAGCACATTAACCTTTGCTCTTCAAGCCATTAAATATGTATTGTATTCAAATCCTCTCACTATGAAATCCAACATCACATTTGTTTTTGCGTACACCAGCTACTGAAGGTAATCATGCAAGTGGTCAAGGACACCCAGGTCTTATGGCACATTTCCCCCTTCTCAATTTATGGCAGTACAGATAATAATCTGACTTCTTATCTTAAGCGACCTAAGCGCATAACATCTCAATTACCTACATTATACTGCATCTGCCATGCATTTCCTGAACTCATGCAGCTTATTCAAATCACACTGAAGCAACTCTGCATTTTCCACAGGGCTTTGCGTTTCCTCCAAATGTGGAGATATTACCTTTAGTTCCCCCATCTAAATTGTTAATGTACATTCTGAAGAGCTGGGATCCTCGCAATGATCACTGCAATACCCCATTAATCACTGCCTTCATTCGAAAAAAGACCCATTTATTCATTTTTGTTTCCTCTCTGCCAAAGAGCTTTCTATCCATTTCAATACGCTACTGCAAATCCCATGTTATGGATTTCAGATGTCACGTTTCTTTAATTTTAAACTGTTGAGAAAATATGACAGACAATACCACAAGCCAGTGTAGTCTATTACCTGTAGAACAGATAGTGCACCATTCTTTCCATATCCCGAACACACAACTATCTCCAAGTCAGGTTCAGGATTATTCTGAAACTAAAATGAGACGCAAGATGAAACAGAATACTACTGCAGAAGATTTCAAATCTCACCATTTGCATTTAAAAACTTTCATAATGCTGTCAAACTCCAACAGGGGTGTATTTTTCCAGTTCACTTTCTTTTATAAATACCATATCTCCCCTGCAGGTCATGGAGATGCCAATGTTGAACTGGGGTGTACAAAGTTAAAAATCACACAACACCAGGTTATAGTCCAACAGGTTTAATTGGAAGCACACTAGCTTTCGGAGCGACGCTCCTCACCTGATGAAGGACCGTCGCTCCGAAAGCTAGTGTGCTTCCAATTAAACCTGTTGGACTATAACCTGGTGTTGTGTGATTTTTAACTTTGTACCCCCTGCAGGTCGCAGTGTCTTTTATAAATACCATATCTCCCCTGCAGGTGGCAGTGTCGGGGGTGTTGGAGAGGGTGTGTGTGCATGCTGAACTGTCAAGTGCCTAAGGCAGCAGTTGACCCTGTTTCACAACAATCCAGTAGAGGGACTACTTTCGCTTCTAGCTCAAAAGTTAAGGCCACAAAAGATAATGTCCATAAACTGTACAACTTCAATTTGGGGAGAAAGTGAGGTCTGCAGATGCTGGAGATCAGAGCTGAAAATGTGTTCCTTGGATGCTGCCTGACCTGCTGCGCTTTTCCAGCAACACATTTTCAGCAACTTCAATTTGGGACAGCATCTTCCCAAAAACTGTGGAATTAATGGCAAGCTTCACAACTTGCACCAATTTAAGTAGTGAAACTGGACTGGCAACCACAAACCAATAATTTGACAGTTGCCAGCTTGAACATGCCCAATTTTCCATAAATGTGCATGAGCCTGAACCAGCAAAGGAGAAAAGATTCTAAATTCTTGCTACCTAGATCCGCCAACTGCATCTCCTCCGAACTTTGATTTGGCCTGGAAAGGTCTCAGCTTGGTTCCCTTGATCAGGTGGGACCAGCTCGTCATCACACAAATCTCCACATCCCCACCCTGTTAATGTTGTTGCATAACTGTTACTTTTCACAGCTGATTCACACTCACCTCTTCAGAAAGGAAAGCAGGTTCTCCCATTGAGGCATTTACACAAGGGCCAATGTTCAATATACTGTCACACACCTGCAGAAAGATCAGAGGGAAATCAGTCAGTGCAGGCAGCTTAAACTCTGGAGCAATCAACATCAGTGCCACCTTTTTGAAATTTGTTTTATACAGCTTTTATTGCCGATGCCTAAGTGAATATATTAAACAAGAATACCACATTGTTTCAGCACTGCAGTTTACCTGACTATTTCACTTTCAACATTCTTCTCAACTACTTTCTTCAATTACAAAATTTTCTTTTCTTTATGAAGCTTGGTGTTTTCTTTATACTTCTTTTCAAAAATGACTATCACTACCATTTATTTCCACACAAGGTGACCAAGGAGTGCAAATTCACACATTGTATGTTTGCAGCCAATCTTCAAGCCTGCTGGTACAATTGTCCGTTTTCTCTTGTCATATGGAGATGGAATCCCGTTGATCACCTTTCATCTGTTTAAGCAGCTTGGCCTTGCTTTATCTTGAAGTATTCATCCAATTGTGCAAGAAAGCAAGACACTTGAGTTTACTCCAGTAACATCCATTAACATCCAGATGTTAACCTAACCGCCACCAGTTTGTCACCTGATAAGATAGGTTTGGCCACAATAACAACCAAATAGCCAAGGGAATGACTTTGGCCATGAGGGAGCAGGGCCTTGTTGAAGCTGTCTGCCACAGCAACAAACAGGAAGAAGGTGCAAAACTGGCCTAAAGAGCGGGGATTGATTTTTCTATGAAGCATTGGGAAGCCCAGCCTCTTCAACAAAACCACTTTCTAAGTACTGGGTTTCATTCCACATGGACTTGAATAGCTAATCTAAATGAACAGCATCTCAATGAGTCTACATGCATGTGAAGAGATTTTAAATGTTTGAACAATGTGTTTAGTCATATAATTGCACAATTCTCTCACTTCTTTTTCTGTCAATTAATACAAGTGCATTTGTGGGAATTTTGACAACGAAGCAGCTTTCACACCTGCAATGTGTTTTCAACATTTGTTTGACTACCAAACATTATCAAACAGTGAAGAAAATCACAATATCCCTGTGTTCATGCCAACTATTACCTGAAGTTATGCTGCAGTTATACAGGACGCTGGCAAGGCCACCCTTAACGTATTACGTTCAGTTTGGTCACCTTGACATCGGAAAAATGTTATTAAACTGGAAAAAAGTGTAGAAGAAATTTACAAGGATGCCAGGACTTGAGGATCTGAGTTATCTGGAGAGGGTGGACAAACTAGGACTTGTTTCTTTAGAAAATAAAGGACTGAGAGAGGATCTTAAAGAAGTGTATAAGATCATGAGAGGCATGGATAGGGTGAATGCACTCAGTCTTTTTTCCCAGGATGGGGAATTGCGGATTAGAGGGCAGCAGTTTAAGGTTAGAGGAACAGAATAAAAGGCAACCCGAGGGGCAAATTTTTTTTTTTAAAAACAGAAGATGGTACACATATGGAATGAGCTGCCAGCGGAAGTGAATGAGGTTAGTACATTAACAACATTTAAAAGGCATTCAGACAAATACGTGGTGGGATAAGGTTAGAAGGAGCTGGGCCAAGTGCAGGGAAATGGGTATATTTTGGTCAGCATGGACCAGTTTGGGGCAAAGGGCCTGTCTCTGTTCTGTAGGACACTCTGGGTCTAATTTGAGATAGCAGGCCAGTTAACCTGAGCTCAGTCATTGGTAAGATTTTGGAATCCATTATTAAGAATAAGGTTGAGGAGTAGTAGGACATACGTGGTAAAACAGGACTGAATCAACATGGCTTTATCAAGGATAAGTCATGTCTTACAAATCCACTAGGAGGTAATGAGCAAGTTAGACAAAGGAGAGCCACTGGACTTAATGTATTGATTTTCAGAAGGGCTTTGGCAAGTTGCCTCTCTCAAAGCTGCTAAATAAAAGAACAGCTCACGTTAGGGACAAGGTACTGCTATGGATAGACTGGCAGAAGGCAGAGAGTAGGAATAAAGAGGTCTTTTTAGGGGTAGCAGTTGGTGAATTGTGGAGTTTAGATTAGATTTGGCACCAACAAGTCCATACTGACCCTCCAAAGAACAACCCACCCAGACCCATTCTTTACTCCTGACTAATGCAATTAAGCATGGCTAATTCACCTGACTTGCACATCTTTGATCATGGGAGGAAACCAGAGCACCCAGAGGAAACCCACGCAGACGCAAGGTGAATGCGCAAACTCCACAGACCGTTGCCTGAGGTGGGAATTGAACCCGGGTCCCTGGCGCTGTAAAGCAGCAGTGCTAAACACTGAGCCACTGTGCCACCACAACTGCAAGAGTTCTGCAGGAGTCAGTGCTGGAACCACAACCACTCACGTCATACAATAACAATCTGGGCAAGGAAATTGAAGGCGCTGTTGTTAAATTTGCAGATGACACAAAGACAGGTGGGAGGCAGGTAGCGTTGAAGCAGGGAGGCTGCAGAAGGATGGACAGGCTAGCAGAGTGGGCAAAGAAGTGGATGAAGTGATAGATGGAATACAATTTAGGAAAGTGAGATGTTATGCCCTTTGGTAGGAAGAATAGAGGCAATGACTATTTTCTAAATGGGAGAGGCTTTAGAAATCTGAAGGACAAAAGGACTTGGGAGTCATAGTTCAGGATTGTCAGAGTTAACATGCAAGTTCAATTGACAGTTAGGAAGGCAAATGTAATGTCAGCATTCAATTCAAGAGGGCTAGGATACAAAAGCAGAGATGCACCTCTGAAGCCGTATGTCTCCAATCAGACTGCATTTGCAATATTGTGAGCAGTTTTGGCACCGTATTTAAGAATGGATGTGTTGGTCTTGGGGAGGGGAAATCCAGTGGAGATTTACAAGACTGCTTCCCTGGGCTGAGGGCTTGTCATATGTGACGCGGTTATGGACTCTGGGTCTGCACTTGTGAGTTTAGAAGGATGAGGGGGGATCTTTTTGAAACATTTCAGAACACTAACGGGCCTGGATAGAGCAGATGTGGAGGTGTTTCCACTAGTAGAAGAGACAAGGACTTGAAGGCACCGGCTCAGTGTGAAGGGATGACCCTTTAGAACTGAGATGAAAAGGAATTTCTTCAGCCAGAGGGTGGTTAATCTGTAAAACTCACTGCCACAGAAGGTTGTGGAGGCCAAGTCGTTGAGTGTATTTAAGACTGGAGATAATTATGTTCTTGATTGGCAAGGGTTTACCAATTGAGTTTAGAAACATACAGCCATGTCAAAGCAAATTCGAAGGAACAGAATTCGACATTCAGCCCAAAGTCTTATGGTCTTAGCAGTTTCAGGAGTAACTCTGACCAATCTTCAACCCCACTCCCCGCAATGTAAAAAGCCAAACAACCAAGTTTGAAACCATGATGTATCATTGCACAAATCAGCACAAATTATGTTAATGCTCCAAGTTCCTTAGGGACACAAAGGTCAAAACAACAGAAGCAGTCTACAATCAATGAACAGATTTATGAACCACTCCCCTTCACCTCTGTCTTTCAAAAGGGCGGCAGTGACTCAGTGGCTAGCACTGGGTTTGATTCCCGCCTCAAGCAACTGACTGTGTGGAGTTGCACATTCTCCCCGTGTCTGCATGGGTTTCCTCCCACAATCCAAAGATGCGCAAGTCAGGTGAATTGACCATGCTAAATTGCCCATAGTGTTAGGTGCATTAGTCAGGGGTAAATATAGGATAGGAGAAATGGATCTGGGTAAGTTATTCCACGGAGGGCCGGTGTGGACTTGTTGGGCCTTAAGGAATCTAATCTAATCTAAAAGACCCATCTGTCATAAATGAGCGCTACATACTATTTCCACCATCACAGAGGGGCAGGAATGCTGTTAGCATCTATCCATCTCAAGCAAGATGTGAACTGTGACCTGCATGTGCATCACTTCCATATTAAACATAGTCTGTTGTGGCTGTAGAGGCCAATTTGTAAATGACAGTCTCTTCAGCAGTGTCCAAATGAAAAGTGCTAATTGGAGGTCAATTTGTGGTTTTACCTTCCGATGGTCTCTACTTCCACCATCCAGTCATTTCTTTTATCCTTTGTCCATGTATCTCCTGACTGCTCAACTCCTGGTACTAAAGTCATCAGCAAGGATTTCCCATTCATCTGGCTCTGATCTTGGCCAACCAGAGGTCTGCCTTGCAGACATTCATGTATCACAGAAGGGGGATGACCCATAGGCTCACCGTGTGGGCATCTCTTTGAGAATACGGCCATCAACCCATTCAGCTTATATGACCAAGCCAACAAAGTTGCCGCTTACATGAGAAGACAAACATGCTGGGGATCCTACATGTGAGTGGGCTTCCATTTTCAGGACTGTATCCTAACAGGGGATGCCCAGTATTCATCTGCAGTAGCAAAATGCTATATATTTTTTTAAAAAGTGTAATACCCAAACCAGAATGCGATAAATACATTCTCTCTTGGCCTACAGATTCGGGTTTCTCTGCTCACTTGAACCATATATATCATACAAAAGGCTGGAGGAAACCCTAGGATTTGTCTAAACCAAATTTCCCAGATGAGCTAACTTACAACATTACTTCATCACAAGGATTCAGGGTGATTTCAACTGAAGGCCCAAATTGCCCTCCGGGTACCACTATCTTTCCGTTGTTTATTTATGTAGTCATTGACATTGTCAGGATCTTCTGCCTCAGCATCACAAAACATACCCAGTGCTACAGCAGCCGAAGCACTGAAATTAGTAATCATAATATTCCACTTTCCCTCAAACCCACATACCTCAACATTCCCTCATGAAAATTATACTGTTAAAGTAAGTTAAAACGTAGAACATAACAGCGCAGTACAGACCCTTTGGCCCTTGATGTTGTGCCAACCTGTGAAACCAATCTGAAGTCCATCCAACCTACACTATTCCATTTTCGTCCATATGTCTATCCAATGATCATTTAAATGCCGTTAAAGTTGGCATGTGTGAATACCGATCTGCAGATTTACACACTGAATTATAGATGCAATTATACAAGTGGTGTTATGTCACCTTAAGCATTAATCAGGTGGAAACTTTGAACATATCAGAGGCATTCCGTCCTCCTACAGATCTCTGACATCCAGTAAGTCAGACCTTACCTCAAAAGAATAGGTAGCCAGCTGAGTGCCTGATTGAGCCTCGTTCCCATACACTTCAATCTCATCCATCTCATCCAGTAAAGCAACATCACCAGCTGGAACACAACAAAAACATAATCAAGGAGTTCATGCTTGCTTTCTTTTCCTGCAGCTATTCCCCCACTCCCACTGTAACATGTCACGTTACTCAGTATGTGTAAGCTGGCAACATAACAGTCAATTACTCGAGTGTGTGAAAGAGGACAGATGGATGACAAAGAATTAACTATCACATTTCCTGCCCCTGTCAATCTTTGGTAGGAGGCAAATGAAAAGAGAAAAACAGTAGAATTCTTTCATCAAACCACATAACATTAATTTAAATAATACTTGCTTTTTAATTCAAAAACACCTTAGAGGACAGTTCACTGTATGTAACCCTGGTAGCTTGGGTCCAATCCTCAGAAAAGTGATTAAAAATTACTGATTTGCAAGGGAACTAAATGTGACAAGGAGAAAACACATTTTCACAAGCGAGTAATTTATGCCTTGAATGCTCTTCCTGGCGCAGACAGGTCCAATACTGATGTTCAAGAGGGAACTGGATGATTATTTAAATGGAGATAACGTGCAGTACTATGGAGGACAGGACAAAGAATGACACTAAGTATAATACTTGAGCGGAACAGTGGCCCAGGCAGGATGGCCTGAGTAGTCTCCTTCTACATTGTAACAATTCTGTGATCCAGTGGGTTACTCACCAATCCAACCTGCTGACAAATCCAGACGCTTCTTTTTATTTGGTGGCTCATCCTGCAGAACGAAACAAATCCAACCCAAAATCAAATTATTTCTGGCATCAGAAAGAATGGCTGTTTCAATTACTGACCAAAATCTACAGTACATCCTACTTTGCTGTTCCTTTCCCTTCTGTTCATGCCTTTTAAAAAAGCCTTCTCCAGAGGGGACAGACTCTTGAGATGGAAACACAATGAGGGGTTCCAGTCACCTTCTCTAATATCACTGAGTGTTCGCCTTTTGAACTTGCGGTTAAGCAATTTTAGCTGGATAATCAAAAGCAATGAATTTAAAGTGGAGCTCAACCAGCCCTCACCTAACAGAATAAAATATAAAGAACCCAGAAGGAGGCAAAATGACCCAGCAAACATGTGCTGGCTCTTCTGAAGAGCTAGTGAATTAGTTCTATACACCCATGACCAAGTAGCTTTGCAAATGTTTCATTTTCAAGTATTAATCCAACTTCCTTTTCAAAGTTACTAATGATTATGGACTCACTACTCTTCAAGCAACTCAAAACTTCAAATTGTTGCATGCAACACATTCTGCCCACACTAGCTTCCGAAAAGAGCAATTACACCCCCCCGCCACCACCTGAATTCAAAGTATTTATTTCCTTTTCAGATACAAATCAAATTTCTTGTCAAATTGAAGCGATCTCCAACACTTTCAGGTGGTACATGCCAGACTCTAACCGCTCACTGTTAGAAAACATTTTTGCTCATCCTTTAACTATTAGCTCAAGTCTGTATCTAATTGTTCTTGATCCTTCCACCAATGGGAACAGGGTCTCCTCATTAATTCTGTTCAGACCTTGTGTGATTGTGAGGACCTTTATCAAATTTCCTCTCCTCCTTCAACCTCTTAAATTTATCGTCAACGTTGAAGCTCCTCATTCCTAAGGTCATCCTTCGGAATCTTTGCTGCACTTTGTATAAAGCCTTCATATATTTCATGACATGTAGCCCCCCAGAACTGAACACTTGTTTCAACCTCCAAAGGAATAGAACTCTTTATTTTGTACTCTATGCTATTGTTAGTGAAGCCTGTGATAATATATGCTTTTCACTCATTTATGGGATATCGCATCAGTGGTTACAGGGGGAATCAGGACTGGCAGTTAAACCTCCAAGGATTTTCAACTTGTAGAAAAAGACAGGGAGGTCGGCGGAGGGGGTGGGGTTGCCTTGTTAGTTAAGAACAAAATTAAATCTATGGCACTGAATGACATAGCGTCAGATGATGTGGAGTCTGTGTGGGTGGAATTGAGGAACCACAAAGGCAAAAAAAACATAATTGGAGTTGTATACAGACCTCCCAACAGTGGTCAGGACCAAGGACACAACATGTACCGGGAAATAGAGAAGGCATGTCAGAAAGGCAAGGTCACAGTGATCGTGGGAGACTTCAATATGCAGGTGGACTGGGTAAATAATGTTGCCAGTGGATCCAAAGAAAGGGAATTCATGGAATGCTTACAGGATGGCTTTTTGGAACAGCTTGTCATGGAGCCCACAAGGGAACTGGCTATTCTGGACCTAGTGCTTTGTAATGAACCAGACTTTACAAAAGATCTTAAAGTAAGGGAACACTTAGGAAGCAGCGATCATAATATGGTAGAGTTCAGTCTGCAGTTTGAAAGAGAGAAGGCAAAATCGGATGTAATGGTGTTACAGTTAAATAAAGGTAATTATGAGGGCATGAGAGAGGAACTGACACAAATAGACTGGAAGCAGAGCCTAGTGGGGAAGGCAGTAGAGCAAAAATGGCAAAAGTTTGTGGGTATAATTGAGGACACTGTGCAGAGGTTCATCCCCAAGAAAAGAAAGATTATCCGGGGAGGGATTAGACAGCCATGGCTGACAAAGGAAGTCAGGAAATGTATTAAAGAAAAAGAGAGATCCTATAAAGTGGCCAAGAGCAGTGGGAAATCAGAAGATTGGGAAGGCTACAAAAACAAACAGAGGGTAACAAAGAGAGCAATAAGGAAGGAGAGGATCAAATATGAAGGTAGGCTAGCCAGTAATATTAGAAATGATAGTAAAAGTTTCTTTCAATACATAAGAAACAAATGACAGGCAAAAGTAGACATTGGGCCACTTCAAACTGATGCTGGAAGCCTAGTGATGGGAGATAAGGAAATAGCAGGAGAACTTAACAAGTACTTTGCGTCAGTTTTCACAGTGGAAGACATGAGTAATATCCCAACAATTAAAGGGAGTCAGGGGGCTGAGTTGAGTATGGTTGCCGTTACAAAAGAGAAAGTGCTAGAAAAGCTAAAAGGTCTTAAAATTGATAAATCTCCTGGCCCCAATGGGATACATTCTAGAGTTCTGAGAGAGGTGACTGAGGAAATAGCGGAGGCATTGGCTGAGATCTTTCAAAAGTTACTGGAGTCAGGGAAAGTCCCAGATGATTGGAAGATCGCTGTTGTAACCCCCTTGTTCAAGAAAGGATCAAGACAAAAGATAGAAAATTATAGACAAATTAGCCTAACCTCGGCTGTTGGTAAAATTCTAGAATCCATCATTAAGGATGAGGTTTCTAAATTCTTGGAAGAGCAGAGTCTGATTAGAACAAGTCAACATGGATTTAATAAGGGGTGGTCATGCCTGACAAACCTGTTGGATTTCTTTGAAGAGGTGACAAGTAGGTTAGACCAGGGAACCCCATGGATGTGGTCTATCTAGACTTTCAAAAGGCCTTTGATAAGGTGCCACACAGGAGGCTGCTGAGGTGAGGGCCCATGGTGTTCGAGATGAGCTACTGGGATGGATTGAGGATTGGCTGTCTGACAGAAGGCAGATAGTTGGGATAAAAGGTTCTTTTTTGGAATGGCAGCCGGTGACAAGCGGTGTCCCGCAGGGTTCAGTGTTGGGGCCACAGCTGTTCACATTATATATTAATGATCTGGATGAAGGGACTGAGGGCATTCTAGCAAAGTTTGCTGATGATACGAAGTTAGGATGACAAGCAGGTAGTACTGAGGAAGTGGGGAGGCTACAGAAGGATCTAGCCAGTTTGGGAGTGTGGTCCAGGAAATGGTAAATATTCAGCCTGGAGCCCAGTTACAAGTGGAGTTCCGCAGGGATCAGTTCTGGGTCCTCTGCTGTTTGAAATTTTTATTAATGACTTGGATGAGGGAGTCGAAGGGTGGGTCAGTAAATTTGCAGATGATACGAAGATTGGTGGAGTTGTGGACAGTGAGGAGGGCTGTTGTCGGCTGCAAAGGGACTTGGAAATGATGCAGAGCTGGGCTGAGGAGTGGCAGATGGAGTTCAACCCTGTCAAGTGTGAGGTTGTCCATTTTGGAAGAACAAATAAGAATGCGGAATACAGGGTTAACGGTAGAGTTCTTAGTCAGGTGGAGGAACAGAGGGATCTTGGGGTCTATGTACATAGATCTTTGAAAGTTGCCACTCAGGTGGATAGAGCTTGTAAGAAGGCCTATGGTGTATTAGCGTTCATTAGCAGAGGGATTGAATTCAAGAGTCGTGAAGTGATATTGCAGCTGTACAGGACTTTGGTTAGGCCACATTTGGAGTACTGTGTGCAGTTCTGGTCGCCTCACTTTAGGAAAGATGTGGAAGCTTTGGAGAGGGTGCAGAGAAGATTTACCAGGATGTTGCCTGGAATGGAGAATAGGTCGTACGAGGACAGGTTGAGAGTTCTCGGCTTTTTCTCGTTGGAACGGCGAAGGATGAGGGGTGACTTGATAGAGGTTTATAAGATGATCCTTCTAAACTCCAATGGATTTTGGAGGGATTGCTCCACTTTTGAAATGCAATGTCACTGATGTTTAAACTGGTTGGTTGCATCTGTGGGGGAAGGTTACTGCAGAAAGTCTGGCACCAGGGAGCATACACAAATGATATTTGAAACTGATTGGTCTGTGCAGTGGTGCCCAGTTGCTGATGACAAAATTTGCCTGCCAACACCCTTCCGATTGGCTGTGTAGCTAAACAGATGTAGGTATGGCAAACAGAAGTGGGCATGGGATCTCCAAAAGGGAGATGGTGCCTCTATATCTCTTTGCAGTGAAAGCCAGTTAAAGTCTGAAGAAAGTTGGTTTATTTTCCTCACTAGTTGTAAGTTGCGGCTTTTAGTCAATATTCAGTGATTTTGCAACTGTTAACTAGTTATTCTGTGCCTTCTACAAGAAACTGAAAAGTATTGGAAGAGGGAGATTGACAAACAACAAGTCTTGACAAGTAGGAGGCTCCTCTCATTAAACCATATGGATGTGGGTCAGTAAATAGCATTCCCAGTTTTTCCCTTCACCCATTACATCAATTTTTTTTGCATGTCCATCTGACTGTATGTGCCCACAAGGGGAGTCTTATCAGGGGATTAAGAGATTTAACTAGTATAGTTACATGATGATTCATAGTTGCTTAGTTGTAGCTAGAATCTGTTAGTTTAGAATAATTAGCAATGCTTGTTAAGTACAGAAATATGATTTGTGCTTTGTTAACTGCTGCCTTAAAAAAGATAAATTAGGGACATTTGCATAATTCATAAAATTTTTAACTTTTATGACAACTTCAGGAATAGCAAGGCTTGATTTTAGTGCACTACCCCAAGTGAGGGGTGACAATTCTTTCCATACTAAATTCATTAAGTAAACAAAAACTCTCCCCATTTTCTGGCCCTCCAACTCGTTGCAGTGGTTTCCCCAATCTACATTGTTGAAACCATTCCATTTTGAATACAACAACAGTTTCATCATCAAGACACAAACATCCTATTTTATAACGAGCCAGTTTAACTGGTCAGCCACAGGCACAAGAGCGTAATTCTCTGATGGAAAACTCATTTTCCTCACCACATGTATCCTTTCCATTATTTACGTAAAGTCAAGAGTACAATGCAACACTCAGTAATTATTTGGATCTGAGCTGGAGCAAGAATCCTAAAGAAATCCATAGCTATCCTGGTTACCGCAGCTTGCTTTTTAAGTCACAGTGTGGAGACACTGGTATTGGGACTGGGGTGGACAAGTCACTTCACCTGACAAAGGAGCACCGATCCTAAAGTTTGTGATTTCAAATAAAGCTGTTGGAACTATAACCTGGTGTTGTGTGACTTCTGACCTTGCTTTATAAGTAGTCATTCCATCGGTCTTAACATCCAACAGCTCCATTCAGAATTGCAGGTCAGAAATTCTAAAGGAGGCTATTAAGCTGATGTCTGGACCAGCTTTCTGAATTAGAAGCTTGGTCATGCCCAGACTTTGTCTCCATTTTGCATAATAATCCAACTCCCCCTCAAATGCCTTGACTGAACCTGTCAGCACTCCCATATCTCCAACAAAAAAAAATTAAGAGATCAACAATTTTAACAGATCCATTCAATTTCTTAAAGACCTCATGTTTCTCCAATTGAAGGACTAATGGTACCATATTATTAGATATGCTTGCAAGATATACAAAATCACTATTAAACAATTACTGGAACCAAATATCTGCAGTTCCCTCTTTCTCTTAGTTAACTATTAGAACCAGTAAAATTGGTGTAATTTTTATTCCTACAGTCCCACTTCTTGCAGAGTCCTTTTAAGCATAGAATTTCATATTTGAATTTTTCTGGGGGAGTGAATTCTGTTTTGCACTCATATCAACATCTCCCACTAATATTACTGGCTGAAGGAACTTTTCAAGCAGGCAGTTTCACTTTGTGAACATCGCATTCCAAATCTATTGACAGAATTGTTGACAAAACTCGACAGCATTTGCAGTCTTCTGCTGATGCTTGCCAATCAAGAGGACAGAACTGTGATTTTTAATACCTGTTTCTCCCGATCCTTTCCAACATCCATTGGTGCTTCCTGCAATTTCTCTGTATATCTGAGCAACAGGGAGTTCCCCAAACGCGATCCAAGGAAAAGGTAACCTGGCTCCAACGTAGTCATCTGTGAACGGAGACAGGTCACATTCAGTCTAACCAGTACAGTCAATAACGCAAACTTTATCTTGTTCGACTCTCAAAAGCTAATGAAAATACACACTGAACAGGCTCCTGAGTTTGATCAACCTATGGTCAAACAAACAGAAGTGAGCAAGGCTGATGGATAATTCAATTTCAGTTATAAATGGTATAATATGGCCCAACAGTGTTGCTTTGGGTAACAATACTGAATCCCAGGTAACCAAAGTATTACAAACTTACGCAGGTGGTGAGGACACTGGCTGCTGCCTTGTCAAAATGGAATGCACGGACACTCCTCATCCCATCTGTTATCAGGGTCAACACATAACTGTAAGATATTAACATTGAGATCCAGTTAGACACAAGCTCAGTTTGTCCAGCAAGCCCTTTTATTCGGAGACTCTACCTTGTGATAGATGTAGAGATGTTTCCATTAGTAGGAGAGACTAGTACCCAAGATACAGCCTCAGAGTGAAGAGACAGCCCTTTAGAACTGAGATGGAGTTGGGAATGCCTAGTGGCATTACCATTGGACTGTTAATCCAGACACCTAGATAATGTTCTGGGGATCTGGGTTCAAATCCTGCCATGGCAGGAATTGGAGTTCAATGAAACAAAATCTGGAATTAAGAGTCTAACGATGACTATAATCAATTGCTGACTATCGGAAAAACCCATCTGGTTCATTAATGTCCTTTAGGGAAGGAAACTGCCATCCTTACCTGGTCTGGCCTATACTTGACTCTAGCCTCACAGCAAAACGGTTAACTCTTAAACGCCCTCTGGGAAATTAGAGATGGCCAATAAATGCAGGCCTAACCAGTGATGACCTAATCCCATGAATGGTTAAAGAATAAAGAGGAAAGGAATTTCTTCAGCCAGAGGGTGGTTAATCTCTGGAATTCATTGTTGCAGAAGGCTGTGGAGGCCAAGTCACTGAGAACAGAGAAGATAGGTTCTTGATTAATCAGGATATCAAAAGTTGTAGGAAGGCGGCAGAATGGAGTTGAGAGCCATAAAGCCATGATTAAATAGTGCAGAAGAATTGATAGGAACTGGATTAGACCATTCAGCCTATGCTTTACAGTCTTTAATGGGAATTAAAAGCACAATTTAGCTTACTAAGCGATGTAAATAACAGTGCAGTGTTCTAAAGCTTGGCTAACCACAAGAAAGTGGAGTCTTAAAAAATTACAACACAAATAGAAACAAGCCAATGGGCTGAATTTCACCAAGACTCTGAAATGTCCCAATATTTTAGTCAGTAGGCACAACTTAGTGGTTGCCCTGTTATGGACCAGACCAACTCCCTCAAAACATTTTAAAGGTAGTTTAGACTCCAACGTTTTCTTCATTTAAAAGCAAATGTAAAGTGTCTCAGATGCAATACGACTGCTCAAACACTCGAGCAATTTCCAAATTTTACAAATGGGCATTTAAACGGGCATTGGATAGGCATATGGAGGAAAGTGGGCTGGTGTAGGTTAGGTGGGCTTAGATCGGCGCAACATCAAGGGCTGAAGGGCCTGTACTGCGCTGTATTTTTCTATGTTCTATGTAATTCAAATTCAGTTGTCAAATTAAGATTTGTAGCTCAGGTTGAGGTCCTGGATGCACATTTGCTCGCTGGGCTGGAAGGTTTGGTTTCAACTGGATGAAGCCGAACCTTCCAGCTCAATGAGCAAACCTACATTCAAATTCAGTTGCTCAAATACTCCAGCAATTTCAAGGTTTGACAAATTTAATTCAAATTCTTAAGTGTTACTACACAGATGCGAGTTGATAGGAGGGTCGAACAGAAACTGTAAAAAGGAGTTCACAAAGAAACTTCAAAATCCAGTACTTACATTTCTCCTCCCTTTAAGGAAATGACCATCTTATCGTAGGACACAAAGGCAGCTTGAGCACAGTCCAACATAATCTTCACACCATCTTGAATTCCTGTGAGACACACACACTAGATCTGATGCTTAATTCACAACTGACATGCTATGGATTGTGATGCCTTATGTGCCCGAATCACAAAACCAATATCCACCACAATTCCAATTGTTAGTTTACTGCAATCTTGAAATGATTATTTCACCACAAATCCTGTTCACACTAGAGTAATACCAGATATTATCAAAAAGATTCTGATTTGATCAGAGCAGCTGAATGGAAGAGACACCCCAAAATGCTTTGCAGTTGAGATATTTGTAAAACGTAGCTACTTTCGCATTGTATGAATTCAACCAATAATTTGTATACAGGCAAGTTTCACAAATAGCAATGTCATGTCATAGTAATGAGTTTTAGGTAACTCGTCATCGGGAGGGGGAGGGGGAGGGGGATTCTTCATCAGGAACATGATTCCTGATGAAGAGTATTTGCTCAAAATGTTGACTCTCCTGCTCCTCAGATGCTGCCTGATTGGCTGCGCTTTTCCAGCGCCACACATGTTATCTCTACACTGATCAAGGTCAATGCACTCCTGGCAGGCCTTCAATCTTGTGCCTCCCACATAAATCTTAAAGTCATTCAAAATTCCAATGCTCACACTCCAAGCAGCATTAAGGCCTGTTCACCCATCTGTTACTTTGCTGAATTGCAAATGCATATTTGTTTCTGTTTCAGCAATGCAATTTTAGAATTCTCATCCTCATTTTCAAATCCTCCCATAGTGTTGGCCACAATTTCTTTGCCATTCCCTCCAGCATCAGGATGGTGTGCTTTTCCGATTCTGGCCTTGGGGGATCATTCCCAATTCAGGGCACCGCATCATTGGTAACCATCCCCTCAGTTACTCTGACCTTACATTATGGAACTGCCTCCCTAAATTACTCTCCACCTTTAAGACACTACTTAAAACAAACTTGTTTGACCAACTGTTTCATTGCTTGTCCTTATAGTGCTCAACTTCAAGTTCTGTTTGATAACACTCGAAGTACCTTGGAACACATTATTATATAAATGTAAGTACCACTGTTTAGTGATATTGGCCAAGGTATAAGTATTCCTCAGTATACAGGGGAGAACTCACTGCTTTTTATCCCCAAAATATACCATGGGATCTTTTACCATCCTGAGTTTAGAACCTTATCGGATAGGAGGCAGCTCCAACTTGCAATCTCAACGTAAATAGTTACCCAGGAGCAGACTTGAACACGTTCTGACTCTATTGTCTATCTATTCTAACTCAGAGCTAGACACCATGACTAAGAGCAAAGTGTTAAGAGTTTGAGGAGTTTATTGTCAATAATGTCAATCATCATTTTTACATAAACTGTATTGCACCGAAGGTTACTGAAATTTTGTTCTCCCGACTGCCACAATCCTTTTTTTTGGAAACCCCTTTAGCTTTCAGTACTTAACACTCACAATGTTTTCTCTAGTTCCAATCCCGACTGGGGTGAAAAGGAAGACCAGATGGATTAGTAACGATTAACGCAGGGTTATAGGGATTGAGTGGGGGAGTGAGTCAGGGTGGGGTGCTCTTCAGAGGACTGGTGCAGAGTCAATGGGCTGAATGGCTCTATCTGCACTGCAAGGATTCTATGGTTCTACGATTCCACAAACAGTGGCAAGTGTTTGAGGATATTCCAGAAAGTGCAGAATAAATACATTCTAATCAACAAGAAAAATTTTAAGGGATGGACCCCTAAGGAAAATTAAAGACAGTGTCAAATTCAAAGACATAACTGTGCAAAGATAGATTCCAGGTCAGAACACTAGACAGACCGTAAAAAACCAAAAATATACTAAAAGATTATTGATGAGGAAGAAATTAGAGTACAGGTGAAAGTGAACCAAAAATATAATGTAGCAAATGTCCCTTCAAATATTTTAAAAAAGCTAAGTAAATGTATTCTGAAGAATCATACTAAAGTCAAAATGTTAACACTGTTTCTTTCTTCATGCCCTACAACTACACTTGCCAAGTTTCTCCAGTATTCTGAGATTTCCAGAATCTCAGTATTTTGTCTTTAACAAAGGAATTGTTAGTCCTAAAAGAAAAATCTGAAGAATAAGCAACGGAGAATAAAGAGGACAGGTGAACAGATATTTTGAGTTAATCTTCACTAGATAGAATACAAGTTATGTGCTGGATTTGTTTGTAAATCAGGAATTGAAAGGGAGGAAGGATTTTGAGAAAATTACATTTGCCAGGGAAGTAGTACGAAGTAAATTGTTAAAAGTGAGTTCACAAGTCCTGATGGATTTAATCCTAGAGTCTTAAAAGTACTAGTTAGATAGTTGATGCCTTGGTTTAATTCCCCAAAATGTATTAGATCCAGGGAAGGCTACTTTAGATTGAAAAATTGCTAATGTAACTCATTTATTCAAGAAGGCAGGGAGACAGAAAAAAGGAAACTGCAGGCCAGTTAGCTCAACTTCTATCCTAGAGAAATTGTTAGATGCTATTAGTAAAAACAAAAGTTATAAAATGGCACATGGATAAGTTCAAAGTATTTGGGCAAAACCAACATAGTTATGTCAAAGGGAGATCATGTTGAACTAATATATTGGCAATCTTTGAAGTAGAAACTTGCAGATAAAGGGGAACCAATGAAAGATTCATATTTAGATTTCCAGAATACATTTGATAGGGTGACAGATCAAAAGGCAGAATTTTGAAATACTTATACATTTTAAAATAAAATTCTTGATTTGCTGTTATAGCCCTAGAGCACCACAGGACCACTAACTCATTAGAGAAAGACAACTGGTGGCGGTTTAACCTGAAGGTCACCACACTCAGAGCAAAGGCCGAGGACAAGAAGGTGGTACCTTCACGGTAACTGCATCCAGTTACCGTGCCAATGACATCACTCTGCATTGCAAACTAGCCAACAAGCCAACTTAGCTAACTGACCCTAGATTCTTGATTATCGAGGGGATGCAAGAGTATATGGGATATGCAGGAATGTAGAGGTTACGTTAAAGTTAGATCATACAGGATCTTATTGAATGGTGGAGCAGGCTTGAAGAGCCCAGTGACCCACTCTTGATCTTTGCTGGCATGTTCTTACAAAACCTGCTGAAAACATACACTCATGGGCAGTTAGGGATAATGGACTAGGCTGCACACAAATGTACTGACTTTCACCTTGGCCAAATATTCTGTCAATATCCCACAAATGTTAGGTGTGGTTCAGTGGGTAGCATTTGTGCCTCAAAGTCACAGTCTGGGATTTCAGCCCAAAAAGCTGCAGGTAACATTTCCAAACAGTATTGAGGGAGTGTTGCACACAGTCAGAGTACTGCTTGTTTTCAGATGGGCGTTAAACTAAGGCATGGTCTTGCCCCTGCAGGTGGATGCAAAATTGCAGTACCTCTCAATCTTGATAGATTTTGTGGTGTTAAGGCCCTTTTCAGTCAGTGATTTTACATTCAATGGCATTAACACTACAGAATTGCCCACTATCAAAATCACGCAAGTTATCACTAACCAGAAACTGCATTCGATCTATCTCCACCAATGCTGTGACTAAGGTCAGAGGCTAAGAATCATGTAGTGAGTAACCCTCACCTTGATATGCCAAAGTCTGTTTACCTTTTCTCTTATTCACTCGTGGGATGTGTGTCGTTAGCTGAAACAGCATTTAAAGCTTATGTCAGCTGCCCTTGAGAAGTTGTGGTGAGCTGTCTTCTTAAACTGCTGCATTCCATGTGCTGTAGGTAAACCCACAATACTGTTAGGGAAGAATTTCCAGGATTTTGACGCAGTGACACTTGAAGGAATTGTGATATGCCCACCCCAGTCAAGATGGCATGCAGCTTGGAGGGGAATTTGCAGATGGTTGCTCTCCCGCGTATCTGCTGACCTTGTCCATTTAAATGGAAGCAGTCGTGGGTTGGAAGGTACTGTCTGGAGCCTTCATGAATTCTTGTAGAGCATTTTGTAAATAGTACATAATAACCATAAGTGATGGGGGGAGAGGATGGTCATGAGTTGCTTTGTCTTGGAGGGTGTCAAGCTTCAGGATAGAGATGCACTCATCCAAGCAGGGGGGCAGTTTTAGCACGGTATGATTTTTTGGGTATGACGACATAAGGCTGTTGCTTGGCTAGTTCAAGAGACAGCTCTCCCAATTTTGGTACTAGCAAGGAAGACTTTTCAGGGTCAACTTGGTTGTGTTTACGATTATGATTATGAGTGCTTTGGTCAATAACCAGTTTCATCCCTTCTTTTCCCCAAGATTTTGTAGTGGTTCCTCAGCCATTTCAGAAGATAGTTAAGAGGCAACCACAATTGAGTCAAATGTAGGTCAAACTAGCAAAGGATTGCAGGTTCCTTCCCTAAAACGTCATTAGATGGTTTTTCCCAACAATTGAAAATGGCGTCATGGTCACGATTAGGACATTACCCATAACCAGAAAATTACATAGTCCCTGGATTACTATCCCAGGGCAATATCATTACGGCACTGCTTCCCCCATCAGGGACAAATCAGAAGCCTAATGCAATACTCTCCATTTCTCTGGATGAATGCAGCTGCAAAAGCAGTTAGGAAGCTCAAAACTATCCAGAACAAAGCAGCCTGCTAGATTGGCACATGCTTCATTCCCTACAACATTCACTTCCTCCACAGTAGCAGCAGCAATGTGAATCATCTACAAGATGTACTGCAGAAAGGCAGCACTTTCCAATCCCTTAATCTCTACATTTAGAATGAGAGCAACAGGAGGTGCACTGGAACACCACCACCATCCTCAAGTTCCTATACAAGTTACACACCATCTGTCCCACATTCCTTCAATGCCACTGGATCAGTACCCTGGGGGGAACACCCTTCCTGACAGCAGTACAAAGTGCCCAAATCTAAAGACTGCAATCGCTCAAGAAGACAGGTCACTGCAATTCTCAAAAGCAACAGCCAGCAACGTGGACATCCTAGGAATAAGTCTTTTAAAATGCATTATTGCATGAGTCAGAATATGGTTTGACCTCAAACAACTTATCAGGCTGGAAGAAAACCAGTGAGTTGAGAATTGACAACTTACGAAGTGGGAAAGACGTTGTTCCATTTGTCAGACTGTTCAGGGATACTCCATATGGTGGGACACTCTGGTTGAGGTATAGCAACGAGTTTACAGCAAAGATGACCACACCACCTGCAAAAATGGAGATAATCCATATCAAACTAAAAAGAATGGCACTGTACAGTAAATATCATCCAAAGATTTGCAAACCTGAAAACACAGCAATAACATTGCACAGATTTTCCTGTAATTGAGTAAGAAATCACCCAAAGAATATGCTCGTTTTGTCAGGAGGATGCTGGGAACATGCAAACATTCATCACTTGTTTCAGCTCAGTCTGTGATCCATTCCCTGACTGACAGATATTCTACTCTCATTTTACGATTAATTAGCAAGTACAGAAGGTCCAGGATAACTCCACTTGGTAGTTCTGGGGCAGGGGGTTAGGATTCTAAAGCTAAAAATCTACCCCTGTCACCGTTCTTGTACATTGTTACTTATGCAGCCATTCATTCGCTCACCTATAGGTTTTGGTACTGCCAGTGCCTGGGTGCAGTCGAATGGTAGGTTGCTCAACGACCAAATGACAGGATGGACCTTTTGCATGATATTTAAGGAGATAGCAACAATGCTGCAGGTGTCCTGTCGCACCGCTACACGACTAGAGACAAAAAGAGGAACAACGTACCATCAGAAACATATTTGTCATGCCAAACTTAAATATTTCATGAGATATCAGAAACATCAAACCGAAAAAAAGTCATTTTACTAAAACAGAAAAGGTCTAATAAATTAAGAAGCAGAATACAGAAGATGCTGAAAATGAATGGAAAAACAATTCAGTTTTAGATCTGTGCCCTTCAATCAGAATGGATGGAAGCTTTGTAAGAGATCATAGACCTGAATATTAGCTCTATTTTTCTTCCCACAAAGGTTGCCTAACTTACTGAGTACTTCCAGCATTTTCCAGTCTTATTACCCACAACTGCATTCCTCGATAACGAGGAATTAATTATAAAAGGCTCTAGTTCAAATTTGGATCCAACTGGAACAGGTGAATGGGCCTCAATGGTCTCCTTCTGTGCTACAGCAATTCTGTGATTCTACGAGTCCCACTATTTCATGATAATGCGTCTCCACTCAGCCCTTTGGAAGGAGATCATCAGTATTATGCCATCTGACTTTCAATATTCCCATGAGAATAATTACCACTTAAGAAAGATACAAAGGGAGACCCTAGGGATCTTGTGGTGCTGTGCAAGTGGCCCTACCCCTACATCAGGAGAACCTCGTTCAAGTCTCACTTGTATCATTTCTTTAAAAACTGCTCAGATAACAGGGGACCGATGAAATCAGGAATAAGTCACCAATCATATTTATATAGTGTCTTTAACATTAAAATTAAAGAACCATTATAAAACAATATGGGGCACTGAACCACACAATTAGACATCCATCAGATGAGTAGCTAATAACAGTAAAGCAAAGAGAAGAGGTATGGAAAATAAAAATACCAGAGCTTGAAGGCCAAACAACTGAAGACATGGACACCAACAGCAGAACAATTAAAAGTGAGTGTGTATAGGAGACCAGAATTTTGGAGATGTTTTGGAAGGTAGTGGAATGGATGGTGATGACAGGGATAGGGAGGGGCAATTTTAAAACATTGAAAATAAGACTGATTGGCTGGCTGGCAGCCAATGTGGTTCAAGTGAAGGTGAAATTATGTTGACGTTGTACAGGACATTGGTGAGGCATTGGAGTACCGCATCAGTTCTGGTATCCCTGTTATAGGGCGGATATTATTAACCTGGAGAGGGTTCAGGAGAGATTTACTAGGGTGTTGCCAGAAATGGTGGGTTTGAGTTATGGGGAGACACTGGATAGGCTGGGAGTTTTTCCACTGGAGTGTAGGTTTATAAAATAATAAGAGGTAGAATGGTGAGTGTCTTTCCCAAGGATGGGGGAATTTCAAGACTAGGGGGCACATTTTTTTTAAGGGGAGAGGAGAAAGAGTTAAAAAAAAATGGCGCCTTTCATTTTTAGAATGAGTTTTCATGTATGGAATGAACTTCCAGAGGAAGTGGCAGATGCAAGTACAGTTACAATGTTTAAAAGATATTTAGAGAAGTACATGAATAAGAAATGCTTGCAGATGGGCCAAGTGCAGGCAGATGGAACTAGTTTAATCTGGATTATGGTTGGCATGGATTGGTTGGACTGAAGGGTCTATTTCAAGGTTTTAAGAATCTATCACTATGAAAGATCATGTCATATCAGTCCTCTTATTTCAATGTATTACTGCAGAAAGCTGCAGCATAGAGGCATTTGGTGCGTCTTTGTGCTCAAAACACTCACTTTTCTCAAAACAAGTTCAGGGAATAATAGGGAAGGCAAATGGAATATTGGCCTTTATTTCAAAAGGAATGGAATATAAAAAAAAGTCTTATTAACACTGTGCATATCAAGAGTTAGGCCACAACTGGAATATTGTGAACCATTTTTGTCCTCTTACCTAAGGAAAGATAAACTTTCATCGGAAGCAGCCCACAGAAGGCTCACTAGGCTGAACCCAATTAAGAAGGGACTGTTTTACAAACAGAGTCAAGAGTGTGGTGTTGGAAATGCACAGCAGGTCATGCAGCATCAGAGGAGCAGAAAAATAGATATTTCGGGCAAAAGCCTATCATCAGGAATGAGGCTGGGAGCCAAGGGGGTGGAGTTGCAGGGGAAGGTAGCTAAGAGTGCAACAGGTTGACGGAGATGTGGGTAAAGATGATAGGTCGGAGGGGAGGGTGGAGTGAACAGGTGGGGAGGAAGATAGATAGGTGGAACGGGTCATGAGGGCAGTGCTGAGCTGGAAGGTTGGAACTGGGATAAAGTGGGGGAAGGGGAAATGAGGAAACTGGTGAAATCCACGTTGACGTCATGGGGTTGGAGGGTCCTGAGGGAGAAAATGAGGCATTCTTCTTCCAGGTGTCAGGTGGTAATGGAGTGGTGATGGACGAGGCCCAGGGCCAGCATGTTCTTGATGGAGTGGGAGGGGGAGTTGAAGTTTCAGTCATTGGAAGGTGGCATTGGTGCAGGTGTCTCTGAAGTGCTCTGTGAATAGGTATCCTGTATCCCCAAGGTACAGAGGGAACGGACTTTATGGAAAGTGGATAGGGGTGGGGGGATCCATTTGTAGGTGGTGGAAATGACGGAGGATGATGCGATATATAAAAGGGTTCTGTCCTTGTCGCGGTTGGGATGGGGTGGGGGGGAGGGGTGTTTGAGGGCAGATGTGTGCTAAGTGGATGAGATTCGCTGGAGGACATCATCGACCACATGGGAAGGGAAATTGCAGTCTTTAAAAGGAGGAGGCCATCTGGTGTGTTCTGTGGTGGAACTGGTCCTCTGGGTGCAGATGCGGCAGAGGTGGAGGAATTGGGAATAAGGGATTGCATTTTGCAGGAGGCAGGGTGGGAGGTGTAATCCAGGTAGCTGTGAGAGTTGGTGGGTTTGTAGAAAATGTAAGTTTTGAGTCGGTCACCGTTGATGGAAATGGAAAGGACCAGGAAGGGGAGGGAGGTGTCAGAGGTAGTCCAGGTCAATTTAAGGTCGGGGTGGAATTTGTTGGTGAAGTTGATGAACTGCTCAACCTCCACTTGGGAGCATGAGGTGGTAAAAGCAATGACTGCATATGCTGAAAACCAGATACTGGATTAGAGTGGTGCTGTAAAAGAACAGCAGTTCAGGCAGCATCCGAGGAGCAGGAAAATCCTGCTGTGCTTTTTCCAGCACCACTCTAATCCAGCATGAGGTGGCGCCAATGCAGTCATCAATATAGCGGAGGGAAAAGTGGGGAGTGGTGCCAGTGTAACTGTGGAAGATGGACTGTTCTACGTAGCCAGAGAGACAGGCATACTGGGGCCCATACGGGTTCCCATGGCTACCCCTTTCACCTGGAAAAAGTGGGAGGATTCGAAGGAGAAAGTGTTGAGGGTGATGACCAGTTCAGCCAAACGAATTAGAGTGTCAGTGGAAAGGTACTGGTGGGATATTGGGAGAGAAAGAAACGGAGGGCTTGGAGGCCCTGGTCATGGCGGATGGACGTGTATAGGGACTGGACGTCCATGGTGAAGATGACGCATGGGGGGCCACGGAAATGGAAGTCTTGGAGGAGGTGGAGGACATGAGTGGTGTCCCGAAAACGTATGTGGGGAGTTCCTGAACCGGGGGAATAGGACAGTATCGAGGTACGTGGAGATGAATTTGGTGGGGCAGGAGCAGGTCGAGACGATAGGTCGGCTGGGATAGTCAGGCTAGTGGATCTTGGGTAGGAGATAGAACCGGGTGGTGTGGGGTTCCCAAACTATGAGGTTGGAAGCTGTGAGTGGGTGAGAGAGGTTGAGTCAGTTCAGTTTGTACTCATTGGAGTTTAGAAGGATGAAAGACAACGTTATTGGAACATACAAGATTCTTAAAGAGAACTTGACAAGATAGATGTAAGAAGTTGTCTCCTCTTGTGGGATAGTAGAGGTCCAGAGGCCATACCCTATTAACCACTGGACCTGTAATGAGACAACATATTGTTTCAAACACAAGGACTCACCAAATGCTTCTACACTGCAGTCTGTCAGCATGACAGAGGATAACTTGATCGAGTTTTTTTGAAGTGGTGACAAAGATGGTTGATTAGGGAAGAGCGATTGATAATATCTACATGGAAAGCCTTTGACAAGGCCCCTCCTGGTAGACTGGTACAAAATGGAAGTCACATGGTATCAGAGTGAGCTGGCAAAATGGATACAAAACTAGCTCAGTCATGGGAGACAGAGGGTAAGTGTGGAAGGATGCTTTTTGGAATCGAGGGCTGCACAGGGATCAGTGCTGGGACTTCTGCTGTTCATAAGTGATTTGGAGGAAAATGTCTAATTAATAAGTTTGCGATGATACAAAGACTGCTGGAGTTGCGGATAGTGAGGAAGATTATTAGAGGATACAGCAGGATATAGATCAGGAGGCGGCATGGGAGAAAAATGGCAGATGGAGTTTAATCCTGACAATTCTGAAGTGATGCATTTTGGAAGGTCAAGTACAGGTGGAGATTATACAGTGAATGACAGAACTCTTAGCAGTCTTGATATGCAAAGGGACCTGGGTATACAGGTCCATAGATCACTGAAGGTTGCAGTGCAGGTAGATAAGGTAGTGAAAAAGTCCTATTTCAGGCTTGCCTTTATTGGAAGGGGCATTGAGTATCAGGATAGACAAGTCATGCTACAGCTCTATCAAACTTTAGTTAGATCACACTTAGAATACTGCATACAGTTCTGGTCACCACACTATCACTAGGATGTGGATGCTCTGAAGAGGGTACAGGGAAGGATTACCAGGATGTTGCCAGATATCAGGGATTTTAGCTATGAAGGAAGATTGGATAGACTGAGTTTGGTTCCACTGGAATGCAGAAGGTTGAGGGAGTGATCTAATAGAAGTTTAAAAGATTGAGAATGACATGGATAGAATGGAAAGTATGAGGCTTTTTCCCCAGGGTGGAAGAGTCAATTACTATGGGACACAGGTTTAAGGTGCGAGGGCAAGGGGAGCCATGTTTAAAAGAGATGCGCAAGGCAGGTTGTTCACACAAGGGGTAGTGAGTGCCTGAAACACGTTGCCAGTGGTGGTAGTGGAAGCAAACATAAAAGCAGCATTCAAGAAGCACCTGGACAAATGCATGAATAGGAAGGAATAGAGGGATACAGATCCTGTAAGTGAAGACAGCTCGAGTATGGAAGGGCAAAATGTGTCCGTGCAAGCTTAGAGGGCCAAAGGGCCTGTCCCTGTGCTGTATTGTTCTTTGTTTTTGTCTGATAGCAAAGGTCAGAGGCAGAGACAAAATGAATTTTTTCTGAGGTCAGTGAATCTGTGGAATTCTTCGCTGCAGGGTATAGTAGAGGCTGGGTTATAAATTATGTTCAAAGCTGACAGAGACAGAGCAAGGGAGATGGTGAGGACTGCAGATGTTGGAAAGTCAGTCAATAAAACATGGACTTAGAAGGTTGAGCAACATCAGAAGAGTAGAGAGTCGACGTTTCAGGCAGGACACTTCAGAAGGGCTGTGGGGGGGATAAGGGAGCTGAGAAATAAATAGAGGGGGGTGGTGGTGCTGTGAGAAAGGTAGGTGGGATGGCAACAGATGAATGCAGGTCAGTGATTCAGACTGGTCAGTGGGAAGGGTGTTGCAGATAGCTGGGAAGGAAGATGGGACAGGTTAGGTCAAGGATGTGGGTCAGTGAGGGAGAGGGATGAGGTGGGGAGTTGGGGAGATTTGGAAGCTTGTGAATTCTGTTGAGGCCATAAGGTGATAAGTTCCCGAAGCAGAAGATAAGGTGTGCTTCGTCCAGTTTGTGCGTGGCCTTATTTTGACGGTGGAGGAAACCCAGGATGGACATGTTGTTGGGGGGCTACGATGGAGAGTTGAAATGGCTTGCAACCGAGTGGTGGTGTTAACTGGAACTTACTAACCACAGATGTTCCCTGAACTTGTCCCCAAGTTAGCACCCGGCCTCTCCTATGTAGAGGAGTCCACATCAGGAGCAACAGATGTAGAAAATCAGATCAGAGGAAATGCAGACGGATCTCTGCTGGACTTGGAATGATTCTTTGGGATCTTGGACAGAGGTACTGGAGGTGGTGTGGCAGCAGCTGTTGCACATCCTGTGGCTGTAAGGAAAGGTGCCAGGTATAGAGGAGGGATGGGTAGGGAATGTGGACCTAAAGAGGAAGTCACAGAGAGAATGGTGCCTTGGAAAGCAGATAGGGGTGGGGAAGGAAATATCTTTTTGGTGGTGGGGTCAGACTGCAGATTGTAAAAATAGCAAGGGATGACACTCTGGATTTGGAGATTATGGAGATGGAATGTGAGGACTCTGTCCTTGCTGTGGTTTGGGGGTAGGGGGGGGTATATTTTGAGGGCAGAGCTGTGGGAGATGGTGGAGATGCAGTTGAAAGAATAGTTTATCACAAAAATATTTGTGGAATGGTGGAACAGATTCTATGGGCCAAATGGGACAGCATTTTTTGGATGTGACATAATTATATAGCATTGATCCTCATTATAATGCTTTTATTTCAAGTTGAAATTTATGTAATTAATACTATTCCATCATGGATGCAGCAATAGGGATTCAATTCCTCCTCTCTAAGGATTTTTGTATCCAATGTGCAAACCATCAGCGTTATTGATTAGACTGGAGAAGATGCTGATGCAGCCATCTGCTATATAACTGCATTCATTATCAAATGTTTTTCTGTTGGAATGGTGTGGGCATATAAAAATCAATTGCTTCAGATGTGAAGTACCAACAATCTAACCTCTTGGAAGGGCAGCCCTGCCAAGTTGCATTTTGGTGCACACACCATCGTGGAGATTGCAGCAATTGATTTCTCTGGTCAAGATGTTCCAAACATCAAAACTGGCTACTCATTAATTATTCTCCTATATCCTACTGATGGCAGAATAAAGTTAGGTGTAAAAATTGTAATTGCTGAAAAAGCTCAACTGAGGGTCACTTGACCTGAAACATTAATTCTGATTACTCTTCATAGATGCTGCCAGACCTGCTGAGTTTTTCCAGCAATTTCTGTTTTTGTTTCAGATTTACAGCATCCATGGTTCTTTTAGTTTTTATTTAGGTGGAAAAATTATCCATCCTTCAGGCAAAAAGAGAGCAACGGATTCGACCACATTTACACTAATGTGTACTGCTCTGGGGTTCTTTGTTTAGGAAAGACATACTTGCAATGAAAGCAGCTCAGAGAAGGATAACTAAGATGATTAATGGGATGGATAGATTTGTCGTAGGTTGTAAGATTCAGCAGGTTGTGCCCAAGATTTTGAAATTTAGATAAAGAGATGATCTTATTGAAACACAAAATTCTGAGGGATCTTGACAAAGTGGATGCTGAGAAGGTATTTCCTCTGCATGTAGGAATCTAGACCTAACAGAGTTTCAGAATAAAGAATCTCCTTTTAAAGACTGAGATTAGAGGAATACCTTTTCTAAAATGTCATCAATTCTCAGAATTCACTACTTCAGAACAGTGGAGGCTCGGCAATTATACACAATCAAGGTTGAGTGAGACAGATTTTTGATTGACAAGTGACTTCAGGGTTATGGGGACAGGATGGAAAGTGGAGTTAAGGCCACAATTAGATCAGCCACAAACCTACTAAATGGTGGAGCAAGTTTGAATTGGTTGAACACCCCTTTCCTGCTCTTTATTCTTATATTCTTAAGCCAAGCTTGCAGAGAAAATCTGTGGAGTCAGTAAACCTGAAAAGTTTTGAAGAGTTAACATTTCAGGTCTGTGAACTTTTGTCAAAAGCTGGAGCATTAACTAGCTTTTATCTCTGCACGGACGATGCCAGACATGGAGTATTTACAGCTTCTTCTGTTTTCATTTCAGGTGTCGAGCAGCTGCAGAATTTTACTTCTGAAAAATCTAAATTATCTTCTGATGACTCAGTGCAGATGCTTTGACATAACACTGAATATTTCCATTTTACTAGATTGGTTATCAACTGAAAATTAAAATTAGGTTCTAAGCAAGCTACTTTTAGCTAGCTAGGACTAGTTGGATTTGACCCCTGACCTACACTCTGGGTGAAAAACACAGGCGAGGGAAGGGATAAAGTGAGCTAAAGTTCAGGTGGGGATGGACCAACGTTACTGCAACTCAAAATAGTCTGGGTACAAAGATGCAGGATAGATATTTCAGCAAGTCAGCAGAGAGCTGTCCTGTGGGACACTATTCCACCAAGTCAATACCTTTATGAAGGAAAGGCAAAACTAGAAAATACAACCTTCCCTCAAATCAAAAAAACAGCACACTCCACGAGCAGCTGACAAACTAGGATTTTTTTAATTTGGTTTAATTTATTGTTATCACATATATGGAGATACTGTGAAAAGTATTTTTGTATGCTCTGCAGACAGATCTTAAAGGAAGTGCAGAATTATGTGTTACAGCTGGAGAAAAGGTGCAGAGAGAGAAAGATTAACATTTGAGAGGTCCACACAAAAGTATAGGGTAGGGAAGAAGTTGTTTTTGAATCGATTTGTCTGTGTGTTCAAACGTTTGTATCTTTATTTTCACCCATCTGCATCATTCTAAGTTGTGAAGCAAGAGTAGGAACAGTAGAGGTATTAGTCAATCCTTCAAACTCCCTTAGGTACAGGGGTGGTGCCAAAGGGCTGAGGATTGCAAATCCTACACGACTGACCAATAAAGGTGCAAGAATAAGCCTAGCAATTACAGTCCAGTCATTGGTCAGAACGCTTTCAAAACAAAAACCAATGCAAACGCTAAACAGTCATTTGCACTGTGAACTAATAAAGAAAAGCTAGCATGGTTTGTTTTACAACCTGACAGTTTTTTGATGACATAAGAGTTAAGAGTGTGTAGTTGATGCTGTATATATGGATTTACAAATGTTTGGGAAAAAAAATCATGCATTAGATCTGTTAGCAAAACTGAAGCATATTCATTAGAGAGAGATATAAATTTGGTTAAAGGATAGAAAACAGTTGGGGTGAATGATCGTTTCGGAGTTTAAACTGGGCTAATGGAGTTCCAAGGTTCAATACTAGGATTACAGTTGTTTTTAATATAGATTCATTATCTAGACTTTAGGGATATAGCATTGCTTGCAACTTGCAAATGATGTGAAATTTGAAAGTATAGTAAACAATGAAGAGGATGGCAGCAGATTTGAGCATAACAAGACAGGCCAGTGGAATGGATGAAATTCAAAGCAGTCCTCCCAATTTTCCACAATTCCACCATGATGTCACCAAACCTCTTTCTATCCAGTCAGCATTCATCCAATCCATTCTCAAGCACATTCCCCCAGCATTATACCTTCCTATGCAATCACCAAGAGATGCAACACTTAACCTTTCACCAATGTTCAAGGCCACAAGCACTTCTTACACGTAAAATAGTAATTTGTTTGCATATCTTTCTGGTCCATGCACAATTCATTTAGGATCTGGAATGTAGGTTGAGTGACCACACTGTGGAATACCTCTACTTGGTCCAGAACCATGAGCCCTGCGCCCATGTCTAATTTCACTCCTTTTTAATTCACCACTTTGCATTCTTGCTCACACTTCAGTCCTCAGCTTGAAGTGCTCGAAGGAAATTCAATGCAAGCTAGAGTATCAGCAGCTCATCATCCAATCAAGCACTTTATAGTCTTCTGGACTCGACAGAACTGAGTCTCTTATTTTAATCTGTTTTGCCAAGTGCCACTCTAAATAGAGTCAGAGACATACAGCACGGAAGCAGACCCTTCAGTCCAACCCATCCATGCCGACCAAATATCCCAACCCAATCTAGTCCCACCTGCCAGCACCCGGCCCATATCCCTCTAAACCCGTCCTATTCATATACCCATCCAAATGCCTTTTAAATGCTGTAATTGTACCAGCGTCCACCACTTCCTCTGGCAGCTCATTCCATACACGCACCACCCTCTCTGCATGAAAAAGTTGCCTCTTAGGTCCCTTTTAAATCTTTCCTCTCTCACCCTAAACTTATGCCCCTCTAGTTCTGGATTCCCCCACCGCAGGGAAAAGACCTTGTCTATTTACCTTATCCACACCCCTCATGAAATCTTGGTTTTCACATTTTTACTTTCAGACCCAGCTGTGCATTATTCTGTCATTCACACTCTGGACAAAGGCTTAGCTTCTTTATTATAATCATCATCATCATGCTCTGACGGTTCTATGATACCTTTGCCTTATATTCTCTCACCCTCTACATGGTCTCAGACTTCCCTTTCCATTATCCTATCCCCTTTCATTTCGAGAGCATAAAATTTCCACTTTGTTCAATCAAAATCAATATTAATTGTTTCCCTCTCCACAGACTATTAAATGGAGCACAAATAGAGACACATTAGGGGTATTTGTACACATTTTGAAGGTGACAGAAGTGCAAATTCGGGAGTCACAAAATCAGAAATATCAGTCAGGCAATTTCACTAAACCTTTATAAGACCCTAGCTTGATCTCAGTGGGAGTAATGTGCGAAATTCTGAGCGTGACACTAAGAATGATGGAGAAGCTTTGGAAGGTTAGAAAGGATCCAGGGTTTTAAAGATTGCATGTATATGGATAAAAGTTAGAGAGTTTAGAATTACCCTCCATGAAACAGAGGAAATCTAATGGTGGTGTTTAAAGTCATTGAGGACTTTGATAGAAGAAATCAAGTGAAATTGATTGTAATAGTTAAAGAGCCAAAAACCAGGGGCACAGCTTTCATATGAACTTTGAGAAAATCTAGCCAAACAGGAGGAAAACCTTTTGTCGCAAATGGAATGCACTGTCCAAAAGGAAGGGAGAGCATTGATTCCACAGAGAATGGGTAAAAACAATGACTGCAGATGCTGGAAACCAGATACTGGATTAGTGGTGCTGGAAGAGCTCAGCAGTTCAGGCAGCATCCGAGGAGCAGCAAAATTGACGTTTCGGGCAAAAGCCCTTCATCAGGAATAAAGGCCGAGAGCCTGAAGGGTGGAGAGATAAGCGAGAGGAGGGTGGGGGTGGGGAGAAAGTAGCATAGAATACAATAGTTGAGAAGGGGAGGGGATGAAGGTGATAGGTAAGGGAGGAGGGTGCAGTGGATAGCTGGAAAAGAAGATAGGCAGGTAGGACAAGTCATGGGGACAGTGCTGAGCTGGAAGTATGGAACTAGGGTGAGTTGGGGTAAGGGGAAATGAGGAAACTGTTGAAGTCCACATTGATGCCCTGGGGTTGAAGTGTTCCAAGGCGGAAGAAGAGGCATTGTTCCTCCAGGCGTCTGGTGGTGAGGGAGCGGCGGTGAAGGAGGCCCAGGACCTCCATGTCCTCAGCCGAGTGGGAGGGGGAGTTGAAATGTTGGGCCCCAGGACGGTGCGGATGTCCCGGAGATGTTCCCTAAAGCGTTCTGCTAGGAGACGTCCAGTCTCCCCAATGTAGAGGAGACCACATCGGGAGTGAAGGATACAATAAATGATATTGGCGGATGTGCAGGTAAAACTTTGATGGATGTGGAAGGCTCCTTTGGGGCCTTGGATGGAGGTGAGGGATGAGGTGTGAGCGCAGGTTTTGCAATTCCTGCGGTGGCAGGGAAAGGTGCCAGGATGGGAGGGTGGATTGTGGGGTGGGGTGGACGTGACCAGGTAGTCACGAAGGGAACGGTCTTTGCGGAAGGCGGAAAGGCGGAGGGAAATATATCCCTGGTGGTGGGGTCTTTTTAGAGATGGCAGAAATGTTGGCAGATGATTTGGTTTATGCGAAGGTTGGTAGGGTGGAAGGTGAGCACCAGGGGTGTTCTGTCCTTGTTACGGTTGGAGGGGTGTGGTCTGAGGGCGGAAGTGTGGGATGTGGACGAGATGCGTTGGAGGGCATCTTTAACCACGTGGGAAGGGAAATTGCGGTCTCTAAAGAAGGAGGCCATCTGGTGTGTTCTGTGGTGGAACTGGTCTTCCTGGGAGCAGATACGGCGGAGGCGGAGGAATTGGGAATACAGGATGGCACTTTTGCAAGAGGTAAGGTGGGAAGAGGTGTAATCCAGGTAGCTGTGGGAGTCGGTGGGTTTGTAAAAAATATCAGTGTCAAGTCGGTCGTCATTAATGGAGATGGAGGGGTCCAGGAAGGCGGTGGGGGAGAGAGGTGTCAGAGATGGTCCAGGTAAATTTAAGGTCAGGGTGGAATGTGTTGGTGAAGTTGATGAATTGCTCAACCTCCTCACAGGAGCGCAAGGTGGCGCCAATGTAGTCAATGTACCGGAGGAAGAGGTGGGAGTGGTGGCACAGAGAATGGATGAGCACTTCAAGAGAAAACAGATTGGAGAAAGCATGGGGGAAATGGAACGAACTGGATTGTTCTTTGAAAGAGCGAGCACAGAGCTGATGGGATGAATGGCTTCCTTCCATGCTTTGCTTTTTCTAAGATTCTATAAAGAAATTATTCAGAATCCCTTTTAGCTGTCAAAACTAGTGATTTGTGCCAATAGAATATTCAGAGTTCATTGACATAACTAGGCGTGTCCAATGAATTAATGATATCAAACAATTAGTTAAAACCTTCCCAGTCAGTCACTGACAGTTCATCCATCAAAGAACACAATTGCTCAATGAGTTAATGCATTGCCTGCTGACCTAACAACATTCAAGTGCAATCAATAACTAACAGTAGAGATCCACAGTAAAATTTAACATTATATCCTGTCAGCATTTCAAACACACTAGCTGGCTTGGAAGCTGTATTTAATTATAGACATTTCCATTCTACAAAACTTGGGACAATGCTCAGCAATTTTTGTTTTCTATTTCAAAGTAGCTCAGGACTAGAAAATCTTAAACATTTATCCTTCTAGTCCCAAAAACAAATATCTCTCAGTCATCTGCAACTTTCAACTCCATGGTCTCTGTAAGAACCTACCTCTGACATCTCCCTGAAACCTTCCTCCAATCACCTTAAAATAATGCCCTCTTGTGATAGCCATTTCCACCCTGGGAAAAAGTTTCTGGCTATCCACTCTATCGCTCCTATCTTTTACACCTCTATCAAGTCACCTCTCATCCTTCTTCGCTCCCATGAGAAAAGCTGTAGTTCCCTCAACCTTTTCTCATAAGAAATGCCCTCCAATACATGCAACATCCTGCTAAGTCTCCTCTGCGCCCTCTCTGACGCTTCCAAATTCTTCCTATAATGAGGCAACCAGAATTGAACACAATATTCCAAGTGTAGACTAACCAGGGCTCCAGCGAGCTGCAGCATTATTTGGTGGCTCCTAAACTCAATCACCCTGCTAATGAAAGGCAACACACCTTAACAACCCTATCAATACTTGTGAGGAACAAGAGTAACAAGTGTAAGTCACAGGTTTCTCAGCTCCTGGTCTTTTAGCCAATTAAAACACTTGCATCTCGATCTAAATCCTCAAGTTAATTATCGTTATTGAACTGTACCCTACATCAAACTTTTACAATTCAAGACTGTTGAATGCTAAAAACATTAAAAAGAATGCCAGAAATAGTTTGCCTTAGAAGTACCATTCTCATTAGAATCTACCTTGAATCACACAGCTTCCTGATGAATATTTCATACAAAATAAACTAACTCCTAGTGAGTATTTGAGGTTGGGGGTATAAGATAGGATTGTATCAAATGCATGAATGAAATTAGAACAAATTGCATCCTTTATTCATAACTACTTTGTGATTTCATACCAAATACATAAGAGAAACTCTTTCCTCACAGTAAAGAGCCAAAACAAAGATCTGAGAGTGTGAAACTTATAATGTCATATAGTCCAAACTGAGGAAAGATAGGTAGTATTTGGTTTGATGTGTCACTCCTCCCCACGAGCAAATGTCATGCTGCTAATGCCTTATAATTGGCCAACTTCATAACTGTTTCACTGTTGCTCACATCCAAGAAAACACAGCACTAACTGCTGGCATTACCTCTCAGTGATCACACATCCAACACACTGGAGTTAGGGGATCTAAGGGCAACATGAATTAACCCCAGCTGTCATTACATTAAAGATACCACAAGAATAGTAGGAAGGGTGATAAATGGAATAAATGAGTTGAACAAAGATAAAAGATGACACTGTAACTATTAAGACAAATTATATCACCATTGCTTCGTTCTGGTGGCAAAATTCTAGAAATTCCTTTCTAAGAGCACTGTGGTTTTTTTCTACACCTCATGGATTGTTATGTCCAAGAATATAGTTTTTCACCACCTGTAAGTGCAACTAAGGATGGCTATTAAATGTTAGACGTGAAATAATATCCATATCCGTGACCAAATATATATTGCAAAAAATGGTCTTTTTTGTGACCAATGAAATGGAAATCAGAGTCATATAAAATGAAATATGGAGAGTTTTATAACTTGAAAATGAAGTGACCATTCGAAGGAGAATTGCGCCATTTGGCTCACTGAATGGTGGAACGGTCTCAACGAGATCATGGCTGATCTAATAATGCTCAATTTCACTTTCCTGCCTTTTCCTTTAATTCCCTTACTGGTGAAACATTTCTCAGCATTGAATACACTGAATAAACCAGCCTCAATGGCCCTCTATGGCAAATAATGCTATAGATTCACTACCTTCTGACTGAAAAGAACCCTCCTCATCCCCGTTTTAAATGGGGACTCCTCATTCTGAGATTACACCCTTTGGTCCAAGACTCTCCCAGAAGGGGAAACCATCTCTCAGCATCTACCCTGTCAAGACCCCTAAGACTTTTGTATGATTTCAATGTCATCTCTCATTCTAAGCTTCAATGAGTAAAGCCAAATCTATCCAACCTCTTCTAAGAAAACCCCTCCATTCCCATAGTTACCAGCCTAAGTGAACTTCCTGTGAACTGCCTCCAATGGCTGTATATTTTCTGTAGATAACTGAATCAAAACTATTCACCGTATGGTCTGACTAGTGTCTTGTATAGTTTTAGTTAGGAGGTGCCATTCTGGAAATGCCCCCTTTATCCCAACTTCTTTCTCAGCTAATCCTCTATCTATGCTAATATATTACACCCAACACCATTGGATCTCATCTTAAGTGACCCCATAAAGTCATCCAGGGTAGAAACAGGCACTTTGAGCCAGCCAAAGATCAAGATGGTGGCGAAGTAGGGTGCTTCAACCGAAGAGTGTCTGCTCTACGCTGCTTTCTCTTTTTGTCTCTTTTTTCTTTAGGGATTTCTTTTCTTCAGTCCTGGCTTCTGCACGAACCTGGTGAGGCGTCCTTGGCAGTGTCCTGGTCCGGTATCTCAGCAGCACATGGTGGTACCTCAGCCCAGTCTCTCAGCAGCGCGTGGCAGTGTCTCCTCAGCTTCTTGGAGGTTCATGCAGGTCTCACAGCTCAGCGTGGTGCTATCTTGACGTGCGAGTGGGTTTTGTCAATGCATATTCTGGAGGGAGGAGATCGGGGAGGCAGCAGTTTCAACAGCAGCAGCAGCGGCGATGGCATCACAGCCCAATGTGGGAAGAAAGTGCAGTGAGGGAGGTCTCCCGGTATCTGCGGTGGCAGCGGTGAGAACAGGCAGCTGAGACTTGGTATCCTGGTGAGCGAACTAATTGGAGGACTCATCAAATATCGCTGAATTTCTAAATTAATTCCTTTATTTTTCTAGTTTAAATCATGATGGATTTTCATGTTTACTATTACTTTATTTCCTACTTATTCCATGAAGGTAATGTGCAATTTTTCAACTCTTTTTACCACAGTATATCTAAATACTTTGTACATATGTACCTTTGTACCCAAGATGGCCCCATGTATGGTGATATTATAAACTTTTCACTGTACTCCTGTACTTGAATACACGTGACAATAAAATCTAAATCCAACAAAAGGTCTCTGCCAACCAACAAAAACCGAACTATTTCAATCCTAGTTACCCGGACTTGGCCCATAGCTTACTATGTCCTGGCATTTTAGGTAGTTGCCCAAATACTTGTAGTGAGAGGATCTTCTTCATCAGCCTCAAAGGCAGTGTGTTCCATACTCCTACCAACCTTTTGGGCAAAAAACAAATTTCCTCCGATCCCCTCTAAACCAATTCCACCTCACTTTAAACTTATACCTCTGCTCATAGAGGCATCTGTTATGGGGAAGAGATTCTCACAATCTTAATTTAATATACCACAGATTCCACCCTCAGCCTCCTCTGCTCCAAGAACACAAACTCAGATTAACCAGACTTTCCAACCAGATAACATCCTGGTGAGTCTCCTCTTCACCCTCACCAGTGCAATCACGTCCTTCAGACAGTGTGGCGAACAGAACTGCACATTGTGTTCCACATGTGGATCTAACCAATCCTCCATGAAGTTTAAACAAGACCCCTCATCTCTTATAGGCGAAAGTGAGGGCTGCAGATGCTGGAGACCAGATTCAAAATTAGAGTGGTGTTGGAAAAGCACAGCAGGTCAGGCAGTATCCGAGGAGCAGGAAAATCAATGTTTCAGGCAAAAGCCCTGCATCAGGAATGAGGCTGGAGCCTCAGGGGTGGAGAGATAAATGGGAGGGCAGAAGGTAGCTAAGGGTGCAACAGATAGATGGAGGTGGGGATGAAGGTAATAGGTCAGAGAGGAGGGTGGAGCAGATAGGTATGAAGGAAGATTGACAGATGGGACAGATCATGAGGACGGTGTTGAGCTGGCAGGTTGGAACTAGGGTAAGGTGGGGGGAGGGGAAATGAGGAAACTGGTGGAGCATGCACTTCCACAAATGTATGCATTTGCACAAATGTCATTTATTGTATCCGTTGCTCCCGATGCAGTCTCCTTTACATTGGGAGAAGTCCAGTCTCCCTAGAGCGCTTTAAGGAACATCTCCGGGACACCCCCACCACCCCGTGGCAGAACATTTCAACTCCCTCTCCCACTCTGCGAGGATATGCAGGTCATGGGCCTCCTCCACCATCACTCCCTCACCACCCAACACCTGGAGGAAGAATGCCTCATCATCTTCTGCCTCAGAACATTTCAACCCCAGGGCATCAATGTGGACGTCACCAGTTTCCTCATTTCCCCTCCCCCCCCCACTTACCTCAGTTCCAACCTGCCAGCTCAGCACTGTCCCCATGACCTGTCCCATCTGTCAATCTTCCTTCCATCTATCTGCTCCACCTTGCTCTCCGACCCATCACCTTCATCCCCACCTCCATCCACCTATTGCACTCCTAGCCACCTTCTCCCCACTCCACTCCCATTTCTTTCCACCCCAGAGGCTCCCAGCCTCATTCCTAGTGAAGGACTCCTGCCTGAAACGTCGATTTTCCTGCTCCTCGGATGCTGCCTGACCTGCTGTGCTTTTCCAACACACTCTAATCTTGACTCTTCTCTGCTCTTATATTTTACACCTCAGCTAATGAAGGTAAGCATCCCATATACTTTCTTCACACCACCCTATCTGAGCTGACACCATCAAGGATCTAAGGACTTGAACACCAAAGTCCCTTTGTTCTTCAGTATTCCCTATGGATCTATAATGCATTAGGTAAATCCTTCCCTTATTAGACCTCAAACTGCATCACCTCACACTTATCAGGATTAATTTCCACCAGCTACTGTCCGAGACCATCGCCCCCACTACGAACACCAACCAAATTTCAAGCCATTTGCAAACTTATTAATTATATTTCCAACATTCGCATTTGTCATTAACACACAAGGGTCCCATCACTTATCCCTGTAATACACTGCTGGTCACAGGTTTCCAAACACAAAAACAACCCTCCACCATCACCCTTTGCCTCCTATTTGTCAACAAATTTTGGATCCAGTTTACCAATTTGCCTTGAATCCCATACCTTTTACCTTTTAGATCAGCATTCCACATGGGATCTTATAAAAGACCTTGGGGAAATCCATGTAAATCATATCAACTGCACTACCACATTTTATCAAGATTTGGAGATGCCAGTGCTGGACTGGGGTGTACAAAGATAAAAATCACAACACCAGGTTATAGTCCAATAGGTTTGATTGGAAGCAAACTAGCTTTCGGAGTGACGCTCCTTCATCAGGTGGTAGTGGAGGGCTCCATCCTAACACAGAATTTATAGCAAGAATTTACAGTGTGATGTAACTGAAATTATACATTGAAAAATTGATTGCCTTTTAGGCCTTTTATGTTAGAATACCATGATAGTTTCACTTCTTTCATGTGTAAATCACAAAATCTTTTTTAAAAACGTTGCATCCTCAGGTTAGCTGTTAACAATGGTGATAGCTAGACAATATGTTGAAGCTGTTGGCCCCCTGTGTTCTCTGTCTATGCCATTATGTTTAGATTGATTCTAATCTAAAAAGTGAGATAACGGAGTTTTACATAAATTCACGCAGTTTTTGGGCTCAGAGTTCTACATGAGTGCATGCAGTTTTTGAGCAAAGTACAATGTAACCCTGCAAGTACAAATTCACCCCACAAAATACATGTGTGCATGTGGATCTTTGTCGGTGTGTGTGTGTGTGTGTGTGTGTGTGTGTGTGTGTGTGTGTGTGTGTAGTGAGTGCAGTGTCTTAAGTCTGTGAGGGGGTACGTGTGGGAGTGTGTGTCTCTGTAAGGGTGTGTGTGTAGGTGTCTGTGTGTGTGTGTAGGAGTATCTACGCGTGTATATAGTGCAATGGTGATCACCTGTAATGTGACATGAACCCAAGGTGCCGGTTGAGGCCCTTCCTATCGGTACCAAACTTAGCTATCAGCCTCCACTCAGTGACTTTTCTCTGCTGCCTGTCCCAAAGTCCACCTTGGAGGATGGTCACCCGAATGTCCTGGACCACTGAAGTGTTCCCCAAATGGGAGGGAACCTCCTGTCCGTTGATTGTTGTGCAGTGCTCATTCACCCGTTGTCGTAGCCTTTGCTCGGTTTCCCCAATGTACCATGCCTCCGGCAGCTTGCTACCTTGTTTGTAGCAAACTGCCCGGCTCTCAGGACGACTCCCTACAACCCTGTCACAGTAGATGCTGTACGACGCGTCAGAGTGTGGACATAGGTACCACCATTACACGTGGGGACACCTCCCACCTTGTACATGGCAGGTATTCATGTGACTCAGCCAATGCTGTCTATTTTATACATTGCAGGCAAGGATGCCCGGAGGCATGGTATATTGGGGAAACCAAGCGAGATGTGAATTATCTGTATCCTGAACAGTAATCAATCAGCCAAATTGATCACTTTAATGATTTAATTTTAAATCTTTTGGAACGACTTTGGAAAAGTGGGGCATGATTACAGGTGCACTTTTCCCAGTTACAATGCAACAAATATTAAGAGAGGATTATAGCTTGTTTGGGCAGGGGAAGCAAAATTAAGGGAAGCAAAGAACATACTATAAAATACCTACAAATCAAAATAAAATTCTGCAGCATCAAGTCTGGCAGCATCTAAGAGTACCTAGTATGATTCTTCCCTCTATAACAAGTCTCTACCCGAAACAGAAACGTGCATTATTTTCTCTTAAATGTTGCTGGTCACTCTATACATTGATAACATTTTGTGTTTTTCATTATGGGGCCCCTGTCTGTATCAATGGTGCAAAAGTGGTCGAGAGTTTCAATTTTCCAGGAGTAAATATCACCAATGATCTATCCTGGTCCATCCACATCGATCCTCCAGTCAAAAACGCACACCAACCCCTCTACTTTCTCAGAAGGCTAAGGAAATTTGGCATATCTGCAATGACTCTTACCAACTTTCATAGATGCACCATAGAAAACATCCCATCCAGATGCATCACAGCTCAATAATGGCAATTGCTCTGCCCAAGATCAGAAGAAATTAGAGAGTTGTGAACACACTCCATGACGAAAACCAGCCTTTCTTCCATTGACCCCTGCCTCGAAAAAGCAGCCAACACAATCAAAGACCCTCATACCTCAGTTATACTCTCGTCCACCATCTCCCATTGAGAAGATACGAAAGTTTGAAAACATATACCAACAGATTTAAGAACAGCTTCTTCCCTGCTGTTATCAGACTTATGAATAGACCAGTCATATATTAAAGCTGATATTTCTTTGCACCTTCTACGTAGCTGTAACACTATATTCTGCGTTCTGTACTATCCCCCTGATGCATGCATAGCAATACTTTTCACTATCTCAGTGCATGTGACAATAATAAGTTAAATCAAAACATATACATACCCAGGCCAAGTCTGGTTAGGTTCAAAGAGGATGAGTAATGTAGGTTCATAGTAACCATACAGGAATTGCATGTCAATTACATTCAACAACTTTTCGTCCAGCTCTCGAACATCGATGATATAACTCGGGAGGAAACTGGATTTCTGCCTGTGGGTGAAAGTGTGCGTTAATGGATGAAAACAGTAATATCAGAATCTAAATTATTGCTACAGTTTTTTTAAAAAACTCCCTTAAATTAGAACACAGCAAGGTATATTTTAAGTAGTCATCAGGGTTTCAAATACAAGCACAGATCTCATGCAACAGTTCGTGTTGCAAATATGCTGATGAGAGTTGCACTACATAATAAGAGCATGCTCTTGCACTGACATCATGGTTGGTGCAGACACGGTGGACCAGAGGGCCCATTCTTGTGCTGTACCATTATATTTTATGTTCCAGACTGATACCAGGATTGTCTTAAAAGGCAAGGTTGAGTAGCCTGTACTCTTGCAACGAAAGGCAACTATATTGAAACATTTAAAAAGATTCTCAGTGGCCTTTTCAGGCTTGATGCAGGAAGGTTACTTCCCTTTATGGGAGAGTCTAGGGTCAGATGGCATTACCTCTGAATCAGGGTTTGTACATTTAAGACAGATGAGGAGGAACCTTGTTTCTCAGAGGGTTGAGAATCAGTGCAATTCTTTACCACCAAGTTCTGTTCAGGCTGGGTCATTAAGTAGATTCAAGGCTGAGGCAGACAGATGTTTTTAATCAGTAAGGGAGTTAAGGTTATGGGGGAAAGGCAGGAAAGTGCTATTGAGGATGATCAGGTCAGTCATTATCTTATTAAATGGCAGAGGAGGCTCGATGAACTGAACAGATTACACAGAACATTGAACAGTACAGCAAAGAACAGGCCCTTCAGCCCTCTATGTTGTACCAAGCTTCTATCCTACTCCACAGGTGGCAGTGCATTCCACACGCCCATCACTCGGTGTAAAAAAAACTCTCTAACATCTTCCCTAAACTTTCCTTCAATCACCTTAAAATTATGCCCCCTCATGATAGCCATTTCCAATCTGGAAAAAATGTCTCCAGCTATCCACTCTATCTGTGCCTCTCATCATTGTGTGCCTCTATCAAGTCACCTCTCATCCTTCTTCACTCCAGTGAAAAAAGCCCTAGCTCCCTCAACTTTTCTTCATAAGACATGCCCTCTAATCCAGGCAACATCCTGGTAAATCTCCTCTGCACCCTCTCTGAAGCTTCCACATCCTTCCTATTATAAGGCAACCAGAAATGAACACAATATTCTAACTGCAGTCTAACCAGGGCTCTATAGAGCTGCACAATAATCTCTCAGCTCTTAAACTCAGTTGCCTACTAATGAAAGCCAACAACCCTATCAACTTGGGTGGCAACTTTTAAGGTACCTATGAACATGGACCCCAAGATTCCCCGTTCCTCCACACTGCCAAGAATCCTGCCTTTGACCCTGTATTCTACATTCAAATTCAACCTTCCAAAGTTAATGACTTCACACTTTCTCAGGTTGAATTCCATCTGCCACTTATCAGCCCGGTTCTGTATCCTGGCAACATCCTGTTACAATCAACTACAGCCCCCACACTATCACGCCACCAACCTTTGTGTCTTTGGCAAACTTAGCAACTCCACTCCCCGACCCCTTCCATTTCCTCATTCAAATCATTTACAAAAATCACAGAGCAGAGATCTCAGAACAGATCCCTAGAGAATACCAATAAAGGTCCAGGTGTTCCTATGCCTTATACAAAATGGTTCACTGACAGCCAAATGAGGCTAACTGCTGATAGGGATTTTTGCAATTAGAAGACAATTTCCAGTGGGTTTCCTCAGGATATAGAGGAACATAAATAGCCATTCAGCCCCTCAAGCCTATATAACCATTTAATTAGATCTTGCCTATTACCTATCTCAATGTCATTTTCTTGTGCTGTCCCCATATCTTAATGTTATCACTCTATAGCAATCTGCCTTGAACTCACTTGTAGGTTCATGTGTTTTATAATATATATTCACGACTAACTAAAATGTAGAGGCATGATCAAGAACTTTGCAGACAACACAAAAACTTGCTGTGTGATCAATAGTCAATAGAGAAATTGTGCACTGCAGGAAGATATGATTGGATTGGTCAGATGGGCTTAAGAGTGGCGAATGGGGGATCCAAGATGGTGGCGACCCAGCAAATCTGAGTCTATAGTGCTCCTCCCAAGACTTGGGCAAAGTGACCCACGCACCTCCACCACACTCACCAAATCATTTAAAATAGTTTTTGCTTAATCTAATCAGTGGCTCAATACTGAATTTAAACAATTTAATCTCCTGTAAAAATGACTAAAGGGAAGGGAGCCTGGAGTTCTCAGCAGGCAGGAATCCCTCCCCCACGCTCTCCAGCTGCAGCAGAAGCGTCCGCAGCCGCCCGGGGCACTTACCTATGGCGGCGGGCCTCATGGAAATAATCTCTAAACTGATTGCGAAGATTGATGCCTTCATCGAAGAGTCCCGGAGCCAATGGGACTCACTCTCGGCTGCGCTACAAACGCACGACCGAGACATCAAGGGAATTGGGCACCAAGTCGGAGGGGCAGAGCTAAAAGCTGCGACCTCCGAAATTATAGCAGAATTGGCTGTGGATCGGGTCCTGACTCTTGTACTGCGAGTCCGGACCTTAGAGAATCACATTGACTATGTCAATTCTCAATACTGAATTTAAACAATTTAATTTCCTGTAAAAATGACTACAGGGAAAGGAGCCTAGAGTTCTCTGGGCCTTCCTGAACGGGAAGAGGAAAGCCAGCTTACAGCGTTTCTTGAATAGTGGCTTCCACAGCTTTTAAATCTGGAGGCTGGATCAGGCCAGTTAAGGGTAGAATGGGCCTACAGGGTTGCAATATGCAGGCCCGGCTCAAACCAGCGCCCCCGCCTGGTCCTGTTCCAGCTGCAGAGCTATAAGGAGAGGCAGATTCTCTTAGAAGCTTCCAGAAATCTTGGGAAAGATCCCCAAACCATGATTTATAAAGGATCCAAGATTATGTTATTCCAGGACTTTTCCCCAGCTCTGGTCCGAAAGAGGAAGGCGGTTGAGGAAGCGAAGAAGTGTTTAAGGGACTTAAATATTCAGTACTCCTTGCGCTACCCAGCGACGCTACGCTTTAACCATGAAGGATCCATATATAACTTCGGATCGCCGGAAAAGGCCAAGGAATTTTTGGACTCTTAGATAAATTGTAAGAATTAATTGATGTTGTTTAGCTCTCCCCCCCACTCCAGTTTATATCCCCCTTTTTTTATATTAATCCCTTTTTTTTTAAACCTTACTGTTTATCATCTTCAGGGGTGGGGAGGAGGATTTATTTATTTGTTCTCTGTTGTTGTGGTTCTGCTCGCCGAGCTGGAAGTTTTTGCTGCAAACATGTCGTTCCCTGGCTAGGGAACATCATCAGTGCTGTTGGAGCCTCGTGTGAAGCGCTGCTTTGATGTTTCTTCCGGTATTTATATTGGTTTGTTCTTGCCGTTTCCGGGTGTCAGTTTCAGCTGTAGTGGTTTGTATATGGTGTCCAGGTCAATGTGTCTGTTGACGGAGTTTGGGGATGAATGCCGTGCTTCTAGGAATTCTCTGGCTGTTCTCCGTCTGGCTTGTCCTATGATAGTGGTGTTTTCCCAGTCAAATTCATGTTGCTGGTTGTCTGAGTGTATGGCTACTAGAGATAGCTGGTCGTGTCGTTTTGTGGCTAGCTGATGTTCATGGATGCGGATTGTTAGCTGTCTTCCTGTTTGTCCTATATAGTGTTTTGTGCAGTCCTTGCACGGTATTTTGTAAACTACGTTAGTTTGGCTCATGCTGGGTATTGGGTCCTTTGTTCTAGTGAGTTGTTGTCTGAGCGTGGATGTTGGCTTGTGTGCTGTTAGGAGTCCTAAGGGTCGCAGTAGTCTGGCTGTCAGTTCTGAGACGCTCCTGACGTATGGTAGAGTGGCTAGTCCTTTTGGTTGTGGTATGTCCTCGTTCCTCGGTCTATCTCTTAGGCATCTGATGATAAAGTTGCGTGGGTATCCGTTTTTGGCGAATACCTTGTATAGATGTTCCTCTTTTCGCAGTTCTGGTGTACTGCAGTGTGTTGTGGCCCTTTTGAATAGTGTCCTGATGCAGCTTCGTTTGTGTGTGTTGGGGTGGTTACTTTCATAGTTTAAGACTTGGTCTGTGTGTGTTGGTTTCCTGTGTACCCTTGTGGTGAATTCTCCGTTGGGTGTTCTCTCTACTAACACATCTAGGAATGAGAGTTGGCTATCCTTTTCCTCTTCTCGTGTGAATCGGATTCCTGTGAGTGTGGCGTTGATGATTCGGTGTGTTTTTTCTATATCTGTGTTTTTGATGATTACAAAGGTGTCATCAACATATCTGATCCAGAGTTTGGGTTGGATTTGTGGTATGGCTGTATGTTCTAACCTTTGCATAACTGCCTCTGCTATGAGTCCCGAGATTGGTGATCCCATGGGTGTTCCGTTGATTTGTTCGTATATCTGATTGTTGAATGTAAAGTGTGTGGTGAGGCACAGGTCCAGTAGTTTAAGTATGCCGTCCTTGTTGATAGGTTCGGCCTCCTGTGTTCTGTTATGTATGTCCAGTAGGTTGGCTATTGTTTCTCTGGCTAGGGTTTTGTCAATTGAAGTGAACAGTGCCGTCACGTTCTCTACTTGGCGATTTTCTCCCGCTTTTTTTTTTAAATATACATAGGCCGGGGGGTCTAGTTAATGTTGCTGGGGGGAGACGGTTATCTTATACTATTTTATTTCTGTCTTTAGGAGCGGGGTTGTTTTCCAGTTATTTTATATTATTATATTTAATTATTACTTGTTGAGGCTGTAATTTTATAGTTATATATGTTTTTATACATGGTATTAACATTACCAAAGGTGTTGGTGTGGGTGGGTGGGGGAAGTAAGGTGCTCACTGTTAACTCTAGCTCTGTAGTATATTTGAATTTTCTTCATCCTATCAGGGGGCACCTGAGTCATGGGTGGGGCACTTGTTGGGAGAGGATATGATGGACTTTTGGAAGGGAAGTGATATCCCCTGGGAACAAGGGAAAATCTCCATTTAAATAAGTTTTTTTTAAATTTAGAAATAGTTTTTCATTATATTGATAAGAGTGTATTAAAGAGCCTTTATTTTTGCAAACTTTACATGCTCTATGCTTGGGATGTTCTGGATAGGGTTTCCCCTCCCGAGGGGTCTCGGATTTGCCCGGAGGATTATGGTTGATCGGTCGGTGAGTGGTGCACCTGGAATGTCAAGGGGAGTAATTCACCAGTCAAAAAGGAAGAAAATATTATCAAACCTCAAGAAAGAAAGGGTTGATATAGCTCTCCTACAGGAGACACATATATAGGATAAAGAACACTTGAAATTACGACAGGGTGGATTTGATCAGGCCTTTCTTTCTTCCTTCAGCTCAAAAAGTAGGGGAGTTGTTATTCTTATTTGGAAGAATTTCCCTTTCAAATCCTAAATCAGATAAAAGACGAATCTGGACGATATATTCTGATTAAAGCCCTTATAATATGGGATCTTAAATTTGTATTGCCCCCCTGCACATCCTTTTAAATTTATTAAGGAAGCCTTCTCAAAATTGATGGCTCTTGGTACCCATCATACAATTAAAATCTCCCCCTATAATTGTATTATGGATCCGGAAATAGGATTCCCAAGAGTACTGCAGGGGTATCTCCCAGATCTAGACAATTGGTGGATTTGAACAAAGAATTAGGACTAGTAGATATATGGAGATGCCTTCATCCACAAGGCAGAGATTTTTCTTTTTACTCCAATCCACATAAATGTCATACCAGAATTGATAAGTTTTTTGCCCCCTCGATATTTAAAAATTCCATATCATCCTGTAAAACAGACAGTATAGCAATTTCCGATCATGTTGCTGTATATATGTAAATCAAGGCGAGGAACAATGAGACATCCCCCGGCATCGTCGTATGGACCCCTTCCTGATGAAAAATAGTAAATTTGTAAAGTTCTTCTCTCAAGAATTTAAAACTTTTTTAGAAATTAATTTAGGTACGGCTAGCAACTCGTCAATGATGTGGGAGACCATCAAAGCTTACGCGCGAGGTTTGATAATTTTATACTCAGCGACCAGAAACAAATTGAAGGGAGAACAACAGAGTCTGCTTGAAGCTCGCTTAAAAGCGGCTAAAACAGCATACGCTGACAGACCTTCTATTATCAAATTGCAAAGGATTACGGCCCTCAGGACAGCTCTAAACACCACACTTACCCAAACGGCGAAGAGGGAAATATTATTTGCAAAACAAAGGTTATGTGAATTTGGCGATAAACCTGGTAGATACTTAGCATTTCTCGCAAAGAAACAGGCGGCCCCTCAAACTATCACGTCTATCAAGGAAAATACAGGTGCTCTGACTCATGATCATAAAAGGACTAAATGCAATCTTTAGAAAATTTTGTCCCGATTTATATAAACCGCAGGATTGCAAAGACAGCACTAGGAGGATGCAGTCATTTTTTTAAAAACCTGACCTTTCCGGACCTAACGCTGGAACAGATATCGGTCTTGATTGTTCCCCTAACAATCCAAGAAATACTTGATGCAATCAGGCAACTGAGTTGAAAAATGTGGTGCTGGAAAAACACAGCAGGCCAGGCAGCATCCGAGGAGCAGGAGAATCGACGTTTCGGGCATAAGCCCTTCTTCAGGAATGATCATCACGGATCAATGTAAAAATCCTATAATACTAAACACATTAAAGCTTGGAATATAATGCGACAAAATGAGGGTAACATCCCGCTATGCTCCGATAGTGGGAGCATGGGGATTTCAACCAGGGCTTACAGATTCCACTTACAAACTCTGGAGATCCGGGGGTATCTCCTGTTTAGGGGATCTATTTAAAGAAGGGGTCCTGATGTCTTTTGAACAGTCGCTTCAGAAATTTGGATTACCTAATGGAGACCTCTTTCGATACTTCCAAATTCGAGATTACATACAGAAGGAGACTACGTTATTAGATAGTTTTTATAATCAGATCGAGAACGTAGAGTGCTATGGCCAGTGGGGGTAATCTTCTGTCAGCATTATTTATCAGTTATTACATTATGAAGTATCGGGAGATATGGACAATCTGCTTAAAATATGGGATCAGGATTTGGAACTGGAAATCTCTACAGAAACGTGGAATGACATTTGGGAAAATGCCAGAAGAATCACCATCTGCAACAGAACTCAGGCCATTCAGTTGAAGATACTTCATAGGGCATAAGCCCTTCTTCAGGCTTATGCCCAAAACGTCGATTCTCCTGTTCCTCCGATGCTGCCTGACCTGCTGCGCTTTTCCAGCAACACATTTTCAGCTCTGATCTCCAGCATCTGCAGTCCTCACTTTCTCCTTGATACTTCATAGGGCCCATATAGCACCAAACCGATTGGCAAACTTTATGGCAGGAGTATCTTCAATGTGTCCCAAATGTAAAATAGAGGTGGGCACTCTTGTACATTGCTTATGGACCTGTCATAAGATCAGTAGATAATGGACTAAAGTAGCAAGTGCTCCGACAGAAGTCTTAGGAAGGAAATTAGAGTGGACCCTGTGTCTCTCCTTTTGGGCTTTTCGAACTTACCCTCCCTGGATCTGCACGGGAAGAGATTATTTTCTATTCTCTCTTTCTGTGCAAGGAAAAATATGTTGGTAAACTGGGTGGCTGAGGGCCCCCCTGAACTTTCAAATTGGCACAGATTAATTATGGAATGTATTCCCCTTGACTTCCTCACAAACATGGTGCACCAAAAGACCGCATTACTCCATAAAATATGGCAGCCCTTCTTGAATTACATAAATACAGATATTTCGGTCATCCTAACAAGGGCTTTTATTTAAATGAGATGGTGAACCTGGCTGGTCCGGGGCCCCTTGGGAGAGGAATCCCACACAAATACGGGCTTTGTTACGATTTGATGTTAATACATTTCAAGCATGTATCTCACTACCCAATTTCTGTGTTATCTGTCGTTTTTTTTTCTTCTTTGAATAATGTAACAGACTTAATTATACACTCTGGTTAGTTGTAGGTTAGATTAGTAGTTAGTTGAGTTTTGTGTTTTTTTCTTCTCGGTATTTTTTTTTCTGTTTGGTAAATTTTGGTTATTATTTATTTAAGTGAGTAAAAAATGAGGTCTGCAGATGCTGGAGATCACAGCTGCAAATGTGTTGCTGGTCAAAGCACAGCAGGTTAGGCAGCATCTCAGGAATAGAGAATTCGACGTTTCGAGCATAAGCCCTTCATCAGGAATGATTTATTATTTATTTAAGATTTAATTGTAAATCAATGTTTATACTTGGGTTTTTTTATTTGTAAACTTGTAAAAATGTTAAATTTTCAATAAAAATATTAAAAAAATAAAAAATAAAAAACATTTTAAAAATTAAAAAGAAAAAGAATGGCGAATTGAATTCAACTTGGAGAAGAGCAAGGTGGTGCATTTGGGCAGGTCTAACCCAGTAAAAGAATATATAATTAATGGGAGAATGCCAAAAGGTACAGAGGAAGTGAGAAATATTCATTCCCAGATTCTTGAAGGTAGCATGGACAGACCATTACGTGTTTAATAATGCATATGGAATCTTTCCCTTTCTAGAAAAACTGCAAAGTCTTACCAGACCATAGAGATGCTCCCTTATTAGAGGGACAACTGGTGGTGGAGTTTAACCAGAGGTTCACCTCACCTCAGGGTAACCTCAGCAGGTGACAGAATTGAATCCACACAGTTGGTATCATTCTGCATTGCACAACCACCAAATGAGCTAACCATCCCCCTTTACATAGAATATAAGAGCCGGAGGCAATACCAAGCAATATAGTCATTAGCTGGGCCACACTGGAGTACTGAGCACAGTTCTAGCTACCACATTATGGAAAGGATACAATTGCACCAAAGAGATTTGCAAGAATATTGCCCAGGTTGGAAACTTTTAGACTGAAGCTGCTCTCCTTATAGAAGTGGGTGTGAATAGAAGATTTGATTGAGATGTCCAGAATTATGAGGGACCTGGACAAAACTGGTTGGAAAGATCTATTTACCTTAGCAGAGAAGCCAGTGACAAGGGGCATAGAGCTAAAGTGATTGGTAGAACGGTTGGGAGAGAGATGAGAAAAACATTTTCACCCAGACGCTGGTGGGGCCTGCAGCTCTCTGAAAAGAATATTAATGGCAGAAAACTTCAATGCATGAAATGTTTCTAGATATGCATCTCAGGTGCCATAACCTGCAGGGCAACAGGTTAATTAGGAAAAAATGGGATTAGGCCAAGTGACTTGTTTTTCAGCTTGCACAGATGGGCTATGTGGCCTATCTGTGCCATAAAATTTCTATCATATTACAATTCGAATTTATGAACATTTATTCCCCTTTTCAATCTTTTCTTCTTTGAATTTTTTAAAAGCCAAGCTTAATATTCCTGACTCACTACCCAATCCTCTGAGAACTTCTTTCTAATCATGTTTAATTTTGATTTTGTAATTAAAAATATGGCCTAATTGCAGTTCAATTAAAGTAGTGCATTTACCAGCCTACAGATAGAGCTACAGACTCCAAAGTCTTGTCTCTTGATAAATTCCATCCCGGTCTTTGTTAAATTGTTGACTATTTACTTCTTGTCAGCACCTAGGCAAACTGCCATTGTTCATGAACCAAACGTCTGCACAAAATACTAGATGGTAGCATGGTTATGGTACTGGACTAATAATAGGAGGCATGTTCTAGAGACATAAGTTGAAATTTCATCACAGCAGTTCAACACCAGAATATTTTTTAAAACCCTTCTGGCTCAATCATGTCCTTACCAACACACTAGGCCATATAGAACAGGAGTACTACTGGAAGTAACATTTTGTCAAGGCTTTCCATCTTGAGATGCTTTGGATATCTTGATGCATGCAAGGTAAAGCAGAACAACATTTCCCTACTGTAGAAGAGTATGTTGACTGGTTGGCAAATGATTGTTAGAGATTTTGCCATTGTTAGATAACAACTGACAGTTAATATTCAAGCTTTCAGTTTGTCCTTACTGGTCTAATGTTTACCTGTTAACATTTCAGAGAATAGTTAAACTGATCTCTCTCTCTCACTCTCTGCGCCTTCTCTGTGGTTGTAATATTATATCCTGCACTCTGTTCTGCTACCCTGATGTACTTGTGTGGTATGATCTACCTGTATAGCATGCAAAACACTGTTCACTGTACCTCAGTAAATATGACAGTGAATCAAACTCAAACTCATTTGTAAAAACAGTGGCTCACCACAACAAGTATCATGAGTAATGCATGGTTTGGAAGTGATTATACATCCTCAAGAATTGATAAAGTTAAAAACTGCCACTTGGATCTGATTTTCATTGAAAAGTATTAGTTAAAACCCCCACAGACAAGATGTCAATGCCTTCATAACAATACGAACAAAAAAAGAAGAAACAAATAGAAATTGACAGAAGAACTTTAAATATGCATAAGTACACTTATTTTCTCTTTCAATTATAACTTACCCTTCCCCCATTACTCCATCTTGTTCATCACTTAAGGTGTCCCTTCGGAAAGGCAGGACTACTAGCTGTGTTCCATAGATCAGCATCACTGCACAGCGTCCATCCGGGTCCACGCGAACCAGAGGAATGTGAACATTTTGCACAAAACCATCCTGTCAAGAAAGAAGCAGAAAATAATGGAAGTTATTTTAGAAATTCAACAAGAAAGTCAGAGGAATCTTCTTTACGCAGAAAGTTTAAAAAAGCAGTGGTTGAGTCAAATAACATCAAAAAGATATACAAAAAGAAACACATTTAGTCGGCTGGGGGGAAGCTTCTGCAAAGTATAAGGAAAAGCATAGGTTAGCTGGGCCCAAATGGTCCACTTCTATATTAAATATCCATTAACCCTAGTTGCAAAAGTTCCAGTTGACTTCCAGACTCAACAGCTGAGAGAGGAGAAGGAGTTCCAAATTTCCACTAATCTGACAAGAAACACTTTCTGACGTCATCCTGAACTGCTAGATCAATGATGTGATGACTCCTTGTCTAGATCTCCCAAGAGAATAAATATTATCTAACCTCACTTTTTAATCATCTAAATGCCTCAGTTAGGTTTTGCATGCTAATCCTCTGCTTATTGGCATTCAAGTACTGAAATCAAAACGGAACTATTCCCTCCTCCACTTCCAGAAGTGGAAGAGTCGTGGCATTCTTTTCCATGCTCAATCCTTACTCTTCCTGCTTGCCTAACTACTAGCCCTTGATTTCAAAAATATCTCCCAAAACCTTTAATGGTACAAGAAACATAGCCACTTTACTTTCCAAATCAAAGAGGAAAGGAAGTCATTACAATCTACAACGAAAACACAATGGGGTTATAGGGCTAAAGATCTCAATCTGCTGTGTCACAAACACACTTATCATAAACATTTGGATACTCTCATAACTGAGATCCTACCTTCAGTTCAGGTTCCTCAAAGTAATGCAGTGAGAGGGTTTTCAGGTCATGGGTTCCTGGGTCATACTCAACCACAGACAGCTTAAAACAAAGAAAAGACAGGTGGTTTAAAAAAAATTCAAACCCTGCAGCACCAGGGCATCTTTAAGACGACAAAACCATCTGCACATCATTCGGCACTGTGATCTGAAGAATATATTAACTGTCAAGAGCACGTGTTTTTGGAAAGTGTAGCAACCACAGTGCGGCTCTGGACACAAAGGACCAGAACGTAATTTCAAATTGACTCCATTCATACATCCCTTGGATTTTTAGGTACCTGACATAAAGCCTAAATCCAAACAAATTGTTACAAATAGTTCAAGCTATTTCATTAACTGGATTTCCATTTAGAAAATATATGCTTATGAGAGAATGGCCCTTCTCTACCCTCCACTCTGGATATTGTAAAATTACCAAGCAATAAATAAGAAAAAAAAGACAAGTCTCCATTACGAAGTATTAAAGTATGAGAAATGTCAAAGGAACAGGAGGAATTTATCCATTCCCTAGTGTTATGAAGATGTGGGTGTACTATACTTGTAAGAGTAAAGCTAGCAGTGACAGCACCAAGTGTTTTCAATAAGGCACAATGTAACATGTGCTCTAGCCACTGGGGTAGCTAGTTGCCTGGAAATGACAAAACAGATTCGAATTAGTCCATTCAGTTTAAATTATACCCCAAAAAACATCAAATTCCAATCAAATTTGAATTGAATATATTGACAATCTTAAAAACCAAAGACACAATCCAATGCTTTGGGGGTATAAGACCAGGTAAAATTTGAACAGTTAGGAGAACTGCCACCAGACCAACATCTACAGACTGCTAGTCAGAACTCAGAGGTACCTGTCTGGAGGAGTTTGAACAGAGAAAAGCCTCAACACTGACATGGAGAGCCAATCTACAATGAAGGTAAAGAGAAGATTCGACCGCTGGCTGGTTTTAAAATTTGGATTTTTCTGGAAATCTTAATTGGGAGTTTTATCAGACTAGTATTATAGGAGGGAAGGTAAAAGATAGGTTAGAGGAAGGAATTGTAAATAGTTGTTAATTATTCTCCATTATACTTTGAGGAATAAAGTTGTTCATTTTTACTTTACAAAGCTCTTGGCCATTCGACGTTTTACAGATTACTGAAAGTTGATAAATCTTATGTGTTGCTGGTTTCAAATTAAGCAGGAGGGTTTGCCCCATGTTGTAACACTAGAGTATATTTCACTATTCCATTTGATCATGGCTAATTTATACATTATCTCCATTCACCCAACTTTGATTCCTTCAAAATACACCTACTCAACAAAACTCACCAATCCCTGTCTTCAAAATTTCAACTGATTGCATGAGAAAAATAGCACTTCCTAATTAACTGGAATGGCCTGAATTATTAGACCATACCCATTTCTTTTGGAATAGAAGAACACCACACATACACACTCATGTCGGCTTACCTTGGCATCCTTGAAGCTGAGGAGAAGTGCATCCCGCTTGGAGCCTGCAAGCTGGACACTAGCTATGGACATGACATTTCCAAAGAGTGAAAAAGATGCCATCTGCTCCAGCTTCTCTTTCCGACCTTTAACCTCTACACAAGAGACATTCATCAAAAAAGTATAATCCCTTTGATAATTTTTCATACCAATTGAAGATGAAATATGCATCCCTCAGTGCATGGTTTAACTATTCGCAGGCAAAGTCCACAGATCTATCTTCATCAAATTTCTGACAATTCACATGAACATTTTTAACGTTGCCAGTGAGTTGGAAAGTCAAACTAGGGCAATGTAAAAACCTTAAGAACATCAACTCCTTCAAATTGAAGATCAACAGGGATTTGGAAGATAGCAGCCCTTATGAACAAAGGCTTTCTCTCTTCCCTTAGGTGTCTCATGCCATTCAACCAGTCCACCCACCAAGACTGCTTCAGTCAATACTGATGGTACGTCTTGGAGAGTCCAGCATCACCCATCTTTAAGCTGGCATGAGGTGATGCTTATGTCTAAATGAGGTGCCAGCATTAAGGATGTAGCACAGTTAAGTCTCACAGGCATTTTTTTTCTATCCAGAGTTGTTCTTCCCCTCCCCCCTAACACCAATAGGAATCGCTGTGCTTACAATCACTAACTAGCTCACTTTTACCTGTTCTTTTACTAAATCATATCTACCTAAATTATGTCAGAAGCCAGCTATTTCATCTCAAGTTGCTTTCTAATGTTTCTAAATAGTCCTCCATCATATATCTGCTACATGTTCAAACACCTTTTTGTTTGATATTTTCAGGAAGGCAGAGAAAACCCTCTGCTAAACTAGTCTCACCTTTCCCGGATGACATAAGTGACATAAAACAGCTACACAGGATATTCGAGTAAAATTTTAGAACATACAATTTAGTCCAATAAGAGGAATTTCGATTATCTGGCATTCAAATATCAGAATGTAGGATTATCCAGCAAGATTGCATGGTCTCAATGCTTGGCTAACTATGTTATCCTGAGTTTGATTATCCGGATCAATTAAACAAACGAAATACTCCCCGTCCGCATCCTTCGGATAATCGAGAGACCATAAGACATTGGAGCATAAATTAGGCCATTCAGCCCATTGAGTCTGCTCCACCATTCAATCATGGCTGAGGTTTCTCAACCCCATTCTCCTGCTTTCTCCCCTTAACCCTTGATCCTCAAGAACCTATCTATCTCAGTCTTAAATATACTCAGTGACCTGGCCCCCACAGCCAACTGCAGCAATGAATTCAATTAATTCACCACCCTGGCTGAAGAAGTTTCTCCTTATCTCAGTTTTAAAAGGTCTCCCCTTACTCTAAGGCTGTGCCCTCAGGTCCTCGTCTCTCCAATCAATTCTTCAAACATATTCCCAAGATCTACTCTGTCCAGACCATTCAGTATTCTGTAATTTTCAATTAGATTTCCCCCCCAATCCTTCTAAACTCCATCAAGTGTAGATCCAGAGTCCTCAAACACTTCTCATATATTGAGCTTTTCACTCCCGGGACCATTCTCATGAACCTCCTCTGAATTCACACCAGGGTCATTACATCTGTCCTGAGATATGGAGCCCAAAACTATGCATTATAGTCCAAATGTGGTCTGACCAGAGAGTTATAGAACCTCAGTACATCCCTGCTTTTATATTCAGGTCCTCTCAAAATAACTGTCATGATTATATTTGCCTTTCTAACTAACGACTCAACCTGCAAGTTTACCTTGAGAGAATCCTGGACTAGAACTCTCAAGTTTCTTTGCACTGCAGACATATGAATTTCCTCCTCATTTAGAACATAGTACATGTCTCTATTCTACCTAGCAAAGCGCATGACCTCACACTTTCCCATGTTGTACTCCATCTGCCACTTCTTTGCTCACTCTCCTAACCTGTTCAAATCCTTCTGCAGCCTTCCTGCCTCCCAATGCTACCAGTCCCTTTACCTATTTATGTACTGCCTGCAAACTAAGCCAGAATGCTCTCAGTTCCTTCATCTAGATTGTTCATGTATAAAGTGAAAAGTTATGGTCCCAACACAACCTTGTCACTTGACACTAGCTGCCATTTTGACAAGGATCCTTTTATCCCCACTCTGCTTTCTGCCAGACAGCCAAGCCTCAAACACCATGCACTCTTATCTTACTCAGTAGTCTCCTATGCAGCACCTTGTCAAAGGCCTTTTTGAAGTCCAGGTAGATAACATCCATTGGCTCTCCTTGATCTAACCTGCTCCTTACTTCCCCAAAGAATTCTAGCAGATTTGTCAGACATGACCTCACTTTGTTGAAAGCATGTTGACCCTGCCCTATTTTACTATACACTTCCATGTATTCAGAAATCTCATCCTACACAATGGATTCCCTGATCTTATCCACAACCAAGGTTAGGCTAATCAGTCTGTAATTTTCTGTCTTTTGCCTTACTCCCTTTTTAAAGGGACCAATTTTACAGTCCTCTGGGACCCTCCCTGATTCTAGAGATCCCTGAAACATCACCACTAACTGCCTCCATTATCTCTTTAGTTATCTCCCTTAGAACTCTGCAGTGTAGCCCATCTGGTCCAGGTGATTTATCCATCTTCAGGCCATCGAGTTTTCCAAGCACCTTCTCTTTGGTGATGACCACTATACTCAGCTCTCCCCGCACCCCTTCCCTTCATATAGCAGTCAACACCTAGAGACAAATAGCTGCCATCAGCTCATATTAAGAAGTCAATACAGAGCACATTTTAAATCTTCAGGAAAAGAAGGTGAAAAGAATTTGGATACCTAACATAATTGTAGGTTAACTCAATTAACCTCACAGGCAACACAATACTTTGGAAGTACAGTCACCATTGTAATGTATGCAAAATGGGTGCCAAGATCCCACAAACAGACCAGATAAGCCATTTAATTAATCAGAGTTGAATTTCCAACCAAAAAGGTTGGAAGAACAAAAGGTCCTCACAAGCAAAAGGCTCTCAGAGAACCCTGCAGGCTGGCACAACTGAATTGCACGTTCCTGGTCTTTCATACACTCCACCCGTAAAACCAATTTTTTTTTGTCTGTGTGAGCGTAGACTGTAAGGCATAGGGGCAGAATTAGGCCATTTAGCCCATTCAGTCTGCCTCGTCATGGCTGATATGTTTCTCAACCCCATTCTCCTGACTTCTCCCCACAACCCTTGATCCCCTTATCAAGAACATATCTACCTTAGTCTTAAAATACACTTAGACTACTTCCACTGCTTTCTGTAACAATGAATTCCACAGACTCGCCACCCTCTGACTAAAGAAATTCCTCATCTCAGTTCTGATGGGTCACTGTTTCATGCAGATTTCGCCTTCAGGTCTTAGCCTCTTACTAGTGGAAACATCTTCTCCATATCCCCTCTATCTGGGGTTCTCTGTATCCTGTAAATTTCAATCAGATCGCCCCCTTATCATTCTAAACTCCAGGTACACAGCCAGAGTCCTTAGCCACTCGCGTCAAATCATTCTCAGGATCATTCTTGTGATCTTGTGTCTTCTGTACACCATCCAATGTCAGCACATCCTTTCTTAGACGGCTCACAATATTCCAAATGCTGGCTACCCGAGCCTTGTACAGCATGAGCACGACATCTTTGCTCTTGAATTCTAGTCCTTTTGAAATGAATGCTGACATTGCATTTGCCTTTCTAACTACAAATGAACCTGCTGGTTAACCTTAGAATTCTGAATTAGGACTCCCAAGTCACCTTGTGCATCAAATTTCCCCATTTAGAAAATAACCTACACCTCTATTCTTCCAACTAAAGTACCTAACTCACTTTTCCACAATGTTTCCATCTGCCAGTTCTTTGTCCATTCTCCTAGCCTGTCCAAGTCTTTCTACAGCCTCCCCACATCCACAAACCACCTGCCCTGCACCGGTCTTTGAGTCATCTACAAATTTAGCAACAATGCCCCCCCAGTTCTTTCATCCAGATTGTTAATGCATAGTGTGAATAGTTGTGTTCTGAACAGTGACCTTTGCAGAACACCATTAGTCACCAGTTGCCCTCCTGAAAAAGATCCCTTTCTTCCTACTCTCTGCTTTCTGTTAATCAGCTAATTGTCTATCCATGCCAGCACTTTGACCCAAGACCACTGGCTCTTACCTCATTTAGCATACTCTTTTATGACACCTTGTCAAAGACCTTCTGGAAATTCAAACAGATCATGTCTACTAGCTCTCCTTTGTCTCACTTACTTGTTACCTCAAAGAATTCTAACAGATCTGTCGGACATGACCTCCCATGAGCAAAGCTGTGCTGACTAAGCCCTATTTTACCATCCACTTCCAAGTACTCCGCAATCTCATCCTGGTTAATAGATTCCAAAATCATACCAACAACCGAGGTTAGGCTAACTGGCCTCTAGTTTCCTACCTGCTGTCTCACGTCTTCTTTTGACTAAACCGTGCAGGTTTCAGATGCATTGAAAACTATGGAAAAAAGTTCAGGTGTTTGTAGGGAAGGCCTCAGCAGAGATGATTAAAGTTTCCAGAATAAGTGACACAGATTATAGAAAAGATCAGGAAACTAACTTCAGGCACAGCAGAAAATGCAGTAGAAGGTTTGGGAGGTGTTAGAGAAGTTGAAATCTGAGGGTAAGCTATAAAAGAAGACTGCAAGAGTTATTTTTAGGTATATGACAGGTAAGAGCCAAATGTTGGCATTGGACTGCTGAAAAACTATGTTGGAATAGTAATGGAGAACAAAGAAACTGGAAAGGAACCGAACAGGTACTGTGTATCAGTTTTCATGATTTAAGACACCAGCAGAAACAGAGGGATTTTAATAAGGGGTTAGAGTTTTAACAGTAGATCCATAAGCTGGTATCTCATAGCTGGTTACTTATGGTTTTATTAACAAAAACTTATTTTTATTCTGACTACATGAACCTTGTCAAAATTTTGACTACTTTAATTCCCACAGACAGGGAAATCAGGAACTTTGTTTTGATTGGAACACTATCTTCTATGGATACACCAGCAGTAGTGGGGCTTGAGAATCAGCACACTTTCCCAAATGGCTCATAACAGTTCATATGGTTATGATTGTTTAAAATTTGAAATTCTTACTTTTGTCCTGATTATTAAGAATGACGAACAATACGGCACAGGATCAAGCCCTTCGGCCCTCCAGGCCTCCGTTGCCACATTTTGCCCTTCCATATTAAAACTGTCTTCACTTACAGGATTCTTATCCATCTATCCTGTTCCTATTAATATATTCATCTAATGGTTTCTTGAATACTGCTATTGTGTCTACCTCCAGCACCTCCTCTAGCAGCACGTTCCAGGCTCTCAGCAGCCTTTGTGGGAAAAATATGCCTCACACCTCTTAAAACCTCCCCCCTCACACCTGTGACTCTTAGTAATTGACCGCTCCATCTGGGAAAAACCTCAAAACTTTCCACTCTATCCATGCCATTCACAACAAACTTCGATCAGGTCTCCTCTCAATCTCCTGCATTCCAGTTAATCCAGTTTTTGTTTATAGCTAAAATCCTCCATACCAGGCAACATCTTGGCAAACCTTTGCTGTATCTTCTCAAAGCATCTACAGTTCTGCTCACAAAGTATAGTGAGCAGAACTGTACACACTATTCCAAGTGTGGCCTAACTAAAGTTCCATAAAGCTGCAGCATGGCTTGCATAGCCTTATTACTCAAGGCCCCTTTCCAAAGAGAAGCATGCCACTGGCCTTGTTAACTATCTTATCTACCTGCGTCGCCACCTTCAGCGATCTGTGGACCTGCACACCCAGATCCCTCTGCATATCAATTCTCTGAAGAGTTCTGCCATTCTGTATAATTCCCACCTGTGCTTGACCTTACAAAATGCATCACCTATGCAGGAAAAAAAAAGTGTCTTGGCAAGGCATCTGTTAAAAAGATTCAAGTGGTGTACGAGCAAATAACCGTTTATTTTCTTTGATGAAGAAATATTAGCCAGGTCACAAGACCTCTCTTACTTTTCTTTCTATATTGAACATGGGAACTCCTATGAGCACAGGAATTCAGTTAAACGCTTCAACAAATAGTGCAGTGCTCTGTCAGTACTAGATCTATCTCAGTGTGGATTTGCTAATCAAATCTTTGGAGTGTATTCGGAATCCACAATCTTTGACTCGCGGGCAGGAGCGCTACTCTTCGAGCCAGGGCTGATACAAGTCTGCCAACTGTTTTCTGGAACAACTTATTTTCACATGTGCTGAATAACTGGCAGCAGTTAACTATCTGTATAAAAAAAAAAGTGTAGCAGTACCTGAAGACTTATCTCCTTTCACAGAGCTCTGCAAATATAAAAGAAAGAATCAGTATTAATCCGCAAATCAGAAGCAAAAAAACAAAAGGTTACCAAACCAAACACCAAAAATACTGGAAATCAACAGGTATGAAAACATGTACAGAAAGAGAATCACAGTTCATGTTTCCAATCAATTACTTACTACTTAAATAGGGGCAGTTTGAGTTTGATGTTCAGTGGGAGAAAACAGCCATGGCTCCAAGTCGTAATTTCTATCTCCCTGAAACCATCCCACTCTAAGTATCAAAAGTTCGGTCTAGACATTCCAATACATCTACAGTGGCATCTATCCAACAATGTATAAAATTTCCCTGTTACATCCCTTACACAAAATAAGACAAATCCACCCCGGCCATTTGCATTCACCTAAGTGATGGAAGGTGTCAGTAGCAAAGCCATTAAGCAGCATTTGATTACACAGCAATGGTTAACTAATGCCCTCTATGGAAAGATATCTACCATTCTTATCTGACCTTACCCTACATGTAACTTGAGACCCAAAACAATATGGCTGACTCTTGATTGAAGTGGGCTCCAGCAGGATAGAACCAAGAGGTGACAGCAGTGGTATAGACAGAAGGATGCTACCCTGGGGGTCCTCAACATCGATTCCGGACACGGTGAGGTCTCACAGAATCAAGTCAAACACGGACATCCAAGAGTCACTGTTTGCCATGAACAACAGGAGAATCAAACTCCAAACCAATCTGCAACCTCAAGGGCTTGCATATGCCCCAATCTGTGGCAGAGGGGCTCAGTGGTTAGCACTGCTGCCTCACAGCACTAGGGACGCAGATTCGATTCCACCCTCAGGTGACTGTCTGTGTGGAGTCTGCACATTGTCCATGCATGGGTTTTCTCTGGATGGTCCGGTTTCCTCCCATTGTCCAAAGATGTGCGGATTAGGTGGACTGGCCATGCTAAATTGCGCATTGTGTCCAGGGATGTACAGGGTAGGTGAGTTAGCCAGGAGAAATAGAAGTTTGTAGGGTTAGGGTAGTGGGGTGGGTCTGGGATGGACAGCCTTTGGAGGGTTGGTGTGGACTCAATGGGCCAAGTGGCCCACTTGCCAGCAGTCTTCATTGAAACTGGATAGATCTACCGAGTTTCAATGAAGACTGTAAGGAAGGCCTGGTTGGACAACTTTTTTCAAAAGGAGAACTACAGGAAGCTGCAATACAAAGGGACTTGAGGGCCTTTCTGCATGAAAGAGAAAGCTAGCACACAAGTGCAGATGATCAGGAAGCATTAAAAAACTTTGGTTCTTATTTCAAGGGTATTGGTCAACTGTATTGTATTGTTTACAACTGTAAAAGGTGCTGGGGAAACCACATCCCTGAGCAGTTTTGGTCCCTATTTCATTGGAGGCAGTTCAGAGAAGGCTTACCAAGATGATCCCTGGTATAGAGACTGCCTTATTAGCAAAGGTCGAACAGGTTATGGCTCTACTCACTGGAGTTTAGAAGAGTGATCTCAATGAAACACAGTATTCATAAGGAACTTGATAGTTTAAATCCAGACAGGATGGTGCCCTTCATGAGAAAGTCTAGAAAAAAGGGGTGCCAATTTAAGACGGAGGGGAGGAAGAATTTCTCCTTTCCACAGAGAGTTGTAGGGGCAGAGTGCTTTTACAAGTTTAAGTTGAGATAGATAGATTGTCAGTCAAGGATTATAGAGTAAAGGCAGGAAATGGGCATGAGGAATGTCAGATAAGCAAGTGAATGATGGAGCAGGCTCAAGGGGCCAAACAGCTAACCCCTGTTCCTGTTTCTCAAACATATCTAACAAAGCTACAAGAACAGGACTAAATGCATGCCTAACAGCATAGGCAGCAAGCGATAGACACAGCTGAGAATGATCCCATGACCAACAGACTAAATCTAATCTCTGGCCTGGCCCTTGGACTAGACCTCATTAGATACTGACCACCTGTGTGTGCTGTGAGGTGAGCACTTGCTGCATCCTGGGGTTCAGGAGTAGACCAAATCCCTGTGAGTTAACTGCACCTTTACAATGTACTGAGTTCCTATGAGTGGGCCTGGTTCTCTATGGATGGGCCAGCCCTCTATGGAGGCTGAACACCTGTGTGCCATGGGGTGTGCATTTGCTGCCTTCAGGAGTGGACCCTGCCCTCTATTGTGGACTCTGTTTTTAGCAATGGACTCTGCAGTTTGGAGTGGACTCTATTTCTGAGAAGGCACTTTCTATACTGGAGTGGACTCTGTTCTGGGGAATGGACTTAACATTTTGAAGAGAACTGTTAATTGTAATGGGCTCTATGTACCAGAAAGGACTGTTTGTTGATAATTGATTGTCTTGTTATAATGTTGGTGCTATCACCTGCACTGTCTTGTGTCCCTGGGTCTAGCAGGCTTTGCTGTGTGGTTGGGAGCTCATAGGTCATCCTGAAAGCTATCATCCAGAGAGCTGAAGGATGGGTAGGGCATTCTGAGCGTGTTGTCCTGAGAAGGGGTGATCGGGACAGGCTGTGCTGGAGGAGGTCGGAAGGTGTGTCAGAGCAACCGAGAGCCAGAAGGTGCATAGGGGCAGTCTGAGATCCGGAAGGCTTGTGGGCTTCCCTGGGCGCTGTCGTCCCAGGGAAGGGGACGGGCTGTCCTAGAGGTGGCCAGAAGGTGCGTCAGGACATACAAGAGGCCAGATGGTGCATCAGGGTGCGCAAGAACCAAATGGTACGTAAGGGCAGACAGAGAGCTAGAATGCAGGTAGACCGTCCTCAGCGCTGTCAGCCCAGGCAGATACCAGGGTGGGCTGTCCTAGAGCTGGCCAGAAGGTGCAAAGGGCAGTTAGGGAAGCTGGAAGGTGATAGACCATCCTGACTGCTGTCGTTCTGGGTTTTTTTTGGAGGGTGGGGCGATGCGGCACAGGACAGCTGTTCTAGAGTTGGTCAGACAATCTGTCAGAGCAGACCAACAACTGGAAGGGCACGGGGCGGACCAAGATTCTGAGGTCGCCGGCTTTTCACGTTTTAGATGCCAGTGTTCAGTCAATTCAATTCACCCCGTGTGATATCGAGGAGGAGTTGGAGGCATTGAATATTACAAAACCCACGAGTCCCGAGAAGATTCTGGCAATTGTACTGAAAATTAGTGCTCTAATCTCGTTGCATCACTAGGCAACCTGTTCCAATACAGCTATAACATGAGGTGCCTACATCTATTCAATGTGGAAAATTGCCCAGCTATGTTCTGAACACAAAGAGCAGGACAAATCAAATGCAGCCAATTACACCACACCAATCTACTCATGATCATCAGTAAAGTGATGGATGATGTCAAACAGGATATTTTGAACTCTTTGTTACAATTCGTCCATGCCCAGCAGATATCTTAAATTAATTTAGTCCCATTTGCCAGGATTTGGCACATATCCCTCAAAACCTTTCCTATTCATGTACCTACCCAGATGCCTTTTAAATGTTGTAATTGTACCAGCTTCCAACACTTTCCCTGGCAGCTCATTCCATACCCACACCATCCCATGTAAAAAAAAGCTGCCCCTCAAGTCCACTTTAAATCTTTCCCTCTCACCTTAAACCTATGCCCTCTATTTAGGACGCCCCTGCCCTGGGGAAAAAGACCTTGACTATTCACTTTATGCATGCCTCTCAATTTTATAAAAAACCTCTATAAGGTCACCCCTCAGCCTCCAGGGAAAATAGCCCCAGTCTGTCCAGCGTCTCCTTATAGCTCAAGCCTTCAAACAGCAGCAACATCCTCATCAATTTTTTTCTGAACCCTTTCAAGTTTAACAATATCTTTCCTCGAGCAGGGATACCAGAATTGAATGCAGTATTCCAAAAGCAGCCTAACCAATGTCCTCTACAGTCGCAACATGGCCTAATTCCTATATTCAATGCACTGACAAATAAACACAAGTGTACCAAATATCTTCTTCATTTCCCTGTCTACCTGTGACTCCACCTTCAAGGTCTCTTTGTTCAGCAATACTCCCCAAGACCCTACCATTAAGTGTACAAGTCCTGCCCTCATTTGCCCCACCAAAGTGCAACACCCCTCAATTATCTAAATTAAACTCCGTCTGATTGAGGTCCCATTGTACTCTGAGGTAACTTGCTTCACTGTTCCTATACTTAACCGTGTTAACCTATAAGCAGAGATTGAGGGAGACTAAGCCTGTATTCTTTACAGTTTAGAAGAAGAGGTGATGGTATTAAAAATTGTAAAATTCTTAAGGGACTAGGAAGGATGTTTGCCCTGGTTGGAGACTAGACCAGTGGGGACAGTCTCAGACAAAAGGGTTAAATCTTCAAGACTACAACAAGAAGGACTTTTTTTCCCACCAGTGGGTGGTGAACGATTGGAGTTTCTACAGCCTGCAAGGGTAGAGAAATATCATTGAGAATTTTCTAAACAGAGATCAACAGATGTCTTGATGTAAGTAAGGGATAAAAGGATAGTGTGGGAAAATAGCAACGTGGCAGAAGGCCATCCATGATCTAGTGAAATGGCAGGACACAGTTGAATGCCCTACTCCTGCCTCTCTTGTGCTTCTAGGTTTTTTTAAGGCAACTGTAGTTACAAATTTCCATGTGATCAATATTTTAAATTCCCATTAAAACTCACCTCTGCATCATGGATCAACCTGTAAACCTGCAGCTGCGATGTTCCAGCCACCACAAGATTTCGCTCAGTGTTTGAAAAGAAGCTGCAGTAGATAGCAAACTCAATCCCTGTTGGGGGGTGGGCTTGGCGATACACTGCATACATTCTGTCCACTCCTGCAAGGAAAGCCACATTACTTACATTTTCTAAAATCAATAAAACAAGTGGAGAAAAAGCAATACTGATAGAATAGCGCAAAATGCAAGTAAATATTCCACAATCTCTTGAATGATCCTATAAATTACAACTGCAAGAAGCAATGGAAGCCAGTGACCAGGTCAAACCCACAACAAAAAATTTTAAGTGATTGAGGAAGATGATATTATTGTCATTGAATTAGTAATTCAGGCAATCCTCTGGGGATCTGATTCAAATTGCACAATAGCAAACAGCAGAATTTGGAATTAAAAGACTGACGACAGGCATTATTGTTCACCTGAAAAGCCCATTTGGCTCCCTTCTGTCCTTTGGGGAAGGAAGACGGGGTATTCCTTATCCTACACTGCTGAGAGTCTGGGATCAAGTACAACTATGTGTTCGATTCTTAACCATCTCCTGAAATGGTCTAGTAAGCCACTCAATTATATCAAATTCTGACAAGTCTCAAAGGATACCACCTGGCATTGACCAACGCATCAGAAAGAACAGCAGCAAATATAATGCTGTTAACCCAGCAAAGTCTTCCTTACAAATAACTGGGGAGTTAGTGGCAAACATGGAACAGCTGTCACACAGACTTGTCAAGCAAGGACCTGAAATAGTCATACTTAGAGTCACACCTTACACACAATAAACCAGACAACACCATCACCTGGGTCTGTCCTGAAGGTAGGACAGAGGTGCTGGTATAGTAAGGAGCAGATTCCTAGGGTGACCTCAATGTTGACTCCAAACCCCATGAGGTTTCCTGGCATCAAGTCAAACATGGATATGTCCCAATGCAGCAAGACCTGGATAATATCCAGCTACAGGGTGACAAGTGCCAAGTAAAATTCAATCACAGACCCCAAGCAATGACTGTAAAAGGAAACCCAACCTACATCCCTGGCATCCATTAGTATTAGCAACAATAATCCCACTATCAACTTCCTGTGGACTATCACTGATCAGAAACTGAAGTGGACTATAAACATATGACTACAAGAGCAAGTCAGAAGTTTGGAATCAGAACAAATAATTCACATCCTGCTTCCCCAAAGTTTATCCACCATCCACAAGGCACAGGCTAGGACTGTGACAGAATATGCCTCACTTGCAAGAACAATTGCAGCTCCAATAACACTCAAAAAGCTTGACTCCATCCATAACAAAGCAGTCCCCTAAATAACATATGGTTATTTGTTACAGAAAAGGTTCTGTAGACAGTACCTTCCAAACCCATTACTGCTACCATCTAGAAGGACAAGAGCAGCAGAGACTGAAAGATTAACACAGAACTTGCAAGGTTAGTAGATTACAAAATCACAGAACAAGAAAAGGTGACTTTTAGGTCAATTGGAGTTGCACAGTTCATTCTGTCAAATCAATTTACTGAGATATAAGGAACAAAGAGTACAATTGCATTGCTAGGTGTTAGACTATAGACCACCTACTAATGGGAAAGATGTAGAGGAACAAATCTACAGGGAGTCAATGCCACAGATATAGTATTTAAAATGCAGTCTTTAACAGACTGGGGTACTCATAGTAAAAGAAGCAAGTGGTCTAAATTTGCATTTAGGAGTTTCCTACATTGGTCAAGAAAGATTGCATCACATTGTATCAAGTCCTTGGAAATAAGCTGGGCCAAGTGGATCAAGTAGCTGTGGGGTGCAATTAGGGGACAGTTGGAAACATTAGGGAACATTATAAAGTTCAGAAATGATGATGGAGAATGACATTATTCCATCCAGAGCAAGAAAAATCAGTTGGCAGAATGCAGACTTCAACCAGCAAGGACAGAGCTGGACAGGATTGACTGGAACAAAACATTCCTGGAAAAAACTATAATTGAGCAGTGGGCTATCTCAGAGAGATGATTCAAGGCAAGCTATGATATAGTCCCTCAAATGAGAAAGACAGGACAAATATATTCAGAAATCTCAGGATGACAAAGAAGATAGAAATTAAGAAGGAAAAGTTATGAGGTGTCAGTTAGATAACATAATTCTGAACTAAGAGGAATACAGTAGGTTCAGAAAGTAGGTCATAAAATAAAATTTAAAAATTATGAGCAAAGACTAGCAACCAACATAAAGGAATGCTCCAAAGTCTTCTTTCAGCATATAAACAGTATAGGAGTGGTTAAAGAAAAGGAACATGGGCAATTACAAATCAAAAAAGGGACTTACACCTGGAGGTAGAGAGGACGGCTTAGGCATTAACAGAATACTTTGCATCTGTCTTTACCAAAAAGGGAGATGTTACCCAGACCACTGAGATAGAGGAAGAAACCATGTCACTGAGGAAGTCAAAACATCGTAATTCCCTCCTAAAGGCATTATGGATATCCACATGGACCGCATTAAATCAAGAAGGCAGCTCATCACCACTTTCTCATGGAAAACTAGGGTCTTGCAATAAATGCTGGTCCAGCCAGCAACACCCACATCTAACATGTGAATAAAGAGTGTTGGATAAACGTTTTACTTAAAAGCTGAGAAACCACCGGATGAGCTGCATGCAAGGAGACTTAAGGAGATGACAGTGGAAATTGCAGGGGCGCTGATCATAACCTTTTAATCATCCCTAGACTCAGGGAAGATACCAGAGGGCTGGAGAATTCCAAACATTATGGCCATCGTTAAAAAAGGCTAGAACGATAACCCCAGCAATTACTGACCAGTGGGGAAGCTTCTCAAAACAATTTTTCAAGATAGCATTAGTAGTCACATTGAAAAAGATGGGCTGATTAGGAAAAGTCAGCACAAATTTATGAAAGGAAAATTGTGCCTGATTAATTTTGAGGTGGTAAGAGAAAAACTCGACAAATATAACACTGAATATATATGGACTTCCAGATGTTTGATACAGTGCCACAGAACAGACCTGACAGGAAAATTATAAGTCATGGAATAAAAGAAACAGTAGCAACACACTAACAAAACCAAGCGAGCAATGGATTTTTGTCATTCTAGAGGTAGGTTTTAGTAGATTCCTCTCGGAATTAGCTTTGGGACCTTGCTTTTCCTAATGCATATCAATCACCTCAACCGTGGTATACAGATCATAGAATCCCTACAGTGTGGAAACAAGCCTTTCGGCCCAACACGGACCAAAGAATGGCGCTCCCAGACCCATTTCCCCGACCCTATATTTACCCCTGACTAATGTACCTAACCTACACATCCCTGAACACTATGGGCCAGTTAGCAGAGCCAATTCACCAAACTTGCACAAGTTTAGATTGTGGGAGGAAACTGGAGCACCCAGAGGAAACACAGATCAATGCAGGGAGAATGTCTGTGGAGTTTGCACAGTCACACAAGGCTGGAATTGAACCTAGGTCTCTGCTGCTGAGGCATCAGCGCTAACCACAGAGCCACCATGCCGCCTTGGTGGTTCATTGACACACAAGAAACAAACTGAGAGGAGGAGAGTGTAGAATTTCAAAAAAATGTTGGTTCACAGAACGTACAGATAGGTGGCATATGAGCATAAGTGCAGAGAAATTAGAGGGGAAAACCTTGAAAAGCATTAAAGGGCACGTGGGAGCAGAGAGACCTGGGTGTATATGCACAGAGATCATTGAAATTGGAAGGACAGGGGTGGCAAGCAATTAATAAAGCAGTGTTCTTAGCTTTATTAATAGGAGCAAGGAGCACAAGACAAAGTGACATTGAACAAGTACAACACACTTGTTAGATCTCAGCTGGAGTATTGTATACAATTCTGGGCACCACGTTATAGGAAGATGTGAACACATTGGATAGTGTGCAGAAGTAAATTACAAGAATGATACCACGCCTGGGGATTTCAGTTACGTGGACAGACAAAAGACATTGGGACTGTCCTCTTTGGAGGAAGGGCTAAGAGGAGATCAAATACAGGTTTATAGATTAGATTAGATTCCTTATAGTGCGGAAGCAGGCCCTTCGGCCCAACCAGTCCACACTGACCCTCCGAAGAGTAACCCACCCAGACCCATTTCCCTCAGACCAATACACCTAACATTATGGGCAATTTAGCATGGCTAATTCACCTGACCTGCACATCTTTGGACTGTGGGAGGAAACCAGAGCACCCGGCAGAAACCCACACAGACACAGCAAGAATGTGCAAACGCCACACAGACAGTCACCCGAGGCTGGAATCAAACCTGGGACACTGGTGCTGTGAGGCAGCAGTGCTAACCACTGAGCCACTATGCCAACCCATTTTCACGACCATTAGCAGACTGGATAGCGTGGGTAGGGAAAAACTGTTCTTGCTTGTAAAAAGAAATAAGGATCAGAGAGCATAGATTCAGTGATGTACAAAGGAGCAAACATGAGGAAAACATTTGTGGTTAGGGTATGTAATGCATTGTAGAAGTGAGAGGCTGGCTTGACTGAAACATTCAATATAGCTTTTGAATATTATTTGGACAGAAGAAAGAAAGAATATGGGGGGATCCAAGAGATTGGCTCTTGGTAATAGCTAGACTGGAGACTGGGGCAGAGAAATGGCAGATGGAGTTCAATCTAGGCAAATGCGAGGTGATGCATTTTGGAAGATGCAACTCCACAGCGAACTATACAATAAATGGAAAAGTCCTGGGGAAAATTAACAGAGAGAAATCTGGGTGTTCAGGTCTATTGTTCCCTGAAGGTGGCAACGCAAGCCAGTCAAGGAGGCATATAGCATGCTTTCCTTCATTGAAGAGGATATTGAGCACAAGAATTGACAGGTCATGCTACAGTGTATAGGACTTTGGTTCAGTTGCATTTGGAATACTGCATACAATTCTGGTCGCCACATAACCAAAGGGATGTGGACACTTTGGAAAGGGTGCAGAGGAGGTTCACCAGAAAGAGGTTAAATAGATTAGGATTATTTTCATTAGAAAGACAGAGTTTGAGGGGGGGAACCTGATTGAGGTCTACTAAATCATGAGAGGTATAGACAGGGTGAATAACAAGAAGCCTTTTCCCCAGAGTGTGGAACTCAATTACTAGGGGTCACCAGTTCAAAGTGAGAAGGAAAAGATTGAAGAGAGATGTGTGGAAAGTTATTTACGCAGAGGGTGGTGGGGGCCTGAAACACAATGCCAGCCGAGGTGGTAGAGACAGGCACAATAGCAGCATTTAAGGTGTATTTAGACAGATACAAGATTGGACAATGGGCAGCACGGTGGCTAGCACTGCTGCCTCACAGCGCCAGAGACCCGGGTTCAAATCTCGACTCAGACGTGTCTGCATGGGTTTCCTCCGGGTGCTCCGGTTTCCTCCCACAGTCCAAAGATGTGCAGGTCAGGTAAATTGGCTATGCTAAATTGCCCCTAGAGTTAGGTAAGGGGTAAATGTAGAGGTATAGGTGGGTTGCAGTTCAGCGGGTCGTTGTGGACTTGTTGGGCCGAAGGGCCTGTTTCCACACTGTGAGTAATCTAATCTAATCAAAGGGATTCAGATCTTTAGAAAATAGGCAGGTTTAGATAGAGGATCTGGATCAGTGCAGGCTTGGAGGGCAGAAGGACCTGTTCCTATACTGTAAATTGTCTTTATTCTTTGTTCTAATAATGCTTATTTGAATCAACAAATGAAGGGTTGAATGGCCTTATTTACAGCATAGCACTTGTTATTTCTAGCAAATCAACACCACAAAACAACAGATTAAACTGTAGATTTCACCCCCCTCCATTGCCAAATTCATCTGGTTAATAAATTCGCCAATTTAATGTGGGGTTAGGGCACGTGTGGCAACAGTAGTGTCCCTACCTTTGGGCCAGGAGACCCAGGTTCAGGTCCCACATGCTGCAGAAGTGCGCAATACCTCTGAACAGACTGATTAGAAAAATTGGGATCTCGGGATTTACAAGCACAATAAACTGACAAAGTCAGGGTTTGAGGTGTTCATAAACTGCTGTGTTAAATTGAACTTCTGAGGGCTTCCCTATATTTATGTAAGCTGCAGGATAACCAGGACACTCAGAGATCCCACAGTAACTCTGGGTTAGCCGGGAATGTTGGATTTATCCAGCTAGGAGGCCCCCTCCCCCACCATCACCAGAGGAAGGCTCCAGCCACCGGCATCCCCAGTGGTTGCTATGGCCCACTGAGCCTCCCCAAGCGGACCAAAACTCTACTCGCTTACCGCAGGAACCCACTCAGCTCTTTTAAAGCAAAACATAAACAAAAGGCTTCAGTCTATCGGCATCTCGGAGGCCGAACACCGCGAGAACGTGACAACAACATCCACTTCACCACCAGCAGCAGCAGCCGCCGCCATTTAACCAGCGCCGGTCGAAATCTCGCGATGGTGACCACCGAGTAACGTGATTGTCAGCCAGTCAGACCCCAACCTCGAAACATCGCGATATTTGCTGGTTTTTTAAAAAAAACGGCGTGGATTCCAGGCGCGGATCAGAGCAGTGGGGGCAGGGTCACGTGGGTTTGTGGTTGCCGCCCTTTTTTTTAAACCAAACCTGCGGCTAGCCCATGGCCACGTGATGGCTGTGGCCTCCCCCATTATTAGGACAACCTGCTGAGGACTCTTTTCCTGAATCTTCTCCCTCAGTGGCCTGTGTCCAATGTTGGTCCAGCCACACTGAAGGAAAAGAGTCTGTGGGTCTACCTATAGCAGAGGGACTGCATTGGTTCAAGCTCACCACAATTTTCACAACTAGAGATGAGCAATAAATGCTGGCCAACCAGTGGTGCCCATGTCCCATGAGTGACTAATTTAAAAAGTCTTTCCAATCTAATAGTGGTTAATTACTTTCCATTGTGGCAGCATTTCAATCATTCAAATTCTAGCTAGGTAGGCAAGCATCTCATCTTTGATGGACTTCACAGATACAACATTAATTGTCTTTGCAGGAAGTTTGTTTCCACATTTAGTTGCCAGTATTTTCCCTTGTTTGTTGATGTGAGAAACAAAGCTCACTCACTGCAATAATTTCAGTCCGAGACAAGATCTGAATCAGTAGTGCCCTTTGTTTCACACTTGCAAGTGGGTGTGATGTCCACAAGGCAGGGACAAAACACACTGAATTCAACAAATACTCGATATTTATATAATCTGGTTCCTACATATTTTTTTCTTATTTCATTGTCCCCCGCCCCCGTTTACATCCTCCGCTTCCCTAAGACCGGTACCCATTACTGCTGTTTATCTCGTGTCTTATCTGGCCTTGTCAGTGACAAAAATGCTCATTCCTGTTCTCAAGGCCATTTGCCCTCATCCTGCTGTGGGCACATCCTTGCCTTACCATTATTTACTCCCTTCATCTGTGCTGCCCTTCACAGCATCTTATCACTAAGCTCTTTTAATTGGGGTTTGTTCCTGTGTTTCTGTAAAGGTGGAAACAGATCTTTATACCTACTGTTTATACAGGCATATTGAGTTTAACTGTCTGTCTTCACAGCATCTTACCATTATTTTATAGTCCCGTTTCTTTCTTGCATACATTTTTAGCTAATACACAAAAAAAATCATGCATCTCCTCCACACAGCCCCCACCCCTGCCGACCCAGCCCCTGGCCGAAACAACAACACACCGATGTGAGTTCATTCACCTTGTATCAGAAATTAGTATTGCAGAATTGCAGAAGTAACACCAATCCACCTATATCCCACATTGATTACTATGGAAAGGGAATACAATTAGAATCTGCAAGTAGCTATTTCATATTTTACACTTTAAAATCATTTTAGCATTATTCCAACATTCCTGATAAAGGGCTGATACCTGAAATGTCGATTCTCCTGCTCCCTCAGATGCTTTTCCAGCATTGCATTCGCGCCTCTGATCTCCAGCATCTGCAGTCCTCACTTTCTCTACATTGAAGGAATAGCAACTGACTTCCAAGCCAGGAACATGAGTGAATTTCATTACTATTACATGCATTGAGATACAGTGAAAAGTGTAAATCATACCATACATAAATACATCAGCATAATAGAACAGCATGCAGAGCATTGTATTATATCTACACAGAAGGTGCAGAGAAAGATCAACTTTAATATATAACAGATTCATTCAAAAGCCTCATAACAGAGGGAAGAAGCTGTTCTTAAGACAACTCTGTTGGTACAGTGTTTTCAGATTTTGGTATCTTCTATCCGACGGAAGAGAGTGGAAGAGATTAAAACTGGAGTGGGAGAAGTCTTTGGTTTTGTTGGCTGTTTTCTCAAGACAGCAGGAACTATAGACAGTGTCAATGGATGGAAGACTAGTTCACGTAATGGACTGGGTTTATTCACAATTCTCTATAATTTCTGTGATCTTGAGCAAAGCAGTTTCTATATCAAGATGTCATGCATCCAGATCGGAGGTTTTCTATGGTGCATCTATTAAATTGTTGAGTGATTGTGACATGCCAAATTTCTTTAGCCTTTCCTTAGCTTTCTTGACTGTAGTGTCAATGTGGATGAATCAGGACAGATTGTTTAGTGATCTTTATTCATAGGAGTTTAAAGCTCTCGACCATCTCCGCCTCAGCGCCATTGATATAGACAGGGAGACAGGTTTGGAGGGAAACTTTCAGGTGGTGGTTTTTCTGCTTGACAGTCTCTTAGGAAATAAGGCAGAGCATGTGACTGAAATATTAGTGGAGCAGCACTGTGGCACCAATGATCATAATTCTAACAGTTTTAAAACATTTATAGAAAAGGATACTAGGAGAAAGTGAGGACTGCAGATGCTGGAGATCAGAGCTGAAAATGTGTTGCTGGAAAAGCGCAGCAGGTCAGGCAGCATCCAAGGAGCAGGAGAATCGACGTTCCAGGCGAGAGAAACAAAGCTCACTTACGTCAATAATTTCAGTCCGAGACAAGATCTGAATCAGTAGTGTCATTTATTTCACACTTGCAAGTGGGTGTGATGTCCACAAGGCAGAGACAAAACACACTGAATTCAACAAATACTCAAGATTTATATAATTTGGTTCCTACATATTCTATTTCATTGTTTCCCCCCGTTTACATCCTCCACTTCCCTAAGACCAGTACCCATTACTCCTGTTTATCTCTTGTCTTATCTGGCCTTGTCTGTGACAAAATGCTTATTCCTGGCCTCACAAGGCCGTTTGACCTCATCCCATCCTTTGCTTACCATTATCTACTCCCTCCATCTGTGCTGCCCCTGACAGCATCTTATCACTAAGCCCTTTTAATTGGGGTTTGTTCCTGTGTTTCTGTAAAAGTGGGAAACAGATGTTTATACCTATTGTTTATACAGGCATATCTAGTTTAACTGCCTCTCCTCACAGCATCTTACCTAGTGCCTGTATTTCTACCATTGTTTTGCAGTCCTGTTTCTTTCTTGCATACATTTTTAGCTAATACAAAAAAACAATTATGCATTTTCTCCACATAGTTTCCATTCTTATTGACTCAGCTCTTGGCTGAAACAATTACACACTGATGTGAGTTCATTTACCTTGTATCAGAAATTATGGTTGCAGAAGTAACATTAATTTACCTCTTTCCCACACGGGTATGAGCCCTCCCTCAGGAATGAGGATATGCCTTGTTCAAAAGTTAAAGTTCCACATTGAAGTAAGGAGAATTGTGATGGTATCAGACAAGAACTTTCAAAAGTTGATTGGGTTGGACAGTTCTCAGGTAAAGGGATGGGAGGCTTTCAAAAAGTGAGATAACAAGAGTCAAGAGACAGTACAAAGGAACCTCGATTATCTGAACGTGATGGGTGGACACTATTTCATTCGGATAATTGATTATTCGGCTAATTAATTTCCTCTGGGGCTCGGGGTTTTCTTTGAAGCCTGCTCCCCGTTCAGGAGATGAGGCAGTAGCACACTGTGCGAGCCCCTGTCCACCCCTCCAGCCTCACCCCCCCAGCAAGCCCCGTCCGCCCCCACCAACCACATCAGCTCCCATCCTGCCCCCCAACCCTGTCCGCTCCTCCAACCCCATCTACCGCTCCTGCCTAACCCCAACCGCCCCTCCCACCCCACCCCCCCAAGCCTTGTTCTCCCTGCCCCCAAGCCCCGTCTGACTAACCCCGCCCACCCTCGTTCACGCCCACCCACCGTCCAACCCATGTCCGCGTCCTCCCCCCACCCCCCACCACCCCCAGCCGACATCCCCCCGCCGGGGTTGCTGGACTGTACACCAACAGTAAGACTGCTGTTGCTTTGTGGGAAAAGTCTCCAAATAGCAGACATGCACACAACCTTTTACTGCAACCTTTTGACAGGTTCCACCTCTGCCCTGTACAGGACAATGTTGGAGAGATTATCTGGGGAAGGGAGCAGGGGGGGTTCAGGAATCATCCCTGTGTAGAACTCCAGGGAAAATGTGTGAGAACAGAGAGAGAAGGCGGATAATCAGTCATTTGGGGACAGTGCCGGGTGATTTCAGTGAGCCGAGTTCGTTTTTAATCATTGTACCTGTAAACAAAAGGTGTGATCAGGGTTGAAACAGCTCTTTGACATAATGTTTATATCGGGACCTTGAGATCTCCTTCGGATAATCCGATATTCAGCTAATTGATGTTTGGATCATCGAGGTTCCTCTGTATATTCCTGTTAGAATGAAGGGCAAAATCTTCGAGGAGAAAGTGAGGTCTGCAGATGCTGGAGATCAGAGCTGAAAATGTGTTGCTGGAAAAGCGCAGCAGGTCAGGCAGCATCCAAGGAGCAGGAGAATCGACGTTTCGGGTATGAGCCCTTCCTCAGGAATGAGGATACGCCTTGTTCAAAAGTTAAAGTTCCAAATTGAATGCTTATGCCCGAAACATCGAATCTCCTGTTCCTTGGTTGCTGCCTGACCTGCCGCGCTTTTCCAGCAACACATTTTCAGAATGAAGGGCAAGGCTGGTAGGAATAGGGTCACGATTAGAGTGGTGCTGGAAAAGCATAGCAGGTCAGGCAGAATCCGAGGAGCAGGAAAATCGATGTTTCAGGCAGGAGCCCTTCATTCCTGATGAAGGGCTCACGCCCGAAACGTCGATTTTCCTGATCCTCTGATGCTACCTGCCTGACCTGCTGTGCTTTTCCAGCACCACTCTAACCTTGACTCTGTGCTCCAGCATCTGCAGTCCTCACTTTCGCCTGGCAGGAATAGGGAACAATATTGAATAGAGATATTGAGGTTCTGGACAAGGGTAAGAAGGAGGCTTCTGTCAGGTATAGACAACTAGGATTAAATGAATCTCTAGAAGAGGAGTAGGACCATTCTTCAGAGGGAAATCAGGAGGGCAAAAAAAGGGATGTAGGTAGTTTTTCTATAACATGTTGGTTGCATTCTTCTGCAACCCCATATTATAGAAAAATCATGTTTTAGAAACAGTGCTTAAAATGTTGGCAATATAATCATGTTAGAGCCAACGCATGTTTTAAAAGTTTGTGCTTTAGAAACAGCTCATCAATCATGTTACAGCGAATTCATGTTACGTGTGTTATATCAGAACGATCTGTATGAAAAAGCCCTGGCAGATAAGGTAAAGGATAATGCAAAGAGACTCCATTAATACATTAAGGGCAAATGAGCAACAAGGGAGAGAATAGGGCCTCTTAAAGATCAGCAATCTCGTATCTGTGTGGAACCACAGGAGGTGGGAGAGATTCTAACCTAATAATTTGCAGCTGTATTTACCATGTAGAAAGATGTGAAAGATAGGAAACTTGGGGAAATAAATATTGATGTCTTGGAAACAGTCAGCATTACAGAGTACGAGGTGCTGGAGGTCTTAAAAGCATAAAGGTATATAAATCTCAATCAGGCATATACCAGGACATTGTGGGAAGCTAATGAAGAAATTGCAGGGCTCCTAGCAGAGATACTTGTATCATCTACAACCAAGGCTGAGGTGCCAGAAGACTGGAGGGTGGCTAATAAAGTGCCTTTATTAAGAAAGGCTTCAAGAAGAAGATTGGGAACCACAGACCATGAGTCTGACGACAGTGGTGGGTGGTGAGTAAGTTATTGTACAGGATTCTGAGAGACAGCATTTATATGCATGTGGAGAGGCAAGGACTGATTTGGGTAGTCAGCATGGCAGTGTGTGTAAGAAATCATGTCTCACAAACGTAATTGAGTTTTTTTAAGGATGTGACCAAGAAGATAGAGTTATAAAGTTATACAGCACAGAAAAAGACCTTTTGGACAACTCGTCCTAACTAAGCCAGTCCTACTGAAGAGCTTTTGCCCAAAACGTCAATTTTCCTACTCCTCAGATGCTGCCTGACCTGCTGTGCTTTTCCAGCACCACTCTAATGTAGACTCTGATTTCCAAACTCCAGTAAGGAGTTTGCACATTCTCCCCGTGTCTGCGTGGGTTTCCTCCGGGTGCTCCGGTTTCCTCCACAGTTCAAAGATGTGCAGGTCAGGTGAATTGGCCATGCTAAATTGCCCAAAAGTGTTAGGTGCATTAGTCAGGGATAAATGGGACTGGGTGGGTTACTCTTCGGACAATTGGTGTGGACTTGTTGGGCTGAAGAGCCTGTTTCCACACTGTAGGGAATCTAATCATAACTACTCTATTATTCTTACAGATAGCTGAGATCTCCTTCCAAATTTGTTTCTCAATTTCCCTCTGACTAATACAAACCCCAATAAGGAGATCAACCCCCTCTTATTTCTCAGTTCCACACAAATAATGTATTTCCAGGGATATCCTCCCTCAGCACAGCTGTAATGCTGTTACCCCCCCCCCCCCCCCCCCAATCTTTCTTGCCTCCCCTTTCTATCCTTCCTGTAGCATTTGTATCCTGGAACATTAAGCTGCCAGTCCTGCCCATCCCTGAGCCATGTTTCTGTAATTGCTATGATATCCCAGTCCTATGTTCCGAACCATGCCCTGAGTTCATCTGCCTTCCCCATTAGGCCCCTTGCACTGAAATAAATGCAGTTTAATTTATTAGTCCTACCTTGTCCCTGCCTGCCCTGACTGTTTGACTCTCTTCTGTTCTCAACTGTACCTGTCTCAGGTTGATCTCTTTCCCCACTATCTCCCTGGGTCCCCCCCACACACCTTACTAGTTTAAATCCTCCCGAACAGCTCTACAAATCTCCCTGCCAGTATATTAGTCCCCTCCCAATTAAGATGCAATCCGTCCTTCTCGTACAGGTCACTTCTAACCCAAAAATGTGAATCCTTCCCCCATACACCAGCTCCTAAGCCATGCATTCATCTGCTCTATTCTCCTATTCCTGCCCTCACTAGCTCGTAGCACTGAGAGCAATCCAGATATTACTACCCTTGAGGACCTCCTTTTTAAATTTCTGCTAATTCTCTGTAATCACCCTTCAGAATCTCAACCTTTTCCCTTCCGATGTCATTAGTTCCAATGTTTTCAATGACCTCTTGCTGGCCTCTCTTCACCTTGAGAACATTCTGCAACTTCTCTGAGACATAGAACATAGAACATAGAAAAATACAGCGCAGTACAGGCCCTTTGGCCCTCGATGTTGTGCCGATCCAAGCCCACCCAACCTACACTAGCCCACTATCCTCCATATACCTAACCAATGCCCGTTTAAATGTCCATAAAGAGGGCGAGTCCACCACTGGTACTGGCAGGGCATTCCATGAGCATCCTTGATCCTGGCACCAGGGAAGCAACACACCATTCTGCTTTTTTGCTGCTGGCCACAGAAGTATCTGTCTATACCTCGGACTACAGAATCCCCTAACACAATTGATCTCTTGGAACCTGACATACCCCTCTTTACATTAGAGCCAGTCTCAGTACCAGAAACTTGGCTGTTCGTGCTATGTTCCCCTGAGAATCCATCACCCCCTACATTTTCCAAAACAGCATACCTGTTTGAAATGTAACATTGAGGGCTGAAGGGCTTGTTCTGCCCTGTATTGTTCTATGTTCTGTGTTCTAGTCCTGGAAATATTTTCTGCACCCTCTCAAGTTAAAGAATGTCTTTTGTATAGAATGGTGACTAGAATTGCATGCAGTATTGAAAAAGTGGCTTCACTGATGTCCCCTACAGCTACAATATAACATCCCAACTGAAATACTCAATGTTATGATCAATAAAGGTAAGCTTGCCAAACACTGTCTTCACTACACTATCTACCTACGTCTCCACCTCCAAGGAACTATGCACCTGAACTCTTTGGTCTCTTTGTTCAACAACACTCCCCAGGGCCCTAACATTAACTGTTTAAGTTCTGCCCTGGTTTGCCTTACCAAAATATAACATCTCACATTTATTTAGATTAAACTCCAACTGCCACTCCTCAGCTTATTGGCTTATCTTCACTTCTTCTTCACAGTGAAGATAACCTTCTTCACTGTTCACTACATCTCCAATTTTGGTGTCATCTACAAACTTCCTAACCATTGCTCCTATGTTCACTTCCAAATAATTTATATAAATGACAGAAAGCAGTGGACCCAGCACCAATCCTCGTGGCACATGGCTGGTCACAAGCCTTAAGTCCAAAAAGCAACCCTTCAACACACTCCATCTCCTACCTTCAAGCCAATTTTGTATCAAATTGGCTAGCACCCCTTGGATTTCATGTGATTTAAACTTATTAATTGGTCTACTATGCAAAACCTTGTTGAACACTTTGCTGAAGTCCATATAGACAACGTTAACCACTTGCCCTTATCTCACGTGCTGGAAGACTGGAGATAATAGAGTCGTAGAGATGTACAGTGCAGAAACAGATCCTTCTGTCCAACTCGTCCATGCTGACCAGATATCCTAACCTATTCTAGTCCCACTTGCCAGGACTTGGTCCATATCCCTCTAAACTCTTCCTATTCATATACCCATCCAGACATTTTTTAAATGCTGCAATTATACCAACGTCCACTACTTCCTCAGTCAGCTCATTCCATACACGCGCTAGCCTCTGTGTGAAAATGTTTCCCCTTTAGGTCTCTTTTATATCTTTCCCCTCTCACCCTAAACCTATGCCCTCTAGTTCTGGACTCTCCAACCCCAGGGAAAATACTTTGTCTATTTATCCTATCCGTGCCCCTCATGATTTTATAAGGTCACCTCTCAGCCTCTGACACAACCCCAGCCTGTTCAGCCTCTCTCTGTAGCTCAAATCCTCCAATCCTGGCAACAACCTTGTAAATATTTTCTGAATCCTTTCAAGTTTCACAACATCTTTCCGATAGGAAGGAGACCAGAATTGCACACAATATTCTAAAAATGGCCTAACCAAGGTTCTGTACAGCTGCAACATGACCTCCCAACTCCTGTACTCAATACTCTGACCAATAATGGAAAACATACCAAACGCCTTCTTCACTATCCTATCTACCTGCAATTCTACTTTCAAGGAGCTGTCAACCTGTGCTCCAAGGTCTCTTTGTTCAGCAACACTCCCCAGTTCTTGCCTAATATCATCAAAATTAGCCTTCCTCCAAGTTAGACCTTCAACTTTTAAATCCTGTCTATCCTTTTCCATCACTATTTTAAAAATAATAGAATTATGGTCGCTGGCCCCAAAGTGCTCTCCCAGTGAACCGCAGTCACCTGCCCTGCCTTATTTCCCAATGAAAGAAGTCTCAGTGATTGGTTAAGAAAAAAACATTGAGAGATTGTAGCTCAAGGAGGGAAAATCATTTTCTGAAATTGCAATCAAACTTCATGTCAGAGACTGCCCCAATTTGCTAAAATGATGCTAATATTTAAGAAAGGCTGTAAAGAAAAGCCAGATAACCATAGACCGTGCACCATCTAAAGCAGACAGTGAAGATTATCAAAGGTTACAAAGGAACCTTGATCAATTGGGCCAATGGGCTGAGGAGTGGCAGAAGGAGTTTAATTTAGGTAAATGCAAAATGTTGCACTTTGGCAGGATGAACAAGGACAGGATTTATAATTTCTCCATGTTGTAAAAGTAGTTCAGTCTTTGCTGTGCAATGTAATTTTCCCAAGTGAGTTTGTCAGAAAATGTAAATGATGATATATTGAGTTAGCTGGAGTAAAAGGAGACTCAAGGACAAGGAGGGAAATACTAGGTTGAAATATCTGATGAAAATGTACATTTTTCATAAAATGCTACAAAACTAAGGGCAGGAATTGTCTAGCATACATCACACCCTCCAGATTTCCTCAAGCATTTCACAGACAATTAGATATAATCACTATAATAATGTAGGAAAACAAAACAAAAATCTGTGCACAATTCTGATATGTCAGAACATAGGATTGGATAAATGTGATGAAAAGGAATGTAAGGTTTATTTTCATAGAGTTTGCTTTACAATACCAGAGCTTTACTTAGTGTAGCATAAGGTCATTTAGCTGTATAATCAGGACATAGGGAAAAAGCAGGAAAGTGGAATTGAGGATTACCAGATTTGTCATGATCTCATTGAATGGTGAAGCAATAAATGGCTTATTCCTTCTCATATATTTTGTGGTCATATACGTTATAAAAATTATAATGTAGTTTTAAACCATGATGCTTTTTGAAATATTAGCTGTGTGAAAGTTAGTTAAGGCAAATAGTGAAGGTAAGAAATGAGGAAGTAAAAAACTGACATGGATGGAAATCACTGTGCCCAAACAATTCAGAACACCTCAGCAAAGAGCTGGAAGCATCTCCCCGATGGTTAACTCTTGCATAGCTGGGTTTTAAAAGTATGTGGATTGTTGTAGAATGGAAAGACATGTATTCATAGGATGTTAGTGGGTCAGCCAGCATTTATTGGCCATCATGAACTATTGCAATCCATGAGGTATAAGTGCACCCACAAGAAACTAGTTAGAAGTATAGCAATAGATATCTCTTCATCTACCTCTTCTTCCACAGGTGCCTCAGGAAATTTGACATGTCCAGAAGGACCCTCACCAACTTCTACAGATGCACCATTGAAAGCATTCTATTCCTGTGCATAACAGCCTGGCTTGGCAACTGCTCTGCCCAGAACCATAAGAAACTACAGGAAGTTGTATACACAGCCCAGACCTTCACGGAAGCCAACTTCCCATCCATGGACTCCATGTAGACTTCTCATTGCTGCAGAAAGGCTACCAACATCATCAAAGACCCGTCCCACCCGAGTATTGCTTTCTTCCAACCTCCATCAGGCAGAAAATACAGAAGCTTGAACACATGCACCGACAGACACAAGAACACCTTCCTTTCTGCCTTTATTATACTGCTGAATTAGACTCTCTAACTTCAAATAATGTTGATTTTGCTCATAGTGATCTTGCATTGTGCATGTCCTTTGCTAACGTAACCTTGTATTCCTCTCCTTGTCTAAGCACCCATTGATCTGTATGTCCTTGTTTGCTATAATCTGCCTGAAGTGCTCACAAAACAAAGCTTTTCACTGTCCTTAGATACATGTGACCACAATAAATCAAATCAGCTATCAAGAGTTTTGACATATACTTATAAATGAAAAGACAAAGTCAAGCAAATGTTTGCTCTCTAGAGCGTGTGAATGGAGAATTAATAGTAGATAAAGAGTTGAAGGGGGAGAGGAAATTGGTGAAATGACAAACACTAGAAAAGTGGTATACTTATCACGGAAGACAATAGCTTATGGTGTAGGGAATGACATACTAGGATGGATAGAAGATGGGCTGGCTCAGAGCTAGTATGCAGAAATGGCCCTTCTCTCCCGAGTTGCTCTTTTGCCCTTAATATACTAGTAGAATCTCTTTGAGTACCTTAACTGCCAAAGTTTTGGCGTATCCCCTTTTGCCCTCCTGATTTTCCTTTAAGAATGCCCTACTCACCTTATACTCTTCAAGAGATTCGGTTGTTGAGAGTGTGTTGCTGGAAAAGCACTCCTTCCCACGTGGTTGACAATGTCCTCCAATGCATCCCCTCCACTTCACACACCACAGCCCTTGAACGCCACCCCTCCCAAAGCAACAGGGACAGAACCTCCCTGGTCACCTTCCACTTAACCAACCTCCGCATACATCACATCATCCTCTGCCATTTCCGCCACCTCCACACAGACCGCACCACAAAAGATATATTTCCCTTCCTACCCCTATCAGTGTTCCGGAGAGACCATTCACTCTGCGTCTCCCTCATCAGGTCCATGCCCCCCACCAGTCCACACCCCACTCCTGGCACCTTTCCCTGCCACCACGGGAAGTGCAAAACCTGCACCCACACCTCCCCCCTTACCTCCATCCAAGGCCCCAAGGGATCCTTCCACATCCGTCAGAAATTTACCTGTACCTCTACCAATGTACTGCATCCATTGCACACAGTGTGGTCTCCTCTACAGTGGGGAGACAGGACGCTTTCTTTCGGATCGTTTCACAGAACATCTCTGGGACTCCCGCACCCACCAACCCCACCGCCCCATGGCTGAACACTTCAACTTCCTCTCCCACTCTGTCAAGGACATGCAGGTCCTGGGCCTCCTCCACCGCCAAACCGTTATTACCCAATGCCTGGAGGAAGAACACTTCACATTCTCCCATGGGACCCTGCAACCACACGGGATAAATGTAAATTTCAACAACTTCCTCATTTCCCCTCACCCACATTATCCCAATCCCAAGCCTCCAACTTGGCACAGCCTTCCGGACCTGTCCATCACTCCCCTCTCTAACCTATCACCTTCTCCCTCACCTTCATCCACCTATTGCTTTCTCTGCTACCTTCCCCTCAGCCCCATGCCCCCTCCCATTTATCTCTCAGCGCCCCTGGCCCACAAGCCTCATTCCTGATGAAGGGCTCCTGTCCGAAACGTCGATTCTCCTGCTCCTCAGATACAGCCTGACCTACTGTGCTTTTCCAGCAACACACTCTCGACTCTGATCTCCAGCAACTGCAGTCCTCACTTTCTCCTAAGAGATTCAGTTGATCCCAGTTGTCTATACCTAATATATGACTCTTTCTTATTCTTGACAAGAGCTTCAATCTATTTATTCATCCATTTTTCTCTGTTCTTACCAGCCTTACTCTTCACTCTCGCAGGAACACAATGCCTAGGGAACTCTTGTTATCTCATTTTTGAATGTCTCCCAATTACCTATGAACAGTCTACTCCAATCAACTTTAAATTTAACTCCTTTACAAGCTCCATCCTCACCCGGTACGGAGGAGGGAGGGCAGGTCTGAAGACCTCCTCGTGGGACTGCTCCTGGGCCTGGCCAAACTGGCCATAAACAGGTCCAGGCAGCGGGCCGTGGAGGGGGTCGTTAGGACCGACAGCCTGCCCCTCTTCCGCGGTTACGCTAGAGCCCGGGTGTCCTTGGAGAGGGAGCACGCGTTGTCCACCAACACCCTGGAGTTGTTCAGGGAGAGGTGGGTGCCGCAGGGAGTGGAGTGCATCATTTCCCCCTCCAACTCTATTTTGATTTAGTCCCTGCCCTCCCCTTCACTATTTGCGCTTTGATGTGAAGGGCACTGCTTGTCACTGGCCACTCGGGTGTTTCCTTTCTTCCTGGCGGTGGAAACCGAATAAAGATTCGTGCACCTTGTGTCTCTCACTGTGTCTCACACCTGCACACACACACACACACACACACACACACACACCATGGGTGCCAGGGAAAAATAAGCACTATCGCAGTTAGGCAGTAGTGTGGGGGGTAGAGAAAAAAATAATTAAAAAATTAAAAAAAACAGGAAAAAAAAGCGCTATCCTTTTCCACAACTATTTTAAAACTAATTGAATAATGATCACGAGAACAAAAGTGATCCCCACTAACACTTCAGTCACTTGTCCTGCCTTATTTCCCCAGAAAAGGTCAAGTTTTGTTTCTTCTTTAGTCGGTACATATTGATAAATAAAATTTTCTTGAATACTTAACAAATTCCTCACCATCCAAACCCTTAACACAATGGCAGCCCCAGTCTGTTTGGACTGTTAAATTCCCCGATTATTGCAATCTTATTATTCTTATATATATTTGAGATCTCTACATATTTGCTCCTTAATTTCCCACTGACTATTGGGAGGCCTATAGTACAATCCCATCAAGATGATTTGATGGTCTGGTCCATAACAATTCCTGCAGGGCTCTGTGCTGGATCCACAACATTTTCCAATTTACATCAATGACTTAGATGAAGGGAGCAAAGTCATGGAAGTGAAATTTGCAGATGATGCAACGATAGTTAGAAAAGTAATTTCTAAAGAAGACGCCAGGAGTTTGCAATGAGTCGTAGATTCTTATTCTTTCATTTAACCCATCAGCTTTGGGATAATGTGGGGAAAATGTGAAACTGTTCACCTCGGCAGAAGAATGAAAAAGCGGAGTATTACTTTAATAGAGAATAACAGTTTAATTCCAAATGGGCAGTGGGATTTAAGTGTGCTGGTACTTGAGTCACAATAAATGAGTATGCAGGTGAGCACATATTTAAGAAGGCCTGTGGAATGCTACCCTTTAGAACATAGAACATAGAAAAATACAGCGCAGTACAGGCCATTTGGCACTCGATGTTGCGCCGATCCAAGCCCACCAAACCTACACTAGCCCACTATCCTCCAATGCCCGTTTAAATGCCCATAAAGAGGGAGAGTCCACCACTGCTACTGGCAGGGCATTTCATGAACTCACAACTCGCTGAGTAAAGAATCTACCCCTAACATGTGTCCTATACCTACCACCCCTTAATTTAAAGCTATGCCCCCTCGTAATACCTGATTCCATACGTGGAAAAAGGTTCTCATTGTCAACCCTATCTAACAATCTTTATTAAGAGTCATAGAGATGTACAGCATGGAAACAGACCCTTTGGTCCAACTCATCCAAGCTGACCAGATATCTCAACCTAATCTAGTTCCATTTGCCAGCACTTAGCCCATATCCCTCCAAACCCTTCCTATTATTATGCCCATCCAGATGCCTTTTAAATGTTGCAATTGTAGCCTCCACCACTTCCTCTGGCAGCTCATTCCATACACGAACCACCCACTGTGTGAAAAAGTTGTCCCTTAGGTCCCTTTTAAATCTTTCCCCTCTCACCTAAACCTATGCCCTCTAGTTCTGGACTCCCCCAACTCAGGGAAAATATGTTGTCTATTTACTCTATCCATGTCCCTCATGATTTTATAACCCTCTATAAGATCACCCCTCAGCCTCTAACGTTCCAGGGAAAATAGACCCAGCCTATTCAACCTTTCCCTATAGCTCAAATCCTTTTACGGAGTGAGAGGAGGCCATTCAGCCCATCATTCCTGGTTCTTCAAACAAGTCAATACCTGCTGCCAATCTCCTGCTTTTCTCCATGCTCTTGCACAATATTTGGGCTGGCATGGTGGCTCAGTGGTTAGCACTGTTGCCTCACAGCACCGGGGAGCTGGATTTGATCTGCCCTGGGCACTTGTCTGTGTGGGTTTCCTCCAGGTGCTGTGATTTCCTCCCACAATCCAAAGATGTGTAGGTCAGGTGAACTGGCTGTGCTAAATTGCCCATAAACTGTTCAGGGATGTGTAGGTCAGGGGCATTAGTCAAGGTAAATGTAGGATAATAGGGAAGGGGAATGGATCTAGGGTGGGTTATTCTTTGGAGGGTTGATGTGGACTGTTTCCACACTGTAGGGATTCTATGATTCTATCCAAATAATGATCCAATGCTCTTGAATACGTCTAGTCACCCTTCAGCAACCCACCTTGGGCATACAACTGTGTAGGTACTGGCTAGACCCTACTCCCCAGTATATTATCCAAATAACCATCTTGTATATCCAAGATTAAACAGTAAGTGAGCACACCTTAGCTGAGCCAAATTCAACAATATATCCTGATGTTGCAATAAAAATGAATCATCAAGTTTTGACTTCCATCATTAATTTTAATAACTAGGACATGTCATGGGCTGAAATGACTTTTAAAATGGCTGCAACAGTTATCATCTCCAAGACAGTGAAATATTTTATCTCCTTATTTAAGGATGGATGTAACTTCATTGGAAGCAGTTTCGAGGACATTTGCTAGATACTGCAACATAGAACACAGAACACAGAAAGGTACAGCATTGAACATGCCCTTTGACCTACGGTGTTGTGCCAAGGATTATTCCTAATCTAAAATAAAATCACCTAACCTACTCTCCCCTCAATTCATTGCTGTCCATGTGATGTCCAGCAGTTGCTTAAATGTCCTTAACAGCTCTGCTTCCACCACCACCGCTGGCAATGCATTCCATGAATTTATAACTCTCTGTGAAAAGAACCTACTTCTGACGTCTCCTCTATACCTTTCTCCTAACACCTTAAAACTATGACTCCTCGTGCCAGTCAATCCTGCCCTGGGGAAAGGTTATCACCTCTATCTATGTCTCTTATTACTTTGTATACCTTGATCAAGTCACCTCTCTTCCTCCTTCTCTGGTGAGAAAAGTCCGAGCTTTGTCAACCTCTCTTTGTAAGACAAGCCCTCAGTCCAGGCAGCATCCTGGTAAACCTTCTTTGCACCCTTTCCAAAGCCTCCGTATCTTTCGTATAACAGGGTGACCAGAACTGGGCACAATATTCCAAGTGTGGTCTCACCAGGGACTTGTAGAGCTGCAGCAAAACCTCGTGGCTCTTAAACTCAATCCCCCGTTAATGAAAGCCAAAACACCATATGCTTTCTTAACAACCCTATCCACTTGGGTGGCAACTTTGAGGGATCTGTGTCCTTGCACACCCAGATCCCACTGTTCCTCCACACGGCCAAGAATCCTGTCTTTAATCCGATATTCAGTATTTGAGTTCGACCTTCCAAAATGCATCACTTTGCATTTATCCAGGTTGAACTCCATCTGCCAATTCTCAGCCCAGCTCTGCATCCTGTCTATGTCGCACTGCAGCCTGCAATAGCCCTGGATACTTTCAACGGCACCTCCAACCTTTGTGTCATCTGCAAATTTACTAACCTACCCCTCAACCTCCTCATCCAAGTCATTTGTAAAAACTACAAAGAGCAGAGGCCCACGAACAGAGCCCTGCGGAACCCCACTCAACACTGACCTCCAGACAGAATTCTTTCCATTTACAACCACTCTCTACCTTCAGTCAGCCAACCAATTCTGAATCCAGATAGCCAAATCTCCCTGTATCCCATACTTCCTGACTTTATGAATGAGCCTACCGTGGGGAACCCTATCAAATGTCTTGCTGAAGTCCATATACACCATATCCACTGCTCGACCTGCATTGACCTGTCTTGTCACCTCCTCAAAGACCTCAATAAGATTTGTGAGGCATGACTCGCCCCTCACAAAGCCATGCTGACTACCTTTAATCATGCTATTTTCCAATAAATCTTATCCCTCAGAATTCTTTCGAAAACCTTGCTGACCACAGATGTAAGTCTGACTGGTCTGTAATTGCCAGGGATTTCCTTATTACCCTTCTTGAAAAGAGGAACAACATTCACCTCCCTCCAATCCTCCGGTATGACTCACGTGGAGAATGAGGGAGCAAAGATCTTCGCCAACAGCTTAGCAACCTCCTTTCTCACTTCCCGGGGCAGCCTGGGATAAATCAGGTCTGGCCCTGGGGACTTATCAACCTTCATGTTTGCCAAAGTTTCCAGCACATCGACTTCATCAATCTTGATCTGCTCAAGCCTGTATCCCAGCTCCTCAAAGTTCTCATTCACAACAAGGTCCCTTTCCTTAGTGAAAACCAAAGCAAATAACCCACTTAGGACTTTCCCCCTAGCTGCTCAGACTCCACGCACAAGTTCCCTCCGCTATCCCTGATCGGCCCTACCAAGGTCCTACCTTCTCCCTGATCATTCTCTTATTCCCTCACGTATGAGTAAAATGCCTTTGGATTCTCCCTAATCCGTCTTGCCAAGCCTTTTTTGTGCCCCTTCCTGGCTCTCCTCAGTCCATTTCTGAGCTCCTTTCTAGCAAGCCGGTAATCCTGTAAAGCTGTGTTAGATCCTTGCTTCCTCCACCTTATGTAAGCTGCCTTCTTCCTTTGAATGAGAAGCTTTTCTGTTCTCATCATCTAAGGCTCATTAACCTTATCCCTTCTTGCCTGTCTCAGAGGAACAAATTTCTGTGTCACTCACAACAACTACTCTTTAAACAGTCTCCACATGTCTGTTGTGCTCTCTCTGTGGAACAATTGCTCCTAATCTGTACTTTCCAACTCCTGTCTGATAGCATCATCATTTCCTTTTCCCCAATTAAATATCTTCCTTTGGTAACTGCTCCTTTCCCTCTCCAAGGCTATGGTAAATGTGAGGCAGTTGTGATCACTGTCACCAAAGTATTCTCCCACCGCAAGATCTGACACCTGTCCTGACTCATTGCTGAGGACTGAATCCAAAATGACCTCTCCCCTCGTCGGCCTGTCTACAGACTGAGTAAGGAAACCCTCCTGAACACACCTGACAAAAACGGCTCCATCCAAACCATCTGCACTAAGGAAGTTCCAGTCAATATTGGGGAAAGTTGAAGTCACCCATAACAACAACCCTGCTGCATCTGCATTTTTCCAAAATCTGCCAGCTTATGAGTTCTTGAATCTCCCTACTGCTATTAGGGGGTCTGTAGAAAACACCCAATGAGGTGGCTGCTCCCTTGCTGTTCCAAACTTCCACCCAAACCTTCCTCGACAATCTTCATTTCTGCAGCTGTGACACACTCTCTGATTAACAATGCTCCATCCCCTCCTCTTTTTCACCCTCCCTGTTCCTTTTAAACATCTAAACCCTGGAACATCTAGCAACCAATCCTGCCCCTGTGAAACCCACGTCTCTATTATGGCCACAACATCATAATGTACGAGTAAAAAGTGAGGTCTGCAGATGCTGGAGATCAGAGCTGAAAATGTGTTGCTGGTTAAAGCACAGCAGGTTACTGCGTTAAAGCAGACGCACTTTAACCGATCCCTTTGTTCCAACACATGAAAAACTTTCCTGATAGATACACTACATCCTGTCACTGCCCCATCTACAACTACCCCCCCCTCTCAGATGCATAGCTCTGATACCCACACCCCTGCCAAACTAGTTTAAACCCTCCTGAACCACACGAGCAAATCTCCCATCCAGGACATTTGTGCCCCTCCAGTTCAGGTGCAACCTGTCCTTCATGTACAGGTCCCACCTTCCCCAGAAGGCATCCCAATGGCCTAGGTGTCTGAAGCCGTACCTCCTGCACCAACCTCGCAGCCACGTGTTAAGCTGCACTCGCTGACTGTTCCTCACCTCACTGTCTCGTGGCACCAGTACCAAACCTGAGATCTCTGCTCTACTCGTCCTGTTCTTCAGCTTCCATCCTAGCTCTCTGTGGTCACTTTTCAGATCCTCCATCCCTTTCCTGGCTATATTGTTGGTGCCAATATGTACCACGATTTCTGGCTGCTCACCCTCCCCCATCAGAATCCTGTATACCCGATCTGCGACATCCCGGTCCCTGACACCGGGGAGACAACGTACCTTCCGGGAGTCACATTCCTGACCACAAGATCTCCTTCTGGATTAGTGGTGCTAGAAGAGCACAGCAGTTCAGGTAGCATCCAAGGAGCAGCGAAATCGATGTTTCGGGCAAAAGCCCTTCATCAGGAATAAAGGCAGTGAGCCTGAAGCGTGGAGAGATAAGCTAGAGGAGGGTGGGGGTGGGGAGAAAGTAGCATAGAGTACAATGGGTGAGTGGGGGAGGGGATGAAGGTGATAGGTCAGGGAGGAGAGGGTGGAGTGGATAGGTGGAAAAGGAGATAGGCAGGTCGGACAAGGCCGGACAAGTCCTGGGGACAGTGCTGAGCTGGAAGTTTGGAACTAGGGTGAGGTGGGGGAAAGGGAAATGAGGAAACTGTTGAAGTCCACATTGATGCCCTGGGGTTGAAGTGTTCCGAGGCGAAAGATGAGGCGTTCTTCCTCCAATCATCTGGTGGTGAGGGAGCAGCGGTGAAGGAGGCCCAGGACCTTCATGTCCTCAGCAGAGTGGGAGGGGGAGTTGAAATGTTAGGCCACGGGGCGGTTTGGTTGATTGGTGCGGATCCTGTCAATCTATCTAACTATTGAGTCCCCAGCCACTAGCACTTTTCTATCCTTTCCCCCTTCCGTTCTGAGCCACAGTGCCAGGCTCAGTGCCAGAGACCTGACAACTATGGCTTTCCCCTGGTAGGCCGTCACCACCAGCAGTATCCAACACGTGATACTCATTGCTGAGGGGAACAGCCACTGGGGATCCCTGCTCTGACCGTCGGTTCCCTTTCCTCCCCCTGACTGTAACCCAGCTGTCCCTATCCTGTGTCTGAGGAGTGACCACCTCCCTGTACATCCTCTCAATTTTCCTTTCAGCCTCCCAGATGATCCACAGCTCACCCAGCTCCAGCTCCAATTCCCTAACTCAGTTTTCGAGGTGCTGGAGTTGGGTGCACTTCCCGCAGATGTGGTTGGCAGAGACATGTGTCGTGTCTCTCACCTGCCACATTCTGCAGGAGGAACGTGCAACTGCCCCATCAGCCACACCCCGCTAATCTGAAAGCCCACACAGGACTAAACAAGGAAGAGAAGAAAATAAAATGAGAAAACCTGAAAATTTACCAAGTTTACAGACCTTTTTTTAAGTGAGAAAAACTGATCTATCGGCTGTCCTCACTTCTCTCCGCCCTCTCTCAATGCCACTCTGTTCAAAAATGAGAAAAAAAATGAGAAAACATGAAAACTTTTCGAGTTTACAGACGCTTAGTAAGGTCGGAGGAGGTGGGCAGGCTGGGGGCTCTGTGAATAGGGTCTCAGGTTTAGATCTCACCCACTTAAAATTTCCCAGCAGCCCTCGCTTCTCTCCACCCTCTCTCCTTCCTGCTCTGTTCAAAATGGAGGCCTGACTCTTGAGGTAAGTCCTTCTTTAAGTTGAGAAAAATTGACCTTCCTGGCAGCCCTGACTTCTCTCTGCCCTCCCTCCTCAACGCTCTGTTCAAAAATGGAGGCCCGGCTCCTGAAGTAAGTCCCTTTTTGAGTTGGGAAAAATTGACCTACCCATCAGCCCTTGCTTCTTCCGCCCCATTTTACATCGCCGCTTTGTTTAAAAAAAATATAGTTTCTTAGTAGGTTGGCCGTTGAGGGCAAGCTGGATGTGCCAGACTGGTTTCCCACCAGAGATTAGAAAAGTGAAGCGTGAGTTGCTTAAGTTCTTTTTTTATTCATTCATGGGATGAGTGCTTCTATGGCTCAGGCAGCATTTATTGTAATTGCTTCAAGGGCAGTTAAGTGTCAACCTCAATGCTGTCAGTCTGGAGACATATGTAGGCCAAACCAGGTCAGCTTGGTGTTTTCCTTCTCTAATGGACAATAGGCAATAGAATCATGATCATCATTAGACTCTTAATTCCAAATTTCTATTGAAAATGTCTGCCATCTGCCATGGCCTATTTAAACTGGGTCTTTGGATTAGTAGTCCAGCAATAATACCATTAGACCATCTTCTCTTCAAGTCAATAAGAAAGGCCTTGACAAGGTGGATGTGAAAAGGATGTTTCCTGCTGCATGAATTCAGACTATTTTAAAATTCGATGTTGCCCTTTTGGACTGAGATAAGATGAACTTTCTTCTTTTAGAGGATTGAAAGATTTTGGAACTTCCTGCTCCAGAAGCAGTGGGAGCAGGATCATCGAAAAATGTTCAAGGTTGTGCTGCATAGCCAAGGGAAACAAAACTTATCAGGGATATGCAGGAACGTGGAATTCGAAACACAAATAGACCAGCTATGACCTTACTGATTGGTGGAGAAAGCTCAAGAGCTCAATGGTCTACTCCTAATTCATCTGTTAGTATGTTTGGGAGGGAGTTCCATGTTTTTGACTCAGTGATAGTAAAGGAATGGCAGTAGACTTTCAAATCAGGTATTACTCCTGCTGTTGTGCATTGATGGCAAAGGAATGAATTTTTTTTTTCCCCAAGCGTAACAGTATTCAACTTTATTTAGATAGCAAGTTTAAAACTCCATGATACTCAGCAAAATAGGACTGATGTCAGAAACATCTGTCAAAACACCTTCCAAAAGAATATTTCACCTTAAAACAGCACTAAAAAAAAAGTTTCATTTTTCATTTGTGAAATTGCCAAGAGTTCGGATTTCACATGGAGAGCAAAAGTTGCCACTAAAGCTACTGACATTAACTGATAGCACAAGTAGGAAACAGTCACATTTAGGGATAGAGGGGGAAGCAAAAAAAGTTTAATCTCAAGCACTTTCAACGTACATCGTGTCAGTATACAAAGTCTCCAAAAATAATAACACACTGCAAGCATCCGCAACATCTGCCCACTCAAAGTGCAAAGGAATGAATATTTATAGATGTTGTATCAATCATGTAGCAGTAAAAAGTGAGGTCTGCAGATGCTGAAGATCAGAGCTGAAAATGTGTTGCTGGTTAAAGCACAGCAGGTCAGGCAGCATCCAAGGAGCAGGAGATTCAACGTTTTGGGCCAGAGCCCTTCATGTATGTTGTTTTGACCTGGATGTCATCAAGCTTCTGGTTTGTGGTTGGACCTGCTTTCATCCAGGAAAATGGAAAGTATTCCATCTTACTCTGGATTTATACTTTGCAGGAAGTGATTTACTCACCACCGAATTCCCAACCTCTGACCTGATCTTGTATCACTGTATAAATATGGCCGGTCCACCTCAGTTTCTGTTTAATGCAAGCCCCAAAATGTTGATAGTGGGGTACTCAGCAACAGTAACACCCACTGAATGCCAATGGGTGATGGTTAGATTCTAAGTGAAAGTGAGAACTGCAGGTGCTGGAGGTTTGAGTCGAGGGTGTGGTGCTGGAAAAACACAGCAGGTCAGGCAGCATCCAAGGTGCAGCAGAGTTGACGTCTCAGGCAAACACCCTTTATCAGGAATCAGGCTGTGAGCCAAGGGGCCGGTGAGATAAATGGGAGGGGTGGGGGGGGGGGGGAAGGGGAGCGCTGTGGGGAAGGTAGCTGAGAGTGCAATAGGTAGATGGAGGTGGGGCTAATAGTGATAGTTCAGAGGAGAGGGTGGAGCAGGGAAGGACGATGGACAGGTCGTGAGGGTGGTGCCGAGTTGGAAGGTTGGATCTGGGATAAGGTGGGGAGGGGAAATGAGGAAACTGGTGAAATCCAAATTGATGCCATGGGGTCGGAGGGTCCCAAGGCGGAAGATAAGGCGTTCTTCCTCTAGGCATTGGGTGATAAGGGAGTGGTGATGGAGGAGGTCCAGGACCTGCATGTCCTCTGTGGAGTGGGACTGGGAGTTGAAGTGTTTGGCCACAGGGCTGTGGGATTGGTGCGGGTGTCCTGGAGATGTTCTCTGAAGTGCTCTGCGAGTGGGCATCCTGTATCCCCAATGTAGAGAAGACCACATTGGGAGCAATGGAGACAGTAAATGACATTGGTAGAAGTACAGGTGAAACTGTGATGGATGTGGAAGGCTCCTTTAGGGCCTTGGATGGAGTTGAGGGGGGGAGGTGTGGGCACAGGTTTCGCAATTCCGGCAGTGGCAGGGGAAGGTGCCGGGAGGGGGGCGTTGGGGGTGGGTTGGTGGTATGTGCAGACCTATGCTGGAGTCATGGAGGGAACAGTCTTTATGGAAAGTGGATAGGAGTGGGGAGGGAAATATATCTCTGGTGGTGGGGTTGATTTGTAGGTGGTGGAAATGATGCGATATTTACGGAGGTTGGTGGAGTGGATAGTGAAGACCAACTGGGGGCAGTCCTTGTTGCAGTTGGGGGGGCTAGGGTTCTGCCCAGAGAGGAACTGCACAAAGTGGATGAGGGTACCATCAACCACGCGAGGGCAAGTATGGTCTTTAAAGAAGGAGGCCATCTAGTGTGTTCTGCAGTGGAACTGGTCCTCTTGGGAGCAGTTGCAATGGAGGGAGAGGAATTGGGAATAAGGGATAGCATTTTTACATGAGGCAAGGTGGAGGAGGTGTAATCTAGGTAGCTGTGGTAGTCGGTGGATTTGTAGTAGATATCAGTGTTGAGTCGGTCACCGTTGATGCAGATGGAGAGGTCCAGGAAGGGGAGGGAGGTGTCTGAGATGGTCCAGGTGAAGGTCAAGGTAGAATGTGTTGGTGAAGTTGATGAACCATTCAACCTCCTCATGGGAGCACGAGATGACTCTGATGCAGCAATAAATGTAGCGGAGGGAAAGGTGGGGAATGGTGCCGATGTAACTGCGGAAGGTAGACTATTCCATGTAGCCAACAAAGAGACAGGCATAGCTGGAGGCCATGCGGGTGCCCATGGCCACCCCTTTCGTCTGGAGGAGGTGGGAGGATTCAAAAGAAATTATTGAGAGTGTCAGTGAAAGGGTACTGATGGGGACATTGAGAGGGGGCTTGGAGGCCTGATAATGGCAGATGGAGGTGTATAAGGACTGGATATCCATGGTGAATGTGAGGCTTTCAGGGCCAGGGAAACAGAAGTCTTAGAGGAGGTGGAGGGCATGGGTGGTGTCCTGAATTTATGTGGGGAGTTCCTGGACCAGGGGGATAGGACAGTGGAGGTGTGGAGATGAATTCAGTGAGGCAGGAGCAAGGTGAGACAATAGGTCTTTCGAGGTAGTCAGGCTTGTGAATCTTGGGTAGGAGGTAGAACCAGATGGTGCGGGGTTCCCGAATTATGAGGTTGGAAGTTGTGAGTGGGAGATCCCCTGAGGTGATTTGGTTGTCTATGGTCTGGGAGATGATGGTTTGGTGAGGGGGGGGTGGGGTCATGTTCGAGGAGGCGGTAGGAGGAGGTCTCTTCAAGTTGGTGCCTGACTTCAGCAGTGTAGAGGTCAGTGCACCAAACTACCACTGCACTGACCCCCCACCTTGTCCGCTGGTTTGATGGCGAGGTTGGGGTTGGAGAGGAGGGAGTGGAGGGCTATGTGTTTTGAGGGCAAGAGGTTGGAGTGGGTGAGGGGGGGTGTACAGGTTGAGGCAGTCAATGTCTCGGCAGCAGTTGGAAATAAAGAGGTCAAGAGCAGGTAACAGGCTGGGACGGGGTGTTTAGGTGTGATAGAGGTGGGCGAAGGGGTCCTCAGAAGGTGAGCGGGAGTCTTGATGGAAAAAGTAAGCTCGGAGGCGGAGGCAAGGCAAGAAATGCTCGATGTCACAATGCGCGTTGAATTTATTATCCGGGAACAGAGGGCGATGAAGGTGAGGCCTTTGCTGAGGACTGACTGTTCATCCTCAGTGAGGGGGAGGTCTGGGGGGGATGGTAAAAACTTGGTAGGACTGGAGTGAGCGTGGCAGTGGAGGGATGGTTAGATTCTCTCTTGCTTGGAGATGGTCACTGACACTTTTAGGACATAAATGTTACTTCATGAATGTTTGCAGCTTTGAAATACTAAAGAAAGATATAACATGAAGTTAGGGATAATCCCATGTGACTATTTACTCCACACCCTTCATTCCCAATCCATAATATGTATTGAGCAAAAGGCAATGTTACTACAAAGAAATAAGGCATTTCTTTATTTTAGAAGACATTTCAGTTTATTATGTCATTTTTGTAGTACTTTAGTTGACAGACAATATGGCAGCCCCCAAAGTAAACTGCCTCTTTATATTGAACCAACCAAGTAAATAACAAAAATAAATTAACATTGTACATAGAATTTCAAAATTACATAATAATGGAAGTGTTTCCATCACACACACCACCTTTCTCCTGCAAAATGATGGAGATTTACAATCAGTGAAAATAATATTACCTATCATATCATTTGAGTGCAAAGGTAGTCAACTTAAATAATTAATTGATGTGAGTTCACATATAGTAAGTGTTTGGAGTGGTTTGTTTGCAACTGCCTTTTTGACTATTTGGAGTCCTGCACTATCCACCTGTTTTTCTCATTAGTGAGTGGTTTTCAGAGCCAAGTTAGATCATGTGCGGGGTGTCCTCTCTCACACCTTGCTGCCCGTGATAGGAAATCTGGATAGTTGATTAGGTGCAACCTGGATTGATTGTCCACTGGGAAGTAGGTGATTCTACTTTGCCTTGATATTTGCGAAAACCGAGTATTTTTTTCTAAAACCACTGATGCAAATTGTAAAGTCATATTACATGGAGTGGCAACACATCTCAAGGGCTACATGGCTTATTCCTTCCTTTCATTTGTTTTTCCTAGCCATCACCAGAGCGTAGAGATGTACAGCACAGAAACTGACCCTTCACTCCAACTCGTCCGTACCAATCAGATATCCTAAATTAATCTAGTCCCATTTGCCAGCATTTTGCCCATATCCCTCTAAACGCTTCCTATTCATATACCCATCCAAATGCTTTTTAAATGTTGTAACTGTCCCAGCCTTGACCTCTTCCTCTGGCAGCTCATTCCATACACACACCACCATTTGAGTGAAAAAGTTGCCCCTAAGGTCACATTAAATCTTTCCCCTCTCACCCTAAATCTATGCCCTAGAGTTCTGGACTCCCCCACCCCAGGAAAAATATCTTGCCTATTTATCCCATCCTTGCCCTTCATGATTTTATAAACTAGTGCACACTTAGAAAAAGCCAACCAAAGCAATAAATTATTCAAACATACCAGAGCCTGCTTTATGAGATCAATTGTTCCCATGAGGATGTATAACCAAGAACTAAAGACATTTGCATTTAGCTGGAGTGTTTTATGGCCACATGGATTCCCAGTCAGTGAAGCAATTATGAAGCATCATGGTTGTTGAAACATAGTAGCCACATTAATGCAAAGCAAGATCTCACAACCTGAGACAACTAACCAGGTCACTTCCGTTAGCTATAATGTTTGAGGGTTACAATTGGCCCCCTGAATCTTGGAATAGTGGTGTGGGATCTTGTACATCCTCCTGGGAGGAGGGCCTGGGAGGAGTGCAATTCTTCTCTAGTACATGGTGGTGCACCAGTCGCCATTTTGAATTCAAGTCCCTGGAGCAGGTTACAAACACACAATTTTCTGACTCATCTGGAAGTGTTACAGTTGCAGAACTGATTCACTCACCCCGCCCTGTGCTGCTTTAACAACTTCTTTTGGTAAAACTGTTTCAGGTATGAGCCTCTCCTTCAAAGGAGATCAACCTCTCAAACACCTGACTTAGTGCAGACAATGCCAGTGACTGACTCGAGGCTGACAATTTGGGGGCACTTTTAAGCAAAGCCATGTGATGTGAAGCTCCAGGGATCAGATGGAATGCTGGTTTGGCAACTGTTGATTCCAACAATGAGAAAAAGCGGGCAATTGCAAATTGAATGGCAGGATATTTGAAAATGAAACCTATGGAGGAAAAAAAAATCAGTATTCTTACCCGATTCAGTGGATTTCCCACTCATCAAGTAAGGTTAAAGATGCCCCCACACAGTAGCAACAAATGGGATATGCTTGGATACAGTAAATTATATACTTTAGGTATAGGAATTGTAGATGTTCTTCAGTTACTCACTGAATACATGCGAGTTAGAAATGCTGTTTCTTTTTTTATATATGTTGTATAATTTTAAAGATCATTTCACATTAGCTTCAGAAAGGAAGTGAGGTCTGTTGTAATATCAATGGCAATAACAACGGCCATGTATAAAACACATATTCCCAAGTTTCTCACATAGTGACTATGCTATTCTCCCATTCTTCTTCTCGTCTGGATACAAAAGATGAGGTCAGCGGCATACACACCTTCAGAGGTGAATAAAGAAAGCCTCATAAACCTGCTGTTTTTACTGAACAATCAAGTTCAGTTTTGAGGTCAGTAATAATGCTTTTTACAACATACCAGCATCAAACTCTCCTAGATTCTACATAGTTTGTTTTAAACATCTAAATGACCAACCTTCGTACCATCAGGAGAACAAATTCAGTGACTCAAATTTCTGAGTTCCGTATAAGCACTCATTGTCTGAGTTCCACTGCTATCTTTTGTCTGCAATTGTGGCCATTTGAAACAGGAGAAGACTGACCTTAAGTTCTAACCATTCACGATCAGAAACAGGGACAATATCCTAACAGTCTGAACTGCTGAATCACAGAAGTGTTACAGCGCAGGAGGAGGCCATTTGGCCCACTGGGTCTGCACTAGCTATTCAAATGAGTATCATGGCCTGTTGCCAATCCTCTGTTTTCATCCAAATTGCTACGGTCATGAAATCCAGACACTTACGGTGCAAGTGATTTCTCAGGCATTGCGAAAAGAGGAGTGTCAGATATTTATTCCTTTTTTGTCAAGAAAGAAATAGGAATAAACAAATATAACCTCAACTATGCATCCCATGGTCCTGTTGCCTTCTTTAAAAAGCCACATACTGTTCTGATGCCATAATCAGCTATCCACATTAACCTTACATCATCTGGATGTTAATATCCATTCATTTGTATTCTTGCTGGTTATTCACTTCTCCAATCTCATCAATTTATCCATATTAAATGACAATCTATACTGCTTCCTTAGTATTTGTACCTGTCCGCTACATTTATAACCACTAACCATCAACAAGCATCTTTGTTTACCATCTCCAGCAAATATGCATCTTTGTTTCTAAATCTATAATCTTCTATAAAAAATAATTTATAAATTCCTTTACAGTTGCATTTTGTTGTGTTATGATAACTCAAGCACTCATCCCTAGTCATATAAAAATGCAGCACTTTTACACAGTTACCCTTCTATCCTATAGTTTAGTAAATGACAAATGCTTTGCTCAACTGGAATTACTGAATGTCTATTGAGCTTTACTTTATTACTTTGAAGAATTGTAATTGATTTGTCAGATATAAATAATCTCCCATAAGATCATGCTGGCTTTTTAAACATTTGTTCATGAGATGTGAGCATTGCAGGCTAGGCTAGTATTTATTGTTGACCTTAATTGCCTCAGAGGTAAACAATATTGCTATCAATTTGGAGTCACACGTGGATCGATTGAGGTAAGGTGATCAGATCTCCTCCCCTGTAGGACATTAATGAACCAGATGGGTTTCTGTGACAACTGACGATGACAAATGTTCACCTTTAGTCTCGCTTTTTAGTCCAGATTCTAATTTGGTTCAAATTTCACCATTTGCTGTGATGGGATTTGCAATCATGGCCACAGAAAATTAACCTGAGTTTCTGGATAACTAGTCCAGTGATGGTATCGTTATGTCACCACCTCCCCCCTCTTGGTGTTCCATATTTTTCTAAGTTTAATTATTTGCTCCTTCAGGTTGTCAATGTTTTATCCACCACAAATGGCAGCATCTCCGCCTTGTAATTATCTTCACAACCCATTTTGAAGAAAATAGAGTTAGCTGATGAGATATTCCACAATAAATGCACTCAACCACCAGCTTTACAATCACAGGCCACCGTGCTGCAGTCAAGTTTAAAAAGCTTAAGAAGTTTAAAAAGAGAACTACGCAAATTATCCCACCAGATACATTTCAGAGTAAAACAAGTCCTTGCTCTATCCAAAATGGATTTGATCCTCATAAAGTGACAACAGGAGTAGGATTGCCCAGCCAACAAGTAATCCCATATTTTGCAGAAGGAATAGAACCCAAGGGCTTTTGCTCTTTGCTCGCATCAATTCTGGAAGCTAAAGGAAAAGGAAAATTAAATGAGATGTGTTTTCAAAAACAACATTACCTTTCCATATCGAGCACATTGAGTTATATTGTGCATTGTGAGTTTAAAAGGCTGCCCTGAGGGTTGAGAATTCTTTCTTTCTTCCTTGTTCCAAAGTTTTATCTATTAATAGAAATGTTTCCTTGCCACTTTCTGTTATCATATTTCTTAGTTGCTGTGGGTCACAAATTTTACCATATCTTGTAAAGTTGATGTTAATGAGCTTGCAGTACAGGTCTGTCAATAGTAGGTGCTGTGATTGTACACTTCACACTGAATATCATTAATTAGCATTCCTCCTAGATTAACAAGCCCTTGGAGCAGTGTAGCAATAAAAATGAAACAGAAAGACAGATGCTACTTGTGCAGGACATGAGCATTCTATTACAGTGCAGAACAGTCTTCCCATGCCCCAATTTATTCAAGTGCATTTATTTGTCTGAGTTATTTCATAATTTGTTCTGGTTGTGATACCACAGTTGAGGTCAGAAAGTCTTTACATATCTTTCAGATTTTATATAACAAAACGACTGTCCAGGGCAAACATTGCGTACACTAAGTGCCTGCCAATTATGCTGGAGAGAGTTACCTGCCAAATCACCAGAAATATGAAGGAATAATTGTAGAATTGTTTCTTAAACATTATAGTATATTTTACTGAATGTTTCATCTGATTTGGAGCTTATGGTGACCATTATTCTATCTGCAACTTATCGGACACTCTTGTGACCTTCCAAGAGTGTCCAAAATTAATTCAAGGAGAAACAATAAGGCACATTACCTGACCATTGCCATTTACCTTATTAACCTAGTTAATAAGGTAAGGTTCATTCTAAACTTCCTCCATTGAATATAAGTTTGTTATTAATTTTATAGCAACTTGAACTTAGCTTTCTACTTTAGTACTGAGTGGGTGTTCAGATAAGTCAGGTATGGATGCTAGGGCAGTTGCTTGCTTCTCCTGCAGAATGTGGCAGGTGGGAGACATGGCACACGTGGGAAGTGCACCCAACTCCAGCTCCTTGAAAACCGGGTTAGGGAATTGGAGCTGGAGCTGGATGAACTACGGATCATTTGGGAGGCTGAGGGGGTAATTCAGAGGGGTTACCAGGAGTTGGTCACTCCTAAGGCTCAGGACAAGGATAGATGGGTTACAGCTAGGGGGAGGAAAGGGGACAGACAGACAGAGCAGAGATCCCCTGTGGACATTCCCCTCAGCAATAAGTATACCGTTTTGGATACTGCTGGGGGGGGGGATGACCTACCAGAGGAAAGCCATAGCAGTCAGTTCTCTGGCACTGAGCCTGACACTGTGGCAAAGAAGGGAAGGGGGCAGAATAGAAAAGTACTCATGGTAGGGGACTTGATAGTTAGGGGAATTGACAGGAGATTTTGTGGTCAGGATCGGGATTCCCGGAAGGTATGTTGCCTCCCTGGTCCCAGGGTCTGGGGTGTCTCCGATCGGGTATATAAGGTTCTAAAAGGGGAGGACAAACAGCCAGAAATCGTGTTACATGTTGGCACTAATGATCTAGCCAGGAAAAGGATTGAGGATATAAAAAGTGATTTCAGGGAGTTAGGGTGGAAGCTGCAGAGCAGGACGAACAGAGTAGTGTTCTCTAGTTTACTACCGGTGCCACGAGATAGCGAGGCGAGGAACAGGGATCGGGCACAGCTTAACAGGTGGCTGCGCAGCTGGTGTAGGAGGGAGGGCTTCAGATATGTAGATAATTGGGATGCCTACTGGGGAAGGTGGGACCTGTACAAGAAGGACGGGTTGCATCTGAACTGGAAGGGGACCAATGTCCTGGGTGGAAGGTTTGCTCGAGTAGTTGGAGAGGGTTTAAACTAGTATGGCAGGGGGATGGGAACCTGAGCTGTATACCGGAGGTGAGAGTTGATGCAGATGAGGCAATAGCAAGAGGTAGACCAGCTAGTGGGAAGGATTTTCCTGGGAAGGAACCAAGGGATCAGTTAAAGTGTGTTTGCTTTAATGCAAGGAGTATCAGGAATAAAAGTGATGAACTTAGAGCATGGATCAGTACCTGGTGCTATGACGTTGTGGCCATAACAGAGACATGGGTTTTTCAGGGGCAAGAATGGTTGCTGGATATTCTAGGGTTTAGAGCATTTAAAAAGAATAGGGATGGGGGGATAAAAGAGGTGGCGTAGCACTACTAATCAGAGAGGGTATCACAGCTACAGAAGCTTCCATTGTCGAGGAAGATCTGCCTACCGAGTCAGTACGGGTGGAAATTAGGAACAGCAAGGGAGCAGTCACCTCGTTAGGGATTTACTACAGGCCCCCCAATAGCAGCAGGGAGATGGAAGAAAGCATAGGTCAGCAGATTTTGGAAAAGTGTGGATGTAGTAGGGTTGTTGTAATGGGTGACTTTAACTTTCTCAATATTGATTGGAACCTCCTTCGAGCAGAAGATTTGAATGGAGCTGTTTTCGTAAGGTGTGTTCAGGAGGGTTTCCTAACTCAGTACGTTGGCAGGCCGATGAGGGGAGAGGCCATTCTAGATTTGGTGCTCGGAAACAAACCGGGGAAGGTATCAGATCTTGTGGTGGGAGTGCATTTTGGTGATAGTGACCATCAACTGCCTCACATTCTACATAGCTATGGAGAAGGAGAGGATAAGGCAAAATGGGAGGATATTTAATTGGGGAAGAGGAAACTATGATGCGATTAGACATGAGTTAGGAAGCATGGACTGTGAGCAATTGTTCCATGGTAAAGGCACCATAGACATGTGGAGACTGTTTAAGGAACAGTTGTTGCAAGTGATGAATAAATATGTCTCTCTGAGGCAGGCAAGAAGTGGTAAGATAAAGGAACCTTGGATGACGAGAGTGATGGAGCTTCTCGTCAAAAGGAAGAAGGTAGCTTACATAAGGTGGAGGAAGCTAGGGTCAAGCTCAGCTCTAGAGGATTACAGGCAGGTGAGGAAGGAGCTCAAAAATGGTCTGAGGAGAGCCAGGAGGGGGCACGAGAAAGGCTTGGCAGAACGGATTAGGGAGAACACAAAGGCATTTTACACTTATGTGAGGAATAAGAGAATGGTCAAAGAAAGAGTAGGGCCGATCAGGAATAGCATAGGGAATTTGTGTGTGGAGTCTGAGGAGGTAGGGGAAGCCCTAAATGAGTTTTTTGCTTCTGTCTTTACGAAAGAAACGAACTTTGTAGTGAATGAAATCTTTGAAGAGCAGGTGTGCATGCGAGAATGGATAGAGATAGAGGAAGATGATGTGCTGAAAATTTTATCAAACATTAAGATTGACAAGTCGCCAGGCCCGGACCAGATTTGTCCTCGGCTGCTTTGGGAAATGAGAAATGCAATTGCTTCGCCGCTTGCGAAGATCTTTTCATCCTCCCTCTCCACTGGAGTCGTACCTGAGGACTGGAGAGAAGCAAATGTAATTCCTCTCTTCGAGAAAGGAAATAGGGAAATCCCCGGCAATTACAGACCAGTCAGTCTCACATCTGCCGTCTGCAAGCTGTTAGAAAGGATTCTGAGGGATAGGATTTATGACCATCTGGAAGAGCATGGCTTGATTAAATGCAGTCAACACGGCTTTGTGAGGGGCAGGTCATGCCTCACAAACCTTATCGAGTTCTTTGAGGATGTGACTAGAAAAGTTGATGAGGGTCGAGCTGTGGATGTGGTGCATATAGACTTCAGCAAGGCACTTGATAAGGTTCCCCATGGTAGGCTCATTCAGAAGGTCAGGAGGAATGGGATACAGGGGAACTTAGCTGTCTGGATACAGAATTGGCTGGCCAACAGAAGACAGTGAGTGGCAGTAGAAGGAAAATATTCTGCCTGGAAGTCTGTGGTGAGTGGTGTTCCACAGGGCTCTGTCCTTGGGCCTCTACTCTTTGTAATTTTTATTAATGACTTGGATGGGGGGATTGAAGGATGGATCAGCAAGTTTGCAGACGACACAAAGGTTGGAGGTGTTGTTGACAGTATAGAGGGCTGTTGTAGGCTGCAGCGGGACATTGACAGGATGCAGAGATGGGCTAAGAGGTGGCAGATGGAGTTCAACCTGAATAAATGCAAGGTGATGCAGGATTCTTGGCAGTGTGGAGGAACAGAGGGATCTTGGTGTGCAGGTACATAGATCCCTTAAAATGGCCACCCAAGTGGACAGGGTTGTTAAGAAAGCATATGGTGTTTTGGCTTTCATTAACAGGGGCATTGAATTTAAGAGTCGTGAGATCTTGTTGCAGCTCTATAAAACTTTGGTTAGACCACATTTGGAATACTGCGTCCAGTTCTGGTCGCCCTATTATAAGAAAGATGTGGATGCTTTGGAGAGGGTTCAGAGGAGGTTTACCAGGATGCTGCCTGGACTGGAGGGCTTATCTTATGAAGAGAGGTTGACTGAGCTCTGACTTTTTTTCATTGGAGAAAAGGAGGAGGAGAGGGGACCTAATTGAGGTATCCAAGATAATGAGAGGCATAGATAGAATCGATAGCCAGAGACTATTTCCCAGGGCAGAAATGACCAACACGAGGGGTCATAGTTTTAAGCTGGTTGGAGGAAAGTATAGAGGGGATGTCAGAGGTGGGTTCTTTACACAGAGAGATGTGAGAGCATGGAATGCGTTGCCAGCAGCAGCTGTGGAAGCGAGGTCATTGGGGATATTTAAGAGACTACTGGACATGCATATGGTCACAGAAATTTGAGGGTGCATACATGAGGATCAGTGGTTGGCACAACATCGTGGGCTGAAGGGCCTGTTCTGTGCTGTACTGTTCTGTGTTCTATTTACATGTGGCTTCTCAGCTGCAGTACATAAATGAAGCTGGAGATTGATGAGACAGTGTGATTTTCTAACCATGTTTCTGCCATAGTTTGAGGGAAAACATCTATGTGGGTTTAGCATACACCATGCTTAATTGAAAGCATCACCTGGTGTGGCATCATCGGGTATGAGATTAAGATATTCAGGCTACAAGGATAATTTGAAGCGTTTTACAGGATATCAGCAAAATCAGTATTTTAGGTGTACATTTGTGACGAGACACAAGTATTTAGTTTCAAACATGAGCAGCAAAAATCATATAAAACATCTGTACATAAAGATATATTTACCATATCTCCAAGAGCCACGTATAGGAAGAGTCCTGTTGCTACCGTAAATATCCATTGCTGTACTATCTCATTCGTTGCAACAGCCAATGATATGTAGAGTCCAATAAAGGCAGTCAAGGCACTGACAAAGTTCATAATAACAGCTTTCTTTACAGAAAGGCCACTGTGCAACAAAACTGCAAAATCACCTAAAGTACAAACGAGGACAAACTCATTATTGTTGTCAAAAAAAAAATCTAAATAAGCACATCTTGTGGTTCCAAGAAATTCAGATTAATCACATGTAGAAGGTTTACCTCAGAAGGTGTTTCTGCGATCTCACCAACTGATGCAGAATGATGTGTTATTAGTTTTGTGCACAGACTGTAGAGCAGTGGTGAGTGATGTGACATCTGGATACTTAAGTATGCATGTGCAAAACAATATAGTTCTGAAATATTTTTGAGTCGTATAACAGTACAACAGTCAGCAAAACCATGACGCCAAAAGACTTTTGTGCATTTCATTCCGTACACAAAACTTTTCACAATTTTAAACACCTCAATAAAGTTACCTCTTAATTTTCACTGCTCCGAGGAGAACAAAGTAGACAAGCTGGAAGCCAGGCAGCATCAGGTGGTGGGGAGATCAACGTTTCAGGTATAACCCTTCTTCAGGATAATAAGCCCAATCTCTCTAACCTTTCCTTGTATCCAAAATCCCTCATTCCTGATATAATTCTAGTAAATCTCCTAAACACTCTCTCCAGGACTTTAACATCCTTCCTTAAATAAGGTGGCCAGAATTGAACACAATACTCCAAATGTGATCTGACCAATGACTTACAGAGGAGTAACATCACTTCCTTGCTTTTACACTTCAAGGCTCTATTTATAAACCCAAGGATCCTATAAGTTTTCTTAACAACTGTTTCAATTGCCTGGCTACCTTCAGAGAATTATGTACTTGAACCTTTACTCCTGTACTTCTGTTAAAGTTGTACCGTTGAGCCTGTGTTGTCTCTTCATCCTCCTCCACCCAAAATGCATCACATCACATTTCACTGGAATTCATCTGCTGGGTGTCTGGCCATATGGCCAACTTATCAAGGTCTCTCTTAAGTCACTCAGCATTATCCTCACAATTCACTATTCTCCCGAGCTTAGTATCTACAAATTTAGAGGTTTTGCCTTCAACATCCATTTCCAAATTGTTTATACAAATTACATTAAATACATTACAAGAATTCTGTACAGTAAGCAAGTCAACCTGTTGGAAATGAATTGACGCAGCATCAAAAATATGAGGGAATAGCCTTATAGTAATATCTCAAACATTATTGTATTGATTTACCTTCAATATGTCTATGTGATATTATATAAATTCCTACATTGGAGATAGAACTAGTCTGAGTCAAGGTTGGAATACAGACAGACTCTAACCTCATATCTTTAAAGCATTGTCTGAGCTGAGATGTCACTTTTTTTTTTAAAAAACCTTAAATTATCTCAGGAATGTGACTTGAAAGATTTACATATTTTTGAATCTAAACCTGCAACCCATTCTAAGTGATTAAATATTTAACAGCAATCTAGGTTTGTTCAATACGTCACATCAATTGTATGACACCTTGATCTGTTATTGTACATTCTGTGAGCTATGATTTCTTAGATTCCCTACAGTGTGGAAACAGGCCCTTCAGCTCAACAAGTCCACACCGACCCTCTGAAGTGCAACCCGCCCAGACCCATTCCCTTACATTTACCCCTACACCTAACACTACATGGTCAATCCACCTAACCTGCACATCTTTGGATTGTGGGAGGAAACCGGAGTACCCGGAGGAAACCCACGCAGACACAGGGAGAATGTGCAAACTCCACACAGAGTGCTGCACGAAGGGGGAATTGAACCCGGGTCCCTGGTGCTGTGAGGCAGCAGTGCTAACCACTGAGCCACCGTGCCGCCCCTACTCCAATAGTTACCTGACAAAGGAACAGTGCTCCAAAAGCTTGTACTTCCAAATAAACCTGTTGGGTGACAGCCTGATGCTGTGTGATTTTTAACTCAGATATGAGAGATTTACCACTGAATCCGTATCTGATACCACCGTTATAGAATGTCGGAATTTCCAGAACGTCAAGGGGAGAACTTCTGAATTTAAAAGGATAATTCCAGACGATAACAGTAGTAGCATACAAAGAACAGAACAAAGAACAAAACAACACAAAAACAGGCCCTTCGGCCCACCAAGACTGTGCCAACACATGAAGCCTTTCTAAACTAAAAACCTTTTGCATCTATGCTGTCCATATCCCTCTATCCCCTGCCTGCCTTCATTTACCTGTCAAGATGCCTCTTAAACATTGCTATTGTATCTGTCTCTACCACCATCTCTGGCTGCACATTCCAAGCACGTACCACCCTCTGTGTGAAAAACCTGCCCTCTCCCATCTCCTTTAAACTTTCCCCCTTTTATTTTAAACTTCTATCCTTTAATAGTTGACATTTCTATCCTGGGAAAAACTCTACCAATGCCCCTCATAATTGTGTAAACCTCGAAAGCAAGACAAACAATTTCAGGGTGTATTTTGCATAAATTAACCTTTGGTGGGTGAATGTCAGGTTGTGTACAGAAAAAGCTTTAATGATTATTGGAACGTTATTGCTCTGCATTGTTTCACAGCTTTTGGGGAGTCTATGGGGTTTGAAGCTGGACAATTGACTGATTCTGAAGAGCATTACTTTGACACTAACACCACATCCAAGATCTACCACTGCTTATCCTGGAGGTTCCTTTGGAACTCTCTTCCTGAAAAAGTAGCATAGCCAGATTTTTAAAATTATTTTAAGTTAAAGCTCAATCAGTTCTTGAGAAACAGGGGTGAAGGGCTGTGGATTTGAGGTCATAATCACACCAGTTCTGATTTTATTAAATGATGCAGCTGGGTCAAGGGGCTGAATTATCTATTCTACTCTCTGTTGCACATAAGAGTGTTCATGTGTAAGATAAAAGGTTGATTCCTTATGAAAAATACTGCTGTGCTTTATATTTCTCTGTTTAGTTCAGTGTGATAATACAATTTCTACTTGTGGCGAACTACACAGCACCAATTGATGTTCTCCACATATTTATTTCCATTTAATATTTAAGCACATAACTTAAACGCATGAGGACCTCAACACAAAACCATAATCAACAGAATAGAATTCTTACATCTAACTATCTTGGAATAAAGGAAAATCTTTTAAGAACGGAATGATTAAAAAAAAGTACCCATTTCATGTGGAAGCTCATGGCATAAGATTGCGAGTGTTGTGGCAAGTCCTGTCTTCCAGGAAACAGAGAACGCTGCTCCTAGAGCCAGTCCGTCTGCAAAGTTATGGATACCATCGCCAATCACTATCATATATGGTAGCACCCTCAAACCTGTGAGAGAAAGGAAAGTCAACATGTTCTGATTACACTCAAACAAATCTGTTACGATATATTTCTTCCAGGTGATTCATCAATTCCATTAGAAACAATATTTTACCAACTGGGCAAGTGTAGCTGCAAGGCAGAAGTGGGTACTGCAGACGCTGGAGATCAGAGTCAAGATTAGAGTGGTACTGGAAAAGTACAACAGGTCAGGCAGCATCTGAGGAGCAGGAAAATCGACATTTCGGCCAAAAGCCCTTCATTGTAGCTACAAGTCTAATAAACAAGGGTATACTTGCAGGATATTGTAACGAGGTGTAAGTAGGTAAAACTTTCTTCAGTACCTTTTTTTCACAGGTTGGTACATTGGGACATCTTGTAAATAATATAAGGCGTGTCGTGAACAGTGTCACATAGCTCATCAAAAGTGAACAAATACTGACAGACCGCAGGGAATGGACACTATGAGCCAACCAAATTGTAAGTTCTGTGTAACTCTAGACCAACAGAAATTAAACTCACTGCAATATTTCACGTTAGCGATGTATGGAAATGAATAAAACAAGAGCCCTGAATTTTATTCTTCTATCTCACTGAAACTTTATTGCAATTCCATCACAAGTCTGACAAAGTCTGGCAGTAAAGATGAAGTCATTCAAATTCAAAATCCCGTCAATCTGACAAAATTTAACCAAACTAACCTTTAGTGCGATGTTGACCAGAATCACTTTCTAAGGACACTTCAGAAGCTGTCTAAACAAGGGGAGAGAAACAAGTGATTAGTATCTGGTTGGATTCAGGGAAGAGAAAAGAAAATTCAAAATGAGAAGTAAGAAAAGAAAGGAGGAACAATAGATTTAGAAAAATAGACATGAAAGAATTTTACCCATCATTGCTTATCCGACCCAGAATACGATTAATCCTGTCAGGTGGGGTGGCTATGCAATGGCAAGACTCCAGAAGCTAGATTAGATTAAATTCCCTACAGTGTGGAAACAGGCCCTTCGGCCCAACCAGTCCATACCGACCCATCGAGGAGCAACCCACCCAGACCCATTTCCCTCTGACTAATGCACCTAACACTATTGGCAATTTAGCATGGCCAATTCACCTGACCTGCACATCTTTGGAGTGTGGGAGGAAACCAGAGCACCCAGAGGAAACCTATGCAGGCACGGGGAGAATGTGCAAACACCACACAAACAGTCGCCCGAGGCTGGGATCGAACCTGGGACCTTATGCTGTGAGGCAGCAGTGCTAACCACTGAGCCACCGTGCCGCCCTGTAAAAAAGTAAAAAAAGCTAGTAAAAAAAGTATAGATTAAAACAGAAATTGCTGGAGAAACTCAGCAGCTCAGGTAGCATCTGTGGAGAGAAAACAGTTATGTTTCAAGTCCAGTGACCTTACTTCAGAACTGCTGTGACGTTCAGCAGTTCTGAAGAAGGATCACTGGACTCGAAATGTTGGCTGTTTTCTCTCCACCAATGCTGCCAAACCTGCTGAATTTTTCCAACAATTTCAGAGTTCCAGTATCTGCAGTTCTTTTGTTTTATTTATACAAAGATAAAGATTCCCAGCTGTGTTGCTGCTGCCATATTAGTAGGCAGCAGAGACCAATTCCTTCAGTTGAGAAGAACTATTTTCAGAAGGTTTCAATAATGTCACACGTAAGAGATTAGAATGTAAAATTAGAGCACATGGGATTATGGTAGTGTACTGACATGGATAGAGAACTGACTGACAGACAGGAAACAAAGAGTAGGAATAAATGGGTCATTTTCTTACTGGTAAGCAGTGACCAGTGAAGTAATACAGAAGTCAGTGCTTGGACACCAGCTGTTTATAATATATATTAATAATTTAGATGGGAGAATTAAGTAATATCTCCAAGTCTGTACATGACACAAAGCTAGGTTGAAGGGTGAACTGTGAGAAGGATGCAGAGATGTTTTGGTATGAGTTTGACAGATGAGTGAGTGGGCAATGTGAATTATCATGTGGAGGTGCAATCAGATTGGAGTGTCCTTGGAGACCAATCACTGAAAGGAAGCATGCAAGTGTATTGGGGTGAAGAAGGCAAAGAGGATTGGGTTACAGGCACAGGGATCGCTTGCTGCAATTGTACAGAGATTGGATGAGGCCAAACTTGGAATATTGAGTACAGATTTGTCTCCTTATCTGAGGGAGGATGTTCTGGCTACAGAGGAAGTACAACAAAGGTTTACCAGACTGATTCCTGGAATGCCAGGACTGATGTACGGAGAGAGATTGAATTAGTTAGGACTATATGCATGGGGTTTAAACAAATGAGGTGGGGGATCTCATAGAAACCTATAAAAATCTAATAGGACTCGACTGGGTAAATGCAGGAAGGATGTTCCCGATGACCGAGGAATCCAGAACCACGTGTGACAGTCAGGATATGGGATAGCCCATTTAGAACTGAGGGGTGGAGAATTTTCTGCCAATTTTTATAGGTGTGTCATCGAGAGCGTTCTGTCTGGGTGTATCACTACCTGGTATGGCAACTGTACCATCCAAGATCAGGGACGGTTACAGAGAGTGGTGAACTCAGCCCGGACAATCACAAAGGCCAACCTCCCATCTATAGAATCCATCTACCAGGCCCGCTGTCAAGGAAAGGCCGCTAGCCTTCTCAAAGATCCATCCCACCCTGGCAATGTTTTTCTACAACCTCTACCATTGGAGACAAGGTACAGAAACCTGAACACATGCACCAGCCGGTTTTGGAACAGTTTCTACCCTACTGTTGTTAGAATACTGAATGGACTCTCAAACTCTTAACATTCACCTGTACCTGTTATTTTTGTTTTTTCCACTATTTACCTATTATTTACTTATCTATGCTCCTTAACTCTGTGATCTGCCTGTATTGCTCACAAGACAAAGCTTTTCACTGTGCCTCGGTACATGTGACAATAAATTCAATTCAATTCAGAAAGTGTGAACCTATGGAATTCTCTGGAAGCAATAGACAGCAATTGATGCCAAAACATTGAATGTTTTCAAGACGGCGTTGGATATAGTTCTTCGGACTAAAGGGATCAAAGGGTATGATGTGAAGGCAAGAAAAGGGTATTGGGTAGAATGCTAGCTGTGATCATATTGAATGGTGGAGCACGCTCGAACAGCCAACTCATGCTCCCATTTTCTTTGTTCCTATTAAGAAAGAAGGCACCTGGAATGAATGGGTGAATGGAGGTTGTGCTACCTTCTCAATTACAGCCTGGAAAACCAGTAACTGGGCTGGAAAGAAGAAAAATTCATGTCGGTCCTGGTTTGATCCAAATCCCCCTCTCCCTGCATTGCCCACTAACACCCTCATTTACATGCTGTCAGCTGGAAAATAGCAGGTGAAAGCCATCCTGAAAGGGCTGAGGGAGAGAGAAGTCCAGCCGTCCAAATTTTGCAGCATTCCTGTTGTGATGTATGGATAAAGGTTTCCAACAACAAGAAAAGTAATTTGGCTATTCTGTGCCAATTGAGTTATGGAGTTAATTACAAGGGCCTGGCCTTAGGTCTGACTCCTCAAAATCCTCAGTTACTTTCCCCAACAGTCCTCTTGATGTTATTGTAATGGGTAGTGCTTCTTTCACACAATCAAGTATTAACTCTTTCAGACCCTTCCAAACTGATATATACCAAAAATAATCACACTTATGCCTATCCTATTTTCTGTTAGCCAAATAATCCTCTATCTATGCTCCTACCGCACCCTACACCATGGCCTCTTATTACCTCCTGGAAATCTAAATGAACCACACTGTAGGTTCCCCTTTGTCAGTGTTAGATGTTAATAATTCAGTCAAATGTGATTTTGCTTTCAGAAACCATGTAGACTCTTCCTGAGTGTATCAAAATATTTCAATATAAACTCCTCAATAAAAGATTTCAGACTTTTCCTTAAGGCAGCTGTTAAAGTAACTGGCCTGTAGTTTGCTTTATTTCCTTCCTTCCTTATATTTAGGAGGTAATTTTACTAATCTGATGGGATCTTTCCAGACCCTAAGGAATTTTAGGAAATTAAACCAATGCACCTATTATCTCAGTAGCCACTTCTTTTAATACTAAAGAATTAATGAGCTTTGAGAAGATTTCTAGCTCAGGTTGAGGTTCTGGATGGTTCTCAGCAACAAACCCAAACAGGTAGACAAAACATGTCCAGAAACCCTAGCCATTCTCCCCTACATCAAAGACATCTCGGAAATGACTGCCAGACTACTCAGACCCCTTGGCATCATGGTAGCCCACAAACCCACCAACACACTAAAACAGCAGCTAATGAACTTGAAAGACCATATACAGACAACAAGCAAAACTAATGTCATTTACAAAATACCTTGCAAGGACTGTAACAAACACTACATTGGACAAACAGGCAGAAAACTAGCCACCAGGATACATGAACACCAACTAGCCACAAAATAACATGACCCTTTCTCACTAGTATCCTCACATATGGATGAGGAAGGACGCCACTTCGACTGGGACAACTCATCTATCCTAGGACAAGCCAAACAGAGACATGCACAGAAATTCCTAGAAGCAAGGCATTCCAACTGAAACTCTATCAGCAAATACATTGAGTTAGACCCCATCTACCACCCACTGAGAAAAAGAACAGGAAATGACATCACCAACTCAAAGAAACCCAAACACATAAATAGAAAGCAGGAATCCTGTACAGTGCTTTGCCTGTAGGCCTACTGAAGGTGTTGCCTAGTAGGGTGATGAACTGTCTGGAAATGAACTTTCTAGTTTAGCGAGCAAACCTACATCCAGAACTAAAGAATTATGTCTATTAGGACCTGCGGATTTGTCAACTCTTAGTTGTAATAGTTTGCTTGGTACATTTTTTCTGTTGATTGTAGATGTTGGAGCTGTTGAATTTGTTGTGCATTTATTTCACTTCCGCTGACATATTGTGTACATTTCTGGGCACCACATTACAGGAAGGAAGTGAACACGTTGGAGAGGGTGTAGCGGCAGTTCACAAGAATGGCCCCAGGAATGAGGAACTTCAGTTATGAGGATATAGTGAAGAAATTGTGACAGTTCTCCTCGGAGAGAAAATGCTTGGAGGATAGAGGTTTATAAGTGGGATGGATAGAGGAGATAGGAAGTAATTAGTGTGACATGTAAATTGAAGAAGAATAAAGGGGATTTGTTTAAAGTGATCCACAAAAGAAGCGATAGTGAGTAAGGAAAAGTGTTTACACTCAAAAAAAGTAGTTTGGAATGCACTGCCTGGGAATGTGGTTGGGGCAGATACAATTGAAGCATTTAAGAGGCACTGAATGATTTTACCGATAAAAATAGTGTGCAAGGATTTGGGGGAAAAAAGCAGGAGATTGCATTAGGTAGTGATTTACTGAGCTGGTGCAGGCAAGATAGACTGAACAGCCTCTGCTACAATGGAATATCTCAGTGATTCCTGATCATTGAGTACAGTCAAGGCTGAATTTAAGAATTTTTTTTTGATCTACATGGGAATCATGTTTGTGTTGGGGAGGAAGGCAGAAGAATGAAGCTGAGACCATAATCAGATCAGTCATAGTCCATTAAAATGATGGAGTATTCTGCAGTGCATCTCATTGACGGTATGCATTGCTGCTACAGAGCATTGGTGGCAGAAGGAATGAATGTTTGTTGATGTGGTGCCAATCAAACGGGCTGCCTTGATCTAAACGATGTCAGGAGACATGAAAGCCTAGTGGTATTATCACTGCTGTTAATCTAGAGATGAGGAGAAATTAAGAACTGCAGATGCTGGAGATCAGAGCCGGAAAATGTGGTGCTGGAAAAGCACAGCAGGTCAGGCAGCGTCTGAGTAGCAGGAGAGTTGCAGTTTCGGGTATCAGCCCTTCATTGTGGTGAAGGGCTTATGCCCGAAACATCGATTCTGCTTCTCCTCAGATGCTGCCTCACCTGCTGTGCTTTTCCACTGCCGTATTTTTTTTTAACTGTTAATCCAGAGACCCAGGTAATGCTCTGGGCACCTGGGTACAAATCCAACCATGGCAGATGGTGGAATTTGAATTCAGTAAAAATCTGGAATTAAGAGTCAAATGATGATCACAAATTTATTGTTAATTGTCCCTTCAGGGGGAAATTGGCCGAGATGTGACTCCAAACCCACAGTAATGTGGTTGACTCTTAACTCATCATATGAATAAATACTAAACAAGCACTTTGAATGTTGTTGGAGTTTGACTCATCCAGGCAAGTGGAAAGTATTCCATTGCACTCCTGACTTGTGCCTTGTAAATGGTGGACAGACTCTGGGGAGTCAGGAGGTGAATTACTCTTGGCCTCTGACCTACTCTTGTAGCCACTGTTAGTCCATTTGAGATTCTGGTTAATGTTAATCCCCAATCAAAGGATTCAGTGGTGGTAATGCCAAAGTGTGGTGGTTAGATGGTCATTTTCTGCCATTTTTATGGGGCAAATATTACTTTTCACTTTTTATTCCCCCAAGCCTGGATATTGTCACAGTCCTGTTGAGTTTGAACATTGACTGCTTCAGTATCTGATGAGTCACGAATGGTACTCAATATTGTGTAATCAACAACTAATATCCCCACGTCTGACCTTATGACAGAGGGAAAGCTATTGATGAAGCAGCTGAAGATAATTGGGCCTAGGGCACTAACCTGAAGAACTCCCGCAGAGATGTCCTGAAGGTGAGATGAATGACTTCTAAAAACAACAAGTCATCTTTGTTTGACTCAAAATAACGGAGAGGTTTCCTCTGATTGCCATTGACTGCAGTTTAGCTGGGGCTCCTTGATGCCACACACTGTCCAATGCAGCGTTGATTTCAACGCCAATCACTCTCACCTCCCCAAGGCAACATTTGACTGAGCATGGCATCAGGGAGCCAAAGCAGAACTGGAATTACTAGGATCTGTCTGATCTGACCTAATCTGGTGTCATTATAGTCTGAATCAAACAAGGTCAATTTATCTCAAGTGAGTTAGGAAGCTATGGGAGATGCACAATCACTAGCTAAAATTTCAGTTATGTGCCCCGAACTACAACACTTACTAGCTCCACCTGGGATGTTGTCTTCTTTTTCTCCTGTTTGTTCTTCTGCCCGTCTTTAAACGCTTGAAGCGCCAGCACATGATCACAGTGATGGCCATCTTGTTCATCCTATAACCAAACACAGACACAGAGCACCGTGAAAACCAGAATCTGGAATTCAACTTGACACAATGATGCTGTACATTGTCGATCTTATTGTTTGAACTCACAAAGCAGAACTTCATAACATCAGATTCTAGGATTAATCCAGAAATCCCTGTTATGGCTGGGGGAAAAAAAATGACATTCTATCAAAGTTTTACAACATGCAGGATAGGCACAAGATTATCTGATTGGTTGTTATTGCCACAGAAACTAAAACTGAGAACAGTCATCTCCAAGCCTTTTGTTTAACTGCAAAAGGCAAGTTGATTCTCGTTGGTTGTGGTGTGGCCATATTGGAATCTATTCGGAAACATTGTTCCCCATGCCATTGTTTATTAGGTAAAGGTGCAATATCTCTATAATTTCTTTGTTTGTACAGAACCAGGTCCTGCATATAAATCTACATAGTTTCTAGTAATTTTAATTTTTGACGATATGTGCCTTTGTTTTATCCTGTTTCTCTTGAAGGGAGGTGTTGTAACCCTGGTTTCAAGGAAATGCTCCATGCAAAGCAAAGTCAATAGCTTTAGGATTTTTTTTAAGTTGACAAAAGAAGCATGTGTGGGTGGAGTCAGGCCCACACAGACACAGGGTTTTGGTTTTGGTTTCAGTTGTTGATGTTGGGGTTTTGGAATTGAAGCTGCTACATACATCTCTCTCTCTCTCTCTCTCTCTCTGCAAACTATTGAGTGCTCTCTCTACAGCTCGATTCCTCATGTCGGTGTTCCTATTCCTGGACTGGAGGAGACAGCAAGCGAGGGAAAGCTGTTTTGCTGAATTTGTCTTTGCAAAAGTTCTGTTTAAGAGATGCTGTTATATTGAAACCGTTGATGAGTAGTAGTCAATTATTTAGTAATTTGTTAAATATTTTGAGAGAGTTAAAATTATGCAATTTTTTTTTATTTGTTTGTATTTTAATTGCAGTGTAAGAATAAAGTGTGGTTTGCTTAAAGAACAACTTTGTTGGACAGCACTTTGCAATTTTCCATCATTTCAGTTAGACTGCTCATTAACAGGACTGAGGAGGATTTAACTATCTTTTCATGATTATTTTCATTACGTCTGAACTGTATGGGAAAGAAGTCACATAACCCAAAGAACATATATCCAGAGACACATCAACTAAGAATATTACCTCAGGTCTTCCATTATGAAGAATCATTACTTTTAAAAATATTTACTCACAGCATTTGGGCATCACTGGCTAAGCTAGCATTTATTAACTATCTCTATTTGTCCTTGAGAAGGTGTTGGTGAGTTGCCTTCTTAGAACTGGTACAGCCCATCTGGTGTAGGTAGATGCCACAAATGTTGTTATGAAAGGTGTTCCAGGATTTTGACCCGGTGACACTAAAAGAACGGTGATATATTTCCAAGGTGAATGGTTTGCAGGTCCCTGTGTATCTGCTGCCCCTGTTATCCTTGGCGGGAGAACTGAAGAAGGGTCACTGGACCCGAAATGTTAGCTTTGCTTTCTCTTCACAAATGCTGCCAGACCTGTTGTGTTTCTCCGGCAATTTTGGCTTTTGTTTCAGATTCCCAGCATCCACAAGTTCTTTGTGTCTTTTCAAGGATCAGATGCAATGAGGATTAGTGGACATTGGATTTGTACGAAGTCTAAATAACTTTTTGGTCACATTTATTGACATTGGCAGTTTTAGATCCTCATTGTTAAAAATCACACAACACCAGGTTATAGTCCAATAAGTTTAATTGGAGGCACTAGCTTTTGAAGCATTGCTCCTTCATCAATTGTGTCCTTCACAACCACCTGATGAAGGAGCGTCGCTCCGAAAGCTAGTGCTTCCAATTAAACCTGTTGGACTATAATCTGATGTGTGACTTTTAACTTTGTACACTCCAGTCCAACACCGGCATCTCCAAAACATATATCCTCATTGTTTGGTTTGAGATTTTTTTTAATGTCCAGGTTGATGGTCAGAGGTTTAGTTCATCTCCTATCTCCTTTCCAGTTTCCCCTAACTTGCCTCTCGACTGCATGGCCTTCCTTGCTGAGGCCTGCTAACTGAAAATCACAGACATAACTCCGAGCTCAGGTTCAGGTGGCCTTCCTGTGCACCTTGCTGCAATACCGGCAGTGGCCACTTCTCATGATGGCACTGCCATTACTTGAGAACTGCCATCCTGTCATTGGTCAGAAGCTATCCGAAAGAGGGCTTTCTGTTGACGTGCTACCTCAAGCATGTTTACAGTATGGGAGACAGCCATTGGGAGTGTTAGCAGACTCAGGAAGATAGGAACTGCTGTTAGATCCAGCTGGTAGGGATTAGCAAGATGAAATATTATAAGAATGTGTGCAGATAGAGGTGATTCTCCTCCTTCAAAGATATATAATATGAATCATGGTGTTCATACCATAGCAACGTCTAATTCCTACAGTGCACAGAGAGGTTGTTTGGCCCATCGAGTCTGTACTAATCCTTCAAAGAGCAACTCACCCCATCCCAATAACCTTGCATTTGCTATGGCTAATCCATATCCCTGCACGTCTCTCGACACTATGGGCAATTTAGCACAGCCAATCTACTTAATCTGCACAATTTTGGATTGAGAGAGGAAACCAGAGCACACAAAATAAACCCACGCAGACACAGGAAGAATGTGCAAATTCCACACAGTCACCCAAGGCTGGAATCGAACCCGGGCCTCTGGCAAAAGATACATCATAGAGTTTTCAATTAATTACTACTGTTTGAGAGTGGAGAATGCAACGCATGTAAAATTGAATAGGTTTTACATGTGATGTGTGCATAATCACTCCTTAAAGAGATACTAAAAGTTGTAGTTGGTGACTATATGAACTATGTAAAAGAGAAAGGCCGTTCAATGATTAGACATATACTCAGTTCCTTATACACTTTATTAAAAAGGAAAAATACTCACATCTTCATCTTTTATTAATATATTGAATATCTTCTCCAACAGGAAGAAAGCATAGATGCCTCCAATAACAGCCAGTAACTTCCAGGTGTGAGAGGCTGACTTGTGATCGTGATTGCCCTGGTGACTATGTAAACCAAGAAACTAAAACAAAGATACAAAACGGATCATTATTTAGATATTCTTACGTGGAATTAGTTTCTAAAACTTACATCAGGTTTCTCTAAGCCAGCTCCACCTTTTTTTAATCTAATCTTACCAACATATCATTTTACTTATATTTTCCCATATAGGCTTCTCTAGCTTCCCCTTATCTATTCTAATTTCCTATGGAGAAGGAAGTTCCTCTGAATTCCCTGTTAGATTCACAGAATGCTGCTGATGGTATTAAGTCCACTAGGTATAAGTGTTCTTGGTTCTCTGGTTAATGTATTACATGGAAATCTAGAAAACAGAGATTCAGCCCTTTGAACCTGTTCTGCCTTTCAATAAGATTATGACTGATCATCCATTTCAATGACCTGCTGCCACTTTCACCCAATAACCTTTGATTCCTTTAGCCCTGTGAATTATATCCCACTCCTTCTTGAAAACTTTTAATGTTTTGACCTCAACTGCTTTCTGTGGCAGAGAATGCCACAAACTCACCACTCTCTGGGTAAAGAATGTTCTCCCCATCTCAGTCCTAAATGGATTACCCAGTATCCTTAGACTTTAGCCCTTGATTTTGGACTCGCTGGTCATTGGGAACATCCTTTTGATGTTTACCCTGTCAGAACCTGTTCGAGTTTTATAAGTGTCGATGAGATTCCCACCTCATTCTTCTCATCTCCAGTGAGTATAGTGCAAAGCAATCCAGCCTTTCTTCAAGTGGCAGTCCTACCAACCCATGAACCAGTCTGGTAAATCTTCACTGCACTCTTTTCATACCCAGAACATTCTTCCTCGGGTAAAGATACCAAAGCTGCTAACAATATTCCAGATATGGTCTCCTCACAGCCATGTACAACTGCAGCAAGACACCCCGACTCCTGTACTCAGATCCTCTTGCTAAGAAACCTAACATACAATTTGCCTTCTTCCTCTACAACCTATAACTGCATGCTTAGTTTCAATGACTGGTATACAAGGACACACAGGTTTCAATGCACCTGTCACTTTCCCAATCTATCAGATAGTAAGCTGCCTTCCTGTTTTTACAACCAGTGGATGATTTCACACTTACCTACACTATGTTTCATCTGCCATGTATTTGTTACTCACTCAACTTGTCCAACTCACACCAAAGTATCCCTGTACCCTCCTTGCAGCTCACCCCCCCCCCCACCCAACGCTATGTCATCTGCACATCCAGAGAAATTACACTAAATCATTAATGTATATTGTGAATAGTTGGGGTTTAAACTCTGATAGTACTCCACTACAGTACCCATCAGTTGTCTGCCACTTGGGAAGACTGATTCATTCCTATTCTTTAATTCCTGTATGCCAAATAACTCAGTACACTATGCTCAATTCCATGTACTTTAATATTATATCCAATTGGATACAAAACTGCCTTGATGATAGGGTTCAGAGGGTGGTGGAGGAGGGTTCCTTTTCAGGCTGGAGGCCTGTGACCTGTGAAGTGCCACAAGGATCGGTGCTGGGTCCACTGTTTTTTGTCATTTATATAAATGATTTGGATGTGAACATAAACGCTAAAGCCAGTAAGTTTGCAGATGACATCAAAATTGGTGGTGTGGTGGACAGCGAAGAAGACTATCTCAGGTTACAACTGGACCTTGATCAGATGGGCCAATGCTGCCTAACCTGCTGTGCTTTGACCAGCAACACATTTGCAGCAGGTTACAACTGGACCTTGATCAGATGGGCCAATGAGTCAAGGAGTGGCAGATGGAGTCCAATTTAGATAAATGCAAGGTGTCACGTTTTTGTAAGACAAAGCAGGACAGGACTTATACAGTTAATGGTAGTGCCCTGGGAGTATTGCCAAAAAGTGATCTATGGTTATATTGCGTAGTTCCTTGAAAGTGGAGTCACAGGTAGACAGGCTGGTGAAGGCGGCATTTGGCATGCTCGGTCAGAGCATTGAGTATTGGAGTTGGGATGTCACATGACCATACAGGACATTGGATTACTGCACACAATTCTGGTTACCCTTCTATAGGAAAGATATTATTAAACTTGAAAGGGTGCATAAAAAAATTTACAAGGATGTTGCCAGCACGAGATTACTTACAGTGTGGAAACAGGCCCTTCGGCCCAACAAGTCCACACTGACCCGCCGAAGAGCAACCCACCCAGACCCATTCCCCTACATTTACCCCGTTCACATCTTTGGACTGTGGGAGGAAACCTATGCAGACACAGGGAGAATGTGCCAACTCCACATAGACAGTTGCCTGAGGCAGGAATTGAACCCAGATCTCTGGCGCTGTGAGGCAGCAGTGCTAACCACTGTGCCACCCACTAAGCCAAGCGACTGAGTTATAGGAAGAGGCTGAATAGGCTGTGGCTTTTTGTCCCCTGGAGTGTCAGAGGCTGAGGGGTGACCTTTTGGAGGTTTATAAGATCATGAGGGGTATGGATAGGGTGAATAGCCAAAGTGTTTTTCCTAGGGGAGGGAGTCAAAACTAGAGGTCATAGGCCTAAGGTGAGAGGGGAAAGGTTAAAGAGGACCTGAAGGGTAACTTTCTCGTGAAGAGAGTGGTGCATGTATGGAATGAGTTGCCAGAGGAAGTGGTGGAGACTGGTACAATTACGACATTTAAAAGGCATCTGGATGGGTATATGAATATGAAGGGTTTAGAAAGATATGGGCCAAATGCTGGCAAATGAGACGAGATCCAATTAGGATATCAGGTTATGAATGAATTGGACCAGAGAGTTATGATTAGATTACTTACAATGTGGAAACAGGCCCTTCGGCCCAACAAGTCCACACCGACCCGCCCCCACTCTGACCCATTCCCTTCCATTTACCCCTTTACCTAACACTACGGGCAATTTAGCATGGCCAATTTACCTAACCTGCACATTTTTGGACTGTGGGAGGAAACCGGAGCACCCGGAGGAAACCCACGCAGACACGGGGAGAACGTGCAAACTCCACACAGTCAGTTGCCTGAGGCGGGAACTGAACCCGGGTCTCTGGCGCTGTGAGGCAGCAGTGCTAACCACTGTGCCACCATGCTGCCCACCAGCATGGAAACAGACCCTATGACTCTGTGATAACCTTTGATTTCTTTACTGATCAAAAATCTGCCTCTGTCAGCCTTGAATATAACTCAACTGTCTCTATAGCTCTCTGTGGTTCAAAAAAAAATCCACAAAGATTCACTACCCTCAAAAGGAAATTCCTTCTCATCCTTGTTTGAAATGAGTGACCTCTTACTCTGTGCCTATGCTGACTGGTCCTATACTCCTGCACAAAGGGGAACAACCTTTCTGTGTCTTCTCTGTCAAGTACACAACGTGTCTTGTGCGTTTCAATAAATTTGCATCTCATTCTTCTAAACGGAGTACCAACGACTCAACTTCTCCTCGATCCCCAGGGTCAACTAAGTCAATCTTCTCTGGTGCCTCCAATGCTGGTATATAATTGCTGAGATAAGGGGCCATCTGATACTGTGTGTAATGCTACATAGAGAGTTTGAATATTAAATCTGAGTGTATAAACGACAATCCAAAATTGTCGTAACCTAAAATTTAAAAAAGGATTTAAGAATTTTAGTAACATACCTGCATCAACCCTTTACCATTTCTTTCAACTCAAGTGAGTTACACAATTTAAATTAAAGCATTTTTTGTTTGGAATGTAGAAATATTATAGAAAAAAAGTGTGCTTACCGAAGGTGTGAGATGTAACACAGCATCACCCGTTAGTGAGCCCACAGCCAAACTTATGAAGAATTGTATAATATACTGATATGCCGTGGTACAAGAGGTAAAAAACAGAATCACAATCCCCAACACAGCACAAAGGCTCACAACTAATGTTGCGATTGATCCGTATATATATTCTGGGGGAAAAAAAGGAGGCATTTTATCAATGCAGTAACTGATATAGCAAAATTAAACATTTAGACCTCAATTTTCAGAGAGACGGAGAGTATTTCTACCTTTATTAAAATGGAGGCAGAAGCTCAAATCTTGAAGGCCCTTCCCAAACCTGGCCCTCATTATTATGCAAGAGTGGGTGGGACCCAATGGAGTGCGCTCGAATTTGCACATCTGATGGTTTTATGAAAGTAAATACAACATTGAAATGCAGCTGCCTTGGGCTTTTCTGATATTCGTGAGAGGGATATCCAAAACATGACTCGTGCACTTTACGCCTGGTGGGTGTAATGGTTTTCGGAATATTTTTGACAGTGGTCACATGCTCTTTGGAAGGGGCCAAAATAGACATGATGGCATTTTTAAAAATGCACAAACTAATTGGAATTGTCAAGACAGCTGTGAAGAGTACTGTCACAATATCTGACACGAAAACTATGATTCTGTCCATGCACTTTCATTTCCAATTCTTTAAATATCTGAAATAAACTGTCCACAGTCTTAAATAAGTCAGTGTTTGCCATTCCACTCTGATATAAGCAAACATAATTTTGAGTGTTAGCATTAATAAGTGACTGTTGCATGGCTGATTTCACAACCTTTCATTATCACAGTGTGATGTTTGGCAAATAACAATTTGATTAACTGTTCCAAGTCACTCTTTGAAGTGGGACTGCACATTCAAATTTTTTTTAGTAAGGGCTCAAAGGAAGTTAAACAAAGTGAAATAAAGTTCTATCAATGAGAGTGTTTTCTTTAGCCAGTGAATTAATTAATAGACACTTAAGACCTTTATTGATCACAGCATGAGTCTGGATGGCTGTCTAAGGGGTAGATATTTCCTAAACAACCTACTCAGAGAGTTATTACAAACCTCTGGAGCAGGTGGGACTTGAATCCAGGCTTTCTGGTTCAGATAAACTGCGCCACAAAAGCTATTGAGTGTAAATGGTGTTTACTAAGTATGTGCAAAGGCCAATTGTGGTAGGCTATGTGCATGGGTTAGCAGGCGTTGACACTAAATTGGCACAGGGCTATGAAGGGGCATGAGGGTGGTGATGGTTATAGTTTGGTATATGAACTTTAAAAGGGAATCTGAGGTGGGTAGAGAGGGAATGGAAGGGTCTTGGTAGATGGGTATAATTTGACAGAGAGAATATGAGGGTCTTGAGAGATGTAAAAGGGCATGGGTTAACATGAACTAGATTAGATTACTTACAGTGTGGAAACAGGCCCATCAGCCCAACAAGTCCACATCGACCCGCCAAAGCACAACCCACCCAGACCCATTCCCCTACACCTAACACTATGGGCAATTTAGCATGGCCAATTCACTTAACCTGCATATTTTTGGATTGTGGGAGGAAACTGGAGCACCCCCACTCAGACATGGGGAGAATGTGCAAACTCCACCCAGACAGTCACCTGAGCAGGAATTGAACCCAGGTCCCTGACTTGGTGAGGCAGCAGTGCTAACCACTGTGCCACCCACAGTGGGGTAGGAAGAGCATCTGAGAAGTGTAATGGACATGGAAATCAGTCCTGCTGGGTCTGGCAATGAGCTCAGAGGGATTCCACTCCATCAATTGTGTTTTTAATCTTTTTTTTAAGTTTCTTCAGCCTACTTGGTAAGATGTAGGGTCCCTGCCTTCCTTGCAGTGGCCACCATTTCTAGTGTGTTCTGACGCTGTTGTGCTGCCAGACCTGTGATACGGTCAGCAGCTCTTGGGAATAGACTATTGACCTGAATAAGATGGTATCCATACTGGCAGCTTACACGTGAGCAGCTGCCCATTCAATCAAAGGGTAGTCCCTGTCAGTACACTGTGTGCGTGTTAGTGGCACACATTTCTGGCTACTGTCATGATTCCAACCATCTTTTCGGAAAAAGTCATGTTATATGTCTCATCTAAATGATGTACCCCTTCAGTCCAGCTCTGGAGTGTCAGCCTGGATTACCTACCCAGGTCTCTGGAGTGGGACTGCCAATCCCAGTCTCTGAGAGAGGTGACACTGAGCCACAGCTGAGACTAAACAATCCAGAGATGTATTAAGTTTGGAATAATGATATTATAAAATGCCGCAAACATCCATGACATTGCAGGAGAACCTTACTTTCTGCAGTGGTCAGCTGAAATTCATTATCCTCTGTGCCGTGGTGGTTTCTGGTGCAGGCTTGACTCAGAAGTTGCTGGATCAACGCTGGACTCAACTGGACAAAGTCACCACGAGAAATCATGGCGCTGATTGGAATGCCATAGATGGTCATTATTTCAATGGGGCTGAAGCATTTCTGCAAACAAATTGCCAAGGGCAATAAAAAAAAAGAGAATGGCAGTTAGTCAAAGCTCTAACATGTCAATCCTCGTTCTAAATTGAGTTTACAGGCTTGTTTGCACAAGAGAGTGACCAACAGGGACGGAGTTTTATTCAGAACAGGTCAGTACCTTAAAAATATAGAAGTAGGTGATTCAGCCTCTTCAATAAAAGCTCATACTGAAGATGCTGGGAATCCAAAACAAGCAGAGAGAAGTGCAGCAGATCTGGCAGCATTTGGGGAGGGAGAAAATGGGTGGCATGGTGGCTCAGTGGTGAGCACTACTGCCTCAAAGCACCAGGGTCCCCGGTTCAATTCCAGCCTCGGGCAACTGTCTGTGTGGAGTTTGCACATTCTCCCTGCATCTGTGAGAGTTTCCTCAGGGTGCTCCAGTGTATCCACAATCCAGAGGTGTGCAGGTTAGGGTGAATTAGCCATGCTAAATTGCACATAGTGTTCAGGGATGTGTGGGTTAGGGATTAAGGTAGGGGTCTGAATGGGTTACCCATCGCAGGGCTGGTGTGGACTTGTTGGGCTAAAGGGCCTGTTTCCACACTATAGAAATTCTATTAAAAAAACATATTTAACATTTCAAGTCCATTATGATTACTTTCTCCCCGCACAGATGATGCCAGACTTGCTGCATTTCTTCAGCACTCTCTGCTTGTTTCAGTCCCTTGAGCTTGTTCTGTCATTCAGTTGGATCAGTGATGATCTGTATCATAACTCCTTCTGACCAATTTGTTTCTGTCACCCTTCTGTAATGGTGATTGGTCTATAAACCTCAGCTTTAACATTTTCAATTTGCCTTCAGCATCAACAAACCTTTGGAGTAGTTACATTATCTTTTACGTGAAAAAGTGTTTCTTGGTATTATTTCTGAATGGCTGTTAAATCTTCAGGTTGAATCCCAACAGCTCTTATGCAAAGGCCTAGCTACAACTTGGTGAATGTCAGTGGGATAACGCCTTCGAGAAGCGATTGATTGATTGTCCATATATGGGCTTCACTTGGTGGGCAGGCTGAGCATCTGATCACAGGCCTTCCCATCTTTGGGCCCACTGCTAGCCAAGGGGTTTAGGTATGCCACAATCCTGACTGAACAATTGTCCTTCTCATCTCCAAGTACACCACGATAGACAGTAAAAAGTGAGGACTGCAGATGCTGGAGATCAGAGCTGAAAATGTGTTGCTGGTTAAAGCACAGCAGGTCAGGCAGCATCCGAGGAACAAGATGCTGCCTGACCTGCTGCGCTTTAACCAGCAACACATTTTTACCACAATAGGCAGCAAAAGATTCTGCTGATCATCACTCACTTGGGACTGTATTATAGCTTGACTGGATGTGAATGCCACAATTTACGGAGGCTGAGGGAAATGCTGGTTGAACGGATTTTCCTGCTGGAAAGACAGTAGTATTATCAGCAGTTATAAAGGAAAAGATGGGTTAATATTTTGGACGCAGACTATTGAACTATTTTTGAAAAGTTAGCCTGACCTTATATTTTCAGATTTGACATATAGTTTTGGTTTTGCATTTCTGATTCCCAAGGCTTGCAGATTTCTTTTTCTAGCAGCTTCAGTATATTCACTGTACTGTACATGGTCTCAGCTCTTTACACCAGCAGCAAGGCGATAATTTGGTAAAAACTTTTTGTTTCTGAACTGCTTCTTAAGTCAAAAAAACACAATCATAACATTCTGCTGCCCCCTGGTGGCTGTATATTCGTTCAGTTTGGCCTGAGTTATTGATCTGAAGGAGATGAATGAATGAGTATACAGCCACCAGGGGACAACAGAATGTTATAACATGATAAAGTTAACAGTCACACAACACCAGATTATAGTCCAACAGGTTTAATTGGAGGCACACTAGCTTTCGGAGCAACGCTGCTTCATCAGGTGGTTGTGAAGGGGCAGCACTCCGAAAGCTAGTGCTTCCAATTAAACCTGCTGTTGTGTGATTTTTAATTTTGTACACCCCAGTCCAACACCGGCATCTCCAAATCATGACAAAGTTTGATACTGCCTACATTGTAAATCATTTTAAATTTAAGGGGCATCACGTTTCTCTTAATGTCCACAAACAGATTGAAATAGGGATTTGGTTTTTTTCTCCTAGCTTGTTTAAATTACTTACAGTGTGGAAACAGGCCCTTCGGCCCAACAAGTCCACACTGACCCACCCACCCTACATTTGCCCCTTCACCTAACACTATGGGCAATTCACCTAAACTACACATTTTTGGACTGTGAGAGGAAACCAGAGCAGCCCACGCAGACACGGGGAGAACGTGCAAACTCCACACAGTCAGTTGCCAGAGGCAGAAATTGAACCCGGATCTCTGGCGCTGTGAGGCAGCAGTGCTAACCACTGTGCTACCATGCACTCATATCAGGCTTGGAGGTCTGCCTCACTTTAGAACAATTAGAATGCATGCACCCTCATACACTAAAGTGTTGCTAGGCTGCACTTTGTATACTCAAAGAGCAGATGCACAAAATTTTGCCAAAAGCCTTTGGGCAGATAAAGCTTGAAACTGTCTGCAGAGATTGTTTAAGTATTGCTTCTAAGCAGTAGGTTTGGAGGTTGGTGGAGTCGGGGGATGGGGAGGGGTGAGAAATAACAAGAAATTCTCCTGAGAGCCTGTGGAGCTGCAGCTTTTTCTGCCATTAGGAGTCTAACTTTTCCTGAGACACCAGATACGGAAACCTTTCAAGAATTGATTGGCAGAGTTGAGGAATATTATGACACCAATTCTCCTTTAGTTTTGAGATGCTAAAGCTTTTACTCGGCAATCCAAGTGCCAGGGCAATTTGTAGCGTGGTTTTTGACTAGTTTAAGATGACTAGGTTAAGATGACTGGCAGAAGACTGTTAATTTGGTTTAGTCCTTAATGAGATGCTTAGAGATAATCTAGTTTGCAGGATTAATGATGTGACTATGCAAAATCACCTGGTGCCGAATCTCAACTGGACTTCAAATAAGCACTACAACTGGCTTTGAAACTTTTTTTAAATCTTTAAAATATATTTTATTCATAGAAAATAAAACATTGGTACATGGACAGTTAATGAACCCACTCAGATCTATACTCTTTTTACTTATAGATGATGAATTAAGTCTTTGATGTCCAGCATACTTCATATTTACAGACGACCTCCTCCCTATAGCTGAGGTGACAGTGGAGCCTAATTACTGACTGGGTCCCCCTTAGTCTTCAGCAGAGTGACTTTACACGGTCGTCTTTCCCTGCCGCGACTTGATGGCAGCTGCCCCAAGCTTCAGCGCGTCCCTCAGCACGTAGTCCTGGACCTTGGAATGTGTCAGTCTGCAACACTCAGTTGGGGTCAACTCCTTCAGCTGGAAGACCAGCATGTTTCGGACAGACCAAAGAGTGTCCTGTACAGAACTGATGATCCTCCAGGCACAGTTGATGTTCGTCTCGGTTTGCGTCCCGGGGAACAGACCGTAGAGCACGGAGTCCCACGTCACAGAGCTGCTTAGGATGAACCTCGACAAACACCACTGCATTCCTCTCCAGACTTCCTCTGCACAGGCACATTCCAGAAGGAGGTGTCTGACAGTCTCTTCCCCCCCGCAGCCGCTTCGAGGGCAGTGCGCGGTGGGGAAGAGAGTCTGGGCGTGCATAAAGGATCTCACAGGCAGAGCCCTTCTCACCACCAGCCAAGCCATGTCTTGGTGCTTGTTGGAAAATTCTGGCGATGAGGCATTCTGCCAAATGGCTTTGACAGTCTGCCCAGGGAACTGCTCGACAGGATCTACCTGCTCCTTTTCCCTAAGGGTCTCAAAGACACTACGTACTGACCACTTCCTGGCGGACTTGTGGTCAAAAAGAAGTTTTTCTTCACAAATTTCTCCATGAAGGACAGGTGATATGGAACAGTATTTGAAGCATTCTGCAGCAGCGAGGTCAGGCCCGTCCTTCGCAACACCAGGGACAGGTAGAACCTCAGTACGTAGTGACACCTGGTGTTTGCGTACCAGGGATCCACACACAGCTTGACGCAGCCACACACAAAAGTGGCCATCAGGGTGAAGGTGGCATTGGGTGCGTTTCATCCCCCCCCCTTTCTCCAGATCTTTATACATGGTGTCTGTTCGGACACGGACCGTCTTTGTTCTCCATGTGAAGATGACTCAGATGACTGCAGTGGCGCAGGTTTGGGGAATAGGCCAGACCTGTGACAACAGAGTATTTCACACCAGATGACTAGGTTTTTACCCGCGATGGAGAGCAACTCTTGATCCCATCTGCCCAGTTTTTGCCTTGCTATGGTGACATGCTCCTCCCAAGTCTTGGCGCACACCCCAGCCCCTCTGAACCAAATACCCAGCACCTGCAAGTTGTCTGTCCTGACGCTGAAGAGGATTGGTCGGCCCAGTTCCCAAAGAGCACGGTCTCGGAAAATGCAGCAAGTGGAGCATGGGAATTGCAAGGTATTCTGACGGAAGTAGATACCCTCGCTAGGCTGCCTGAGCTGAGCGGCTTTTGCCCGAAACGTCGATTTTCCTGCTCCTCGGTTGCTGCCTGACCTGCTGTGCTTTTCCAGCACCACTCTGATCTAAACCCCTTGAGAGTATCAGTTGAGTGCAGGCAACTGCAGAGCCTCACTCAGGAAATATCATGACAGGGGTAACATTAGGTTAGCACACAGCAAGAACCAAAACAAAGTCAAGTCTCAGTCAAACAGTCACAATTTTCCTCAGGATCCTGCCCAGTAAGACATTGTAATTGTCGTCAATATGCAGATTCAGGACAGCAACAGAGGTGTATTAGGCCCAAATATAAAAATGAGAATTAGTGGTCATTCTTGGAGTCAAAAGTTCAACCAATAACTTTATGGGCAAAAATTTCATTGGCAAAAAAGTCATGATAATCAAGGATCACAACTTGGTCTGCTTAAAGAAGCTAAGGCAATGCCGCCCATACTTTCAGACCGCATTCAGTGATGGACTCTAATATTAAGTGCTTATAATTATTAATGAGAACACCATCTGAATGGGTGCGTACCAAATGCAGATGAATTGAGCCACCTCCCATTGGCGGACATACCACCTGTGGTGCCCCCAACAGAAGTTTTGATCACGACATTGAATTTTCTTGGATGTAGGTTCGCTCGCTGAGCTGGAAGGTTCATTTCCAGATGTTTCGTTACCCTACTAGGTAACATCTTCAGTGGGCCTCAGGCGAAGCAATGCTGAAACTTCCTGCTCTCTATTTATATGTTTGAGTTTCTTTGGGTTGGTGATGTCATTTCCCGTGGTGACATTATTTCCTGTAGTGAAGTCACTAGTATCCTCACATACGGATGAGGAAGGATATCACTTTGACTGGGACAACACATCCATCCTAGGACAACAGGTCAGGCATCATCCAAGGAACAGGAAATTCGATGATGAAGGGCTTATGCCCAAAACGTCGAATTTCCTGTTCCTTGGATGCTGCCTGACCTGCTGCGCTTTTCCAGCAACACATTTTCAGCTCTGATCTCCAGCATCTGCAGACCTCACTTTCTCATCCTAGGACAAGTCAAACAAAGACAGGGCACAAGAATTCCTAGAAGCATGGCATTCCAACCGGAACTCTATCAACAAAAACATCGAGTTAGACCCCATCTACCACCCCCTGAGGAAAGGAACAGGAAGTGACCTCACCACAGGAAATGACATCACCAACCCAAAGAAACCCAAACATATGAATAGAAAGCAGGAATTTTCAGCGTTGCTTCACCTGAGGCCCACTGAAGATGTTACCTAGTAGGGTAGCAAAACGTCTAGAAATGAACCTTGCAGCTTAGTGAGCAAACCTACATCCAAAACCTCAACCTGGGCTACAAATCTTCTCAAAACTCGCCAACTGAATTTTCTTGTCAGAGACAGATTCTTGTCAAACTGAAACAATTGGTATTAATAGGGAAAACCAAAAGACTGTCACAGCTAGGAAGTTTGGACCCAGAGAGACCAGCCCACAGTAGAGGATGGCACATTGTTATAGGAGCAAGAGTGAATATCCTGAGGAAAGATTGGTGGCAAATACTTGCTGAACTCCACCAGGGCAATCCAGTAGTCTCTAAAATGAAGATGTTGGCAAGAGCTTATATCTAATGGCCAAGCTTGCACGCAGATATAGCTGTGTTGGTGAGACAAAAAGATTAGCACCGACAACTCTTGGACCTTCACGAGATGGACTAGATAAACCCTGGGCTCGGTTCTATGTCGACTAGCAGGTCCTTTCATGGGCTGACTGCTTTTATAGTCATTGTAGATGCCCATTCAAAAAGTAGTTAGATGTTCATTGAGTCCATTCATCAAATACTGGAACGATGATAGAAATATTGTGCACGTCTTTTGCAACACATGGACTCTGGAAGTATTACAGATAATGGGCCATCGTTTACCGGCAGGATGTTTAGTTACTTCAAAGTCAATTGGATACAACATATTTGGACAGTTCCATACCACCCATCGTCTAATGGTCGGGCAGAAAGAGCCTGGACTGAAGAAACAGCCTATAGCCTCATTACATACCAAGTCGCCACAGTTCTTGATAATAGGATGTCTCCATATGCAAATACAAGGATAGTACCGACAGAGTTGCTAATGGGTAGAAGACTCTGCGCCAGGCTCAGTCTGATCTTTCTGGACCTGGGGGAGGTGAGGGTTCATGAGACAGCATCAGGACCTCCAGTGCAGAATCCACGACTCTGCCAAGCAAGAGCCACAGTTTGATACAGGGCACAAAGTCTAGTATCAGAATCACGAAAATAGCCCTGCATTCGTAATAGGCATGATCACATGAGATTAGGACAAATAACAAAGTTTGGATCAGTGTGACTGTCCTGAATAAGCATGTGAACCATTTGAAAACTGAAAATTCATAGATGGTGTATGAAAGAACATGCCCTGCCCCACAGAGCCTTCAGAGATGCTTCAGGAACCTGTTGATTTATCCTGTCCATCAATCATGGTCAGATCCTCTGAATCAGAGACGAACTTGACAGAAGTAGCCACCCCAACATTTCTGCCTCCCTAACTTCCCACACTAAATCAGGTCCTGGACATTTATCTCCCTTTATATTTTCTAAGATCTCCAGCACTACCTCTTCAGTAATGTGAATTTTTTTCAAAACAATCAGTATTTATTTCCTGGAGTTCTTTAGCCTCCATTTCTCTCAGTAAAAAAAAACAAAATATCTTTCCCACCTCTTGAGGTTCAATACAGGTGACCTTTTTGATCTTTAAAAGGAGCCCTACTTTCTCTCTAGTTACTCTCTTTCTTTTAATGTACTCGTAAACTCTCTTTGAGTTTTCCTTAAGCTTTACTGCAAAGGACATCTCCTATCCCCTCTTTGCTTCCTTATCTCTTCCTTAAGAATGCCCCTACACTCTTTATACTGATCAAGAGATTCATTTGGACCCTGGTGTCTATATCTAATAAAAGATTATTTTTTATTCTTGACTGGAACCTCAAAATCTTTATTCATCCATTGTTCGCTAATCCTACCAACCTTACCTTCCATTCTAATGGGACCATAATTTGATGATGCTATGGTTTTAAGAGACTCCTTTTTCCTATTATTTTTGAAAGAGAGGTTTTAAGACAGAAGTGTGGAGCTGTCTTGTTGGAATGGCAGTAAAGTATATACCTTGTGAGACCTTGGGTTGTTTTTTGAAAGTTGGAACAATAGAAGCAGCCTGGATGGGTGTGGCCAGCTCTCAGACCAAGATTTCTAGTTTTAACTTTTTTAGCTTTGAGATTCAGCAGCAGTTGCTGTTGGAGTCACAAAAGAGTTGGAAGCTGCAGGAAAGGTCTCCTTGCTGCTACCCTCTGAACTTTTGCTTGATTTGTTTGTTTGTTCTCTCTTTGCTGCTGGGTTGCATGTGAGAAAATCGGATTTCTGAATTTGCCTTCTTGTCTAGATGTGTGTTTATGGGATTTTACTATATTGGAACAGTTAATTAGTAATAGTTACTGTATTTTTATTCTGTTAACTTTTCTAATACAGTTAAATTATTCTAAATTCCTCTTTCTTTTGTTGTATTTGATTACAGTGTTTAAATAAATTGTTTTGCTTAAAGTCGATTAGTTTGACCAGTCACATTGCACCTAGATCATGGCATTTTACATTTGCCCTTAAATGAAGAAAAGTTAAGGTCCAGGCTGCCTTCAAATATTTTAAGTCTGGTCTGCTCCATAACAATAGTAATTCTGAACTCTTTTGAAAGCTTCTTGTGAAAGCTTGTCAGACTTGTCACACTTCTCAAACATCCTTTTATCTGCAAACAGTCTACTCCAATCAACTTTTGAAAGTTATTGTCTCATTCAATTAAAATCTGCCTTACGCCAATTGAAGGTGTTAAATTTTAAAGGTCTGGAGTCACATGTAGGCCAGACCAGATAAGGATAGCAGGTATTTTCCCTAAGGACATTAGTGAACCAGATGGAATTTTTCTGACAATTGTCAATAGATTCACGGCCATCATTAGACTTTTAATTCCAGATTTTTCTGTTAATGAATTCAAATGTCATCATCTGTCATGGGGAGATTTGAATTAGGGTCCCAAAAGACTCCTGGGTCTCTGGATTAACAGTCCAGTACCACTAGGCCATTGCTTCCCCAATAAAAAGTGTGGATATACTGAGTAAAGTCTCCTGACCTCAGCCTAGGGACATTGGTAATTGTAGCACCATTAACTATTGCTCTGGCTTAGATCTTGTACCTCTGCTCACATTTGACATTGAAACTGAAATGTTGCTGGTCCACTGTTCCATGCACTCAATGTATAATTTAAGGGCAACCAATTGAGCCCAATGTGTAGCAATGTAGAATCATTCTGATGAACCTTGAAGCAGTTAAGTCAAGGTTGGGAAACAGTGTCATAAAGAAATGCCTTAAAGAAGTGTGGTATTACCGTGTTCCACCTATCGGCAGTCATGTTAGCTTCCTCCTTCTCCAGACCAGTGGTTTTCAGCTGTCTGTGATCTTCTTCATGGTCCTCATCCCCATGGTCTTCTTCATCCCCGTGGTCTTCTTCATGACCATGGTCTTCTTCATGACCATGGTCTTCTTCATGACCATGAGCCGTGGAAGCTTCATCTTCATTGTGAACCAGACCGATTTCATGCATCACCTCCTCAAGTTCTGTAAGGAAAGAAAGAATGCTCTGCATTCATATAGTGCCTTTCACATCATCACAAGCCTCTATGTCCAATTCGGTTTTAAATACAATCAGAAGAACATAGAGCAGAATTTTCCTTTGTCTGACATGACAGGAATGATGGTGAACAAGAAAAATGTCCAAAAATCATATTTCAAAGAAAAACAACTTTCCCACTCAACTCCTCATTTTAGATAGTGAGTTCAGAGTCTTGGTGCAGGGTAGTGAGATGTTCATTTCTATGCATTTACATCTCATTAATTGTACGATTCATTGAATTAATATTACACTTGCAAACTTTCTCCTCTCAATTGAGAAACCTAACAACATAAAACCTTGACTGATAAAACAAAGCACGTACCTGGCGTTATGTGCACCAGTGCCCATTACAGATTGTTTTCCTTTGTAGGAGAGTCTAGGACTAGAGTCATAATCTCAGAGTAAGGGGTCACCCTTTACAACAGAGATAATGTGGAATTTCTGCTCTCAAGTGGTAATGAATCTGTTGACTTCTTTACCATGGAGGGGTGTCGTGGTTGGCTGCATTGGTTGCTGTATCAGAACACCAAGATCTCACTGGGAAAGGAGCAGGTGCAATTAATCACCTTTCCGATAATAATTTGCCTCCCTGATTTTGCTACCAAAATTAATAAACTCACATTTATCTGCAATATACTGCACCTGCTATGTATTTGCCTATTTATCTAATTTGTCCAAATCACACTGAGGTCTCGCTGCATTCTGCTCACTCTCCCACCATTATAAAAGATGTTGTAACAGAGCATTCAGAAATGTATAATATGATTAATCAGAGTCAGCATGACGACATAAAGGGGAGTCATGTCTGACAAATTTACTAGAATTCCTTGAGGAGGTAACAAACAGGAAAAATAAAAGTGAAGCAATGGATATAATATATTTGGATTTTCAGAAGGTGTTTGAGGAGGTATCTCACATTATGATTTGGAGGAGCCGGTGTTAGACTGGGGTGTACAAAGTTAAAAATTACACAACACCAGGTTATAGTCCAACAGGTTTAATGGGAATTGAAAGCTGGTATGATTAGATTACTTACAGTGTGGAAACAGGCCCTTCGGCCCAACAAGTCCGCACCGACCCGCAACCCACCCATACCCCTACTTTTACCCAACACCACAGGCAATTTAGCATGGCCAATTCACCTAACCTGCACATCTTTGGACTGTGGGAGGAAATCGGAGCACCCAGAGGAAACCCATGCAGACACGCCTGAGTCGGGAATTGAACCCAATTAAACCTGTTGGACTATAACCTGGTGTTGTGTAATTTTTAACTTATCTCAGATGAGGTTACTTAGTAAGAAAAGAGTCCATGGCTTTGAACATGGATAGAAGATTGGCAATTAAAGACCACAGATTTGGGACAAGGTGGGCATTTTCAGATGGCAACATTTAAATAGTTGGGTACCACATGGATCAGTGCTGGGGCTGCAATTATTATTTACAGTATATATTAATAACTTGGATAATGTAAGTGAATGTGTTATAGCCAACTTTGCAGATGGCACAAAAAACTTTAAAAATCACACAATACCAGCTTAGAGTCCAACAGGTTTATTTGGAAGCACTAGCTTTTGGAACGCTGCTCCTTTGTCAGGTAACTGGGGCAGGATCATAAGACACAGAATTTATAGCACAAGATTACAGTGTCATACAACTGATATTGAACAAACCTAGAAATTGCTGTTAAGTCTTTCATCTTTTAGAATGAGTTGTCTGTATCGATTCATTAAGATATAAAACACAAAACCTCTTTCAAGTCACATTCCGAGATAACTTTACAGCAATCTCTAGGTTTGTTTAATATATTGCATCAGTTGCATGAGACTGTGATCTTGTTCTATAAATTACGTGTCTTATGATCCTGCCCCACTAGCTACCTGATCAAGGAGCAGTGCGCCGAAAGCTAGTGCTTCCAAATAACCCTGTCGGACTGTAACCTGATGTTGTGTGATTTTTAACATTGTCCACCCCAGTCCAACACCAGCTCCTCCTCCTCCTCATGACAAAAACAGGTGGGAAGGCAAGTGGTAAAGATGGCACAAAGATTCCGCAGAAGGTTATAAACATCTTAAATAAGTGTGCAAACACTAGGTAGATGGAATATCATGAGGGGAAAACGTGAGGCTATGAACTTTGGCAGGAAGAACAAAGGAGCTGAATATTATTTAAATGGAAAAGGATAGCAGAAAGCTACAGAACAGAGGGGTCTGAGACTCCTCACTCATGAATCACAAAAAGCTACCATCAAGGTTCAGTGGGTAATAGGGAAGGTAAATGGAATGTTGGCTTTTATTACAAAGGGAGAGGCGTATAAAAATAGGAAGGCTTTGCTAAAGCTATAACCACAGCCAGAATACAACAAACAGCGTTAGGCTCCTTATCTATCTAAAGACATTGGAGGCTGCCCATAGTAGGTTCACTAGGCGAATTCCAGTTTTTGGGATAAATGGTTGGGTCATTAAGTATACTCAAGGCTAAGATAGAAAGATTTTAGATCTGTAAGGGAATGAAGGGTATGGGGAAAAGCACATGAAGGTGCGACTGAGGATTATCAGATTAACCATGATCTTGTTGAATAGCAGAGGAGGCTTGATGGGCCAACTGGCCTATTTCTGCTCCTATGTCTAACCGTGTTCATTTATAAAATAAAAGCAAATTACTGCGGATGCTGGAATCTGAAACCAAAAGAGAAAATGTTGGAAAATCTCAGCAGGTCTAGCAGCATCTGTAAGGAGAGAAAAGAGCTGATGTTTCGAGTCTAACTGACGAGCTTTGTCAGCTTTGACAAAAGGTCAGTTAGACTCGAAAGGTCAGCTCTCTTCTCTCCTCACAGATGCTGCCAGACCTGCTGAGATTTTCCAGCATTTTCTCTTTTGTGTTCATTTATGTCCACCGATGGAATAGTTTGAAGGTCAGCAAAAGGTATCTCAAATGCAGGAGAGAGGCTGAGGCTGGAATCAGGAAAGCTAGGAGGAAGCATGAAGGCAGGATGTCAGGCTGTGCTAAAACAAGCAGTAAAATGTTCTTCAAGCATATTAATACTAAAAGATTAGTGAAAGATGGAGTGGGACCAATAAGGAACACGCAGGATAAAAACTGCTCACTGACGCAAAAGTAAAGGCAGAGATACTAAGTGAATATTTTACTTCTTTCTTTACTAGATTAGAAGATGGTAACAATGGTCTCAGAAAATGTGGGCATTGAGCAACCGAGCAGTTTAGGGAGAGATAAAGAAGAAATGCTAAAAAGGGTAGCAGTACTCCAGGTTGAGAAGATACCAGGCCCCAGATGTGATGCCACTATGTGATGAGAGAGTTAAATGAGTGGTTGAAAGAAATTTTCCAGGACTCTAAATACAAGATTAGTCCCAGGGGATTGGAGGATTATTAGTGTGAGACCATTGCTTAAGAACCAGACAAAACGGCAGACGTGTCAGCTTGTCATCAATAAGAGGCAAACTGATGAAGGCCATAATAGAGGATCACGGTGAATATACACTTGGAGAAAAATAACTTCTTACTAGTCAAAGGAAAAAGGAAGCATTCTACAGGTCTCGGCAACTACAAACTGACAAAGCTCTTGAGGAGTACAGAGAAATTAGGAAGGAACTTAAACGTGGAATTAGGAAGACTAACAGGGACCTTCAGCAAACAGGGTCAAGGAGAATCCCAAGGCTTTTTATGTGTGTATTAGAAGAAAGAGGGAGCAAGAGAAAGACTAGGCCCACTCGAGGACAAAGGAGGGAAGTTATACATGGAGCCACAGGAATTAGGACAGATCCTTAATGAATACTTTGTATCAGTATTCATCAAGGAGGAAGACATGACTGATGTTCAGATCAGGAATGAGTGTGAGAATACTCTAGAGAATTACATTTTATATTGAAGGAGGATGTTTTCAGTATCCTAAATTGCATTAATGTGGACAAGTCCCCAGGGCCAAATGGGACCTATCCCAGGTTACTGCAAGGGGCAAGGAAAGAAATAGCTGGAGCATTAGCAGGTATCTTCACATCCCCTTTGACTACAGGTGAGGTTCTAGAGGACTGGAGATTAGCCAATGTTGTTCCCTTAAGAAAGAAAGCAGGATAATCCAGGAAATTATTGGCCAGTGAGCCTGACGTCTGTGATGGACAAGTTCTTGGTGAAGATACTGAGACATATGCACATTTGGAAGAAAATGGAAGAGCTAGTAACAGTCAGTGTGGTTTTGTGCAGGGAAGGTCATTTCTTACCAAGCTGATTGAATTTTTTAAAGAGGTGACGAGGATAATTGATGAGGGAAGAGCTGTGGATGTAGTTTATATGGACTTTAGTCAGGCAATGGATAAAGTCCCACATGGCAGATTGGTACAAAAAACTAAAATCACATGGGATCTGGGGTGGGTTGGCTAGATGGATACAAAACTGGCTTGGTCATAGAAGACAGAGGGTGGCAATGAAAGAGTGTTTTTTCAGAATGGAGACAGGTAAGTGGACGGTTACAGAAATAGGGAGGGAATAGAGGGATGCGGACTGAATAAGGGAAGAGATTTGTTTTTTAGTTTAGTTAGGGTATGATGATCAGCACAGGCTTGGAGAGCTGAAGGGCCTGTTACTGTGCTGTACTCCTCTCTGTTCTTAATCAGTATGGATTGCCAAAGGCAGGTCATGTCTGACAAATGTAATTAAGCTGTTCAATGAGATGACACAGGCAGTGGATGAGCGTAGTGCGGCAGATATTGTATATTTGGATTTTCAAAAAGCATTTGATATGGTGCCATATAGCAGGCTGGTTTGCAAATTAGAAATGTTTTGGGGTTATTGGGTCCTTGACAGCATAGATTAGATGTTGGGTAAAAGGTACGAAACAGAAGGTACTTACAGATTAGATTACTTACAGTGTGGAAACAGGCCCTTCGGCCCAACAAGTCCACACCGACCCGCCAAAGCACAATCCACCCATACCCCTACATATACCCCTTACCTAATACTACGGGCAATTTAGCATGGCCAATTCACCTGACCCGCACATCTTTGGACTGTGGGAGGAAATCGGAGCACCCGGAGAAAACCCACGCAGACACGGGGAGAACGTGCAAACTCCACACAGTCAGTCACCTGAGGTAGGAATTGAACCCAGGTCCCTGGCGCTGTGAGGCAGCAGTGCTAACCACTGTGCAGATGGGCATTTCTCAGATGGAGAGGAGTTGAAAGAGTGTTCTCAGGGATCAATGTTGGGACCCCTGATTTTTTTCTGATTTATATTTGGAGATGGATGTTGAGGGAAAAATCTCTAAACGTGCAGATGATAGTAAATTAGGGAGAATAGCGAATTGTGAGGAAGATGCTCAGTAACTTCAGAGGGACATCAACAAGCTGGCCAAATGGACACACACCTGACAAAAGAATTTCAATGAGAAGGAACATATACAGACTCAATGGTACAACTGAGGAAAGAACAGGAGCATAGAGACCTCGGGGTCCACACGCATAATTAGGTGAAAGGATAAATGTAGGGGAATGGGACTGGGTGGGTTGCTCTTCGGAGGGTCAGTGTGGACTTGTTGGGCCAAAGGGCCTGTTTCCACACTGTAAGTAATCTAATAATAATCTGAAGGTGGTTAGGCAAGTTGAGACTGTTATTAAGACAACTTATAGGACTCTTGGATTTATAAATAGACACAGAGTATAGAACATAGAAAGTACAGCACAGTACAGGGCCTATTGCCCTCGATGTTTGGCCAGCCTTCTATCCTACTCTAAGATCAGACTATCATCATCCATCATCCACGTGCCTCTCCAAGAGTTGCTTAAATGTCCCTAATATATCTGAGGAGAAAGTGAGGACTGCAGATGCTGGAGATCAGAGCTGAAAATGTGTTGCTGGAAAAGTGCAGCAGGTCAGGCAGCATCCGAGGAGCAGGAGAATCGACGCTTCGGGCATAAGCCTGAAGAAGGGCTTATGCCCGAAACGTCGATTCTCCTGTTCCTTGGATGCTGCCTGACCTGCTGCGCTTTTCCAGCAACACATTTTCAGCCCTAACATATCTGACTCAACTACCATTGCTGGCACTGCATTCCACACACCCAAGGTTATGTTTCACTTTAATGGTTTTCTGTTCTTCGCTTTTTTGTCCTGCTGATTAATTTTTTTACATTATCCATGTTAATTATGTTCCCAGTTGAACCACCTTTAGGAAGCTATGCATTAACTACTGCATCACTGTTTGGGAAAAAAAGCAGTGAGGAGTCGGTGCACTTACATTGCTTGGCTCTATAATAATGTTACGCTGAAATATCCATATGAATATGGACAGATGAGTCACCTGTAGTCAAATCTCTCATGATATGAATCCTGAGAGCTCCTTTTGACCCTTGCTTCATCTGTATTGCTTCAGTGCTACAGAGTGTGCAGACTGGAACATCTCGAGATCCTGCATTAATATCTGCTATTAAACTACAAAAGGCAGCGCCAGTAGGTGTTTCGTGCATTTTGTAGCATGGATTGTTACAGAATGACGTGGCCAATGGTCAGGCATGGAATCTTGTGCAGAAGGAGGTGTCTTCAAGGCAGAAGCCAGGGTGGAGGCGGGTGGTATGATGGAAAACCAGGGAGGAACTTGTTCATCCGTAACCAGATTTATGACATTGTAATCGACAAGCATTGTATTTCTCTTACAAGCAAACAACCAAATCTTTGACCTGCAGATAGCCTCATATGTGAGGGAACCTTGAACCTGCACTTTGAAAAACGCATTCAAGGCATTGCACATCAATGTAGAGGGCATAAAGACAAAGGTAATTTCCAGGGAAGGTGCAAAGGACTGACCTGCACACATCATTCCAGGCTTATCTTATGGGTGAGCGTACAATGAATTCATACAGCGCAGTAAAGAACTGTTATTTTTATTTCTGAGCTTTTCAAGGGGACAAGGCTGGGAGACAAATTCATTGGGCAGTCTCATGTCTGCTGTCCCTCAGTGCATCTGCCTGGAAAGAGAAGCTGCACAAAGCGCTGCCTTTTGTAGTTTAATGCTTACAGTTGTACTCACTTCCATATCTTTATCTACTTTCACTTCAAGAGGAGCATATTGACCTTACCTGCCCTGGTGAGGTTCGTAGATTCATTGTGATGCATGTGAAAGATAAAATCGAGAAAGAATTCAGGCCCAGGCAATAAATGATGGAGTAGGCAATTCCCTTGAAGTACGTGGTAAAGCACAATAGCAGAAAAATGACCGAGGTTATCTTCTGTCATTCCATTCGGACCAAGGCCAGACTCTTCCAAGATTTGATTCACATCGACGCAAGGCTGCAGTTTATAAAGAAAGTGCATTAACTAAAATAACCAAGTATCTAACTATACTGGAAATTATTTTGTTCCAATACTAGTTCTAAATGACCAAAAGTTTGCATTTTTCCATAATTTGCTTATAAGAATCAAAAAGGCTTTCTTTGTATTTGGGTAGCTTAATGATCAAGTCTAAAAATACGATGTAACTGAATGTGTATAAGTAATCATTTGTTTTAGAGTTTTGAAACATATGCTCAGTGCTGAAAATGTGTTGCTGGTTAAAGCGCAGCAGGTCAGGCAGCATCCAAGGAACAGGAAATTCGACGTTTTGGACTAAAGCCCTTCATCAGGAATTCCTGATGAAGGGCTTTAGTCCAAAACGTCGAATTTCCTGTTCCTTGGATGCTGCCTGACCTGCTGCGCTTTAACCAGCAACACATTTTCAGCTCTGATCTCCAGCATCTGCAGACCTCACTATATGCTCAGTGCTGACCAGTGGATTAGATGAAATGGGATGGGAGGTGGTTTGTGTGGAGTACAAAGACTAGCACAACCAAAGTAAGCCAAATGATTTGTTTCTGTGTCACACATTCGATGCAAAACACTGTTACAATGTCATGCCTGGAGGAACTAAAAACCTTGCTTTGAAGAAATGGTTTCTCCCTCGCTGTAATCGTGTGCCAATTTACATCAGCCCATTGATCTCCCGAATTTATCTTTATGCTTTACTGGCTGTTTAAGTAATAAATCATTTAAGGTTCTAAGTTGGTTCACAGAAAGTGCAGTCTTGTTAATGATTTTATATGTGGCAGAGTGTTCAAGGTTATGCTGACTTTAACTGTTTGGATTGTTGAAAAGAGAAAAGATCCCAAGTGCCAAAGTGCCAATCCTTACTTACCTGACCTTTAGCCACTGTTAGATAGTTCTTCTGTATTGCCACCAGTACCTCTTCTACTTGGTGATGGGTGGGGTCAAGAGTTTGGCTGATGTTAATTTTCATCAGGAGACTCTCAGTGAAAGACAGTGTTGCTTTGTCCCACATTCCAGACTGTATAACCTTGCATTCCTTCTGGGGGTTGCTCAGGAAAAGTAGCAATCCGGGTGTAATTTGGAAGAAGTCGAACAACGTCAGTGTTTTGGTTTCACTCCTATTTTTCTTGGCGAGTTCAAAAAAGTCATCTGCTGTGAAACACTATTTTGGAGAAAAGAGATAGAAGAGATTTGTGAATAGCCAGAAGAAAACTTAATGTTCCTGATTGAAAAAGATGTTGCCATCTACCATGGAGCATGTGTGTTTACACCTGTCTACTGTATGTGCGCATATATTTATTGTATGTGTAATTTTATACCTGTGTATTTACATATGTGAATGTGTTTATGTGTTTTGAGCAATTGTTTGCATATGTGCAGATTTACAAACATGTTGATTATCAGGGTAAGAGTTCTTCTGCTCATCCTTTGAATGGTCATTAGCCTGTGTAAAGTATTTGTGTGAAAGTCATTGTTAATAATTCAGATAGGATGATTTCAGAAGAACACACAAGCACTGTCTCACCGAGCTACTCCTCTTCCTTTGTGCCCATCGAAATTGGGAAAGGCGGTTTTGAGGGTCTGAAAACCCGAAGGCTAGCCACCATTTCTAAAAGGAGTCTAATTAGCCACTTTGTTACGCAAGGATTACAGAGATCAATTGGAATTTTCCAGTCTGTCTACATTTTCCTCATTCAGCCAGGAGTGGGGATGGTCAACCGTCCAGCAGAAAGCCCACACTGAGAGGATGGAATGTCCCAGTATGTCTCCCTGCTCACGTAACTGCCCTCGTGAACTTTTTTTAGATTAGATTAGATTACTTACAGTGTGGAAACAGGCCCTTCGGCCCAACAAGTCCACACCGACCCGCCGAAGCGCAACCCACCCATACCCCTACCCCTACATATACCCCTTACCTAACACTATGGGCAATTTAGCATGGCCAATTCACCTGACCCGCACATCTTTGGACTGTGGGAGGAAACCGGAGCACCCGGAGGAAACCCACGCAGACACGGGGAGAACGTGCAAACTCCACACAGTCAGTCGCCTGAGGTGGGAATTGAACCCAGGTCCCTGGTGCTGTGAGGCAGCAGTGCTAACCACTGTGCCACCGTGCCGCTAACTGTTGCAATCCAAGTGGTATAGTACTCACTATTGATGGCCTTTGTGGTATTATTATGAGATGATGAATCCAGAGACCCGCCGGTAATGTTTTGGGACCCAGATTCAAATCTTGACAGAGGAAAATGCTGGAATTTGAATTCAATAAAAATCTGGAATTAAGTGACTGATGATGACTATGTTGTCAATCGTCAGAAGGCAAAAAAAAACCCCATCTGATTCAGTAATGTCCATTAGGGAAGGAAATTGCAATCCTTACCTGGTCCGGTCTAAATTTGATTCCAGACCCACAGCCAAGTGGTTGACTCTTAACTATCCTGTAGGTGATCAGGGATGTGCATTAAATGATGGCCTAATGCCCACATCCTGTGAGTGAACTTAAAAAAATTTTAAATTGATGCATTTATGGAGAGACTCAGTAAGTAGGTGAGGGAGAAAAGAATAATGAAATGTATTGGTTTGGGGAGATGGAATAGGGTAGGGCAAGGTCATGTTCACCTGAATGTCGGTTTCCGTGCTGGATTCTCACACACACACGCACAGACACGCGCACAGAGACCATTCTTTGCAAACAAATGGACTAGGCCTAAGCCTTTATCAATTTTTTGGCTATAGTGCTGCTCCTGTACTTTGCCTTATTGTTATTAGCAACTGACAAATTCAACTTCTGATTTTATTCTCTTAAATAACAGATAACAAGTCTGATCTTGATTCAGTGAAATTTATTACATTTGGAAGCTTCATGGTTCTGATAACCTGGACTAACAAAGCCAAAGGCATACAGAACATTAGACATAGGAGCCATTCAGCTCATGTCTGCCCTGCCATCCATTGGGATCGCAGCTGATCTGTCCAACACAAGACCTGGGCAATTTAAATTCAAATGATTTGTTTAAAAAAATCTAAATAATTTCATTTTAAAAATAAGCTAGTCTGTATTATGTTACTTGTGAACTATGGGATTGTGAACTACTCATCTGGCGCAATAGCTCAGAAAGCTCGCAACAGTTTCGTTGCCTGCCCTTTGAAGTGAACGATCAACTTGATTGTATTAAAGAAAGCAGCTGACCGGTTTTTCAGGGATAGGTCCTGATAGGCATCAAATACCGGCCTTATGAATAATGCTCGAATTTCACAAATGAATAAAAATAAACAGAACAACTAAACTAGATGTACTGGAAATTGCTGAAATATGACACCTTATGTCATGCACCATTAGGTCAAACTGTTTTGAAACAATCATCTCAAAAATGTTTCATGTTAAAATTGCAAATTGACGATGGCATGGTAAAGATTATTAGGTAATGAGTTATAGGGAGAGATCAACCTCAGATTTGGGAAAATACATCAAGAACGCTGCAAGAGGCTAGAGAAGAAATTGCGGGGGTTGGGCCCTGGCTGATATTTTTACAATATCGTTAACCACTGGTGAGGTCCCCAGAAGACTAGAGGGTAGCAAATGCTATGCCCTCATTCAAGAGGGCTGCAGAGAAAACCCTGGGAACTATAGACCAGTAAGCTTAACATCTGTGGGAGGCAAGTTACTTGAGAAGATTCTGAGAGATAAGATATATGTGCATTTGGAAAGACAGGGTTCGATTAGAAATAGTCAGCATGTCTTCTGCATGGAAGATCATGCCTCACAAATTTGTTAGAGTTCTTAGAGGAGATGACCAGGAAGGTTTATGAGGGCAGAGGCGGTAGACGTAGTCAACATGGATTTCAGTAACTTAAAAAAATGTGTTGCTGGAAAAGCGCAGCAGGTCAGGCAGCATCTGCAGTCCTCACTTTCTCCTAATGGATTTCAGTAAAGCCTTTGAATAAGGTTCCACATGGTAGGCTGCTCTGAAAGGTTGGATCACATCAAATCCAGGGTGAGCTGGCAAATTGGATACACAATTGGCTTGATGGTAAGGAGCAGAGGGTGATAGTGAAGCATGTTTGTTGGACTGGAGGCCTGTGACTAGTGGAGTACCGTAGGGATTAGTGCTGGGCCCATTACTGTTTGTTATCGATATCAATGATTTGGATGGGAACATACAAAGCATGATTAGTAAGTTTGCTGATTACCTTAAAATAGGTGGTATTGTGGACAGTGAAGAAGGCTATCAGAAATTGCAGCAGGACCTTTATCAGCTGGGGAAGTAGGCCAAGATGTGGCAAAGGAGTTTAATACAGACCTTGTATTTTGGTAAAAAATGAGGTCTGCAGATGCTGGAGATCACAGCTGCAAATGTGTTGCTGGTCAAAGCACAGCAGGCCAGGCAGCACCTCAGGAATAGAGAATTCGACGTTTCGAGCATAAGCCCTTCATCAGGAATGTATTTTGGTAAGTCAAACCAAGGCAGAAGTTTCATAGTAGGGCCTTAAGGAGTGTAGTGGAACAGAGGGATCTTGGAGTTCAGGTTCACAGTTCTCAGAAAGTGGAGTCACTGGTAGACAGGGCAATGAAGAAGGCTCTTAGCAACTGGCCTTCATCAGTCAGGGCACTGAGTATCCAAGTTGGGAAGTTTGTTGCAATTGGTGAGGCCGCACTTGGAGTATTGTGTTCAGTTTTGGTCACCTTGTTATTAAACTGGAAAGAGTGCAGAAGAGATTTACAGGGATGTTGTCTGGATTCAAGGGTCTGAGTTATAGGGAGAGATTGGACTTATTCTTTAAAGTGTAGGAGACTGAGGGGATACCTTATAGAGATGTATAAGATCATGAGAGACATGGATAGAGGGTTGGGGAACAGCAGACTTGAGGGCATTTGTTTAAGGTTAGAGGCAAAAGAATAAAAGGGAACTTGAGGGACAATTTTTTTTTACACAAAGGGTGGTACACATATGGAATGAGCTGCCAGCCAAAGTGATTGAGGCAGGTACATTAGTAATATTTAAAAGACATTTGGACAAATATGTGGATGGGAAAGGATTAGAAGGATATGGGCCAAGTGCAGGGAAATGGGGTTAATGTAGAATGACATTTTGGTCGGCATGGACCAGTTAGGGCCAAAGGGCCGGTCTCCATGCTGCAGGAGTCCATGACTCTAACAGACGCAATGGGGAAGGGTGAATTGAAGACCAGTCAGATACAGAAAGAGCTTAAAAATACGAGGTAGACCATTTAGGACAGAGATGAGGAGAAACTTCTTCACCCAGAGAGTGGTGGCTGTGTGGAATGCTCTGCCCCAGAGGGCAGTGGAGGCCCAGTCTGTGGATTCATTTAAGAAAGAGTTGGATAGAGCTCTCAAAGATAGTGGAACCAAGGGTTTTGGAGATAAGGCAGGAAGTGGATACTGATTAGGAATGATCAGCCATGATCATATTGAATGGTGGTGCAGGCTCGAAGGGCTGAATGGCCTACTCCTGCACCTATTGTCTATTATCTATTGTCCATAAATGAGAAGAGAAATTAAAATTGAATCAAGGGAGCCCAAATAAAAAGACTGAAAGAAAAACAAAGAAGCAAAATAAGCATTTTAAATATAAGTTTTGACATTTCTAACAACAGTTAACTATAGGCTTAATGAGATTGAACAATTTAAAATGTTTCCTTTTCAGTTATCCCATGATTAATAATTTAGATATGCTATCAGTTCTCAGATTTTGTCTGCGGTGAGTTTAGCGGTAATTAATTTCCAAATTTAGCAAGTTCTTTCAAAATAACAGGGAGGCTTCTGGCAACGTGCCAATTATACAAAGCAAATTACAGAGTGATCTAAATCACTCAGCAAGTTCTGCAGAGTTTCAGAATATAACAAGGCTATTAATTGTTTGAATCTTCAGTCTGATTTGCACATAAATAACAGGTACATGCCATTAACCTGCTGTCATTGGTCCAATATGAGCAGGAAACAGTACACTGAAAACTACTTAACATACAATTACACAAACATGTCCATTTTACTTTATCACTAGCGAGAACATTTCCACCCCAATCAGTCTCTGGCACAAATACTCTATCCACAGTGTCATTCACATAGATACTCAAAATGCACCTTGCCAACAATATAAATGCCGTAAATGGGTGACCTTTCCCATATTCCTTTCACTAAACGTCACGTGTCTATCAACATAAGAATTGAAACCTGGTTGAGGTTGAACTAACTGCACAAAGGCCAGTATCCCATCACCAAGTCACCCTTTATTGACACACGCATCGTACTGGGCACTGGTCAGGCTTCCTTCGACTGATTTGTTTTCCCGTATATACTCGAGTAATAGTCGAATTTCTTTTGGCTACTTTTTAAGGTTAAATTTATGGGGTCGACTATTACAGTAGGTTACTTACAGTGTGGAAACAGGCCCTTCAGCCCAACAAGTCCACACTGACCTGCCGAAGCGCAACCTACCCAGACCCATTCCCTTCCATTTCACCCCTTCACCTAACACTACAGGCAATTTAGCATGGCCGATTCACCTAATCTGCACATCTTTGGACTGTGGGAGGAAACCGGAGCACCCGGAGGAAACCCACACAGACACGGGGAGAATGTGCAAACTCCACACAGACGGTTGCCTGAGGCGGGAATTGAACCCGGATCTCTGGCGCTGTGAGGCAGCAGTGATACCGTGCCGTTTTAAATGGATACTACTTTTGAGGGGCTGAAATTCATTCCAGTCAAAATTCATACTGTATCATTAGCAGGAGCCCAACTGATCTCTGAATGAATATGGGGGGGAGAGTATTATGGTAATTCTGAAAGCCCGGTGTGGAACGCAACTGCCAGTGGACTGGAAGACCAGGAGCAGAGTAGAACAACCGGCAGACTGGAAAGCTGGAGCGGGAACGTTACAGCTGGCACACTGACTCATAAACGTTGGTCTGTTATCTGTGAAGAACTAGGGTCGACTTTTACACAAGATATCTGGAAAATTCCAGGTTATTTGGCCAAAAATAGGGGATTGACTTTTACAGGAGATTGGAGGCCATAGGTCTAGGGTGAGAGACCTAAGGGGTAACCTTTTCACACAGAGGGTGGTACGGGTATGGAATGAGCTGCCAGAGGAAGTGGTGAAGGCTGGTACAATTGCAACATTTAAGAGGCATTTGGATGGGCATATGAGTAGGAAGGGTTTGGAGGGAAATGATCTGGGTGCTGGCTTGTGGGACTAGACTGGGTTGGGATATCTGGTCGGCATGGACGGGTTGGACCAAAGGGTCTGTTTCCGTGCTGTACACCTCTATGACTATTATCGAATATATGCAGTATATAAAATCATGACGGCTAAATATAAGGTGAATGGCAGGTGTCTTTTCCCTGACTGGGGGATTTCAAAACTGGGGGCATATTTTTAAGGTGAGAGGAGAAAGGTTAAAAAATAGACGTGAGGGGCAGTTTGTTTTACACAGAGAATGGTTCGTTTATGGAATGAAATCCCAGCAGAACTGGTGGATGTGGTACAGTTACAACATTTAAAAGACATTTGGATAAATACATGAATAAGAAATATTTGGAGGGATGTGAGCCAAGTGCAAGCAGATGGGTCTAGTTTAGTTTGGGATTATGGCTGGCGTGGAATGAAAGGTCTGTTTCCATGTTGGATGAATTTATAAGTGAACGAAACCCTCTGACACTCCTGAACACTAGAATTCCCTGATTCAACCAGGTTAATAGCCCCAGAGAACCCACACTCTGAGGTCTACCTGACTGACTTCATTACAGTCACTACACAGGGGTTTGTTTTAGAATAAAATCGGTGTAGAACATACAATATATACAGGAATAGACCAGGAGAAGGACCCTGAATAGCTTTCTGAAATAGCTATGCAATTAATCCGATTCCTCTGTTCATTATCTATAGCTCTGTTTTGCTTTCCATTGCCTGTATATTACAGATCACATTTTTTTTTCTCTAATTTTTTAAAATTTATTTTGCAGGATATGGGCATCGCTGGCAGGCTGGTCAGCATTTATTGCCAGTCTCTGATTGCCCTTGAGAAGGTGATAATGAGCTGCCTTCTTGAACCGCTGCGGTCCACCTGCATTAGCAAGGGAATTCCAGGACTCTGACCCAGCCACAGTGAAGGACCGATGATATATTCAGGATGGTGAATGGGCTTGGAGGGGAACTTGAATGTGGTGGTGTTCCCATATATATGCTACCCTTATCTTTCTAGATGGAAATGGTCATGGGTTTGGAAATGCTGCCTGAGGATCTGCAGAGCATCTTGTGTTGCACATTTCAACGATTTTACACTGTAAAGATCATATCTATTTATTTTTGACTATGGGCCAAAATATGAAAGGGATTGTTTAAAAAAAAACCAAAGATTGTGAGAAGGATTACTGAACTTTTTAAAATCAAGTGACCTGACACTCATAATTGGTGGGCGGCACGGTGGCACAGTGGTTAGCACTGCTGCCTCACACCGCCAGAGACCCAGGTTCAATTCCCGCCTCAGGCGACTGACTGTGTGGTTTTGCATGTTCTCCCCATGTCTGCGTGGGTTTCCTTCGGGTGCTCCGGTTTCCTCCCACAGTCCAAAGATGTGTGGGTCAGGTGAATTGGCCATGCTAAATTGCCCGTAGTGTTAGATTAGGAGTAAAGGTGGGGGTATGGGTTGGTGGTGGGTCGGTGTGGACATGTTGGGCTGTTTCCACATTGTAAGTAATCTAATCTAATAATTGGTGCTATTTACACTGCTGATGTTCAAACAGTGGGGAGGATAAGCTGGAACCAAGGGTTATGCATGATGGGAGATTTAGCCAATAGCAATTTTAGCTAATTGTTCTGTGGAATGGTGACCAGTTGTTGATGACAAAGGCCTTCTGCCTTCCAACAACCACGTGAGCAAGTTTCGCTCTGGTTCTCTATATAATGTCACAATATTAGCATTTACCATCTGGGCTTTTCAGAAATTGGAAAGGGCACATAGGAGCCATTGAGTAACAGCAGGACAGATTTCTAGTTAAAGCAACCGTAGCAAGGGTCAGGGTGGTTGGAACAGTGCATGGATTCTTGTGATTTGGAGATGCCAGTGTTGGACTGGGGTGTACAAAAGTTAAAAATCACACAACACCTGTTGGACTATCACCTGGTGTTGTGTGATTTTTAAATTTGATTCTTGCAGTTTAGCAAACACAAAAATGAAGAGGAGATCAGAGTTGCTAATCCCCTATCCCCGGATTCTTGGGCTCTTCTCTCGAGGTTCCGCTGTGGGGTCTGAGAGATTGAAATGAGAAGAGGTTTTCCAAGGATGAAAAGAGAAGGATGGAATGACCAAATAAACAGACCGGGAGTGATGCCCCTCCAAAACAAAGAGAAAATGCTGGAAAATCTCAGCAAGTCTGGCAGCATCTGTAAGGAGAGAAAAGAGCTGACGTTTCATGACTAACTGACCCTTTGTCAGACCTTTGATTTTTGGACATTTTTCTTGTTCACTACCATTCCTGTCATGGCAGACAAAGGAAAATTCTGCTCTATGTTCTTCTGATTGTATTTAAAACCGAATTGGACATAGAGGCATCCGCAGTAATTTGCTTTTATCCAGTGATGCCCCTCCAGTTTGAGAGAGTGCACGAACAGCCAGAAGGAATTGAGGAGGGAAAAAGAGGGGAGCAGTATATTGATTTACTTTCACGCAACTACTTTAACAGCAGGCTCTTGCCCAGTACTCGTCAGGTTAACACTGTTTGAAACTCTGCCCATTCCTTTCCTTCCAGCATATCCCCATCTGAACAGCCGACACTCGCTCTCACTGTCTTTGTTGAGCCATCTTATGCCTGAAACCTCACAGTCACTCCCCATAACCTCTCCACAACCACCTGATGAAGGAGCAGCGCTCCGAAAGCTAGTGCTTCCAATTAAACCTGTTGGACTATAACCTGGCGTTGTGCGATTTTTAACTTTGAACTCCCCACAAATGTTGTCTGTCTTTCTTCTCTACACAGTCTATTTCCCACACGTAAATTCTCTCTTTATAGAAGAGAGGTCAGTATTCCAGACAGAGGCAAAGAGCTGGAACAAGGGTGGACTAGGTTGATGGATCTTCCTGTGACAGCTACTTCGACAGTCACTGGCACGATGGATCTCCTTGGAAGAAGAACGTGGCTGCAGAGATCAGCAATGACAATAAAAGCCTTCTCAAACTGAGCCAGATGAGGCACTGGTCAAGAGAGCTGCCTGTAAATTCCAGAAGGAGATTTCCTTTCAGCTGAACGTCTGAGCCCAGCCCTTTGTCTTGTGGAGGAACCCGAGATGATAGTTGACACTGATGTCAATGTTGCCTCTCTGACTGTTGTTCCTGTCTTCACGTTCTCATCAGAAGTGCAGAGCTGGACCGCAGAAACTAATCCCAAAGCACAGTGAAGGCTGACCGTGGAGAGTGCATATCCATGTGAATGATGTTCAAGACAATGAATTGGCTTGCAAGATAGAGAGGCACAGTTTCAGAACAACTGCTGGGAGCAGCAGCCTCTTACCTAGCCATGACTGCAACTAATCAGTTTCACTGCTTTCCCAGACTGTCACTGAGTTACACACAGTTCAGGAAATCTGCGGATTTTTAAAATGAGAATACAGGTTGAATTCTAGGTTAAACCTAAGAGTTTGCAAACTCACATGGCCCATCTATTGTCATAAAAATTCATCTGGTCCATGAGTGTCCTTTAGGAAAGTAAATTTTTCCTTCCATCTGGTCTGGCCTTGATATGACTCCAGGTCTACAGCAAAGTGCTCACTCTTTATGCGTGGCACGGTGGCTCAGTGTGGTGCCTCACAGCACCAGGGACCCAGGTTCCAATCCAGCCTCGGGCGACTGTCTGTGTGGAGTTTGCATATTCTCCCCGTGTCTGCGTGGGTTTCCTCCCACAGTCCAAAGATGTGCAGGTCAGGTGAATTGCCCATGCCAAATTGTCCACAGTTGTTAGGTGCATTAGTTAGAGGGGGGGCAGGTTACTCTTCGGAGGTTCGGGGCAGACTTGTTGGGCCGAAAGGTCTGTTTCCACACTGGATGCAATGAGCAAATGCGAGGTCTTGCACTTTGGCAAAAAGAATAAAAGCATAGACTACTTTCTAAACGGTGAGAAAATTCATAAAGCCAAAGTACAAAGGGATCTGGGAGTGCTAGTCGAGGATTCTCTAAAGTTAAACATGCAGGTTGAGTCCGTGATTAAGAAAGCGAATGCAATCTCAAGAGGGTTGGAATATAAAAGCACCGTTGTGCTACTGAGACTTTATAAAGCTCTGGTTAGGCCCCATTTGGAGTACTGTGTCCAGTTTTGGTCCCCACACCTCAGGAAGGACATACTGACACTGGAACGTGTCCAGCGGAGATTCACACGGATGATCCCTGGAATGGTTGGTCTAACATATGAGGAACCACTGAGGATCCTGGGATTGTATTCATTGGAGTTTAGAAGATTAAGGGGAGATTTAATAGAAACTTACAAGATAATACATGGCTTGGAAAGGGTGGATGCTAGGAAATTTTTTCCATTAGGCGAGGAGACTAGGACCTGTGGACACAGCCTTAAAATTAGAGGGGGTAAATTCAGAACAGAAATGCGGAGACATTTCTTCAGCCAGAGGGTGGTGGGCCTGTGGAATTCATTGCCGCAGAGTGCCGTGGAGGCTGGGATGCTAAATGTCTTCAAGGCAGAGATTCTTGATGTCAAGAGGAATTAAGGGCTACGGGGAGAATGCGGGTAAGTGGAGTTGAAATGCCCATCAGCCATGATTGAATGGTGGAGTGGACTCGATGGGCCGAATGGCCTTATTCCCACTCCTATGTCTTATGGTCTTATGGATGGAATCTAATCTAATCTTAACCGGCTGAGCAAATCCCTCAATTCAGGGACAGTTCGATTTGACCAATAACTGCTGATCTTACTTGCAATTCCCAGATTCCACGAAAGAATAAATTTTTAAAAATCATGTCATGTTCCTGACCCAATGCCACTTTTTCAGGATCTTGACTCCCATTTTGTACCTAATCCCACCTTCCCTCAGTAATTAATACCCCTCTCCAGAGTATTTCCTGCACGTTCAGTAGACAGTTAAGTTTTATTGGCGAGAGGTTTGCAACTTGCCAGATGCTTGTAAATGTCTGGCTCCAGTTCAAATATAATTTTATCAGATAAGAGTTGCCAGCTATAAGGAGTTCAGATTACAATATAGACACTATATGCATATATCTCATCTGAACCATGACACTTTGGGAGCGGGGTACAAGTTGGAATCTAATCAAAGAACCAATTACATTGGAAAATTATATTGGAGAGAACAAATAAAGCATGCATATTTTATAACTTTTTCAAGATCCTATAACAAAATGTAAAACTTTGACCAATACATTAAGAACTTTTGGTTATTGTACAACCATACTCTATGGTCTAGCAGCAGACTTTGCTCCCTACGACATGAGTGCTATATCTTTACACTGTTCTCACAGATGCTTACTGAGCAGGTAACAATCACCCCATCTGTCTGCTGTGCCTGATGTCTCACTCTATACTAAACGCAGAGACCCAAATGTTAACAGAGCAAAGCGTTTTGCAACCAAATATTTTTGCAACCAAAGCAAATGATTAGAAAATCTAAACTCTTAACAGCTGCTGTTTTCTACAGCACAGCATAATTGGCACTGGGAACTTGGTAAGGGCAAGAATGATTCCAGCTATTTCAAAAACTGTGACCCTCAAGGAGAGAGCATATGCTGGTCTATCATCCATACCAATCTTCACTTTCTCCTATCATCCACTCTCTCACAAGTGAAACTCCTGCTTTTAATATGTTTTACTTTACAGTTTTCCCCGGATGTGACAGGTAAGGGGGGGAATGGTGCCCAGTTTTGTGAACTGGGACCTGCAGTCACGCAGAGTAGGAACGTTCCCCCTCTCCACACCCCCGGCAAACCAGCAGAGGATGCCACATCATCTGAGCTCTCCAGTGGGTCATTGTAATCTCAGCTACCTGGGGCAATGCACAGCAGGGAAGGAAAGTGATCAATTACCTGCCCCACTCTGCCAGGATAAGTGCTGCCATCTTCTCTCTGCTGTTTCACATTCACTCCATCTCTGCTATTGCACCCACTTGCTACCCAAGGTTCCTGCACAATCCACACTGCCTACTCAATCTTTGGATGTCTCAATAGGCAATCGGTGCAGGAGTAGGCCATTCTGCCCTTCGAGCCTGCACCACCATACAATATGATCATGGCTAATTATCCTTAATCAGTATCCTGTTCCTGCCTTATCTCCATAACCCTTGATTCCACTATCTTTGAGAGCTCTATCCAACTCTTCCTTAAATGAATCTAGAGACTGGGCCTCCACTGCCCTCTGGGGCAGAGCATTCCACACACCCACCACTCTCTGGGTGAAGAGGTTTCTCCTCATCTCTGTCCTAAATGGTCAACCCCTTATTTTTAAGTTGTGTCCTCTGGTTCAGCACTCACCCATGAGCGGAAACATGTTTCCTGCCTCCAGAGTGTCCAATCCTTTAATAATCTTGTACGTCTCAATCAGATCCCCTCTCAGTCTTCTAAACTCAAGGGTATACAAGCCCAGTCACTCCAATCCTTCAGTGTAAGGTAGTCCCGCAATTCCAGGAATTGACCTCGTGAACCTACGCTGCACTCCCTCAATAGCCAGAATGTCTTTCCTCAAATTTGGAGACCAGAACTGCACACAATATTCCAGGTGTGGTCTCACCAGGGCCCTGTACAGCTGCAGAAGAACCTCTTTGCTTCTATACTCAATCCCTCTTGTTATGAAGGCCAGCATGCTATGAGCCTTCTTCACTACCTGCTGTACCTGCATGCTTACCTTCATTGACTGGAGTACAAGACCACCCAGATCTCTTTGTACTGCCCCTTTACCTAACTTGATTCCATTTCGGTAGTAATCTGCCTTCCTGTTCTTGCCACCAAAGTGGATAACCATATATTTATCCACATTAAACTGCATCTGCCATGCATCTGACCACTCACCTAACCTGTCCAGTCACCCTGTAATCTCCTAACATCCTCCTCACATTTCACCCTGCCACCCAGCTTAGTATCATCAGCAAATTTGCTAATGTTATTACTAATACTATCTTCTATATCATTAATATATATATTGTAAAAAGCTGCGGTCCCAGCACTGATCCCTGCGGTACCCCACTGGCCACTGCCTGCCATTCCAAAATGGAGCCGTTTGTCACTACTCTTTGTTTTGTTTCCCGTCAGTCAACCAACTTTCAATCCAAGTCAGTACTTTGCCCCCAATACCATACTCCCTAATTTTGCAAACACACTCTCTCATGTGCACTCACTCACACGCACACACTCACATGCGCACACTCACTTTCTCCCACTCTCTCTCTTTCTCTCTCACACATACACGTATACACACACACACACACACACACACACACACACACACACACACATAAATGTTTATGGGATGAATTTATATTTGCAAATTATATTTACACTTACATTATATGTGGGACTTTACCAAAAGCTTTCTGAAAGTCCAGGTACACTACATCCACTGAATTTACCTCGTCTATCTTCAGTGCTACATCCACACCACCTTTCCCCCACCTGCAAACAGCCCACAAAGAGGGTGAAAGAGCCACATGGGCTCCTGGCATTTGGCTCCTTAGCCCTTAACACACTGACCACTCAAGTGCCTAACTGACCATTATCAAGCCCCTGAACTGGTTTTGGAGCCTTTCCTTGATTTGCTGTAGCTGGGAGCTCCTGTCTGAAGATTGTCTTCCTGTTGCTTGACTGGTAACTGCTGACAACAATGAAAGGCAGAGCTGAAAATGTGTTGCTGGAAAAGCGCAGCAGGTCAGGCAGCATCCAAGGAACAGGAAATTCGACGTTTCGGGCATAAGCCCTTTGAACGTCGATTCTCCTGCTCCTTGGATGCTGCCTGACCTGCTGCGCTTTTCCAGCAACACATTTTCAGCTCTGATCTCCAGCATCTGCAGTCCTCACTTTCTCCCCCAACAATGAAAAGCATCCTGGCAAGGCGAGTGAAAAGTTACTTGAGCCTCGGAGCGGTGGCTGGGGAGGGCCAAAAAGCAAAAACGCAAGGCAGGGATGGTGTGAGCATCCAGGCTGGCTCACAGTGAGTGAGTGTTAAGAGGGTAAGTGAGCAGTCTTGAGATGCACCCTGGTTCAATCCACGTGCTGTGTCCTTACAGCAGGATAACAAGGGACAGCTGTAAGATACTTGGCCCTTCAAGTCTGCAATTTAGTTAGATTATGATTGATCTGATTTTAACCTCAACTTTACTTGTCCATCCTTTCATCTTAATGCAGTCTGCTCATGCCTGGTATTCATCTGGTAAACTTCTCTGTACTACGTCCAATGTATAAACATCCTTCTGTATGTACACAGTACTGCAGATTAACTCTCACCAATACCCAGTATAACTTAGGCATAACCTCCTTACTCTTGCATTCAATTCACCTTACAATAATAATGTTCTATTAGTTTTCCTAATTACTTGCTTTTTGTGCTTGCTAACCTTCTGCGATTAAGACACTATGACCCTCTGCAAGGTCTGACAACTTAGATAATATAATTAATTTATTTTTCTTTCTGCCAAAATTGACAATTTAACACTTTCCTACTTTGTACTCCGTTTGCCAGATGTTTGCTCACTCACTTAACCTATCTATATCCCTTTATGTGCTCTTCACAATTCACTTCCTACCTATCTTCGTGTTGAGATATTGTTATAGGTATCTTTACTAATTCACTCTCCAGCTAGCTATGTTCATTAATAGCACCTTCCTATTCATTCGTTCATAACCCTTTACTATAATGCATTTTCAATCATTCATTCATTCATAAAATCACATTTTTGTAGAATATTTCACTGTTGCAAGTAACCAGTCTGATTCAAGATTGGAATACATACAGACTCTAACCTCACACCTTTTAACACGTTGTCTGAGCTGAGCTGTTCACCTTTTTTAAATGAGGTAAAAACAATGACTGTAGATGCTGGAAACCAGATTCTGGATCAGTGGTGCTGGAAGAGCACAGCAGTTCAGGCAGCATCCAAAGTGCAGCGAAATCGACGTTTCGGGCAAAAGCCCTTCATCAAGAATAAAACTTATCTTGGGAATGTGACTTAAAAGAAGTTCTGGGATTTACATATTAATAAATCAAAACCCATTCTAAAAGATGAAAGACTTAACAGCAATCTAGGTTTGTACAATAAATCACAAAAGTTGAATGATACTAATGATCTTTTGCTATAACGTCTGCATCCAATGATCCTGCTCCACTAGCTACCTGACAAAGGAGCCGCACTCCGAAAGCTTGTACCTCCAAATAAACCTGTTGGACTGTAACCTGGTATTATGTGATTTTTAACTTTGTAAAAGTGAGGACCGCAGATGTTCAGAGTCAAAAAGTGTGGTGCAATTCGAAAAGCACAGCCTATCAGGCAGCACAGCCTACCAGGCAGCATCCGAGGAGCAAGAGAGTCGACGTTTCGAGCATGAGCATTTCATCAGGAATGTGAGGGGAGGGGCGGGGGAGGGGGGGGCAAGGGGGCTTGCGGAAGGAGGTAGTTGGGAATGCAATAGGTAGATGAAAGTGATAGGTCGGAGTGGAGGGTGGGGTGGAGCGGATCGGTGGGAAGGAAGATGGACAGGTAGGGCAGTTCAAGAGGATGGTGCCAAGTTGGAGGGTTGGATCTGGGATAAGGTGGTAGGAGAGGAGATCAGGAAACTGATGGCATTGACATTGGTCCCGGATGGTTGGAATGTTAAACTTTGTCCACCCCAGTCCAACACCAGCACTTGCACATTATTACTAATGCATGATTGACTAAATTAAAATATGACTTCCACACCCATTTTCACACCTTCAACCCTTATCAGGCCTATTGACATCATAAACTACATTTGAACAAATATCAGAGACGCCTGGCGAAAGTGGGTACTGCAGATGCAGAAGAGCTCCTGCCCGAAACGTCGATTTTCCTGCCCCTCGTATGCTGTCTGACCTGATGTACTTTTCCAGCACCACTCTAATCTTGACAAATATCAAAGACTACTAATCTATTCGAAAACAATACCCATCCAACACAGTGTTTCCACCACCCACCCGAAAGTACGGAAAGATTATAATATTAATCAGCCCTTAGCAAGAATCGCTCAGGACCTAAATAGATTAAAGAACAGTTTTGCCAACCACTAAATGCATTAAACAGGGCCACTGTCCCCTTTACTGTCAAAACAGCACTTCCACTGCCTGAATGAATGAAAGTCACATCGGCAAATAGCAAACAAATCTCACAATCCAGCTGTGGTAATCAGTTTAATATCCTTAATACTTTTATTTAGTACCTGTATAATTACTACCTTAACTAGAAAATATACTTTTACTAAAACTTACTAACTTAAAAGACAAAAGGACTAACATCTCTTGATGATGCAAACTGACCAGACAGGCATTCTTCATCCCAGCCGACGTCACAGCTGCCATTTAACAGATGATGAACCCATCTCCTGTTTCCTGGGAACAGAAGCCCCTCAAATCTTTGTTTAGTCGATTGTACACAATGTAACACTATAGTGATGGAATTTTCATATATATTTAAGAACTGTGTATCATGAAGCTACTGCAACAACTATATTTCAGGATTCCGTCACCACCTTGCAACGGCACTGCTGTTGCTGAATAAACAGACTATTTTCGCCACTAACTAATTTTGGTCATTATTTGATCACGATCCCACAGCAAATCGTGCCGAGAGTCGGTGAGAATTCATCTGCAATACTGTGTACACAGAAGGATGTTTGTACATTCAGCTAGCTACTGGTACATCCCAAAGTGGAGTTCTAAATTGCAGGTGCGTCCTGTAAGTGGATTGGAAACGTTCCACGAGGGTCCCGAGAGGGTGACAGTGGTTGGGTGCCAGCTTTCACTGATGGGCTGTGGACGTGGCCTGTGCCGCGGAGTTGACACTGAGATGCTGCTGCTGGGTATTTAGGTCTCGAGCTGCAAGCAGGTGTTAGGATAGGAAGCTACGCAGTAATGAGGCAGGATCTGCAGTTAACGAAACTGACAACAAGCAATAATCCCCATTAATAGGCAACTCAACTCATGCCTCCGAAAGAGAATCTTATCTTTCTTGACATCGCATTTACAAATAGCGTTTGGGAAAGCGATGAGAATAAAGGCCTTACCTGACTTCTCATGCATTTTGCCCTGGTTTCCCATCCATCTTCCCTTCCACCTATCCAATCCACCCCCCTCCCACCTTCACCCCCCCACACCTTCATCTAGGACAGCTTATGCTCAAAATGTCAATCCTCTGCTTCTCAGATGCTGCCTGACCAGCTGTGCTTTTCCAGCCCCACACTCCAACATCTACAGGCCTCACTTTCTCTCGGAAGTAGGCCAGTCAATCCCACAAGCCCGTTCTGCCATTCAGTGAGATCACAGCAAGCCAGGCAGCATCAGGAGGTGGAGAAGTCGACGTTTGAGGTGTAACCCTTCTTCAGGGCTGGGGTGGGTGTGCGGGGGGAGGGGGAGCTGCAGATAAAATGGTTGGGGGTGGGGGAGGGGTAAGGTGGTGAAATGGGGACAGGTGAAGACCTGGTTGGCCAATGGGAGGAATGAATCTGGCTGGTGGCAGGGAGCAGTGCAAGGGAGGGGGAGGAACTGCAAAGGGAGTCGAGGGATGGGAAAGGAGGTTATTTGAAATTGGAGAACTCAAATGTTGAGTCCTCTGGGCTGGAGGCTGCGTAGGTTTGCTATGTTTTTCCAGCCTCCCGCCTGTCTACTTTGGATTCCAGAATCTGCATTTTCTTTTGTCTCTATTCAATGAGATGAAGGCTGATCTCCACATACTGTACCTGGTTGCTCAGTGGATGGTACTGCTACCTGGAGGACCTGGATTCAATTCCAGCCTTGGGTAACTGTCCGTATGAAGTTTGTTTGTTCAGTGTCTGCATGGTTTGCTGAAAACGATATGCAGCTTAGACAGACTGGCTATGGTAAATGCAGGGCTGGATCTGGGTGGGATCCTGAGGAGGATTGGTGCAGACGTAATGGGCTGAATGGCCTCTCCCTGCATTGTAAGGATTCTGTGATTCTATTGCCTTCGCCTCATATGTCTTTGCTTCACCAAAAATTATGTATCTCAGATTTAAAATGAACAACTGATCTAGCAACTGCAGTTGTACTGGAGCAGGTTAGATGTAGGAAAGTCTATTTGTCCCAATCGAGGCTATTCATGAATAAAATACCAGGGACATTTAGAAACAAGATGTGCCGTGACAACATAGAAGTCTCTTTACTGCAGCTGGGTATTACAACCCAGCGAGATGTGTTTTCAGTTGTATGGGGCACATCAGTCAGGTACCCTGTCCACCATGTTCCCATCCAGTCTTGAGTTCACCATCAAAATACAACGGGTGAACTAAAACCCGTCCACCATCGATAAATAAACAATTATCCACCTCACCCCTATCTCCCCAACATTTTCAATAATTTGACCACAGGCTTCTAGATTGGAATTCTTTTCACCCTCTATAATCTCGAAAGGATAATGTCACAATGGACATATGATCTCACTAAACAGAGCTGTCGCTAATCAAAGTAAGGAAAATGTCTTTCACTGCCCAAGACAGTAACGTTTAATTACAAAGTCACTGTTACCAGCTTAGTCTGTGGAAATTAATACATTCTAATCTTTACTCAACTAGTTTTGTTAATAGGGCTTTTGAATTATGGTAAAAGGAGGATATTAATTTTCCTTCCTTTCTCCCATGCTTAGCTACCAGTAACTTTAGCCATACTAATAATCACAAACATTATTTGAGTAATTTGTTTTCAGAATTCTTCATTGCTGTTCAAACCATCAATTATGTTATTGACTGATTTATAAAGGTTTCTATGATTTCGGCTGATTGTCCCGAGTTATTGCAAACAAGGTACATTCTGCCTTTGCACCCGTGTAATCTGACTGAGTATACTTCAATGTCAGTCGTGGCTCAGTTAGCAGCACATTTGTTTCTGAACTACAAGATTCTGGATTCAGGGTTTGAGCACAAACAGCAAGGCTAAGCTCTGACGTAAAACTGAGAGAGTGCTGCATTTTTGGAGGTGCAATGTTAAAACAGAAACCCCGTCTGTCTACTGAGATGGATGTCAGAGAACTGATAGCACTATTTCAAAGCCAAGAAGGGGAGTTTTCCCTGGTGTTGTGGCCAATATTTACCCCTTGATGAACATCAACTAGAAACTATTTAGATGCTTCTTTCTAAATGACCATGAGAACTTTTTTCCACGTATGGAGTCAGCTATTACGAGGGGGCACAGCTTTAAATTAAGGGGTGGTAGGTATAGGACAGATGTTGGGAGTAGATTCTCTACTCAGCGAGTCGTGAGTTCATGGAATGCCCTGCCAGTAACAGTGGTGGACTCTCCCTCTCAGAAGTTCTCAGAAGTTAGTAAACAACAGATCTGCGAAAATAACCTCCCAGTCGTGAATAAATATAACACATTTCATTTTTAGAAATATTGGCACTTAAAAAGTGGCGACTCACACAAAGATCATTTTGAACAGCAGAGATAGAACATGAACAAATTTGAAGAAAGTTCCCTAAAATACAAAATACTCATATTTTCTTGTTCATCTTGTTACAGCTGAAACGGGCATTGGACAGGCATATGGAGGATAGTGGGCTCGTGTAGGTTAGGTGGGCTTGGGTCGGCGCAACATCGAGGGCCAAAGGGCCTGTACTGCGCTGTATTTTTCTATGTTCTATGTTCTAAATATTGTTATTTGAGGGAAATTGCACAGTGTGTATTTTCTACATTACAACTAAGACTATTATCAGTCTTTCTTTCATTGTTCGCTGCTCCTTTCCTTTATTCAGGTCTCCCAGAGCTGAGTGATAGTTCCTTGTCTTTCTTTAGCCCCCAAAAGCATTCCCACCATAATATTTCTTGATCTTCTGTTTATTCCGTCCCCGACTACCCCAATCTTTCCAGTTGATAGGTGACGAGCACTTTGCATTATTCTGGTAGGAGTGGATTTGTTTTCACTACATTGTTCCAACTAAGTTCCCAAGAATTATCTCAATAAAGTGCAATAATCATAATTCTTTCTCATGTTATTTTTTAAAAAGTCCTCTTGTGCAACGTTGTTAGTTCTCAGAAGTTAGTAAACAACAGATCTGTGAAAATAACCTCCCAGTCGTGAATAAATATAACACATTTCATTTTTAGAAATATTGGCACTTAAAAAGTGGCGACTCACACAAAGATCGTTTTGAACAGCAGAGATAGAACATGAACAAATTTGAAGAAAGTTTCCTAAAGTACAAAATACTCATATTTTCTTGTTCATCTTGTTACAGCTGAACAATTTCTATTGACCAAATATAAATGCATTTATATATAGACTGCCTATCATATCTACATATAATGTATGTATGAAAAATTAAAGACAGGCATTTAAAGTTGCAATATCTTAACTGATTGTTATAAAATTCCATACAATTTGATTTTCCTGCTGGTGTCTATCATATGCTGCAATCTTAAATGAACTAACAAAATGATTTACTGCTTAACACCACCTTCAGATGGCACTAACAGCCTGTGGTGGAGTTTGTTCTCTAAATGTAATAATCAGAAAGCTTTGCAATTACCTCTTCACACGGCACCTCAGAACACTGCACACGGTTCCCTAAGATATGTATTAAATAGGTGACAGCAGCCTCACTGAAAATGTCTTCTCCTGGGACTAGGAGATCCACCACTCTCCTGAAGATTTCTTGTTCAGAGATGAAAAGAGATCCATTTCCCTGTGAAGCTGCCTGCTTTAGAGCAGGCAAAATCACAGGGAGCAGCAGGAACAGCCTAAACATAATGCAGTAAACAATTAAAAGGGAAAGGAACTCTCAATTCCTTCACACAACAGCTTATTCAGGGAAGCCTTGAACACTTCTTTCCAAAGATATTCAAATGGCTGTAATTTAAAGTTGATGAGTTTTATAACTAACCTTGTGGCAAGTGTTCTCCCCCTCCAGCACCCACCTCCCTGTCTCTTGATTGGCTGGAAGAGATTAATGATGTCAGCCATTACACTAAAAGGAAACTCCCAGAATTGCAGATCTTACGTTAATAATGACTACCAACTATTTGGACTATCAAAACAAATATGTTCACTTTACCTTAGACATTTCATTTCTACTAACAAATATTTCAGGGAAATTCCTTCAAACAGTTTTTAAAATATGTACATACCCATAGTGAGTAAATTCCTGTCCTACTTCCTGCACCTATATATTCTGCAAGTCACCTGGCTTCTCTTTGACAAATTATTGAAGGTAAACAAAATGTCACTCTGACTTTGGAAAGGTGAAAATCAATATTTTACCCTGTCACTGAAAAACAACCTTCCACTCTCTTTTTACCAGATTTACTTTTCTTGCTTAACTTTATTCCTGCCTATTAAATTTAACCCTTCACCAAATTATTTTCCTTTAGTTTGTGTCTTAAGACTAGATTTGCTCCAATTTCTATGCCATCAGCCTATGTATGTGGTGCCTTTTTAAAAAAAAATCACTTGAAGTTTACTACTTTTTGATTTTAAAAACATTAAGTAGCAGAAATACAGATAAAATCTATTGGTCCCCTTCAGAAGAGAAAAGACGACGTGATGACTTAACCTTTTTGGTGAAAATTAGCTTGCTTCTTTATATTTCATATAGAAATACAGCAGTTTCTACAATGACAGTGAAAATCCCATCTATGAAAGAAAATGAAATACCTCTTTCCCCCTTTGCATCCAAAATTTTCCCTTCCTTGGGCGGCACTGTGGCACATTGGTTAGCACTGCTGCCTCACAGCGCCAGAGACCCGGGTTCAATTCTCGCATCAGGGGACTCTCTGTGTGGAGTTTGCACATTCTCCCCGGGTCTGCGTGGGTTTGCTCCGGTTTCCTCCCACAGTCCACAAATGTGCAGGTTAGGTGAATTGGCCATGCTAAATTGCCTGTAGTGTTAGGTGAAGGGGTAAATGTGGGGGAATGGGTCTGGGTGGTATATCCTTCGGACGGTCGGTATGGACTTGTTGGGCCGAAGGGCCTGTTTCCACATTGTAAGTAATCTAATCTTATCTGAAGGTTTTGGAATGGAAGTTGATTGCGACTAATCCTGTGGCTTGGTGCCCGTATGCCAGAGGCCAAAGGATCATTTGAACTTTAACCGCTGTGGAAGCTGCCAGGTGCCCAGATGTAGATCTGCCATGCACAGAGCTCCAGTTGCGTTAGCTACCACATGAGAAGGAATCTTCTGGCTGACTTTGGGAAGAAAGGAGAGGGAAATGGAGAGCTGGAGTCTCACCAACATGAGTGCTGTACATCTCTATGACTCCATGACTATAACAGCAACTGTAGTGCTACTGATGTTGAGAGAGAGAGCATTCTCTCTCACTCCACATTTAATACGCCAGGCTGTTTTTGGCAGTTCCTTCCTTTAAAGACTGTTTGTTAAGTGAATAAAGAATCAAAAAGAAACTAAACAAGCACAGCTCTGCTTGGCAGCATTGATTTTTTTTCACAAAGGTAATGAAGCCAGCACTAGCACATGGATGTTCAAGAAACTTAATGATTTCAAACATCCTGCTGATATTCTGAGAGTGTGAAAGACAGCAGGTGTTCTGCACATGAATATAGACACAGCAAGGGATTTCATGTGGTGCAGTAGTAGTGTACCTCTAAGCCAGAAGACCCAAGTTCAAGTCACACCTGTTCCAGGAGTGTGTTGTAAGGCATCCAAACAGGTCCATTAAAAATATCAGCAGGCAAAGAAATTTTCAATTTCCCTCTCATTAACTTACCGGCTTCCCATAACAGTTGCTTCTCATTGTCCAGTATTTCTGTGACCATGCAAAAAAAACTGCTGTCATCCACATATAACATTCACACAGAAATCACAAAAGCCTAGTTGACAAACATTAATTGATTCTTGTTTAACATGGTGGAACTTAGTAATCAGTTTGAGAGGTAGGAACTTGAGTTGGAAGCAACTGTGCTAATCTTAAATAAAGATAAAGACAGGTGAAGCAAGTGTTTTCTAATTCACTCATGGGACATAGGCGTCTCTGGCTGGCTCTGATTCCTGATGAAGGGCTCTGGCCCGAAATGTCGAATTTCCTGTTCCTTGGATGCTGCCTGACCTGCTGCGCTTTAACCAGCAACACATTTTCAGCTCTGATCTCCAGCATCCGCAGACCTCACTTTTTACTCTCACTTATTATCTGTCCCTCATTGCCCTTGAGGAGGTGGTGGTGAGCAAAGGGGCAAAATATTGACAGATGGAATGTAATGTGGGGAAATGTGACAAGAACAGAGGAGCCGAATATTGTTTTAACAGAAAAGAAACCAGCAGAAAGCCACAAAACAGAAGGATTTAGGAGTCTTCATCTGTGAATCACCAACAGCTAGCATCCAAGTTCAGCAGGTAATAGAGAAGGCAAATAGAATGTTGGCTTTTATTTCAGAGTGTAGGACTGTTACCTAAAACTGTAGAAGGTAACTAGTCAGACAACAACCGGAATATTGTGAACAGTTTGGGCTTCTTGATTAAGGTATGAAGTACTGCGATTGGATGCAGTGCAGAAAAGATTCACAAGTCTGGTTGAAGATTTGTAGCTCGGGTGTCCGTTGTTGTGGTTCTGTTCGCCGAGCTGGAAGAACATCCATCAACAGACATATCGACCTGGACCCCACATACGAACTACTACAGCTGAAACTGACACCCGGAAGCGGCAAGAACAAACCACTATAAATACCGGAAGAAACATCAAAGCAGCGCTTCACAGGAGGCTCCAATAGCACCGATGATGTTCCCTAGCCAGGGAACGAAACGTTTGCAGCAAAAACTTCCAGCTCGGCGAACAGAACCACAACAAGATTCACAAGGTTGATGCCACATATGGGGGGCTGTCATTTGGGGAAAGTTTGAGTAGGTTAGGCCTCTGTTGGTTGGAATGTAATGAGAGGTGACCTTAATGAAACATATAAGATTCTTCGGGGCTTGACTAGGAGCTCACCTTATGAAGTGTCCAGGACCAGAGGGTATAATCTCAGAGTGAGGGGGGTCACACATTTAAAACAGAAATGAGGAGGAATTTCTTCTCTCAAAGGGTGGTAAATATATCCTCTACTGCAGAGAGCTGCTGAGGCTGGGTCATTAAGTATATTTGAGGCTGAAATAGACAGATCTTTTATCAGGAGAAAGTGAGGACTGCAGATGCTGAAGATCAGAGTCGAGAGTGTGGTGCTGGAAAAGCGCAGCAGGTCAGGCAGCATCCGAGGAGCAGGAGAATCGACGTTTTGGGCATAAGCCCTTCAGCAGGAATCCTGATGAAAGATTTTTAATCAGTAAGGGAATCAAGGGTTACGGCAGGAAAGTGGAGTTGAAGATTATCTGGTCGGTCATGATGGACTGAATGGCCTGTTTCTGCTGTTACAACTTATTGTCTTATTTCACTAGCCAATGGTCCAATTTTATCCTTTTGGCAGAGACTAGCTTGCTCATGTGACACCGTCAAGTTGAGATGGTGAGTCCTGAGTCATGGCTCATCTGTTCTGACTGATTTTCTTTTTTTTCCCCCCTTTTCTTGATTTTGTTCCTTCTTTCCTCTTGTCCTGTGCTTGAATGGCATCAGAGGTGGTAGGAAATCCCAGCACAGGCTCGAGTGGGCCCAGCGCGGACCTCGTGACAGTGGCAAATGAGCCTCAACTTACTTTTCTGGGGCAATGGAACCGATGGTGCTACACCGGTGGGGGAGAGCTCGGTGCGGTAGACCCAGCAGAGAAAGATGGTGCCTGAAGATTAGCAACTTCATTGTTGTTTGGGTCTGGTGGTGCCCGCAGCGAGGTGGTGGAGGAGGGATGGTGGTGAGGGCACTGTTGATGATGAGCAGACTCAGGGCTGATGGGCTCTCTCTAAGCTAGATCCGTGTTCCTAAACTACTCAAAATGGTGATGGTTTGCTGCGACAGTGGAAAAGTTTGATGAGATGCCCTACAGTGTGGAAACAGGCCCTTCAGCCCAACAATTCCACACCGACCCTCCAAAGAGTAACCCACCCAGACCCATTTCCCTCATGCCCATCACTTATGGGCAATTTAGCAAGGCCAATGCACCTGTCCTGCACATCTTTGGATTGGGGGAGGAAACCCACACAGACACAGGGAGAACGTGCAAACCCCACACAGACAGTCACCCGAGACTGGAATCGAACCCGAATATATGGGGCCATGAGGCTGCAGAACTAGCCACTGAGCCACCGTGCTGCCCCATGTATGTTTAAGGCACTCAGACTCAGGACTGATGGGCTCTCTCTAAACTAGATCTTTCTTTTTCTGTCCTTATTGTTAAACTACTCAAAATGGTGATGGATTACTGTGACAGTGGAAAAGCTTTTCACTGTGTGTTGACTGTTAGCGGGTTGTGAGTTCATGGAATGCCCTGCCCGTATCAGTGGTGAACTCTCCTTCTTTATGGTCATTTAAGCGGGCATTGGATAGGCATTTGGAAGTTATTGGGCTAGTATAGGTTAGGTAGGATTCGGTCGGCGCAACATCGAGGGCCGAAGGGCCTGTACTGCGCTGTATCCTTCTATGTTCTATGTTCTATGTTCTATGTTTTACTCACTGGAGAGTACACATGACAATAAAATAATTCATTCACACAAGCCAGGCTTCAGAATTTGGCCTTGGCCCTGCTTTTAAAGAGATGAAAAATGATGCAATAAGTTTTTACTTCCTGGCTGTCTCAAAAACATGTATTACTTGGTCTGGAGGTTGATAATTCAACTATTAATTCGAAACTTTGACTCTAAATTTGTGAGAAGAGAAAGTGAGGTCTGCAGATGCTGGAGGTCAGAGCTGAAAATGTGTTGCTGGAAAAGCACAGCAGGTCAGGCAGCATCCAAGGAACAGGAAATTTGACGTTTCAGGAAGGGCTTATGCCCGAAGCGTCGAATCTCCTGCTTCTCGGATGCTGCCTGACCTGCTGCGCTTTTCCAGCAACACATTTTCAGCTCTAAATTTGTGAGAACCATGTATAGTTGTAATTTTGCTTTAATATTTAGCTTTCATATTTCTACATTTGTGTTAAGAATTAAATTTTGGTTTAATTTTAGATTTATTCTGAGTGCCCACAGATATCTGAAACTTTGTTTACATGTATTTAATGTGAATTCTTAAGAAACCTTTGAGGTGAATAGTTCAGTGATTTGGAAGACAAGGGTGGAGGAAGAAAAAGTAATTGGATTGTTGTCTAGCAACAAGGTGACACAGAGAGACAAAGACAGAAATAGGTTTCCTTTTAGAAATGAAAATAGAACAAAATGTGCTGCCTGGAAGTGTGGTTGAGGCAAGTTCAATTGGGTCACTCAAGAGGGCATTGGACGATTATTCAGATAGAAACAATGTAGAGGGCTTCAGGGGAAAAGCAAGAGGTTGGTACCATGTTAAATGCTCAGAGAGCAAGTGCACAGACATAATGTTCAAAATAGCTTCCTTCTACATCGTAACAATTCCGTGATTCTGTTGGCAAATGTGCATACTTGACATAGTTATTCTTACAGAATCATAACACCCCAGACACCACCATTACCATCCCTGGATATGTCCTATCCTACCAGTGGGACAGACACAGCAGAGGTGGCAGCACAGTGATATACAGTCAGGATGGAGTTGCCCTAGGAGTCCTTGACATCAACTCCAACCCCATGAAGTTTCATGGCTCCAGGTTAAACATGGCAAGGAAACCTTTTACTGGTTACCACGCACCATCCTCCTTTAATTGATGAATCAGCACTCCTCCATGTTGAACAACGCTTGGAGGAAGCACTAAGGGTGGCAAGAGCGCAAAATGTACTCTGGGTGAGGGATTTCAATGTCCACCACTGAGAGTGGCTCGGCAGCAGCATTACTGATCCGAAAGGAAACAACTGCTAGACTGGGTCTGCGGCAGGTGGTGAAGGAACCAACAAGAGGAAAAGACGTATGTGCCCTCATCCTTACTAATCTGCCAGCTGCAGAAGCATCTATCCATGACAGTATATGTGAAAGTGACCAGCGCACTGTCCTTGTGGACACAAAGTTCTGCCTTCACAGTGAGAATAACCTCCATCATGTTGTGCGGCACTATCACCATGCTAAATGGGATAGACTACGAACCACATCCAGCAGCTCAAGACTGGGCATCCGTGAGGCGCTGTGGGTCATCAACAGCAGCAGAACTGTACTCCAGCACAATCTGCAAACTCAAGGTCTGGTATATCCCCCACTCAATCATTACCATCAAGCCAGGAGATCAACCCTAGTACAATGGAGGGTGAAGGAGGGCATGCCAGGAGCAGCATCAGGCAGAGCTAAAAATGATATGCCAACCTGGTGAAGCTACCAAACACTTAAGTGCCAAACGGCATAAACAACAAGTGATAGATAGAGCTAAGCGATCCCACAAGCAACAGATCAGGTCTAAGCTCTGCAGTCCTTCCACATCCAGTGGTCCCCAGCATCACAGATACCCATCTTCAGCCAATTTAATTCACTCCACATGACAACAAGAAACAGCTGGAGGCACTGGATACTACAAAGGCAATGGGCCCTGATAACATTCCGGCAATAGTACTGAAGACATGTGCTCCAGAACTTGCCGCTCCCCTAGCCAAGCTCCTCCAGTACAATTACAATACTGGTATCTACCCAACAATGTGGAATATTGCCCAAGTATGTCCTGCACAGAAAAAGCAGGACAAATCCAGCCCAGACAATTACCGCCCAATTATATCATTGCCGATCTGTACTCTCAAGCATCAGTAAATTGATGGAAGGTGTCAGTAACAGGCTATCAAGCAGCACCTGCTCAACAACAATCTGCTCAGTGATACCCTGTTTGGGTTTCACCAGGGTCACTCAGCTCCTTATCTCATTACAGCCTTGGTTCAAACATGGACAAAACAGCTCAATTCCAGAGGTGAGGTGACAGTGACAGCCCTTGACATCAAGGCCACATTTGACCGAGTATGGCATCAAGGAGCCCTGGCAAAACTGGGATCAACGGGTATCAGGGGGCAAACACTCCGCTGGTTAGAGTCATACCTGGCACAAAGGAAGGTGATTGTGGTTGTGGAGGGTCAGTCATCTCAGTTCCAGGACATCTCTACAGGAGTCCCTCAGAGTAGGGTCTTAGGCCCAACAATCTTCAGCTGCTCCATCAATGACCTTCCCTCTGTCATAAGGTCAGAAGTGGGAATGTTCACTAATGATTGCACAGTGTTCAGTAGCATTCCCGACAGCTCAGATATTGAAGCAGTCCGTGCTCAAATGCAACAAGACCTGGACAATATCCAGACTTGGGCCAACAAGTGGCAAGTACATTCGTGCCTCACAAATACCAGACAATGACCATCACCAATAAGAGACACTCTAACCATTTCCCAATGACATTCAACAGGATTACCATCACTGAACCCCCCCCACTGTCAACATTCTTGGGGTTACCATTGACCAGAAACGCAACTGGACTCACCACATAAACACAGCGGCTACAAGAGCAGGTCACAGACTAGGGATACTGCAGCGAGTAATTCACCTCCTGATTCCCCAAAGTCTATCCACCACCTACAAGGCACAAGTCAGGGGTGTGATGGAATACTCCCCACTTGCCTGGATGGGTGCAGTTCCAACAACACTCAAGAAACTTGACACCATCCAGGACAAAGCAGCCACTTTACTGGCACCACAGCCACAAACATCCACCCCCTCCACCACCAGCATTCAGTAGCTGCAGTGTGTACTATCAACAAGATGCATTGCAGAAATTCACCAAAGATCCTTAGGCAGCACCTTCCAAACCCTCCACCACTTCCACCGAGAAGGACAAGGGCAGCAGGTACTTAGGAACACCACCCCCAGCAAGTTCCCCTCCAAGCCCCTTACAACCCTGACTTGGAAATATACCACTGTTCCGTCACATTTGTTGGGTCCAGATCCTGGAACGCCCTCCCTACCGGCATTGTGGGTTAACCCACAGCAAGTGGCCTGCAGCAAATCAAGAAGGGAGGTCAGCGTCACCTTCACAAGGGCGAATAGGGATGGGCTATTAATACTGGCCAGTCAGCGACGCCCAAGTCAGAGAGCAAAGGCCTGTACCAGCCGCAGTTTAGATTCCCTACGGTGTGGAAACAGGCCATTTCCCTCCAAAGAGTAACCCACCCAGACCCATTCCCCTACCCTATATTTATCCTGACTAATGCACCTAACACTACAGGCAATTTAGCACAGCCAATTCACCTAACCTGTACACCTTTGGATTGTGGGAGGAAACCGGAGCACCCGCAGACACGGAGAGAATGTGCAAACTCCACACAGACAGTCACCCCGTTGCTGGAATCGAACCTGGGTCCTTAGTGCTGTGAGGCAGCTGTGCTAACCACTGAGCCACCGTGCCACCAAAGTTCACACTCTACAAAACAGTTAGGGCAGAAGCAAATAAGCCCTGAGTGACTTAGAATTTAGAAGAGAAAAGGTTTAGAAACCAAAGATTTTAAGGTGTCTTCTTAAAGGCCTGTTGAATACATGACCTTGTGGGACACATGTTAAGGAGTAAAAGAGCTCTCTTAGTTTGTTTAAGAGTCTCATGAAAAGACATTATCACTAAGACATTAACATGAAGAAGATTACATTGAGTGAATGCAGAAGTTTACTGGGAAAGAAACCCTGTGCTCTCTGACCAAGGAACTTTAAAGTGAAAAACAAAGTGACCCTTCACTGAGATTCAACTATCTGTAAGGCTGTTGGGCAGATGAAATGGTTGAGCCTTTAAATCTGATATTTGTAACAAGACAATTTCACAAAATTTTTTAAAAGTGTAAAATTGTTTGTTTTATTTCCCCTTTGATGCTCTGGTACCCTCTTATGAATATGTTCAGAGACTGACCACCACAAGGGTCAGATTTCACTCTTGGATTTTACCTGCCTCAGGCCACCAGTTTAGATCATGACACACGTTATTCGGGAGCAGTGAATTTTTAACAATTGATTTATGAATAAGCCAAATGTCCTACTTCTGTTCCTACGTCTTATGGTCTCATTGAGATTGGACTTTGCTGGTTAGGTCAGAATTCACCATCCAACCCTAATAGGCCTTGAGACATTAGTGGTGAACTGTACATGCGCTGACAATACTGTTTGGGAGTGAGTGCCAGGATTTTGACCCAGCAACAGTGAAGGAACGGTGATATATGTCCAAATTAGAATGGTGAATGGTTTGGAGGGTAACACAAAGATATTCTGTTCTTCCAATAGAAGAGAAATTAACTGCTGCTATGTAACATTTGATAGCATTAACATTGCTGAATCCCACACTATGAACAACCTGGGCATTGCCATTAACCAGAGACTGAACTGACTGGTCATAAATACTGTGGCTGCAAGAATAGGTCAGAGGCTAGGAATCCTAGAGTGAGTAACCCATCTCTGGATTCATTCACTCACCTGAATCAGTTGCAGCTCCTAGATGGTGTCAAGACGTTTGACAGCACTGAGGACAAAGCAGCACATTTGATTGGTGCCACATTCACTCCCCCCACCACCGAAGCTCAGTCACAACAGTGCGAACATTTTACAGAAACTCACCAAAGCACCTTAGCCAGATCTTCCAAATCCATGATCACCAGCATCGAGAAGAACAAGGGCAGCTATATGGGAACACCACCACCTGCGAGTTTTCCTTCAAGCCCCTCACCATTGGGACTTAGAAATATATCGCCGTTCCTTCAAGGTCACCAGGTCAAAATCCTGGAACTCCAACCATGGGTGTAACCACACCAAAAGGACTACCTTGGTTCAAGGAGACAGCTCACCACCACCTTCTCAAAGGCAACTAAGGTTGGGCAATAAATGCTGGCCCAGCGAAGCTCATATCTTCTGAGTAGATAATACAGAAGATATTTAGGACCTTGCATAAGTTTAGCCATTCAATTATATCATAGCCGATCTGTACCTCAACCCAGTTCATGTGACTTAGTTTGATACCCATTGACATCTTTACCTTACTAAAGAAAATCAACCATCAATCCCGAAAATTTCACAGACTTTGAAAGAGAGATTAATAGATTTCCATCACACTTTGTGTAAAATGCATTATAATATCGCACATAAATACTCCAGGTCTAGTTTTAAAATTTTGCTCCCTGGATTCCCACACTAACAAGAAAAAGATTATTTTTCATTACTTGTAGAATTCCTTACTTGTAATATAAAAGAAGATTAAAGGAGTACTTTTAGAAATGTAAGAGATAACAGAGAGGCAAGAGTGGACATTGGACCTTGGAAAATGAGGCTAGAGAAATAATAATGGGGAGAAAAGAAATGGCTGAGGTACTGAATTGGTATTTTGCATCAGTCTTCACAGTGGAAGACATTACAACGTACCAGAACGTCATGAGAGTCAGGGGGTCAGAGATGAGGGCAGTGGCCACCATTAAGGAGAAGGTGCTGGAAACGCTGAAAGGTCGGAAGCTGGATAAATTGTCCAGACCAGATGGACTACACCTCAGAGTCAAAGAGGTTTATAACATGGAAACAGGCCCTTTGGCCCAACTCATCCATGCTGACCAGGTTTCCTAGAATGAACGAGTACCATTTGCTTGCATTTGGCCCATATCCCTCTAAACCTTTCATATCCATGTACCTGTGCAAATGTATGTGTATCTGCCTTATTCTGAAGGACATAGCTGAGGAGGTTGTAGAGGAATTGGTCGTGATCTTTCAAAAAGTGACCGGAATCAGGGAACATGTTAGAGGATAGGAAAATGGCTAACGTGACACCCCTGTTTAAGATGGGAGGGAGGCAGAAGATAAGAAACTATAGGCTGGTTAGCCTGACCTTGTGTCGTTGGTAAGATTTTAGAGTCCATTATTAAGGATGAGATGGTGGAGTACTTGGAAGTGCGTTATGAAAACAGGGCTGAGTCAGCAAAGCTTTGTTGTTGGGAGCAGAAAGTGAGGACTGCAGATGCTGGAGATCAGAGCTGAAAATGTGTTGCTGGAAAAGCGCAGCAGGTCAGGCAGCATCCAAGGAGCAGGAGAGTCGATGTTTCGGGCATGAGCCCTTCTTCAGGAATGTTGGGAGGCCATGCCTGACAAATCTGTTACAATCCTTTGAGGAGGTAACAAGTAAGTTAGATCAAGAAGAACCAATGGACATAATATATTTGTATTTCCAGAAAGCCTTCAACAAGGTGCTACACAGGAGACTGCTAATGAAGGTGTGTCCATGGTGTTAGGGGCAAGGTACTGGCATGGGTAGAGGATTGGCTAACTGGCAGAAGCAGAAAGTGGGGATAATGGGGTCCTTTTCAGAATAGCAGCTGGTGACGAGTGAAGTTCCACAGGAGTCCACGTTTGTACAATACCTATTCACATTATAGATTAATATTCTGGGCAAAGGAACTGAGGACATTGTTGCTAAGTCTGCAAATGATACAAAAATAGGTGGAGGGACAGCTCGCGTTGAGCAAGTGAGAAGGTTGCAGAAGGACTTGGACAGGCCGGAGAGTGGGCAAAGAAGTCCCAGGTGGAGCACAGTCTGGGAAAGTGTGAGGTTATACACAGTGGTAGGAAGACTAGAGACATAGATTATTTTCTAAATATGGAAATGCTTCAGAAATCTGAAGAACAAATGAACTATAAAGCAGTGAGCCTGATATCAATGGTGGGCAAGTTGTTGGAGGGAATCCTGAGGACAGGCTTTACATCTATTTGAAAAGGCAAGAACTGAATAGGGATAGTCAACATGACTTTATGTCTCACTAACTTGATTGAGTTATTTGAAGAAGTAACAAAGAGAGTTGATGAGGGCAGTGTGATAGATGTAATCTATATGGACTCCAGTAAAGCGTTTGACAAGGTTCCCCATGAGAGACTGGTTAGCAAGGTAAGATCACGTGGAAAACAGGGAGAACACATGGATACAGAACTGGCTCGATGGTAGAAGACAGAGGGTGGTGGTGATGGAGGGTTGCTTTTCAGACTGGAGGCCTGTGACCAGTGGTGTGCCACAAGGGTTGGTGCTGGGTCCACTACTTTTCATCATAACATGAATGATTTGGATGTGAACGTAGGGTTAGCAAGTTTGCAGATGACACCAAAATGGGAGGTGTAATGGACAGCAAAGAAGATTACCTCAGAGTACCATGGGATCTTGATCAGATGGGCCAATGGGCCGAGAAGTGGCAGGTGGAGTTTAATTCAGATGGTCAGCTCTCATTTACAGTCGAGACAGAGATGCCTAGGAAATCACCTGAACATGGCCAGAGTGGGATGGACCTTTGAGAACGCTGGCGGCCTTTCCTGACAGCGGGCCTGGTAGATGGATTCTATAGATGGGAGGTTGGCCTTTGTGATTGTCTGGGCTGAGTTCACCATTCTCTGTAACCGTCTCCGATCTTGAATGGTACAGTTGCCATACCAGGTAGTGATACACCCAGACAGAATGCTCTCGATGGCACACCTATAAAAGTTGGCAAGGGTACTCGCTATAATGCCAAATTTCCTCAGCTGCTGTTCAAACAGTTTTCAGGATGTCTTGTGGTGAGTTTTGCTTGTTCTTTATAGAGTGAGATTTAATGTGCTAACATTATGGCTAATCAGTATGGATTTTTATAATATTGGGTGCCTGTGAACAGTGGAGAGTGGAGAATGGAGAGTGTCAAGCTCCTGGGAGTGATCATCCACAACAAGCTTTCTTGTGACTCTTCATGTGGATGCACTGGATACAAAGGCCCAACAACGTGTCTTCATTCTCAGGCAGCTGAGAAAATTTGGCATTATAGCGAGTACCCTTGCCAACTTTTATAGGTGCACCATCGAGAGCATTCTGTCTGGGTGTATCACTACCTGGTATGGCAACTGTACCATTCAAGATCGGAGACGGTTACAGAGAATGGTGAACTTGGCCTGGACAATCACAAAGGCCAACCTCCCATCTATAGAATCCACCTACCGGGCCTGCTGTCAAGGAAAGGCCGCCAGTGTTCTCAAAGATCCATCCCATCCTGGTGATATTTCTCAACAACCTCTACCATCAGGGAGAAGGTACAGAAACCTGAACACACGCACCAGCTGGTTTTGTAACAGTTTCTCCCCTACTGTTGTTAGAATACTGAATGGACTCACAAACTCTTAACATTCGTCTGTACCTGTGTTTTTGTTTTTTCCGCTGCTTACCTATTATTTACTTATCTCTGCGACTTAACTCTGTGAGCTGCTTATCACTCTGCCTCAGTACACGTGACAATAAATTCAATTCAATTCAATTCAGTCCCCAGCTGAGAAATCTTTTCAAACTAGCTCTTATTATTAAATATTTTCAAATGACTGTCATAAAATTCTTTTAAAACTAAATAACACTTGAATACCTCAATTATGACCTTCAAATGAGAAGTAATTATTTGAAGAGAAACATTTTTGTAAGGCTATTGGCAAATGGTGCAGGTGTGGGACGAGTTGAATTGCTCTTGCGGAGAACAAGCACTGACTTCCTTATAAATGATAGTAATGTGCTTTTTGGTCAATTAGCTAATCAACATTCGCACAGAAAGCAGTAGTAGGTCAATCTCCCCTCCTTCAGCTTGCTCAGCCAGTCAATTAGATCATGGCTGATCCGACTGTAACCTCATTTCCAGATTGCTACCTATTCCTGATAATTGTTCACCTCTTGCTTAACAAGAATCTATCTACCTCTGTCTTAAAGGTATTCAAGGATTCTACTTCCACCATCTTTCAGGAAGACAGTTCCGAAGATTTACAACCCTCAGAAAAAAAGAATTCGCCTCATCTCTGTTTAAAATGAGGGACCCCTTATTTTTAAACAGTGACTTGGCCATGACTGCTTTATGTGATAGAGAATTCCATCAGTTCACCACCCACTGAGTGAAAAATTGTCTCTTCATTTCAGTTCAATGGCCTACCCCATGTCATGAGACTGTGACCCCTTGTACTAGGTTTCCCCTACCAGGACAAACATGATCCCTGCATGCAGTTTACCAACTCCTGTCAGGTAGCAAGCCTCCCTACTTATGTACAAGGGTCCCTGATATCCAACTTACTGTCAAACATGATCCCACAAAGGAGTGTCATTGTAAAGATCCAACATAAAACCACTTGCTTGTACTTTGACTGGCTATTTTACGTTGTTGTGCATTGTATTCCAACTTGCATACAAAACAACCAGTGAACAAACACAGCAAAGTAATCGATGGATGTTGTTTATGCGGACTTCTAGAGGCTTTTGATAAAGTCCCACACAAAGCAGTGGCCCTAGTAAAGTTATTACTAGACTGTTAATCCAGAGACCCGGTTAATGTCCTGGGGATCGGGTTGGAATCCCGCCATACAGATGGTGGACTTGAACTCAATAAACATCTGGAATGAGGAGTCTCATAATGACTGGGAATCCATTGTCAGTTATCTGGCCTACATGTGACTCCAGACCCACAGTCATAGAACATAGAACATGGAACATAGAACATAGAAAAGTACAGCACAGAACAGGCCCTTTGGCCCACAGTGTTGTGCCGAAGTTTAATCCTAATGTAAAATATAATAACTTAACCTACACACCCCTCAACTCACTGCTATCCATGTACATGTCCAGCAGTCACTTAAATGCCCCCAATGACTCTGCTTCCACCATCACCGCTGGCAATGCATTCCATGCATTCACAACTCTCTGCGTAAAGAACCTACCTCTGATGTCTCCCTTATACCTTTCTCCTAATATCTTAAAAACTATGACTCCTCATACCAGTTAATCCTGCCCTAGGGAAAAGTCTCTGGCTATTGACTCTATCCATGCCTCTCATTACCTTGTATACCTCTATCAGGTCTCCTCTCTTCCTCCTTCTCTCCAGAGAGAAAAGTCCGAGCTTATTCAACCTCTCTTCATAAGGCAAGCCCTCCAGTCCAGGCAGCATCCTGGTAAACCTTCTTTACACCCTCTCCAAAGCCTCTGTATCTTTCCTATAGTAGGGCAACCAGAACTGGACACAATATTCCAAGTGTGGTCTCACCAGGGACATGTAGAGCTGCAGCAAAACCTTGCGGCTCTTAAACTCGATCCCCCTGTTAATGAAAGCCAAAACACCATAAGCTTTCTTAACAACCCTATCTACTTGGGTGGCAACTTTGAGGGATCTATGTACTTGTACACCCAGATCCCACTGTTCCTCCACACTGCCAAGAATCCTGTCTTTAATCCTATATTCAGCATTCGAGTTCGACCTTCCAAAATGCGTCACTTTGCATTTATCCAGGTTGAACTCCATCTGCCATTTCTCAGCCCAGCTCTGCATCTTGTGGTTGACTCTTAACTGTCCGCTGGGCAATTAGGGATGGGCTATAAACACATGGGTGAATGGCTTTCTCCTGTTCCTGTATATGACCGGGCCAGTTCAAACCCAGAGAGTGCATGTCTTAAATCTCCTCAGCAATAAATGATGGCATGATGGTAGTGGGCATCAATAACCGGGTGGCTTAAAGGTTAGCACTGCTGTTTCACAGTGCCAGGGACCTGGGTTCAATTCCAGCCTTGGGCAGCTGTCTGTTTTGTGTTGTGCACATTCTTCCCGTGTCTGCATGGGTTTCTTCTGGGTTCTCTGGTTCAAAGGAGTGCAGGTTAGGTGAATTGGCTGTGCTAAATTGCCCATAGTGTCTATGGATGTGCAAGTTCGGTGAATTATCCCTGGGGAATGCAGGGTTACAGGGATGGGGTGTGAGGGTGGGGTGGGTCTGGGCTGGATGCTTTTCGAAAGGTCAGTATGGACTTGATGGGTCGAATAGTCCTCTTCTACCCTATAGAGATTCTATGAAACTTTCCTAACCAATTCATGCACTAGGACAGCCAGAACCCTTGCATATCCGAGTTCTGCAATCTCTCACTATTTACATCTTTTAATATTCCTGCCAAAATGGACAATTTCATATTTTGCCATATTATACTGCTTTGTGAGTTCCTTGATCATTAACTCAAGGTAATCTTTTTCTCTATAAACCTTAATCTTAACCTAAATCTTTTCCTGGCCCTGTTCATGTTGTCTTCGCAATTTACTTTTCTACCTATCAACGGATTTGACAACTAAATCTTCATCCCTTCATCCAAATAATTTATGTAAATTGTTAGTTATTAAATGCACGTTTATGCAGGAGCAGAGACCTTCGTGTCAGGCATCAGACATTCAGAACATGTGAGCAAACATTAGTTGAGAACGATCATTCAGCTTCACTTCAATTTTAATCTCATTTAAGTTCAACCTGCACTTTCCACATTCCTATGTCAATCAGGGAAAATGTTGCAACATTGAGTGTTTCTGGGATCAGATTCCAGACCTTGTTATCACAATAGGTGGAGTGGAGACCTGTGAACAAACTTCCTGAGTACACTTGCATAAGAGGAAATACAAACAGATTTTGAAATTGTTCTTGGATCATTCCAGTAAAACCCGTTCAGCAAGTTCTGGCTTTGAGAAATTATGCAAGTTAGTCATTTTTAAGGAATTCAGTACATTTGTACTGTGTGATTGTCCATGCTGGGAGAAATGCCAATATTCACATTGTCACTATAAAGGCTTTTATTGTTTCGTCCTGACAAGTGAGGGCGATCTGGCTGTGACATCTGTCAACCCTATCTAGCTTCGGGGAACAGTGGGTCATGTGGCGCATGTACCAGGCAGAAACTTGAACCAACGTAATTAAACCTTTAAGATTGCAGTTCAAAAGGTTTCCGCACTGAGCACCAATGACAAAGTGACAGTCAATACTCCCTCCAGCATGAGTGTGAAAGAATATGCATCCCTTGTCAGATGACAGTGAAACAAAATTGTGCTGTTGCAGGAACTAGCTTGTTTGAAGTGGCTGTATTTTGAATACAGCATTAAAGCCTCGACTGGATATCTTGGTTTGTGAAAATCACCCTTCAATTATACCCACAGGGTCTTGGACAATGATCCAGCTCCCACAGAATGCTAACACTCCTGTAGTTTTTTTTTAAATTAACCCCCTTAGGCAGTAGTCTTTATTTTTCCCCAGCACCTATGTTGTGTGTGTGTGTGTGTGTGTGTGTGTGTGTGTGAGACACAGTGAGAGACACAAGGTGCACGAATCTTTATTCAATTTCCACCACCAGGAAGATAGGAAACACCCGGGTGGCCAGTGACGAGCAGGGTCCTTCACGTCGAAGGGCAATGCTGTGTGATCAAACAGTGAAGGGGAGGGCAGGGACTAAATCAAAATAGAGTTGGAGGGGGAAATGATGCACTCCACTCCTCCTGGCACCCACCTCTCCCTGAGCAACTCCAGGGTGTTGGTGGACACCGCGTGCTCCTTCTCCAAGGACACCCGGGTCCTAATGTAACCGCGGAAGAGGGAACACTCCTGTTCTTTTCTTTTTTCTTTTTCTTTCTCTTTTTTTTTGGGCAAGACTGCTGTTTTTTTTTTAATTAACCCCCACACTACCGCCTAACTGTGGTAGTGCTTATTTTCCCCAGCACCCATGGTGTGTGTGAGCAGGTGTGAGATGTAGTGAGAGACACAAAGTGCACGAATCTTTATTTAATTTCCACCACCAGGAAAAATAGGAAAACACCCGAGTGGCAGGTAACAAGCAGTACCCTTCCCATCAAAGGGCAAAGCTGTGTGATCAAAAACAGTGAAGGGGAGGGCAGGGACTAAATCAAAATAGAGTTGGAGGGGGAAATGATGCACTCCACTCCCTGCGGCGCCCACCTCTCCCTGAACAACTCCAGGGTGCTGGTGGGCACCGCATGCTCCTTCTCCAAGGACACCTGGGCCCTAACATAACCGCGGAAGAGGGAACACTCCTGTCCTTTTATTTTTTTATTAACCCACACTACTGCCTAACTGCGGTAGTGCTTATTATTTTTATCCCCAGCACCCATGGTGTGTGTGTGCGCAGGTGTGAGACACAGTGAGAGACAAGGTGTACAAATCTTTATTCAATTTCCACCACCAGGAAAAGTAGGAAAACACCCGAGTGGCCTGTGACAAGCAGTACCCTTCAAGTCAAAGGGCAATGCTGTGTGAACAAACAGTGAAGGGGAGGGCAGGGACTAAATAAAAATAGAGTTGGAGGGGGAAATGATGCACTCCACTCCCTGCGGCGCCCACCTCTCCCTGAACAACTCCAGGGTGTTGGTGGACACCGCGTGCTCCTTCTCCAAGGACACCTGGGCCCTAACGTAACCGCGGAAGAGGGAACACTCCTGTCCTTATCGATCAGCCCGGGTGCTCCGATTGGACCATTTAACAGCCCCAATCAGGGAACCCACATTCTTTATGAAGTCCATTGGCTGATTTGTTATTGTTGGTAGCTCCTCCTATTTTGCCTCTGATACAGGCAGCATGGAATGCACAGTGGCTCATCTCTTGAAGCTGGAGAATCCCAGAATAGTTGAAGTTTTGAGCAGAAGCTCCTGTTTAGATTAGATTAGATTCCTTACAGTATGAAAACAGGCCCTTCGGCCCAACCAGTCCACACTGACCCTCTGACTAATGCACCTAACACTATGGGCAATTTAGCATGGCCAATTCACCTGACTTGCATATCTTTGGACTGTGGGAGGAAACCGGAACACCCAGAGGAAGCCCATGCAGACACGGGCAAACTCCACACAGTCACTCGAGGCTGGAATCGAACCTGGGCACCTGGCGCTGTGAGGCAGCAGTGCTAACCACTGAGCCACCGTGCTGCCCCTCTTCAGGAAGAGCTTATCCTGATGAAGAGCTTCATCCTGATGACAAGCTTATGCTTGAAGTTTCGACTCTCCTGTTCCTCGGATGCTGCCTGATCGGTTGTGCTTTTCCAACACTGCAGAATCATGGGATTGCTTCCTGGTCAACATGCAAGGTGGCCTTGTCTCCTCTGATATTGCCCCTACACCGTTCTGAAAAAATTTCCAGGTACGCAATTTAATTAGGATTTCACTCAGGCAGCCATTTTGTAATTGAGAAACGTTGTGCAATTGGGCCCGAGCCTGTGAGTGCAGGCAGTGGGAAGTGAACCAGCTGCTTCTCATCGGAGACCGGAACTGAGATTGGACCTTCCATCTGGGAAGGTTCACCAGTACAGGCTGTCAATTTAGCCAAGGTCTTGGGCAAACTTAAGGGTTGGAGTCCAAAATGGATTTTGTTCAAGTGTCGAGAGTGTGGAGAAGGAAAAACACAGCAGGTCAGGAGGATCGACATTTCAGGCATAATTCCTTCATCAGGAATGAGGCTTGAGGGCCAAGGAGGGTTAGGGTGGGGCTGAGAGATAAATGGGAGGGGGTGGGGCTGGGGGTGGTGGTCGCTGACAATGCAATAGGTAGATAAAGGTGGGGATGAAGGTGATAGGTCAGAGAGGAGGGTAGAGCGGATAGATGGGAAAGATGATGGACAGGTCAAGAGGGTGGTGCCCAATTGGAGGCTTGGGACTGGGATAAGGTGGGGGGGAGGGGAAATGAGGAAAAAGAAATCCACATTAATCCCATGTGGTTGCAGGGTCCCAAGGTGGAATATGAGGCGTGCTTCCTCCAGGTGTCAGGTGATAAGGATTTGATGATGGAGGAGGCCCCGGACCTTCATATCCTTGACAGAGTGGGAGGGGGAGTTGAAGTGTTCAGCCATGGGGTGGTGGGGTTGGTTGGTGTGGTTGTCCCAGAAATATTCTCTGAAATGATCCATAAGTTGGTGTCCTGTCTCCCCGATGTAGAGGAGACTACATCGGGTGCAACAGACATTGGTGGAGGCGCAGGTAAATTTCTGTTGGATATGGAAGGATCCTTTAGGGCCTTGGATGGAGGTGAGGGGGGATGGGAGGGTAGGGGGATGTGGAGGGGGGAGGTGAGGAGAGAAATGTGGGTTCAGGATTTGCAGGGGAAAGTGCCAGGAGTGGGGCAAAGGCTGATTGGGGGCATGGATCTGACAAAGAGATTCACGGAGGGAATGGTCCCTCCAAAACACTGATAGGGGTGGGGAGGGAAGTATATCTCAGGGGGCGGAGTCTGTTTGTAGGTGGCGGAAATGGCGGATGATGATATGATGGAGATGGAGATTGGTGGGGAGGATGTGCAGGTTCTGGGCCTCCTCCATCGCCGAACCCAAACCACCCGACGCTGGAGGAAGAATGACTCATCTTTGGCCATGGGACCCTGCAACCACACGAGTTTAATGTGGATTTCGCCAGTTTTCTCATTTCCCCTCCCCCGACATTATCCCAGTCCCAAGCCTCTACCTCGACACTGCCCTCTAGACCTGTCCATAGTCGTTCCCACCTATCTTCTCCACCTCCTCTCTGACCTATCACCTCCCCCACCTTCATCTACCTATCACACTCACAGCTCCCTTCCCCCTAACCCCACCCCACCCCCCATTTATCTCTCAGCCCCTTCAACCACAAGTGTCACTCCTGATGAAGGGCTCATGCCTGAAACGTTGATTCTCCTGCTCCTCAGATGCTGTTTGACCTGCTGTGCTTTTCCAATACCACACCCTCGACAACATCCTTGTAAATCTTTTCTGAACCCTTTCAAGTTTCACAACATCTTTCCAATAGGAAGGAGACTAGAATTGCTCGCAATATTCCAACAGTGGCCTAACCAATGTCCTGTACAGCATAACATGACCTCCCAACTCCTGTACTCAATACTCTGACCAATAAACGAAAGCATACCAAATGCCTTCTTCACTATCCTATCTACCTGCAACTCCACTTTCAAGGAGCTATGAACCTGCACTCCAAGGTCTCTTTGTTCAGCAACACTCCGCAGGACCTTACCATTAAGTATATAAGTCCTGCTAAGATTTGCTTTTCCAAAATGCAGCATCTCGCATTTATCTGAATTAAACTCCATCTGCCACGTCTCAGCGCATTGGCCCATCTGGTCCAGATCGTGTTGTAATCTGAGGTAACCCTCTTTGCTGTCCACTACACCTCCAATTTTGGTGTCATCGGCAAACTTACTAACTATACCTCCTATTCTCACATCCAAATCTTTTATATAAATGATGAAAAGTAGTGGACCCAGCATCGATCCTTGTGGCACTCCACTGGTCACAGGCCTCCAATCTGTAAAACAACCCTCTACCACCACCCTCTGTCTTCTACCTTTGAGCCAATTCTGTATCCACATGGCTAGTTCTCCCTTTATTCCATGAGATCTAACCTTGCTCACCAGTCTCCCATGAGGAACCTTGTCGAACACCTTACTGAAGTCCATATAGATCACAGCTACTGCTCTGTCCTCATCAATCCTCTTTGTTACTTCTTCAAAAAACTCAGTCAAGTTTGTGAGACATGATTTCCCACGCACAAAGCCATGTTGACTATCCCGAATCAGTCCTTGCCTTTCCAAATACATGTACATCCTGTCCCTCAGGATTCCCTCCAACAACTTGCCCACCACCGACGTCACGCTCACTGGTCTGTAGTTCCCTAGCTTGTCCTTACCACCTTTCTTAAGTCAGCCAACCTCCAGTCTTCCGGCATCTCACCTGTGACTGTCGATGATACAAATATCTCAGCAAGAGGCCGAGCAATCACTTCCCTAGCTTCCTCACAGAGCTCTAGGGTTGAATGACTCTGCTGTATTCAGCCTGTCCTGCACAAAGTTCTGAATGATTCGATTAGATTCCCTACAGTGTGGAAACAGGCCCTTCGGCCCAACCAGTCCACACCAACCCTCTGAAGATTAACCCACTCAGACCCATTCCCCTGCTCCCTACTAATGCACCTAACACTATGGGCAATTTAGCATGGTCAATTCACCTAACCTGCACATCTTTGGATTGTGGGAGGAAACCGGAGCACCCGGAGGATACCCACGCAGACACAGAGAGAATGTGCAGACAGTCGCCTAAGGCTAGAATTGAACCCGGGTCCCTGGTGCTGCGAGGCAGCAGTGCTAACCACTGAGCCACTGTACCATCCCTGTGGCTCAGTGTCAATTGTCTGATTGTCAAAGATCCAAGAAGCAGGTCAGTCGAGGTTGGCAGAATTAAGCGGGTATTCTTTATTAAGGAAGATGATGAGCAAGGTCAAGGCATAAGGCCAGATATCAAAGTGAACCATCTAGTTTTCAAGGAACACGAAAGTAAAAAGAATTGGGAAAGGAACAGACCAGCAGGGTTCCTAATCGATGGCCCCCTCATGCATCCCTTTGTGCTGTGCAGTTCCCTGATGGAGACACCTCACCAACATATTTGGATACAGAGGCCAGGGCCAGAATGGAGATGTTGTAGGACCAGGGCAATGGTGTCAGCAGGGCCCATGTAGAAGCCTTGTTTATCTCACATCCACATTCTGTCACAGTCTCTCAATCCATGGAAACAGCCGTGTGGACACGAAGCCAGGCACCATGCTGAGCACACTTACACAGACTCTCAAACAAACAGATATGGAGGCAAATCAATTACATTTATACAAGTTTATCTATAATTTATATACAATACTTAATATACAGTGTAACGCCACTGGTGCCACCAAAGTGCCCTCAACAGGTTTTCCTCTATCTCTGAGAAAGTGAGGATTGTAGATGCTGGAGATCAGAGTCAAAAGGTGTGGGGCTGGAAAAGCACAAGTCAGGCAGCATCCGAGGAGCAGGAGAGTCGACATTTCAGGCATAAACTCTTCATCAAGAATGTGAATTCCTGACAAAGACCTAATGTTTGAAACCTAATGCTCCTCAGCTGCTGGCTGACTGGCTGTAGCTTTTCCATCTCCACACTTTTTGACGTTTGTCTTTCCCTCCCTTCCAAGACATCTCAATGCAGTCCCTGGACTGGAGGGACCCTGTTCAGCAGAGACACCCATTGGTGTATTTGTTCAGGCAACCTCAACGATGTATCTCCATACAGTCCTGACATGCTCAGCAGCTTTTTGTCAAAGGCAAGTGATGCGTTATGTCAGTTTCTGAATTTCCGGTTTGCAAGCGCCAGCCGTCTCCTCTTTCCCATGGAAGTGCAATCCCTTTCCATGTCCATTCCCCATCAGGATGGTCTCAGGGCTCTCTGCTTCTGCCTGGGACAAAGGCCTGAACCATCCCAGCCCACCACCACCTCCATCTGGCAGATCTCATCCTCATTGTGAACAACTTCTCTTCAAAGTCCTCCCACTTTCAGAAGTGTGGCCATGAGTTCCCACATGGGCCCCAGTTATGCCTACCTCTGTGGAGCATTCCTTGTTCCAGTCCTATTCCAGCCCCCAATCACCACTCTCTCTCCAGTATATCAACATCATTGGCGCTGCTTCCCCCTCTCATCTAGAATTGGAAAATGTCCATTTCGCTTCCAATTTCCACCCCACTCTCATCTTCACATGGTCTATCTCTGACTCCTCCCTTCCCTTCCTCAACATCTCCATTTCCATTTCTGGGGATAGGCTGGCCAATAATATTGTTACGAACCCACTGACTCCCACAGTTCCCTGGACTAGGCATCCTCACTTCCTACTTCCTGGAAAGTCTTTATGCCATTTTCCCAGTTCCTCCATCTCTGTCGCATCTGTTCTGATGATGCTGCCTTGGATCACAGGATGTGTCCAGCGGCTCTTTTGGATTCAGTTAGAGTTAAGAGAAGACTCGGCAATTTGGTTAAATGTGGATATTTATTTAGTAATAATAATGATAACAATAAATGGAAATGAAAAAAGAAAAGGCCACAAGTCTCACATCCTTCTGCCCATGGGGACCCCTCGATTGATGGCTGGTCTGGAGGTTCAGGGTCGTTCCTGGCACTGTTTGTGATCCTGGTCCAAGGTGAAGTCTCTATCTCAGAATGAAGCCCTCTCTCTCTAATCCAGTTTCAAAACAGACAGTACAGAAACAGCTACAAAACAATAACAAGCTGCTAATACTGTCCTCGACCCATAAAAGGAATGTTCACTGGACTCATTCAAGGTCAGGCAGCTGTCCAATATCCTTAATGATTTTAGCCCTTCAGCCCATCCAATGCAGTAGATTTATGTACATGGGCTCCAAGTTCCCTCTGCACATTCACACTACCAAAAGTCTTTCCATTGACCCAGTACTCTGCCTTCCTGTTATTCTTCCCAAAGTGCATCACCTCACACATTTAGCTGCATTGAACTCCATTTGCCACCTCTCAGCCCAATCCTGCAGTTTATCCAAGTCCCCCTGCAACCTGTAACATTCTTCCAAGCAGGTAAACACAATGACTGCAGATGCTGGAAACCAGATTCTGGATCAGTGGTGCTGGAAGAGCACAGCAGTTCAGGCAGCATCCTAGGAGCAGTAAAATCAGATTTCTTCCAGCACCACTAATCCACATTCTTCCAAACTGTCCACTACTCCACCGACTTTAATGTTGTCTGCAAATTTACTAATCCATTTACCTATGCCTGCATCTAATTTATATAATTAGATGCAGGCATAGGTAAAAATGACAAACAGCAGTGGTCCCAAAACAGATCCTTTTGGCACACCACTTTTAACTGGACTCCAAGCTGAATATTTTCCATCAACCACCACTCGCTGCCTTCTTTCAGAAAGCCAGTTTCTATTCCAAGCTGCTAAATCATCCTCAATCCCATGCCTCTGTATTTTCTCCTGTAGGCTACCATGTGGAACCTCGTCAAAGGCTTTCCTGAAGTCCGTGTATACCATGTCAACTACCCTACCCTCATCTACATGCTTGGTCACCTTCTCAAAAAACTCAATGAGGTTAGTGAGACACGACCTGCCCTTGACGAAACCATGCTGACTATCTGAAATCAAATTGTTGCTTGCTAGATGATTATAAATCTTATCTATTACAATCCTTTCCAAAACCTTTCCTACAACAGAAGTCAGGCTCACTGGTCTATAATTACCTGGGTCATCTCTGCTGCCCTTCCTGAACAATGGCACAACATTTGCAATCCTCCAATCCTCTGGTACTAAACCTGCAGACAATGATGACTCAAATATTCAAAGCCAAAGGCTCTGCTATCTCCTCCCTAGCTTCCCAGAGAATCCTCAGATAAATCCCATCCGGCCCAGGGGATTTGTCTACTTTTCATTCTTTCTAGAATTGATAACACCTGTGCGTAACTAACCTCAATCTTTTCTAGTCTAATATCTCGTACCTCGTTCTTCTCCTCTACAATATTCTCCTTTTCCTGAGTGAAAACCGATGAGAAATGTTCATTTAGCATCTCTCCAATCTCCACAGGGTCCACACTCAACTTCCCACTTCTGTCTTTGATTGTTCCTACCCTAATCATCCTTTTATTCCTCACAAACATATAGAAAGCTTTAGGGTTCTCCTTTATTCTGTTTGCTAAAGACTGCTCGTGTCCTCTTTGTTCTTCTTAACTCTCTCTTTAAATCCTTCCTAGCTGATCTCTAACTCTCCATCGCCTCATCTGAGCCATCTTGCCTCATCAACACATAAGTCTTCTTCTTCTTAACAAGAGATGCAATTTCTGTAGTAAACCACGGTTCCCTTAGCTTATCACTTCCTCCCTGCCCGACAGGGACATACTTATCAAGGACACGCAATATCTGTTCCTTAAACCAGCTCCACATTTCCATTGTCTGCATCCCCTGCATTTTGGTACCATCTGTTCAGTTGTGCTTCTTTGATGCAGTTGCCAGACGATGAGAGCATGGGAGATATGGTGAGCGTGGAGGGAGCTCATATTCCTTCAGATCAGACATAATAGAAAGGCATGGTATTTTTACAATATGTGTGAAACATTAAGTGCTGCTTTTCAGAGGACCTCAGAGAATTAATATAACAAATAAAAGCAAAATGCAACGGATGCTGGAAATCTGAAACAAATACAGAGAATTCTGGTGAAAACCCAGCAAACCTGACAGTGTGTGTGGAAAGAGAAATCGAGTTTATTTTTCAGGTCTGGTGTGACTGTACATCGCAAGAGGGTTTTCAGTGCTGAAGAAGGGTCATATCAGAGTCAAAACATTAACTCAAATTCTCTCTCCACACATGCTGCCTGACCTGTTGACTTCCTACAGCATTGGAGTATAGTGTAAAGCAGATCTTGCTACATTTATACAGGGCTTCGGCAAGACCACACTTGGATAACAATGTGCGGCCCTCTGAAGTAGACAATTCCTATGATTCACTGGAAGTGGAGCCTGAATCAGTAGGGTTCCAGAAGATGCTATTCCTTCCCATATAATTATGTTTAATAACGTCTGTTGCAGTTCACACACCTCTGTGTAGATCACGGATGCATTATTTCACAGAATTATTTCCATTGATAGTTCAAGTCATATTTCATCAAATCAGAATCTCATTAAAGTCAAGCGAAAACTGTGTCAATAATCACGAGCCCATAACAATAACAATCCAAGGCAGAGTCTAACCGGGAGTGAGTGAAGTTTGGTAAGGGTGTGAGTTTGAGTTAATCTTTTGCTTTAGAATCGAGTACTAATTGCTGCTAGTTCTTTGATATTATGAACGATTTAGTCAGGTTTAATTCTAAAGGGTAAACAGTGAAGTCTCTTAAGGGTTAAGGAGAGTCAAAACAATGTCTTCTCTCGGGTGGACTGCGATACTTTGAATAATTAATTTGGGCTAACAGTTAATCTGTTATAAACCAGTTCCTGTGCAGGTGTTGATGAAGGGAATATGCAGTGTCTGTGAATACTCCCAATGCTTTTAGAAAGGGGTGGACACTTCGGGGGGGGGGGCAGAGTGCCTTATCTCTCCTTCCAACTCCATTTGATTTAGCCCACTCCCTCACTTTTGGTATTATTGCCCTGAATGGACTCTACACATAAATTGAAGAATTGAAGGCACACTAATTTACTGGTGGTAATTAATAAGTGAGACATCCCCTGGGTGATTTGGTGGTGGGAGAAGCCATTTGGTTGTGTGAAATAGCACTTCTGAAGAATGAGAAGTTTTTCTTTTAAAAACTAACCTAGTTCCTGCAACAGCTGAGGCAAAGGATATTAAATAAGAACCACTGTACAACCAGTTGTGAGTGGAGGGTGGTAATTTGGTAAGTGTGGGAATAAGGGGAAGTTGGGGAAGGAGTATTTTTTTTGCTGCCTTGTTTTCCTAACTACTTTTCACACATCAGTGGTGGCAGGAGCAGACCAAGACCCAGCGGTTGGGTGGCTATTAAGGTGCACTGCAGCAGTTCAAGAAAGCAATTCATCATCACCTTCTCAAGGGCAACTCGGGATGGTTAATAAATGCTGGCACAGCTGGTAACATCCACATCCTACATGTGAGTAATGGGGGAATAAAAAAGGAATTAACTGAGAAAATCAGGAATAAGGGAATGTCAGAGAATAAGAGGAGGCTTGAGTTAAGCTGAAGGAAGTCTTTTTAAATGTTGAGAAAAGTTCAAGTTTTTTAATAAATATTTTTATTAAATTTTTTATATATATATGAGAAAAGCCCATCAAAACAGAGAAAAGAAACAGTACAAAGAACAGAGCTATAACATAGTACTATTGTTATTAAACAACCTACTATTCTCCTTAATACAAACCTATCTACTAAACTAAACCTAAACTACAAACATATTGAATAAGCACTAGCTTAAATTACTTTCAAGTTATTTAAATTTACATAATGTCTTACTACTTTATTCTATCTTATCACACCTGCACTAAGGCTCCCGTCCCTGGGAGTTTCCCCCTACAATAACCCATATTCTTTTCCTTCCAGTCCAGGAATTTTCAAGTTTAAGTCATGGCAGGTGAAGTCAGCTGAGTGAAATGTGTGACTTGTCACATGGGGGAAGCTGTGGACCGCAGCGGTGTTTGAGATGACCATGCACACAGAAAATGCTCTCAACTGTAGAGTGAATCCATGAGAAAAGGCATCATCACCCTCGTCTACAAGCAGAAGGGGGAGAGGGAGGAACTCAGAAATTGGAGACCAACCTCACTATTGAATGCAGATTTCAAAATCCTGTCAAAGGTAATTCTGCCAACCGGGTCTGCTCTGGAATCAGTGATGCACCCTGACCAAACCTGTGCTGTGCCGGCCAGGAAGATCGCTGAGAGTCTCGCACTCCTCAGGGATACGATCGCCTACGTGCAGGACAGAGGGTTGGACACCTGCCTCATCAGCCTGGACCAGGAGAAAGCCTTTTGCAGGATATCACACAGGTATATGCAAGATGTTCTCTCCAAAATGGGCTTTGGGGAGGGCATCTGCAATTGGATCAGACTGCTCTACACCAACATTGTCAGTGCAGTCTCAATCAATGGGTGGGAATCAATAGCTTCCCAGTCAGATCTGGAGTCAGACAGGGCTGCCCTCTCTCTCCTGCCTTGTTTGTGTGCTGCATAGAGCCATTTGCCGAGTCCATCAGGAAGGATGCGAGCCTGAGAGGGGTGACTATCCCTGGCAGCGGGGGCCTACAGGTTAAGGCTTCCCTGTACTTGGATGATGTCGCCGTTTTCTGCTCGGATCCTCTGTCCATGCACAGACCCGTGTGCATCTGTGACCAGTTCGAACGGGCCTCCGGGGCCAAGGGAAACCGAGGCAAGAGCGAGGCCATGCTCTTCGGGAACTGGGCCGACCAATCCTCGATCCCCTTCACCATCAGGACCGACCACCTGAAGGTGCTGAGTATTTGGTTCGGGGGGTCTGGGGCGTGCGCCAAGTCTAGGGAGGAGCGTATCAGCAAAGTGAGGCAGAAACTGGGCGGATGGAAGCTATGGTCACTCTCCATCGTGGGGAAAAAAACCTGGTCATCAGGTGCGAGGCAGAAACCTGTGCCGCTGCAGTCACCCGGGCCATCTTCCATTTTGTATGGAGATCAGAGATGGACCGGGTCCGAAGTGACTCGCTGTACAAAGATCTGGGCAACGGGGGAAAAAATACACCAAATGCACCCTCACCCTGATGGCCACCTTTGTGTGTGACTGCATCAAGCTGTGCGTGGATCCCCGGTACGCAAACACCAAGTGTCACTATGTACTGAGGTTCTACCTGTCCCCGGTGTTGCGAAGGATGGGCCTGGCCTCACTTCCACGGAACGTTCCATATCACCTGTCTTTCGTGGGCAAATTTATGAAGAAAAACACCTTTGACCACAAGTCCATCAGGAAGTGGTCGGCACGTAGTGTCCTTGAGACCCTTCGGGATAAGGAGAGGGCGAATCCTCTTGAGCAGTTCCCTGGGCAGACTATCAAAGACATTTGGTAGAATTTCCCATCACCAGAACTTTCCAACAAGCACCAAGACATGGCTTGGCTGGTGGTGAAAAGTGCTCTGCCTGTGAGATTCTTTATGCACGCCCGGACTCTCAGCCGCACCGCACACTGCCCTCGAAGCAGCTGCGGGGGGGGACCGAAACTGTCACACACCTCCTTCTGGAATGTGCCTATGCAGAGGAAGTCTGGAGAGGAATGCAGTGGTGTTTGTCGAGGTTCGTCCCGAGCAGCGCCGTGACGCGGGACTCCATGCTCTATGGTCTGTTCCCCAGGACGCACACCGAGACAAACATCAACTGTGCCTGGAGGATCATCAACTTGGTGAAGGATGCTCTCTAGGTGGTCCGAAACCTGTTGCTCTTCCAGCTGAAGGAGTTGACCCCGACTGAGTGTTGCAGACTGGCACATTCCAAGGTCCAGGACTATGTGCTGAGTGACGCACTGAAACTTGGGACAGCTGCCGCCAAGGCGTGGTGGGGAAAGGCCACCATGTAAGGTCGGCCTGCCTAAGCACAGGGGTCCGATGCAGTAAGGGGGCTCCACTGCTAACTATGTAGACAGTAATCGTACAGACCTGTATATATGAATGATTACTCTGTCTCTGTATGCCAAGAAATGAAATGTTTACGTATGTATGGCATGACCAACTATATAGATCATCAAAATATTTTATGAATAAAGTATATTTTTGAAATAAAAAGAAAGCTCCATGTGTATTGTGGACTGTCACATTCCATGGTCCAGGATTACATGTTGAGTGACGCGCTGAAGCTTGGGGCAGCTGCTGCCAAGGCGCGGTGGGGAAAGACCACCATGTAAGGTCTGCCTGCCTAAGGAAAACAGGGGGCCCACCCAGTAATCAGGCTCTGCTGACGCCTCAGCTAAATATTTGGATAGTCAATGTACAGGCCCGTATATACGAATGATTAATTCCGATCTCTGTAGGGAAAGAAATGCAAGGTGTGCCTATGAATGGCACCGCTGAAAATGTGTTGCTGGAAAAGCACAGCAGGTCAGGCAGCATCCCAGGAACAGGAAATTCCTGATGAAGGGCTTATGCCCGAAACGTCGAATTTCCTGTTTCTGGGATGCTGCCTGACCTGCTGCGCTTTTCCAACAACACATTTTCAGCTCTGATCTCCAGCATCTACAGACCTCACTTTATCCTATGAATGGCACCACCAATTGTACAGGTCATCAAACTATTTCATGAATAAAGTATATTTATGAAATTTTTAAAAAAAACAAGCTCTATGCCTAGGAGCGTACGCATCAGCTAGAGACGCTGTGACTCATCCGCAAGGCTGGGTTGGGTTTTAAATGAGTACCTCCTATCTTCCTTCACTTTGAAGAAGAAGACTAATGGTACATAATTCCGGGAGACTGACTGTGAGCTACCTGAATATTTTGGCGTAGGGAGTGAGGAGGTTTTGGAGGTTTCAGGAGACTTTTAAAGTGGACAAATCCCCATGACTGGATTTCAGGGTGGAAGTTACAGGGATCCTGACTCAAACTTTGAACTTGTCTCTGGCCTCAGGGTGGTTCCAGAGGACTGGAGGACAGCTGATCGGGTTTCACCCTCCAAGAAGGGTCAGAAAGATAAGCCAGAGGATCTATTGTGACAGCAATTTGAACCAGAATGGAGCTGAGTTTCTGGATTAACAGTCCAATGATAATATCACTCGGCCTTTGCCTCCCTAGGTGGGCAGAGTGGATAGAAACCAGCTGAACCCCTGGATTGAAGGGTCAATGCAAGGTGGGGGGGATGGGGGCAAACTTTTATTGTGAGAAGCAGAAGGTTTGAGGACTTTATTTTACCCAGAGAGTGATGGGAATCAGGAATGTACTGTCTAGGTATGTAGTGGAAGGAACCTTTTAAACATTATGACATCAGCCAAGCGCCAGAAAGTGGAACTAGTGTAGATTTACAACTAGTGTAGATTTTTGTAAGTGCGAACTCAATGGGATCAATGAGTCTCTGCTGTACTGATAGATTTCGAGAACCTGGTGTTATAACATTGATTAACAGGGTTTAGATATCTTAATAATTTATTAATAATACCTGTGTCCACACTCTGCCGGGGAAACTTTGTGGGGCAGCCCTTGAAACAACGCTTGTACGCTCCAAGGTTTCACTCTGGGTCACAAAACTCTGAAGCTTGAGTGTTCTGAAGTTGTTTCCACCTTAATATTTTTAAGGTTTGTGTTTGAAGGATTGTGAAGATGTCTGAATTCTTTTGAAAAAGTTTAATATAAAGATACTGCCTTTGCTGCTGAATTCATGTGTCGCTGGACATCGGAGTGTGCCTGGGAAAATTAACAAACCGTGAAATTCACAACCGATCGTGGAGGAACCTGACTGGGAGCAGTCACAGCACAGAAGCAGATAAGTGGATTTTAAGCATGGCCTTAACATAAGTCTGCAGTAGTGGGTAGGGTGGGTTCTTTCTTGATTATATGTTTCATTGAGCTATGTCTCTTGATTAAACTAAAAATATACACCATAAGTATTAATTTAACCCAGAGCAGTGTTTTGTAGAGGAATAAGGCAATGCTATTTTCTGGGTCTGGAGGTTGAAAGAAGCAAAAATGGCCCTCAGTAGATTGATATGCTTTTCTTGTTGCATGTGAGAGTTTAGGGAGAGTTTACGGATTACTGAGGATTATATCTGCAACAAATGCCATTGGTTGCAAATCCTGTCAGATCAAATGGATCGGCAGTTAGAGGCAAGAGGAATTTACAAGAGCAAGGGAATGTGATGAATGGCAGTTATAGGAAGGGGGGAAAGTTTCAGATACAGTCACATAGATGGGTTAACTCCAGGAAGGGTAAGAGAGGTAGGCAGCTAGAGCAGGAGGTTTCTGTGGCTATCCCCATTTCAAACAAGTATGCTGTTTTGGAAAATGTAGGGAGTGATGGATTCTTGGGGGAATGAAACGTGAACAGTCAAGTTTCTGGTATTGCGACTGGCTCTAATGTAATGAGAGGTACGTCGGGTTCAAAGCGATTGATTGTTAGGGAACTCTCTCTAATCCAAGGTACAGACAGACGTTTCTGTGGCCAGCAGCGAAAAAGCAGAATGGTGTGTTGCTTCCCTGATGCCAGGATCAAGAATGTCTCAGAGAGGGTGCAGAATGTTCTCACGGGGGAGAGGGGCCAGCAAGAGGTCATTGTCCACATTGGAACCAACGACACAGGAAGGGAAAAGGTTAAGATTCTGAAGGGAGATTACAGAGAGTTAGGCAGAAATTTAAAAAGGAGGTCCTCGAGAGTAGTAATATCTGGATTACTCCTGGTGCTACGAGGTGGTGAGGACAGGAATAGGAGGATAGAGCAGATGAATGCATGGCTGAGGAGCTGGTGTATGGGAGAAGGATTCACATTTTTGGATCATTGGAAGCTATTTTGGTGTAGAAGTGACCCGTACAAGAAGGACGGATTGCACCTAAATTGGAAGAGGACTAATATACAGGCAGGGAGATTTGCTAGAGCTGCTCGGGAGGATTTAAACTAGTAAGGTGGGGGGTGGAACCCAGGGAGGTAGTGAGGAAAGAGATCAATTTGAGATTGGTACAGTTGAGTCAAACAGGCAGAGACAAAGCGGAGAACAAGGTAGCACTGACAAATTAAACTGCATTTATTTCAATGCAAGGGGCCTAACAGGGAAGGCAGATGAACTCAGGGCATGGTTAGAAACATGGGACTGGGATATCATAGCAATTACAGAAACATGGCTCAGGGATGGGCAGGACTGGCAGCTTAATGTTCCAGGATACAAATGCTACAGGAAGGATAGAAAGGGAGGCAAGAGAGGTGGGGAGTGGTGTTTTTGATAAGGGATAGCATTACAGCTGTGCTGAGGGAGGGTATTCCTGGAAACTGAGAAATAAGAAAGGGATGATCACCTTATTGGGATTGTATTATAGATCCCCTAATAGTCAGAGGGAAACCGAGAAACAAACTTGTAAGGAGATCTGTTATCTTAAGAATAATAGGGTGGTTATGGTAGGGGATATTAACTTTCCAAACATAGACTGGGACTGCCATAGTGTTAAGGGTTTAGATGGAGAGGAATTTGTTAAGTGCGTACAAGAAAATTTTTTGATTCAGTATGTGCATGTGCAAAACTTGACCTACTCTTGGGAAATAAGGCAGGGCAGGTGACTGAGGTGTCAGTGGGGGAGCACTTTGGGGCCAGGGACCATAATTCTATTAGATTTAAAATAATGATGGAAAAGGATAGACCAGATCTAAAAGTTGAAGTTCTAAATTGGAGGAAGGCCAATTTTGATGGTATTAGGCAAGAACTTTCGAAACCTGATTGGGGGCAGATGTTCGCAGGTAAAGGGACGACTGGAAAATGGGAAGCTTTCAGGAATGAGAGAACTAGAATCCAAAGAAACTAGATTCCTGTCAGGGTGAAAGGAAAGGCTGGTAGGTGTTGGGAACACTGGATGACTAAAGAAATTAAGGGTTTGGTTAAGAAAAAGAAGGAAGCATATGTAAGATATAGATAGGATAGATTGAGTGAATCCTGAGAAGAGGATAAAGGCAGTAGGAGTATACTTAAGAGGCAAATCAGGAGGGCAAAAAGGGGACATGAGATAGCTTTGGCAAATAGAATTAAGGACAATCCAAAGGGTTTTTACAAATATATTAAGGACAAAAGGATAACTAGGAAGTGAATAGGGCCCCTCAAAGATCAGCAAGGCGGCCTTTGTGTGGAACCGCAAGAGATGGGGCAGATATTAAACAATTTTGCATCAGTATTTACTGTGGAAAAGGACATGGAAGGTATAGAATGTCGGGAAATAGATGGTGACATCCTGAAAAATGTCCATATTACAGAGGAGGAAGTGCTAGATGTCTTGAAATGGATAAAAGTGGATAAATCCCCAAGATCTGATCAGATGTACTCTAGAACTCTGTGAGAAGCTAGAGAAGTGATTGCTGGGCCTCTTCCTGAGATATTTGTATCATCGATAGTCACAGGTGAGGTGCCGGAAGATTGGAGGTTGGCAAACGTGGTGCCACTGTTTAAGAAGGGTGGTAAAGACAAGCCAGGGAACTATAGACCAGTGAGCCTGACCTTGGTGGTGGGCAAGTTGTTGGAGGGAATCCTGAGGGACAGGATGTACATGTATTTGGAAAGGCAAGGACTGATTAGGGATAGTCAATGTGGCTTTGTGCGTGGGAAATCATGTCTCACAAACTTGATTGAGTTTTTTGAAGAAGTACCAAAGAGGATTGATGAGGGCAGAGCGGTAGATGTGATCTTTCTGGACTTCAGTAAGGTGTTCAACAAGGTTCCCCATGGGAGACTGATCAGCAACATTAGATCTCATGGAATACAGGGAGAACTCGCCACTTGGATGCAGAACTGGCTCAAAGGTAGAAGACAATGGGTGGTGGTGGTGGGTTGTTTTTCAGACTGGAGGCCTGTGACCAGTGGAGTGCCACAAGGATCGGTGCTAGGTCCACTACTTTTTGTCATTTATATAAATGATTTGGATGCGAGCATAAGAGGTACAGTTAGTAAGTTTGCAGATGACACCAAAATTGGAGATGTAGTGGACAGCGAAGAGGGTTACCTCAGATTACAACACGATCTTCATCAGATGGGCCAATGGGCTGAGAGGTGACAGATGGAGTTTAACTTAGGTAAATGTGAGGTGCTGCATTTTGGGAAAGCAAATCTTAGCAGGACTTATACACTTAACGGTAAGGTCCTAGGGAGTGTTGCTGAATAAAGAGACCTTGGAGTGCAGGTTCATAGCTCCTTGAAAGTGGAGTCGCAGGTAGATAGGATAGTGAAGAAGGCATTTGGTATGCTTTTCTTTATTGGTCAGAATATTGAGTACAGGAGTTGGGAGGTCATGTTGCGGCTGTACAGGACATTGGCTAGGCCACTGTTGGAATGTTGCAGGCAATTCTGGTCTCCTTCCTATTGGAAAGATATTGTGAAACTTGAAATGGTTCATAAAAGATTTACACTTATGTTGCCAGGGTTGGAGGATTTGAGCTATAGGGAGAGGCTGAACAGGCTGGGGCTGTTTTCCCTGGAGCGCCGGAAGCTGAGGGGTGACCTTATAGAGGTTTACAAAATTATGAGGGACGTTACCACCTACAAACAGTCCCAACCACCAGAGATATATTTCCCTCTCTATCCCTATTTGCATTCCTCAGAGACCATTCCCTCCACAACTCCCTGGTTACATCCACGGCCCCCACCAACCCACCCTCCACTCTCGGCACCTTTCCCTGCCACCACAAGAGGTGTAAAGCCTGCGCCCACACCTACACTCCCCCCACCCCCCAACCTCCATCCAAAGCCCCAACGGATCCTTTCGCATCCATTAGAGATTTACCTGTACTTCCACACATCATCTACTGTGATGGTTGCTCTCTGTGTGGTCTCCTCTACACTGGGGAGACAGGACACCAACTTGCAGAACGTTTCAGAGAACATCTCTGGGATGCACGCATGAAATAACCCTATCGCCTCTCTTGCCCTAAACCTATGCCCTCTCGTTCTGGACTCCCCCACCCCAGGGAAAAGACTTTTGTCTATTTATCCTATTCATGCTCCTCATGATTTTGTAAACCTCTATAAGGTCACCCCTCAGCCTCCAGGGAAAACATCCCTAGCCGATTCAGCCTCTCCCTGTAGCTCAGATCCTCCAACCCTGGCGACATCCTTGTAAATCTTTTCTGAACCCTTTCAAGCTTCACAACATCTTTCCAATAGGAAGGAGACCAGAGTTGCATGTAATATTCCAACAGTGATGGCAAGAATATCTTAACGTGGCATTTTCTGAGCAAGCTGTGTCTGCCAAACACAACAATTAATGAATCAACCTCACCAGGTCTCAGCCTTATTAACATATGAATATATTGTCATAGATTTTGGGACCTTCTTCACCTTATCCCTTTTTCCTTTTGTAATGCACCTCCACATGGAGAAATCCATTTCTTTCCTGTTCCCTGACATGTGTCTGTGTATGTTGACCAATTTTATACCTTCATGGAATGGGTTTCATTTTATAATAAATAATTTATTGTTTATTAAAGAAATCTGGACAGTGGATCTTTTCACTCTAACTGCAATATAGAGAGAGCACATATCAGGATCCTGATAAAATGTTTTTATTTTATGCTGCAACTTGTGGGGCAGTGGGACTAGAGCAACAGTGTATTCCTATCTCAGGCATAAAACCTGGTAAATGTTTTGGAAGATTCAAGCTAATCTGCTAGATTTGTTATCTGGTTTTGTGTTGATGTATATACTGTTGATCATGTGTTGGAGAAACATTACGTTTCAAACTGTACTCAGTCACTCATATTGATAACAAAGCACAAAGGGCAAGTGACATTATAAACAAGAAGAGACCTTTTTTTAAGAACACTGCAAATGTAACTTCCTGTCAGTGAAATCTATCACGAGACATCACACTCACCTGCAGAGCAGTAACTGCAAAATGGTTTCGCCTGTTGTCAACTCTTGGTATTTGTCAATATTGACTGACCAAAGTCGTCCTGTTATAAAGGATGTCTGCAACTTTACATGACTTCCCAGCAGAGTACTTATTTGGGTTAGCAATACTTTTTTGACTAAGTAAGGGAGGCAGTGTGGCATACTTGTAATGTCACTGGACTAGCAGACTAATGTCTGGGGATCCAGGTTCAAATCCCACAGATAGCAAAATCTGAATTTAGTTAAAAGTTAGTCAAAGGGAAACTCTGTAACCATTGCCAAGTATCACTAATACTCAAATCAAAGCAAAATACTTCAGAGGCTGGAAGTTTGAAATCAAAACAGAAAGTGCTGGATAAACTTAATAGTCTGGCAGCATCTGTGGAGATAGGAACAGAGTTAATGGTTTGAGACTAGTGTGACTGTTTGTCAGAATTGCAATCGCTTTACGTCTGTGGCCCCAGGTTATTGATTCAATAATCAGAAAGTGTGTTGCTGGAAAAGCTACAGCCAGTCAGGCAGCATCCGAGGAGCAGGTGAGTTGACGTGTTGAGCATTAGCTCTAGCTTATGCCCTGCTCCTTGGATGCTGCCTGACTTGTTGTGCTTTTCCAGCCCCACACCTTTTGACTCTGATCTCCAGCATCTGCAATCCTCACTTTCTCAGAGATAGAGGAAAACCTGTTGAGGGCACTTTGGTGGCACCAGTGACGTTACACTGTATATTAAGTATTGTATATAAGTTATAGATAAACTTGTATAAATATAATTGATTTGCCTCCATATCTGTTTGTTTGAGAGTCTGTGTAGCACCTGATTGTAACTGTGCTCAGCATGGTGCCTGGCTTCGTGTCCACACAGTTATTTTCATGGATTGAGAGACTGCAATAGAATGTGGAAATGAGTTAATAAGGTATGTCCTATTGACATTTTGAGCGTAAGCTCTTGATCAGGAATGTGGACAGGAGCAGGCTGGGACAATGGGTTAACCAGGGCAGTGAGGTTTTGTATGGTCTGTGAGATGATGGTTTGGTGATGGGAGGTGAGGTCGTGGTTGAGGAGTCATGAGGAAGACGTGTCTGGCTTCAGCAGGGTACAGGTTACTGTGCCAAACTATCACAGTGCCACCCCTTTGTCCACTGGTTTGATGGTGAGGTTGGATTTGGAGACTCATAGGGTCATAGAGATGTACAGCATGGAAACAGACCCTTCGGTCCAACCCGTCCATGCTGACCAGATATCCCAACCCAATCTAGTCCCACCTGCCAGCACCCGGCCCATATCCCTCCAAATCCTTCCCATTCATATACCCATCCAAATGCCTATTAAGTGTTGCAATTGTACCAGCTTCCACCACTTCCTCTGGCAGCTCATTCCATACACGTACCACCCTCTGCATGATAGAGCTGCCCCTAGGTCTCTTGACTGGAGGGCTGTGCATTGTGAGGGTAAGAGATTGTAGTGGGTGAGGGGGTGGACAGGTGGAGGTGGTCAATGTCAGAAATAAAGAGATTGAGGGCAGATAACAGACCAGCATGGGCTGTCCAAGTGAATGGACTGTGTTTGAGGTGGGAGAAAAATTCTTCGGAGGGTGGACAGGAGTCCTGATGGGAAAAGTAAACACAGAGTTGGCAGTAGAGAAATTTAATGACGCAACTTGTGTTGAATTCATTGATCCAGGAGCGTAGTAGGGATGAAGGTGAGGCTTTTATTGAGGACTGATAATTTATCCTCAGTGAGGGGAAGGTCTGGGGGAGTTGTAAAAACACGCAGGGCTGGGGGCTAGGATCTGGTTTAAAGCTGGAGTTGGGAATGGGGGCGGAGACTGTCTCTGGAGTGGGTGTGGTCATGGTATTGAGGGTGACATCACCAAAGGAAGTGACACACTCCATTGGGGTCAAAGTGGAAGAGGCATCACAAACGTCACATGGAACGTCTTCGCAGTGGTTGCATGTTCATCAGCGATGTTCTGGTCAGTGTTCTGGAGGAGAATACTGAGAAACAGGCTGCTAGACTAGATGGAATTGAGGTTCACAAGGAGGAGGTGTTAGAAATTCTGAAAAGTATGAAAATAGATAAATCCCCTGGGCCAGATGGGATTTATCTTAGGATTCTCAGGGAAGCCAGGGAGGAGATTGCAGAGCCTTTGGCTTTGATTTTTATGTCATCTTTGTCTACAGGAATAGCGCCAGAGGACTGGAGGATAGAAAATATTGTCCCCTAGTTCAAGAAGGGGAGTAGAGACAACCCGGGCAATTATAGACTGCTGAGCCTTACTTCGGTTGTAGGTGAAGTGTTGGAAATGATTATAAGAGATGTGATTTATAATCATCTAGAAAGGAATAAGTTGATTAGGGATAGTCAACACAGTTTTGTGAAGGATACGTCGTGCCTCACAAACCTTATTGAGTTCTTTGAGAAGGTGACCAAACAAATGGATGAGGGTAAAGCAGTTGATGTGGTCTATATGGATTTCAATAAGGTGTCTGATAAGGTTCCCCACAGTAGGCTACTGCACAAAATATGGAGGCATGGGATTGAGGGTGATTTAGTGAAATTGGCTAGCTGAAAGAAGACAGAGGATGGTGGTTGATGGGAAATGTTCATCCTGGAGTTCAGTTACAGTGGCGTACTCGCAACGATCTGTTTTGGGTCCACTGCTGTCTGTTTGTCATTTTTATAAACGATCTGGATGAGGGCGTAGAAGGATGGGTTAGTAAATTTGCAGCCAACACTAAGGTCGGTATAGATGTGGATATTGCAGAGGGATGTTGTAGGTTATAGAGGGGCATAGATAAGCTGCAGAGCTGGGCTGAGAGGTGACAGATGGAGTTTAAGGTGGAAAAGTGAGAGGTCATTCACCTTGGAAGGAATAACAGGAATGCAGAGTACTGGGCTAATGATAAGATTCTAGGTAGTATGGATAAGCAGAGAGATTTCCGTGTCTGTGTACATAAATCCCTGAAAGGGCTGATAGGTTGATAGGGCTGTTAAGAAGGCATACGGTGTGTTAGTTTTTATTGATAGAGGGATTGGGTTTCGGAACCATGAGGTCATGCTGCAGCTGTACAAAACTCTGGTGCAGCTGGACTTAGAATCATAGAATCCCTACAGTGTGGAAACAGGTCCTTCAGCCCAGCAAGTCCACACTGAACCTCTGAAGAGTAACCCACCCAGGCCCATTCTCCTCCCCGATTATCCTCTATTTAGCCCTGATTATTGCACCTAACCTACACATCCTTGAACACTCTGGGCAATTTAGCATGCCCAATTTTCTGAACCGGCGCATCTTTGGATTGTGGGATGAAACCAGAGCACCTGTAGGAAACCCATGTAGGCACCGAGAGAATGTGCAAACTCCACCTGGAGTATTGTGTGCAGTCCTGGTCACTGCATTATAGGAAGGATGTGGAAGCTTTGGAAAGGGTTTAGAGGAGATTTTTTTAGATTAGATTACTTACAGTGTGGAAACAGGCCCTTCGGCCCAACAAGTCCACACCGACCCGCCGAAGCCCAACCCACCCATACCCCTACCCCTACATTATCCCTTACCCCTTACCACTATGGGCAATTTAGAATGGCCAATTCACCTGACCCGCACATCTTTGGACTGTGGGAGGAAACCGGAGCACCCGGAGGAAACCCACGCAGACACGGGGAGAACGTGCAAACTCCACACAGTCAGTCGCCTGAGTCGGGAATTGAACCCGGGTCTCCAGGCGCTGTGAGGCAGCAGTGCTAACCACTGTGCCACCGTGCCGCCCACAAGGCGGTTTTACCAGGATTTACCAGGATGTTGCCTGGTATGGAGGGAAGGTCTTATGGGGAAAGGCTGAGGGACTTGAGGCTATTTTCATTAGAGAGAAGAAGGTTAACAAGTGACTTAGTACAGACATACAAGATGATCAGAGGGTTAGAGAGGGTGGACAGTGAGAGCCTTTTTCCTCGGATGGTGATGGCTAGCATGAGGGGCACAGCTTTAAATTGAGGGACGATAGATCTAGGACAGATGTCAGAGGTAGTTTCGTTACTCAGAGTAACAGAGATGTGGAACGCACTGCCTGCAATAGTTGTAGACTTGCCATATTTAAGGGCATTTAAATGGTCATTGGGTAGGCATATGGACCAGAATGGAATAGCATAGGTTAGATGGGCTTTAGATTGGTTTCACAGGTCAGTGTAACGTCGAGGGCCGAAGGGCCTGTACTGCGCTGTTATGTTCTATGTTCCAGATACGCAAATTAAGTTACCTGTTCTAAGGCCTTTGAACAAATTAGGCACTTTAAGTATTTAAAGTAGCCCCGGGAGGCCACTCAAAAAGTGTCCAATTGGCATCTTGTCAATGTGTTCTTTAATAATGTGACGGAAGTGGGAAAATCAGCCAGTTCTAGGTATACAGAGGAAAAATATGTGACTGGGACATTCATTTTGGAAGGTGTATTGAAAGGTGTTTTTGTCAACTGGCTCGACAACATCATTTCCCTCTTTTGCCAGATTTAAAAAAAATAAATTCTCGCTGAGAGTTCTGAACCGTTGCCACTTTACGCAGGAGACAGTAGCTGTCAGAGATGGGTCTCTGTAAAATTGGACACCATGGTAGTAATGCCATGACTCTTTAATCTGTGGGTCAGTTGAGTGCATTAAATGGGTAATGGATATTAGAAGGTCCTCTGACCACGACACTAGGATTTTCCCTTCAGTTGGAGAGGCTGGCACCAGGTGAAATCTGGTGGACTGATGCCTGGGCAAGGTGCAGTGCTTCCTTTTGAGGCCCCTATGCTTATTGGTGGCCCACATCCCAACCCAAGGTAAAGCCATACTTTTTACCCCCATGATCTTGGCCCCTAACTCCCTGAGGCAGCCTGTTAGCTTGGCTGTGGTGAGATCCCTGTCTTAGCTTCAAATCTGGCTTTATCACTGTGTGTTCCTTCTTGGTTTGGAGATGCTGGTGTTGGACTGGGGTGGACAAAGTTAAAAATCACACAACACCAGGTTCTAGTCCAATACAGGTTTATTTGGAAGCACTAGCTTTTGCAGCGCTGCTCCTTCATCAAGTGCTTGTGGAATATATCTCCAAATTAATATTCAGTCAAATGAATTTGTCCTTGCTGGCATCTTTCCCAGGTCTCTCAAAGTAATATAAGCAGAAATGAGCTATGGAGGAAGATTTTCATGAGAACGAATGGGGTGATATAGAACTAGAGGTATTAGAGCACTTTTTACAGAACTTCTGCCTGTTTAAGAAAAGTATAGAAAATACCGAAATGTGATTCAAAGCAAGTTAACTTTCTCTGAAGAGGGGTCACTGGACCCTGTAACATCAAATCCTTCTGGTGTGGGAGCAGGCTATTCAGCCCATCAAGTCCACACCAACCCTCTGAACAGCATCCCACACTACCCCCCTCCACATCACCCACTGGGCCTGCACATTATAGGGCAATTTAGCATGGCCAATCCATCTAACCTGCATACCCTTGGATTGTGGATGGAAACAGAATACTCTGAGGAAACACAGACACACACACACACACACACACACACACACACACACACACACACACACACACACACACACACACACACACACACACACACACACACACAACCCAGGTCCCTAGCACTCTGAAACAGCAATACTAACCACTGAACCGCCATGTCACCCAAAACGTTAACTTTAATTTCTCTCCACAGATGCTAAGTTTTTCCAGCAATTTGTCTTTGTTTTGGTTGTGTTTGAAGTTTATTTTATTTCTCATGGACTACAATTTATGTACTGAATTTATTCCAGTACATTCATGCAAACACAATGTAATAAATATGTCATCTCCACTTGGCTGGTTCTTAGGGTTTGTTTGATCTCAGCCATTGTTGATAAATGAATACTTATTGTCTATGCCCGGTGACCTTACAAATTAATTGTTTCTACAGTTCAGTGGCTTGTTGGGTCAATCTGCAAAATGTTAAAAGTAAACATGTTAGCCTGGCACTTAAAATACGTAAACATGCATACAACATGTGTGGAAAAAGTGAGGTCTGCAGATGCTGGAGATCAGAGCTGAAAATGTGTTGCTGGAAAAGCACAGCAGGTCAGGCAGCATCCAAGGAACAGGAAATTCAATGTTTCGGGCATAAGCCCTTCCTCATAAGCCCTTCCTGATGAAAGGCTTATGCCCGAAATATCGAATTTCCTGTTCCTTGGATGCTGCCTGACCTGCTGCACTTTTCCAGCAACACATTTTCAGCTACAACATGTGTGACCAGGACTATACCATCTGACCTGTCGAGACTGAGTTAAAGAGTCAGATTCATATGGTTTTACAGCACGGATACAGACCCTTCGGTCCAACACACCCATGCCGACCAGATATCCTAAATTAATCTAGTCCCACCTGCCAGCACTTGGCCTATAGCCCTCTAAATTCATATACCCATACAGGTGCCTTTTAAATGTTGTAATTTGTACCAACCTCCACCATTTCCTCTGGAAGCTCATTCTATACATGTGCCACCCTCTGCGTGAAAACTTTGCCCCTTAGGTTCCTTTTAAATCTTTCCCCCCTCACCCTAAACCTATCCTCTGTAGTTCTGGACTCCCCCCACCCCTTGGAGAAAGTGAAGACTGCAGATACTGGAGATCAGAGTCCGAAAGTGCGTGCTTTAAAAGCACAGCACGTCAGGTAGCATCTGAGGAGCAGGAGAATCGACGTTTCGGGCATAAGCATTCCTGATGAAGGGCTTATGCCCAAACCATTAATTGTCCTGCTCCTCAGCTGCTTCCTGACTTGCTGTGCTTTTCCAGCATCACACTGTCGACTCCCCCACCCCTTTGTCTATTTATCCTATCCATGCCCCTCATGATTTTATAAACCTCTATAAGGTCACCACTCAGCCTCTGACACTCCAGGGAAAACAGCCACAGCCTGTTCAGTCTCTCCCTATAGTTCAAACCCTCCAACTCTGGCAACATACTTGTAAATCTTTTCTGAACCCTTTCAAGTTTCACAACATCCTTCCAATAAGAAGGAGACCAGAATTGCACACAATATTCCAAAAGTGGCCTAACCAATGTCCTGTACATCCACAACATGACCTCCCAACTCTTATACTCAATGCGGTAACCAATAAAGGAAAGCACACCAATTCCTTTTTAACTATCCTATCTACCTGCTATCTTGTCAAGGAACTATCAATTGGTACACCAAGGTCTCTTTGTTCAGAACACTCCCCAGGACCTTACCACGAAATGCTCTGCACAAGCTCTGCACTGATTTGCCTTTCCAAAATACAGCACCTCACATTTGTCCAAACTTAATTCCATCTGACAATCTTCAGCCCAGTGACTCATCTGGTCAAGATCCCATTGTACTCTGAGGTAATCTTCTTCACTGTCCACTACACCTCCAATTTGGTGTCCTCTCAAAACTTACTAACTATACCACCTACATTCACATTAAAATTATTGATCTAATTGACAAGGAGCAGTGGACTCTGCACCAATGTTTGTGGCACTCCACTGGTCACAGGTCTCCAGTCTGAAAAGCAACCCTCCACCACCACCCTTTATCTTCTACCTTTGAGCCAGTTCTGTATCCAAATGACTAGTTCTCCCTCTATTCCATGTGATCCAAACTTGCTAACCGGCCTCCCATGAGGAACCTTGTTGAAGGTCTCAGGCTTACTGGTCTATAGCTCCTTGGCTTGTCCTTACCACCCTTCTTAGACAGTAGCACCACGTTAACCAACCTCCAGTCTTCCGGCACCTCACCTGTGACTATCGATGATTCAGATATCTCAGCAAGTGGTCCAGCAATCACTTCCCTCGCTTCCCACAGAGTTCTAGGGTACACCTGATCAGGTCCTGGGGATTTATCCACCTTTATGCATTTTAAGACATCCAGCACTTCCTGCTCTGTAATATGAACATTTTTCAAGATGTCACTATCTATTTCCCTACATTCTATATCTTCCATATCCTTCTCTACAGTAAACATGATGCAAAATATTTGTTTAGTATCTTCCCCATTTCCTGTGTTCCACACAAAGGCCGCCTTGCTGATCTTTGAGGGGCCCTATTCTCCCTGGTTACCCTTTTGTCCTTAATGTATTTATAAAATCCCTTTGAATTCTGTTTAACCCTATTTGTCAAAGCTATTTCATGTCCCCTTTTTGTCCTCCTGATTTCCCTCTTAAGTGTACTCCTACTGCCTTTATACTCTTCTAAGGATTCACTGGTTCCTGCTGTCTATATCTGACAGATGCTTCCTTCTTTTCCTTGACTAAACCCTCAACGTCTCTAGTCATCCAGTATCCCCTACACCTACTAGCCTTGCCTTTCACCCTAACAGGACATACTGTCTCTGGACTCTCATTATCTCACTTCTGGAGACTTCCTATTTTCCAGCCATCCATTTACCTGCGAACATCTGCCCCCAATCAGCTTTTGGAAGTTCTTGCCTAATACCGTCAAAATTGACCTTTCTCCAATTTAGAACTTCAACTTTTCAATATAGTCTATTCTTTTCCATCACTATTTTAAAACTAGCAAAATTATGGCCCCAAAGTGCTCCCCCACTGACACATCAATCACTTGCCCTGCCTTATTTCCCAAGAGTAGGTCAAGTTTTGCACCTTCTCTAGTAGGTATATCCACATACTGGATCAGAAAATCGTCTTGTACACACTTAACAAATTCCTCTCCATCAACAGAGGAACCTCAATTATCCGAATATCGGATTTTCTAAAGGAGATCTCGAGCTTCCCATAGACACATTAGATTAGATTAGATTACTTACAGTGTGGAAGCAGCCCCTTCGGCCCAACAAGTCCATACCGACCCGCCGAAGAGCAACCCACCCAGATCCATTTCCCTATATCTAACACTACGGGTGATTTAGCATGGCCAATTCACCTAACCTGCACATTTTTGGGTTGTGGGCTGAAACCAGATCACAGCTGCAAATGTGTTGCTGGTCAAAGCACAGCAGGCCAGGCAGCATTTCAGGAATAGAGAATTCGACGTTTCGAGCATAAGCCCTTCATCAGGAATAAGAGAGAGAGAGCCAAGCAGGCCAAGATAAAAGGTAGGGAGGAGGGACTAGGGGGAAGGGCGATGGAGGTGGGATAGGTGGAAGGAGGTCAAGGTGAGGGTGATAGGCCGGAGTGGGGTGGGGGCGGAGAGGTCAGGAAGAGGATTGCAGGTTAGGAGGGCGGTGCTGAGTTGAGGGAACCGACTGAGACAAGGTGGGGGGAGGGGAAATGAGGAAACTGGAGAAATCTGAATTCATACCTTGTGGTTGAAGGGTTCCCAGGCGGAAGATGAGGCGCTCCTCCTCCAGCCGTCGTGTAGTTGTGTTCTGCCGGTGGAGGAGTCCAAGGACCTGCATGTCCTCGGTGGAGTGGGAGGGAGAGTTAAAGTGTTGAGCCACGGGGTGATTGGGTTGGTTGGTTCGGGCGGCCCGGAGGTGTTCTCTGAAGCGTTCCACAAGTAAGCGGCCTGTCTCACCAATATAGAGGAGGCCACATCGGGTGCAGTGGATGCAATAGATGATGTGTGTGGAGGTACAGGTGAACTTGTGGCGGATATGGAAGGATCCCTTGGGGCCTTGGAGGGAAGTGAGTGTGGAGGTGTGGGCGCAAGTTTTACATTTCCTGCGGTTGCAGGGAAGGTGCCGGGGGTGGAGGTTGGGTTGGTGGGGGGTGTGGATCTGACGAGGGAGTCACGAAGGGAGTGGTCCTTGCGGAACGCTGATAGGGGAGGGGAGGGAAATATATCCTTGGTGGTGGGGTCCGTTTGGAGGTGGCGGAAATGGCGGCCCTCCAACCACAAGGTATGAATTCAGATTTCTCCAGTTTCCTCATTTCCCCTCCCCCCACCTTGTCTCAGTCGGTTCCCTCAACTCAGCACCGCCCTCCTAACCTGCAATCCTCTTCCTGACCTCTCCGCCCCCACCCCACTCCGGCCTATCACCCTCACCTTGACCTCCTTCCACCTATCCCACCTCCATCGCTCCTCCCCCTAGTCCCTCCTCCCTACCTTTTATCTCAGCCTGCTTGGCTCTCTCTCTCTTATTCCTGATGAAGGGCTTATGCTCGAAACGTCGAATTCTCTATTCCTGAGATGCTGCCTGGCCTGCTGTGCTTTGACCAGCAACACATTTGCAGCTGTGATCTCCAGCATCTGCAGACCTCATTTTTTACCTGAAACCAGAGCACCCAGAGGAAACTCACACAGACACCAGGGAGAATGTACAAACTCCACGCAGACAGTTGCCTGAGGCGGGAATTGAACCCAGGTCTCTAGCGGTGTGAGGCAGCAGTGCTAAACCCACTGAGCCATCGTGCATCAAAGACATGTTTCCAAAAGTGATTAAAAGTGAACTTGCCTTACTGAAATGCAGTTGAGAACAGTCCTGGACATTAATGGGAGCCCAGGCAAAATCACCAAATGACTGACTGCCCACCCTCTCTCTCTCCACTCTCTCCACTGTGTGGGTGTGTGGCTGTGGCTCTGTGTGTGTGTGTGTGTGTGTGTGTGTGGCTGTAGCTGTGTGGGTGTGTGTGGGGCTGTGTGAGTGTGGGTGGGTGGGAGTGGCTCTGTGTGTGCGTGTGGGTATGTGTATGTGTGGCTCTGTGGGTGTGTGTGGGGCTGTGTGAGTGTGGGTGGGTGTGTGTAGCTTTGTGTGTGGGTGTGGGTGTGTGTGGGGCTGTGGGTGTGTGTGGGTGTGTCTGGGGCTGTGTGAGTGTGGGTGGGTGTGTGGGGCTGTGTGTGGATGTGGCTGTGTGAGTGTGGGTGGGTGTGTGTGGGAGTGGGTGTGGGTGTGGGTGTGTGGGCCTGTGTGTGGGTGTGTGGGGGCCTGTGTGTGGGTGTGGGTGTGAGTGTGTGGGTGCATTATTTGGAGACTCATTCCCCAGTAGCAGTCTTGCTGGTGTCCAGTCCGGCTGCCCCAGGGAGGGGGTGGGGCGGGTGGGTTTCAGGGGTGGAAGCAGATGTAAGTGGTGTTGTATGGGGGCGGTGTCGGACAGGGTTGGGGGCGTGGGCAGGGTCGGTGGGGGATTGCACGCGGTGTGCTGCTGCCTCGTCTTCTGAACAGGGACGTAAGAGAAACCTCCGAGCCCCAGAGGAATGGCACTGAATCAATTAACCAAATAATCAATTATCCGAATGAAATAGTGCCTGCCCATCTCATTCAGATAATCAAGGTTCCCCTGTAAACCCTTAACACTATGGCAGTCCCAGTCGATGTTTGTAAAGTTAAAATCCCCAACCATAACCACTCTATTATTCTTACAGATAACAGATCTCCTTACAAATTTGTTGCTCAATTTCCCTCTGTCTATTAGGGGGTCTACAATACAATCCCGATAAGGTGATCATCCCTTTCTTATTTCTCAATTCCACCCAAATAACTTCCCTGGATGTATTTCTGGGAATATCCTCCCTCAGCACAGCTGTAATGCTATCCCTTATCAAAAATGCCATCCCCCCTCCTCTCTTGCCTCCCTTTCTATCCTTCCTGTAGCATTTGTATCCTGGAACATTAAGCTGCCTGTCCTGCCCATCCCTGAGCCATGTTTCCGTAATTGCTATGATATCCCAGTCCCATGTTCCTGACCATGCCCTGAGTTCATCTGCCTTCCCTGTTAGGCCTCTTGCATTGAAATAAATGCAGCTCAATCCATCTATCCCACCTCGTTCTTTTTTTGCCCCTGCCTGCATTGACTGTTTGATTTCCTCCTTTTCCCAACTGTACCTGTCTTAGACTGATCTCTTTCTTCACCATCTCCCTGGGTCACACCTCCCCCCGCGCCCTTACTAGTTTAAATCCTCGAGTAAAAAATGAGGTCTGCAGATGCTGGAGATCACAGCTGCAAAAGTGTTGCTGGTCAAAGCACAGCAGGTTAGGCAGCATCTCAGGAATAGAGAATTCGACGTTTCGAGCATAAGCCCTTCATCAGGAATAAGAGAGAGAGAGCCAAGCCGGCTGAGATAAGAGAGAGAGAGCCAAGCCGGCTGAGATAAGAGAGAGAGAGCCAAGCCGGCTGAGATAAGAGAGAGAGAGCCAAGCCGGCTGAGATAAGAGAGAGAGAGCCAAGCCGGCTGAGATAAGAGAGAGAGAGCCAAGCCAGCCGGCTTGGCTCTCTCTCTCTTATTCCTGATGAAGGGCTTATGCTCGAAACGTCGAATTCTCTATTCCTGAGATGCTGCCTAACCTGCTGTGCTTTGACCAGCAACACTTTTGCAGCTGTGATCTCCAGCATCTGCGGCTTGGCTCTCTCTCTCTTATTCCTGATGAAGGGCTTATGCTCGAAACGTCGAATTCTCTATTCCTGAGATGCTGCCTAACCTGCTGTGCTTTGACCAGCAACACTTTTGCAGCTGTGATCTCCAGCATCTGCAGACCTCATTTTTTACTCGTTAGTTTAAATCCTCCCAAGCAGCTCTGGCAAATGTCCCTGCCAGTATATTAGTCTCCTTCCAATTCATAAGACCATAAAACGTAGGAGCAGGGTGGCTCAGTGGTTAGCATGGCTACCTCACAGCATCAGGGACCTGGGTTCGATTCCGGCCTTGGGTGACTGTCTGTGTGGAGTTTGTATTTTCCCCGTGTCTGTGCGGGTTTCCTCCCACAATCCAATGCTGTGCGGGTTAGGGGAATTGACCGTACTAAATTGCCCGTAGTGCTCAGAGATGTGTAGGTTAGGTGCATTAATCGGGATAGACATAGGATAATAGGGAGGGGAATGGGTCTGGGTGGGTTACTCTTCAGAGGGTCGGTATGGACTTGTTAGGCCGAAAGGCCTGTTTCCACACTGTCGGGGTTCTTAAAAAAAATTAGGCCATTCAGCCTATTGAGTCTGCTCCACCATTCAATCATGGCTGATATATTTCTCAATCCCTTTCTCCCCGCAGCCCTTGATACTCAAGAACCTATCTATCTCTGTCTTAAATATATTCAATGACCTGGCCTCCACAGCCTTCTGTGGGAATGAATCCCATAGATTCACCACTCTCTGGCTGAAGAACTTTCTCCTCAACCCCATCCTGAAAGGTCTTCTAAATCTTTCCTACCAATGCAAACATCTTCCCAACATCTACTCTGTCTAGACCACCCAGTATTCTGTACCTTTCAGTTAGAATCCCTCCCATCTTTCTAAGCTCATTGAGTATAAATGCAGAGTCCTCAAACTTTTCTCAAATGTTAAAGCTTTTCATTCCTAGGACCATTCTCATGAACTTCCTCTGACGTGCTCCAAGGTCAGTGCACCCTTCCTGAGGCATCGGGCCCCAAACTGCGCACAATACACCAAATGTGCCCTGACTCGGGCCTTATAGAGGCTCAGAGGTATATCCCTGCTTCTAATTAATGCCCTCACAAAATAAATACCATCGTTGCATTTGCCTTCCTAACTAATGACAACCTGCAAGTTTACCTTGAGAGAATGCTGGACTAGAACTCCCAAGTCTCTTTGCATTTCAGACTTCTGAATTTTCTCCCCATTAAGAAAACAGTCCATCCCTCTATTCTTCTGACCAAAGTGCATGACCTCACACTTTCCCATCATATACTCCATCTTCCACTTCATTACCCACTCTCCTAACCTGTCCAAATCCTTCTGCAGCCTCCCTGCCTCCTCAATGCGACCTGTCCCTCTACCAGTCTCTGCAACGTTAGTCAGAATGCCCTCCGTTCCTTCATCTGGATCATTAATGTTTAAAGTGAAATGTTGTGGTCCCAACACTGACCCTTGTGGAACACCACTAGTCACCGGCTGCCATCCTGAGAAAGACCCTTTTATCCCCACTCTCTGCTTCCTGCCAGACAGCCAAGCTTCTCTCCATGCTAGTACCTTGCCTCTAACACCATGGGCCTTATCTTCCTCAGTTGCCTCCTATGCAGCACCTTGTCAAAGGCCTTCCTGAAGTCCAGGTAGCAAACATCCATTGGCTCTCCTTGGTCTAACCTGCTTATTACTTCCTAAAAGAATTCTAGCAGATCTGTCAGTGTGACCTCCCCTTGGTGAAACTATGCTGACTTTGCCCTATTTTACTGTACACTGCTGCATATTCAGAAATTCAAAGTTTGTGCGAAGATTTGTAGCTCGGGTGCTTGTTGTAGTGGTTCTGTTCGCCGAGCAGGAAGTTTTTGTTGCAAACGTTTCGTCCCCTGGCTAGGAGACATCATCAGTGCTGTGGAGCCTCCTGCGAAGCGCTTCTTTGATGTTTCTTCCGGCATTTATAGTGGTCTGTCCTTGCCGCTTCCGGGTGTCAGTTTCAGCTCTCCGCTGTAGTGATTGGTATGTTGAGTCCAGGTCGATGTGTCTGTTGATGGAATTTGTGGATGAATGCCATGCCTCTAGGAATTCCCTGGCTGTTCTCTGTCTGGCTTGCCCTATGATGGTAGTGTTTTCCCAGTCGAATTCATGTTGCTTGTTGTCTGAGTGTGTGGCTACTAGGGATAGCTGGTCGTGTCGTTTTGTGGCTAGTTGGTGTTCATGTATGCGGATTGTTAGCTGTCTTCCTGTTTGTCCTATATAGTGTTTTGTGCAGTCCTTGCATGGTATTTTATAAACTACATTAGTTTTGCTCATGTTGGGTATTGGCTCCTTTGTTCTAGTAAGTTGTTGTCTGAGCGTGGCTGTTGGTTTGTGTGCCGTTATGAGTGGCACATTCCTAGAGGCATGGCATTCATCCACAAATTCCATCAACAGACACATCGACCTGGACTCAATATACCAACCACTACAGCGGAGAGCTGAAACTGACACCCGGAAGCGGCAAGGACAGACCACTATAAATGCCGGAAGAAACATCAAAGAAGCGCTTCGCAGGAGGCTCCACAGCACTGATGATGTCTCCTAGCCAGGGGACGAAACGTTTGCAACAAAAACCTCCAGCTCGGCGAACAGAACCACTACAATATTCAGAAATCTCATCCTTCACAATGGATTCCAGCACGTTACACATGACTGGCGTTAGGCTAACCGGTCTGTAATTTTCCATGTTTTGCCTTACTCCTTTTTTTAAACAGATGTGCCATATTAGTGATTTTCTAGTCCTCTGGGACCCACCCTGATTCTAGCCAATGCCCCCAATTCGGGTGCAATCCATCCTTCTTATACAGGTCCCTTCTCCTCAGTACGTTCTCCAGTCTGGGATGAGCAGGTATCTGGTCTCTAACTGTCCTCTGAGAGCCAGCAACCTGGATCATTTCTTCCTTAACCAGTAGAGAAGCTGTAAGAACATCCCTTATTACCACCCCATCCACGTCCCTGTCAACAAAGTGGGGTGACAATTCCTCCTTGGCGGTCATGTCTGGGGCAAATGTCATTCACTGTTCAGGGCAGCTTTAGGATCACAGAACACCTACTGTGCATAAAAAGGCCATTCAGCCCATCAAGACTGCACCAACCCCCCCCCCCTCAATACCATAATCCTGCATTTGCCATGGGCAGCCCACTTAGCCTGCACATTTGGACAATTTAGCATGGTCAATCTACCTAATCTGCACATTTTAGATTAGATTAGATTACTTACAGTGCGGAAACAGGCCCTTCGGCCCAACAAGTCCACACCGACCCGCCGAAGCGCAACCCACCCATACCCCTACCCCTACATTTACCCCTTACCTAACACTACGGGCAATTTAGCGTGGCCAATTCACCTGACCTGCACATCTTTGGACTGTGGGAGGAAACCGGAGCACCCGGAGGAAACCCACGCAGACACGGGGAGAATGTGCAAACTCCACACAGTCAGTCGCCTGAGGTGGGAAATGAACCCGGGTCTTGGGCGCTGTGAGGCAGCAGTGCTAACCACTGTGCCACCGTGCCGCCCAGATCTTTGGACTGTGGGAGGAAATCAGAGCACCAAGTCAGAAAACTATGCAGACACAGAGAGAACATATAAGCTCCATGCAGGCAGTTCCCAAAGGCTGGAATTGACCCCAGGTCCCTGGCGCTGTGAGGCAGCAGTGCCTAACCATTGACCACTATGCCACCCACATTTAGAATGCTATTATTTTTCTGGGTGCACAAAGTCCATTCAAAGAGGGCACAAATACGGGTTCATTGTGGCATATCTGGTGACTGACGAGTTTATCCAGATATGACAAGTTGGTAGAATTGGGCTAGCACTGTGCAAGAGAGCTGCCATGGGTAGTTGAGAGTCAAGCTTGGAACGATGCAGTGTGAAGTCTCAACAGGCCGCATGAAGAGAAACCCTCTGTGAAGCTCAATAAAATATGGTAAGATTCATCCCCTTGCTTGTGTTATGTCCCCAAATTTGGAAACCTCCTCAAGAAAATTACTCTAGAGATAGATTTTCAGATGCTCTCTCAACCGTGGATCTGATCTTTGTTAAGACCAAGGGTTAGCTATTTGCTGGTTTTACCAGTGTTCAGGAAGTCAGAAGATTCCGGCTGAAGGAATGCTAGGAATATCATGAGTTGAGTAGAACATTTGCTTATGACACCTTTTACATTCTGACCATCACAACCTTGCTGCTATGACATCATGAGTAGCATCTCCAAGGCAACATTTACAAAGGACTATCCTGAATAATAGAGTGGCCAACTTGTCATTAACCTTTCAATGTAAATTTTTATTCATTTCTTGTAAACATCTGATGCAGAATTAATTTAATGCAAAGTTAATGAGAGAGCAGCAACTAAAATTAACCTGACACAACATGGCTTGAAGAAATTATAATCTCAGAGTTTCTTCAGTACGATTTGGAATAAGTGGAAATCAGGCCGAGGATGGGAGCTCTCACCCTCGACATGTCAGAACTGCATTGGAGATGCTTGACTCCTTCAGAGTGAACTTGGAGAGTAGGCTGAGTTTATTCTCAGACTGCTTCACTCCGAAATGGTTTCACAAAAAATATTGAAAAGGTGGGAAAATTTCTGGAAATCAGCAGAAGACATTCTGCATAAAAATTTGAAGAACAATCCGTACTACCCATTCACGATTAGACAACCCAATGGTAAGAAATGTGCCACTGACTACATAGAATAAGTCACTGATATTCTGTAAGGGAATATTGCACTGTTGGAGGAACCATGTTTCAGATATGATGCCCCACTTGGCAAGACTATCCATGCAAATCTATCAGAAAAAGAGTAGAGGAGTTTTTTAAAAATTCATTCACAGGATGTTGATGTCACTGGCAATGTCATTATTTATGTCAGCCCCACGAACCCCGTGGCTGAACACTTCAACTCCCCCTCCCCCTCCTCCCAAGGACATGCAGGTCCTGGGCCTCCTCCATCGCCGCTCCCTTACCACTCGACACCCGGAGGAAGAACGCCTCATCTTCCGCCTTGGGATCCTCCAACCCCTGGGCATCAATGTGCAATTCACCACTTTCTTCATTTCCCCTCCCCCTACCTTATCCCAGTTCCAACCTTCCACCTCAGCACTGCCCTCACGACCTGCCCCATCTGTCCATCTTCCTTCCCATCTATCTGCTCCACCCTCCTCTCTGACCTATCACCATTACCCCCACCTCCATCCACCTATCGCACTCTCAGCTAACTTCCTCCTAGCCTCACCCCCCACTCCCATTTATCTCTTCACCTCCTCAGCTCACAGTTTCATTCCTGATGAAGGGCTTTTGCCCGAAACGTTGATTGTCCTGCTCCTGGGATGCTGCCTGACCTGCTGTGCTTTTCCAGCACCACACACTCAACTCTAATCTCCAGCATCCGCACTCCTCACTCTCCCCCAGGTCATCATTTATGGTCCATCTCTAACTGTCTCTTGAGAAGGTGTTCCAAACCACCTTCCTGACTACAAGTTAGGGCACCATTTTGTGGTGTATGTGAATGTGAGGACATCTTTTAAACTCAATGAAGTTATTCCTTCTGATTCAGTCTTGAATATGTTGTCTGAGCTACACATTTATTACCAATAGTTTAGGAAGAATTGTGGTTAAACAACAGATTTATACAAATTGGTTTCTTCCACACTTGAGTTCTCAAATTTGGTTTTTGTAAATTTTTGATTTCTTACTGTGTCATGAGCTTTTTTTAATTTGTTCTGCCAGCATTTATTTCCCATCCCTAATTGCCCTGGAGAAGGTGATGGTCAGCCACCCTGTTCAGCTGGTGCCTACGTTGGGGCACAGGGATACCACAGTACTGTTAGCAAGGGATTTTCAGAAATGTGACCCAGAAACAAGAATAGCGATCTATTTCCAAGTCAGCGTGACCTGTGACTTGGAGGGGAAGTTGCAGGTGATGATGTTCCCATGGATCTACTAAGCCTTGTCCTTCTAGGTGATGGAGGGCATGGATTTGTAAGGTGCTGTCTAAGGAACATGGTTAATTACTACAGTCCACTTTGTAGATCTTACATACTGCTGCCACTGTACATCAGCGATGAAGGGAATGAATGTTGAACTTGGTGGTTTGACAGTTAATTGTTCCACAAAAAAATATTGAAAACGTGGGAAAGTTTCTGGAAATCAGCAGAAGACATTCTGCATAAAAATTTGAAGAATAATCCATACTACCCATTTACGATTAGACAACCCAATGGGAAGAGATGTGCCACCAACTCTACTGATATTCTGTTGAGGGAATATTGCACTGTTGGAGGAACCATGTTTCAGATTGATGTCCCACTTGGCAAGACTATCCATGGAAATCTATCGGAAAAAGGGTAGAGGAGTTCTTAAAAATTCATTCCCAGGATGTAAATGTCACTGGCAATGTCATTATTTATGTCACCCGCACCAACCAATCCCACCGCCCCGTGGCTGAACACTTCAACTCCCCCTCCCACTCTGCCAGAGACATGCAGGTCCTGGGCCTCCTCCGTCGCCTCCTCCTTTACCACCCAACGCTTGGAGGAAGATCGCTTCATCTTCCAACTCAACCCTCCAACCCCATGGCATCAATGTGGACTTCACCAGTTTCCTCGTTTTCCCTCCCCCCCACCTTATCCCAGTTCTAACCTTCCAATTCAGCACCGCCCTCATGACCTGTCCTACCTGTCCATTTTCCTTCCCATCTATCTGCCCGTTAAGTCAAATAGAAACTAACAGCAGGAGTTGTCCATTCAGACATTTCAGCCTAGTCTGCCATTCATTATAGTCACGACTGATCCTCCATCTCAAGCCATATTCCTACTTTCTCTCCATACCCCTCAGTGCCTTTAAATAAGTGCAGTTGGAATTATACTCATCCAGGCAATGGGAGAATATTCCACTACACTCCTGACTTCTGCATAGTAGATTGGGGACAGGCTGTGGGGAGATAGAAGGTGTGTTACTCAGCGGAGAATTTCTAACCCTTGACCTGTTCTGGTAGCCACAGTCTTTAGGTGGCTAGATTGGTTAAGGTCTAGTCAGTGGCAACCTCCACAATGTTGATCGTAGGGAATTCCACAATAGTGAGTAAACAGCATTGATCATCAAGGGAGGCTGTCTAGATTTTTTCTTCAGTGACATGAGTGTTATTCACTTGTTATCAGCCCAAGTTGAATGTTGTTTCGGTTTTTACACATATGGACATAGACTACTTCAGTATCTGAGGAGCAGATACTGAGATGGCTAGTGGTGCTGAACGTTGTGCAGTCATCAGTGAATATCCCCACTTCAATTTCATGAAGGTCATTGATAAAAGAGTTGAAGATGTTTAGACCTAGGACACCTTCCTGAGGAACTCATGCAGGGATGTCCTGGAGCTGAGATGATAGGCCTCCACCAGAATACGACTATCACTTGAGAGTTTTTCCCTGATTCCCAATGGCTCCAGTTTTGCTAGGATCCTTACACTGCCTTGATGACAAGGGCAATAATTCCAACCTCTCCTCTGGCATTTTTGATTATGGGATAGCATTTCTTCAATTCTTTCGCCCATGTTTAGACCAACGCAATAATAAGGTCAGGAACTGAGATACCTTCGCAGAACCCAAACAAAACATCAACAAGAAGGTAATTTCTTTGGAAGTACCGTTTTATAGCTCTTCCATCACTTTTCCGATGATTGAGAGTAGACTGATAGCATGGTGATTGGCGGGGTTGGATTTCTTCTGCATTTTGCGGACTGGACATACCAGGGCAGCTTGGACAAACAGCCCTCCCACAGCCATTATCTGGCCCGAAAAGAAAAGTAGAAAATGAAAAGGCAGAGGAAGAGAAACAAAAAAAGATTGAAGGGAAGAGAAAAAGAGACTGTAGAAGAGGCAAGACAGAAGAGAGACAGCCAGCAACATGGAATAGCAAAAACAAGTAAAAACCTTGCTCTCCAACTTACTGTGAGGTGGGGAAAACACCTCCTGCTTCTAATGTTGTATTTGCAGGTCTCTGTGGACTAATTGGTGCTGTGACATGAATTACATGGGAATCCTCAGCATCTCACTGCCAATGTTCTTCATATTTATCCTGTTCAGGACAATCCTCTACCAATGGCTTTTCTGGTAACTAAATGTTATTCATTCGACAAGAATTCTACACTGGGATTCAAAATCCATCAAACTGTGCAAATGTGTATTCGTGAAATCCTTAATTGCCCGAGCAGCCTTAATGCCTCTCTTTTTCTCAATATTAAACAGGCATAAAGGTGTTTTTTTTAAATTTGCAGGTTTTAATTTGTCAGCAGGGACTAAAGAATGGAAGAATTGAGGCATAGTATGTGACTATTAGTGAGGCAGGTAGGGGGAACCTGAGTTCAGGAGTGCAGGAGCCTCAGCCCTTGACCTTATCCAACAGGTATGAGATTCTTGCTCCCTGTATGGATGAGGAAAAGGGCTCTGGACAGGATGAGCCAGCTGACCACAGCACCATGGTGCAGAAGGCCATTCAAGAGGGGGGACCAAATAGACAAGTAGTGGTTATAGGGGATTCTATAATTAGGGGGACAGATAGTATCCTTTGCAAGCCAGATCGGGAGTCTCGCATGGTGTGTTGCCTGCCGGTGCCAGGGTGCGGGACAACTCCGACCGGCTTGAAAGGATATTGGAGCGGGAGGGGGAGGATTCAGTTGTTGTGGTCCACGTTGGGACTAACAACATAGGCAAAGCTAGGGTGGAGGACCTGTTTGGGGATAATCAAGCACTTGTCTAGCTTCCCATAAAGCTCTAGGCTACACCTGATCAGGTCCTGGGGAGTGCTTCAAGACATCCAGCACTTCCTCCTCTGTAATATGGACATTTTTCAAGATGACACCATCTATTTCCCTACAGTCTATATCTTCCATATCCTTTTCCGCAGTAAATACTGATGCAAAATATTAATTTATATCTCCCCCATTTTCTGTGGCTCCACACAAAGGCCGCCTTGCTGATCTTTGAGGGCCCTATTCTCTCCCTAGTTACCCTTTTGTCTTTAATGTATTTGTAAAAACTCTTTGGATTCTCCTTAATTCTATGTGCCTAAGCTTTCTCATGTCCCCTTTTTGCCCTCCTCATATCCTTCTTAAGTATACTCCTACTGCATTTATACTCTTCTAAGGATTAACTAATCTCTGTTGTCTATGCCTGACATATGCTTCCTTGTTTCTCTTAACAAAATCCTCAATTTCTTTAGTCATCCAGCATTCCCTATACCTACCAGTCTTTCCTTTCACCCTGACAGGAATATACTGTCTCTGGATTCTCGTTATCGTATTCCTGAAGGCTTCCCATTTTCCAGCTGTCCCTTTACCTATGAACATCTGCACTAATCAGGTTTTGAAAGTTCTTGACTAATACCGTCAAAATTGGCCTTCCTCCAATTTAGAACTTCAACTTTTAGATCTGGTCTATCCTTTTCCATCACTGTATTGAACCTAATAGAATTATCATCACTGGCCCCAAAGTGCTCCCCCACTGGCACCTCAGTCACCGGCCCTGCCTTATTTCCCAAGAGTCGGTCAAGTTTTGCACCTTCTCTCATAGGTACATCTGCTGAATCAGAAAATTTCCTTGTACACACTTCAGAAATTCCTCTCCATCTAAACCCTTAACCCTATGGTAGTCCCAGTCTATCTATGGCAAGTTAAAATCCCCTACCATAACCACCCTATCACCTGATGAAGGAGTGTCACTCCGAAAGCTAGTGTGCTTCCAATTAAACCTGTTGGACTATAGCCTGGTGTGGTGTGATTTTTTTTTAACTTTATAACCACCATATTATGCTTACAGATAACAAATTCCCACCGACTATTGGGGGGGTCTATAATACAATCCCAATAAGGTGATCATCCCTTTCTTATTTCTCAGTTCCACCCAAATAAGTTCCTTGGTTGCATTCCCAGGAATATCCTCCCTCAGCACAGCTGTAATGCTATCTCTTATCAAAAACGTATCCCCCCTCCTCTCTTGCCTCCCTTTCTATCCTTCCTGTAGCATTTGTATCCTGGAACATTAAGCTGCCAGTCCTGCCCATCCCTGAGCCATGTTTCTGTAATTGCTATGATATCCCAGTCCCATGTTCCTAACCATGCCCTGAGTTCATCTGCCTTCCCTGTTAGGCCCCTTGCATTGAAATAAATTATTAGTCCTACCTTGTTCCTGCTTGCCCTGACTGTTTGATTTGCTCCTTTTCCCAACTGTACCAGTCTCAGACTGATCTCTTTCCTCACTATCTCCCTAGGGGGTTCCAACACATTTTACTAGTTTAAAACCTCATCTTCCTGACATTCCAAAGTGCTTTACATCCAATGAATAACTTTTGAAAAAGTGCAGTCAGTGTAATTCAGATGAAGTGACGAGTAGTCTATGAGCATCCAACAAGATCATACAAATAACAACCGTTTTCATTAGTGAAGGTTGAGGGATACGTATTGGCCAGAGCACTGCGGTAAACTCGCCTTCAGTCCATTGGATCTTTTACATAAACCTGAGCGGCAATTGGGACTTGGAACATGGCACTTTTAACAGCCCAGCTCTCCCTCAGTGCTGAACGAGAATGTCAGTCGAAAGTTTGGGCATTGGAAAGAAGCTTTCTCCTGGCAAGGATCAGTGCAATCCATCTTCTGTAATATCCTCACTGGGCTAGCTGAGTTGTTCTTGCAAAGAGCTGGCACTGACAGAATGGGCCAAATGGCTTTCTTTGTAACTTTTCTATGATTGTATATACAGTGATAATCGCATCCGGAAGTGGCTGAGTTAAGAAAGTCAGCTAAATCAAACGGTTAGATGAAAGACAAATAGTAATTTAAGCATTTGGAACACCAGGCAACTGCCAGTTATATGGACACATCCTGCCCAGTGGACACCACAAAATCCTCCTTCTAGACAACTAGAGACATTAGCCATATGGTGCAGACCAGGAACCCACTGGCCAAAAGGGTGGTGCACGCACAGACTCTCGCATTATTTAAAAAGTTTGTATGCCCGCTAGAAAAGTCATGACCTGCAGACTGAGTGCAAGAAGGCGGGATTATACTGGGAAACCCTCCATCGACCAGCACTGACATAATGGATCAATTGACTTCCTGTCTTGTAAAAGTTTTATGATTTCTATGAATGGAATCAGTCCGTTTGACATGAATATGTTTTTCCCAGCTGGCAAAGGCTACTTTAATTCCTCTTTATCTGCAGAGAGGAGGAAGTAACTTACCTCAGATCACATCTGGGGCAGTTCCAGCGGATTCTGGGGCAGTTCCAGCAGATTCTGGGGCATTTCCAGCAGATTGGAAAACAGCAAATGTGATGCCCTCGGACCCCACCCCCCTCCAACCGTAACAAGGACAGAACGTCCCTGGTGCTCACCTTCCACCCTATCAACCTTCTCTTAAAGCGCCAACATTTCCGCCACCTCCAACCGGTCCCCACCACCAGGGATATATTTCCCTCCCCACACCTTTCCGCCTTCCGCAAAGACCGTTCTTTCCGTGACTACCTGGTCAGGTCCACGCCCCCCTACGACCCACCCTCCCATCCTGGCACTTTCCCCTGCCACCGCAGGAACTGTAAAACCTGTGCCCACATCTCCTCCCTCACCTCTATCCAAGGCCCTAAAGGAGCCTTCCACATCCATCAAAGTTTTACCTGCACATTCACCAATATCATTTATTGTATCCGTTGCTCCCGATGCGGTCTCCTCTACATTGGGCACCTCCTAGCAGAGCCCTTTAGGAAACATCTCTGGGACACCCGCACCAATCAACCACACCACCCTATGGCCCAACATTTCAACTCCCCCTCCCACTCTGCCGAGGACATGGAGGTCCTGGACCTCCTTCACCGCCGCTCCCTCACCACCCGACGCCTGGAGGAAGAACGCTTCCTCTTCCACCTCGGAACACTTCAACCCCAGGGCATCACCAGTTTCCTCATTTCCCCTCCCCCCCACCTTGCCCCAGTTCCAACCTTCCAGCTCAGCACTGTCCCCATGACCTGTCCTACCTGCCAATCTCCCTTCCCACCTATCTGCTCCACCCTCCTCTCTGACCTATCACCTCCAACCCCACCTCACCCATTGTATCCTTTGTTACCTTCTCCCCAGCCCCATTTATCTCTCCACCTTGGATGCTCCCTACCTCCATTCCTGATGAATGGCTTTTACCCAAAACGTCGATTTTCCTGCTCGTCAGATGCTGCCTGACCTGCTGTGCTTTTCTAGCACCACTCTGATCTAAATTACCAACTAGTGGTGTGCCTCAGGGATCAGCGTTGGGACTGCAATTATTCACAATTTATATCGATGATTTGGAGTTGAGGACCACGCGTAGTTTGTCAAAGTTTGCCGTTGACACTAAGATGAGTGGCAGAGCAAAGTGTGCAGAGGAACATAGATACTTTAAGTGAGTGGGCAAAGATCTGGCAGATGATAATAGATTTGTAGTCATCCACTTTGGTAAGAGTAACGTAAAAAAGATTACTATTTGAATGATAAAAGGCTGCAGCATGCTGCTATTCAGAAGGACCTGGGTGTCCTTGTGCACGAATCACAGAGGGATGGTCTGTATGTGGAACAGGTCATTAGGAAGGCAAATGGAATTTTGTCCTTCATTGCTAAAGGGATGGAGTTTAAAAGCAGGGAGGTTATGTTGCAGCTATATATGATGCTGGTGAGGCCACACCTGGAGTACTGTGTGCAGTTTTGGTCTCCTTACTTGAGAAAGGATGGACTGGCACTGGAGGGAGTGCAGAGGAGGTTCACGAGGTTGATTCTGGAGTTGAGGGGGTTGGCTTATGAGGAGAGACTGAGTAAACTTGGATTATATTCATTGGAATTCAGAAGAATGAGGGGAGATCTTATAGAAACATATAAAATATGAAGAGAATAGATAAGATATCAGTAGAGGGGATGTTTCTACTGGCACGTGTTATGGACTAGACCAGATCCTTCCCAACATTTCAAAAAGGTAGGCCAAACTCCAACATTGCTAGTTGTTTTAAGCAGATGTAAAGTGGGTATTCCAGGAGAGAATCAGCTGGTCAAACCACTTAGTTTTACACAAAACAGAATTCATTTACAAGATCACTGAATGAAATACAAAGAACAGAAAACAGAACACCGAATAATCTATCCTAAGTGAAAACCCAACAGACTAACCCAACTTAACGATGCTGTTCCAAATACTTGCAACAATCCCCATAAACACTCCTTGGCACAAAAGGTCAAATCAAACACAGGGTCTGACAGGAGGGAAGTCAGAGAGAGAGAGAGAGGACCAGCCTAGACCTGCTTCTTTGGGTCCAGCAACCTTTTTCCACACTACTGCTAAAAGCCAAACCAAACCAGGGAAAAACTGAGCTGGGAGAACAGGCCACACCCCCTTCAATTGTACAAGCAGTCTGTTTTACTTGAAAGCCTTCTGCCTGAGGCAGTCTCGGTTCGCTATTATCAACCTGGCCCTAAACCTCTTCACCTCCAGACTTTTTGGAGTCTGCATCATTTATGACCTCCTTGGAAAAGAAAAACCAAGGACAGCATAACCTTGTTACAGGAGCAACATGGACACACATGGTGGAACTAGGACAAGAGGGCCTAGCCTCAAACTTAGGGGAAGCCGATTTAGGACTGTAACGAGGAGGAATTCTTCACCCAGAGGGTTGTCAATCAATGGAATTCCCTGCCCAGTGAAGTAGCTGATGCAGCTTCAATAAATCGAGGATGGAAACTTTTGGAACAATAAAGGAACTAAGGGTTATGGTGAGAGGGTGGGTAAGTGAAGCTGAGTCCACAAAAAGATCAGCCATGATCTTACTGAATGGTGGAGCAGGCTCGAAGGGCCAGACCGCCTACTCCTGCTCCTAGTTCTTCTGTATGTTCTTATGTGTCCAAGAGGAAATGACCCCATTTTATTTCAGAATCCCATGACAACAAGTCTGTGTCCAGAATCTTAGACTGTGAGCAAGTGCTTCTCCTCATGTTGCCATGTTTGCTAAAATATCATCAAGATACAGATAAGTGGATCAAACTGTGGATCCATCTCCACTTCTCATGGCCAGGGGTGTAAAGAGATCACTATTTGCTTAGGATTCTGATGACCTGCACACGTCACTTGGGCTCAGCTTTTACAGTGTAATCTCTGAGTAGAGGTGTCATGTCCAGTTAGTTGTTGATAGGATAGTCACTAACCCTAATACTTCTTTCTTTCTTCTTCCCTTTGCTTTTCCTGGCCGACCTCAGTCTACGAGCTCAGCTACATAAATGATAACTTATGGATTGGCATTGGTATGCTAATTGTCTCTCTCATCGCATCTATCCTCTACTTGTTAAGCCATAATATGGTAAGTTGTGCTCTCAAGTTATTCATCAACAAGAGAGGGTACAGCATGGGATTTGGTGGGGTTTTCAATCAGGCTGTCACCAGACCATGGTGGGCGGCACGGTGGCACAGTGGTTAGCACTGCTGCCTCACAAGCGCCAGAGACCCGGGTTCAATTCCCGACTCAGGCTGCTGACTGTGTGGAGTTTGCACATTCTCCCCGTGTCTGCGTGGGTTTCCTCCGGGTGCTCCGGTTTCCTCCCACAGTCCAAAGATGTGCAGGTCAGGTGAATTGGCCATGCTAAATTGCCCGTAGTGTTAGGTAAAGGGGTAAATGTAGGGGTATGGGTGGGTTGCGCTTCGGCGGGTCGGTGTGGACTTGTTGGGCCGAAGGGCCTGCTTCCACACTGTAAATAATCTAATCTAATCTAATCTAAACCATGAACGATAGATCATTCAAGCAATATGTTGCACAGCAGCAGATGAACCATCTCCAAAGCACGTTAAAGTCCTGTTGGACACTAACCTGGTGTTGTGTGATTTTTAACGTTAAAGATAAGTGTGTTTATAATAAATTTGAGTTATCAACCTGGTGTGAGTTGCTTTTACCAAGAATAGCTGCCATCAGGAAAACTGGTCATCTTTGTGGTTTAACTGGGTATTGACACAATTGGGACTACTTGTTGAAGTGTACATCGAAAGGCCCCCTCTGTCACCTACCCCTTCCAACAAGACTTGCAGTGTGAAAAAGCTTTGGATCACATAGTTTCCTATGTTGTGCCGTTTCCTCACTGTTTCACAGGGTAAATTCACTTCCTGCAATATTCCCAGCACCAGGACTAACGACAATGCCTATTACCTTTGAGGGGGGCAGGCTAACTAAGGATGTTACCACTTGGTGGCCTCTTACTGGCCTCTGAAACCCAAAGGCAGCACAGTGAGTGCTGGCATCATGCAGAAATCCTTCTAATGACGCAAAGCTAATGTGCCACCTGCATTTCTATAAATCAGCGCAGGTTAATTACACTCAATCAAAACGAAATACTGAACATGCTGGAAATCTAAAATAGGAACCGATGTGCTAGAAAACCCCAACTCAGCACTTCTTCTCTTCTCATTCTGAGGCAGGGTCACTCGATTCGAAACGTTAACTCTGCTTTTTCTCTACAGATGCAGCCAGATCTGCTGAGTTTTCACAGCAATTTCGATTTTGTGTTTCTGATTTCCCGCATCTTTGTTTATTTGGTCTGGTCTTCTCATTTTCTTATGTTGCTGCACTGACATCAATTCACAACGGTCCCCACCACCTTCTCCAGCGCGATTAGCGATAGGCGACCAATGCTGGCCCCCCCAACAAAGAACACATGAATGAATAAAGTAAATTAGTTTTTTAATAGACAGAATCCAATTCAATTGTGTTCCTTTTTATGGTCAAATATCCTGTCGAAAAGTATTAGGTCCAGTTTTGCATGCCCTACATTAGAAAGAATGTTGCGTCTATGGCAAGGTTGACTCAGATAATACCAGTAGGAGAGGGTTCATTTGATTTGACAACCCCTTCCTGGTTTCTAAGTCCTTTCCCTGGGGTCGGGGAGTCCAGAACTAGAGGGCATAGGTTCAGGGTGAGAGGGGAAAGATATAAAAGAGACCTAAGGGGCAACCTTTTCACACAGAGGGTGGTGCGTGTATGGAATGAGCTGCCAGAGGAAGTGGTGGAGGCTGGTACAATTGCAACATTTAAGAGGCATTTGGATGGGTATATGAATAGGAAGGGTTTGGAGGGATATGGGCCGGGTGCTGGCAGGTGGGACTAGATTGGGTTGGGATATCTGGTCGGCATAGACAGGTTGGGCCGAAGGGTCTGTTTCCGTGCTGTACATCTCTATGACTCTAACAACTGAGACAGGTGCATCACTATTTTGTAGGCAGGTTGCAAAAAATCTGAAGTAGTGAGTTCAATGATCATCTCCCACTGTCATTGTGTCACAGGAAATACTGAGCGTAAAGAGGTCGCTGGTTGGAAGTTAATGTGTGGTAATAATAGAGGTTATGTTCATATTAATTTTCACATAGTTGTAGTGGTTCCATAAACATATTTTTTAGTCAGAGAGACTCTCCTAGTTAGACAAGAAACACAGCTATCCTTATATACACTGGATCATTCGGTCTTGAGAAAAAGCCGTACACATAAGGCAGTGAACAGTGGTGTGTGACAATGGTGAGCCATGTCATTATGTAGTGAGCAACAGTGACCAGCAGTTTTTTCTGATTGGTGCCAATTAATAGAGATTATACTTAAGGCTATGTTTTAAAAAAAGGAGCCGCATAACATGCTGGAGACCCAGTATGTGAGTTCATTTCTGACTCCCTGTTGCAGGAGGATATTATCAAGCTGGAGAGCTGATTTACCAGCATGTCGCTGGCAATGTGGGGGGTTTGAGTTACGAGGATCGGCTGAGACTTCTTTCCACTGGAGTGTAGGAGGCAGAGGGGTGACCTTACAGAATAATCGGGAGTATAGACAAGGTGAATGGCAGCTGTCTTTTCCCCAGGGTGGGGAGGCATCAAGACTGGGAGGCATATTTTTAAGATGAGAGGAGAAAGATTTTAAAAAGACCTGAAAGGCAATTTGTTTACACAGAGAGTGGTTCGTGTGTGGAATGAACTTCCAAAGTGGTGAATACAAAATTTAAAATATGTTTAAATAAGTACACGAATAAGAAATATTTGAAACGATATGGGCCTAGCACAGGCAGGTGAGAGGAGTTTAGTTTGGGATTATGGTCAGCATGGACTGGTTGAACCGGAACGTCTGTTTCCGTGCTGTAGACTCTACGACTGAAACGATTACAAAACAAACAGAGACTGTTGATTGCTGACAACAGCAAAAGCTGCCGATCTCATGCCACGATCTATGCAGAAGAATACTTTTGATCAGAGTACAGAGTGCAAACTACATTTCAACCTGGCAGGAGACATGTGGGTGCAGAGAAAAGCTGCAATTTCAAGACAGGGAGAACAGCCTGTATCACGTGGCAGTGGCCTGTGCAAGTAGCCCTGAGTTTGAACTGAGCAGCTGCTCCAGATATTGAGGATTGGTCGAGTTAAAGCCAAAAGAACTTTGTGTAAAAAAAGCAGAACAGTATTTCAAGCTTAAATGGTGCAGTAATTCAGGCTGAAAGGGAAGAAAAACAAGTTTCAGCTCTGATTGACCATGCCCACCATCGGGTGCAGATTGAGCCACTATAGGGAACAGCCATCTAAAAGGCAGAGGTTAAAAATGAAATTAGGTGGACCACGAGAGAAAACTCCTACATTCTGAGAGCTGGAGAAGTTCCTAACCAAGCCACTGAAATCAGATAAATGTTTGGTAATTTAAAGAAACACTCAACTCTGATCTAACACAGAAACTACTTTGAGAGCCAAGAAGAGCGCTAATGGAGTCCTCAAAGTACGCGATAATCTCCATATCAGCCATGACGGGTGGGAAGGCTTACATTAGTGCAGAATAGAAATCTATAAAGAAGATAAAATACCTAATCACGCTACAAAGCTATACATTCATAAATAGTATTGCTGGGTCAATTTAATCTCTGAGACAGGCCAAACAGAACACAAAATTTGATATTCTAGAGAAAACAAACCTTAAAGCAGAGAACTGCTCTTAAACTGGATACTCAGACCATAAAGGAGCAGAATTGGACCATTTAGCCCATCGAGTCTGTTCCGTCATTTAATCATGGCCGATATGTTTCTCAAGGAGAAAATGAGGACTGGAGAAGGGCTCACGCCTGAAACGTTGAATCTCCTGTTCCTTGGATGCTGCCTGAACTGCTGCGCTTTTCCAGCAACACATTTTCAGCTCTGATATGTTTCTCAACCCCATTCTCCTGCTCTCCACAGCCCTCACAGATTCACCACCCTCTTTCAGAAGAAATTCCTCCTCATCTCAGTTCTAAAGAGTCAACCCTTCACTCTGAGGCTGTGCCTTCGGTTCCTAGTCTCTCCTATTAGTGGAAACATCTCCTCCACGTCCACTCTATCCAGGCCTCTCGGTATTCTACAAGTCTCAATCAGAACCCCCCCTCCTTCCTTCTAAATTTAAGACAGAAACTGAAAAAATAAATACATTCCTGCACACAATTTGGAGTAGAGCAGAAATTGTTGTTGCTCACCATGGAGTAAACTAAACATCAGACAAGTTTGAAGTATAATTTCACCCACAGAACTAATAAAGTTCTTGAAACGGCAAGATTCAATAAGATTATGGTATGCCAATACTCTATTATTGATCTCTGCTGACTGGTGGAGGGAATAAACTTATGGTAAGTTACAGCCATAATTCATTAGAGACCAAAAGAAAATTGCTGAAAGGACTCAGTAGGTCTCGCAATATCCACGGCTATCTTTGAGTCCAGTGAACGTTTTTCAGAACTGATCTGAACATGAAGTTTTGTAGCTGGGTCACTGGACCCAAAATGGTAACTCTGCTTTCTCTCCAGAGATGTTGCCAGACTTGGTGAGTTTTTCCAGCGATTTCTATTTTTGTTTCAGATTTCCAGCATCCACATTCCTTTGTTTATCTCACAAGAGACGAGATTGTTTTAAGCACTACTGATGAGCTTTTGTTAAGATTTATTAGTCCAAAGGCAACATAACGCTCAAAAAAGCCACTCAGCTGGTGAGTGAAGTAAATGTCCGAAAATAAAGCAGCAAACCTTTCTATTGTCTGTTTGGTTTGAGGGAATGTTAGGACAGCTCTGAGCTGGAAGTGCTTGTCTGTCAGCATAATGGCCCTTTAAAGTTGGCACCAGACTACCCTGGCAAGTTGTTTCAGGAACAATACTTGGTAAGACGCTAAGACGTCACACTTTCTCAGAAGAATTCCCAAAAACAAGAAAAGGAAATCACATCAGCAAGAATGAATCTTTGGATAACACGATGGAGGAAATGGTTTCTCCAATAATTCAATTCCTGAGAGATCAGGAGAGAGCCCAAAATATTCAAGATGTCGAAGTAACAATTCAGTTGAATTCATTCAGTCGGAATGTGAATCAAATTCCCCGAACACAAATACAAAACCTGCTACGTAGAACTCCATTGGTGACACCTGTAAGTAGATGAAGGGCTTATGCTCGAAACGTCGAATTCCTTATTCCTGAGATGCTGCCTGGCCTGCTGTGCTTTGACCAGCAACACATTTTCAGCTGTGATCTCCAGCATCTGCAGACCTCATTTTTTACTGTAAGAAGATACAAGCAATATTTGAAGACACTGCAATGAAAAATCGCATTCTTTGGAGCAAACATGCAAAAAGGAATAAGGAATAGGTGTAAACCGTCAAAGTCGGCCAGGAAAGAAATACAAGAAGTGAAAGAGTCTTCGGTGCAAGGTGAACTTAGACCATCTGGAAGACAGTCTGAGCTAACTACTGGCTACTTTGATAATGCCTAACTGGAGGTGCCTCAGTCAACAATCAGAAAAGGCTTTCAGTATTTTCTTAAACACTTGTACAACGACCAGTATGGCCAGCTCTTCCAGTTCAGGGTTTTTTTCTAGTTTTGAGTTAGGTTTTCACTGGGGACCCAAAGAAACATCTCCATGCTGATCCTCTCCCTCTCTGACCTTTCTCTCCTGTAAGAACCCGTATTTGAACGTACCTTTTTTGCCGAGGGGTGTGTTTATGGGATGTTGCAAGAAATCAAAACAGTTGCATTTCCTTGTTTTCAAATAGTTACGTTATTTTAAATTTGGTTTTCTTTTGTTCGTGTGTAAATAAATTAAAGCAGAGTGGTTTGACCAGCTGCATTGCTCCTAGAATATCCAATTTATACCTGCTCAAAAACATTTGGGTGGTACGGTGGCTCAGTGGTTAGCATTGCTGCCTCCCAGGTTCGATTCCAGCCTTGGTTGACTGACTGTGTGGAGTTTGCACGTTCTCCCCATGTCTGTGTGGGTTTCCTCCGGGTGCTCCGGTTTCCTCCCACAGTCCAAAGATGTGCAGGTCAGGTGAATTGGCCATGCTAAATTGTCCATAGTGTTAGGTGCATTAGTCAGAGGGAAATGGGTCTGGGTGGATTACTCTTCAGAGGGCTGGTGTGGACTGGTTGGGTTTCCACACTGTAGGGAATCTAATCTAAACTATAAAAGTTAGGTTCCGGGCTACCTTCTTAAAATGTTTTGAGGGTTGGTCTGGCCTATATTCAGACTCATAGCAATGTTAACCAACTTCCAACTGCCCTATGAACTGGCCTAGCAAGCCATTTGGTTGAGTCAATCACTATGAAATCTCAAGAAAGAAACAAAGCTGATGGACCTACTGTTAGGCACTGACTTAGACACCGGAAAACACAAAAGCAGAAACTGCCCTGTTGACCCTGCAAATTCCTCCATTCTACAATCTGGGGGCTAATGCCAAATTTGGGAGAGCTGTCTCACTGACTAGTCAAATAACAGGGAGGAGAAAGTGAGGTCTGCAGATGCTGGAGATCAGAGCTGAAAATATGTTGCTGGAAAAGCGCAGCAGGTCAGGCAGCATCCAAGGAGCAGGAAATTCGACGTTTCGGGCATAAAGCCCTTCATCAGGAAATCAAATAACAGCCTGACATAATCATACCCAAGGAATCATTCCTTACAGAGAATGTCCCAAATGTCGTTATCACCATCCCTAGATATGTCCTCTCCCACAGGCAGGACACACCCATCAGAGGTGGCAGCACGGTGCTATACAGCCAGTAGGGAGTTTCCTGGGAGCCCTTCACATTGACTCTGGACCTCACGAAGTTTCATGGGTTCAGGTTAAAACAGGCAACTCCTGTTTATTCTGGATCAGTGGTGCTGGAAGAGCACAGCAGTTCAGGCAGCATCCAACAAGCAGCAAAATCGACGTTTCGGGCAAAAGCCCTTCATCAGGAATAAAGGCAGTGAGCCTGAAGGGTGGAGTGATAAGCTAGAGGAGGGTGGGGGTGGGGAGAAAGTAGCATAGAGTACAATAGGTGAGTGGGGGAGGGGATGAAGGTGATAGGTCAGGGAGGAGAGGGTGAAGTGGATAGGTGGAAAAGGAGATAGGCAGGTAGGACAAGTCATGGGGACAGTGCTGAGCTGGAAGTTTGGAACTAGGATGAGGTGGGGGAAGGGGAAATGAGGAAACTGTTGAAGTCCACATTGATGCCCTGGGGTTGAAGTGTTCCGAGGCGGAAGATGAGGCGTTCTTCCTCCAGGTGTCTGGTGGTGAGGGAGCGGCGGTGAAGGAGGTCCAGGACCTCCATGTCCTCGGCAGAGTGGGAGGGGGAGTTGAAATGTTGGGCCACAGGGCGGTGTGGTTGATTGGTGCGGGTGTCCCGGAGATGTTCCCTAAAGCGCTCTGCCAGGAGGTGTCCAGTCTCCCCAATGTAGAGGAGACCGCATCGGGAGCAACGGATACAATAAATGATATTAGTGGATGTTAGGTAAAACTTTGATGGATGTGGAAGGCTCCTTTAGGGCCTTGGATAGAGGTGAGGGAGGAGGTGTGGGCACAGGTTTTACAGTTCCTGTGGTGGCAGGGGAAGGTGCCAGGATGGGAGGGTGGGTTGTAGGGGGGTGTGGATCTGACCAGGTAGTCACGGAGGGAACGGTCTTTGCGGAAGGCGGAAAGGTGTGGGGAGGGAAATATATCCCTGGTGGTGGGGTCTTTTTGGAGGTGGCGGAAATGTCGGCGGATGATTTGGTTTATGCGAAGGTTGGTAGGGTGGAAGGTGAGCACCAGGGGCGTTCTGTCCTTGTTACAGTTGGAGGGGTGGGGTCTGAGGGCGGAGGTGTGGGATGTGGATGAGATGTGTTGGAGGGCACCTTTAACCATGTGGGAAGGGAAATTGCAGTCTCTAAAGAAGGAGGCCATCTGGTGTGTTCTGTGGTGGAACTGGTCCTCCTGGGAGCAAATACAGCGGAGGCGGAGGAATTGGGAATACAGGATGGCATTTTTGCAAGAGATAGGGTGGGAAGAGGTGTAATCCAGGTAGCTGTGGGAGTCGATGGGTTTGTAAAAAATGTCAGTGTCAAGTCGGTCGTCATTAATGGAGATGGAGAGGTTCAGGAATGGGAGGGAGGTGTCAGAGATGGTCCAGGTGAATTTAAGGTCAGGGTGGAATGTGTTGGTGAAGTTGATGAATTGCTCAACCTCCTTGCGGGAGCACGAGGTGGCACCAATGCAGTCATCAATGTAGCGGAGGAAGAGGTGGGGAGTGGTGCTGGTGTAATTACGGAAGATCGACTGTTCTACGTAGCCAACAAAGAGACGGGCATAGCTGGGGCCCATACGTGTGCCCAGGGCTACCCCTTTGGTCTGGAGGAAGTGGGAGGATTCGAAGGAGAAATTGTTAAGGGTGAGGACCAGTTCAGCCAAACGAATGAGAGTGTCAGTGGAAGGGTACTGTTGGGGAGGTCTGGAGCCTGTCTCCTTTTCCACCTATCCACTCCACCCTCCTCCCTGACCTATCACCTTCATCCCCTCCCCCACTCACCTATTGTACTCTATGCTACTTTCTCCTCACCCCCACCCTCCTCTAGGTTATCTCTCCAGGCTTCAGGCTCACTGCCTTTATTCCTGATGAAGGGCTTTTGCCCGAAACGTCGATTTCGCTGCTCGTTGGATGCTGCCTGAACTGCTGTGCTCTTCCAGCACCACTGATCCAGAATCTGGTTTCCAGCATCTGCAGTCATTGTTTTTAACCTACACCTCACCTCTACCACAGCCTCTGACTGCTCACTCCACATACACACCAGCTTGGGTAGAAACGTTGCAAATCGTTCTCCTCTCACCTTAAAAATATGCCCGCTAGTTTTAAACTCTGCCCAGTTTAGGAAAAATATCTTTTCTATTCACCATATCTATGCCCCTCATGATTTTATAAACCTCTAGAAGGTAACCCCTCAACCTCCTACGCTCCAGTGACAAAAGTCCCAGCCAGACTCTCATTATAACTCAAACCCTCCAGGTCTCAGTGATATGCTTGTAAATCTTTTTAGCATCCTGTTCAGTTTAACAACACCCTTCCTATATCAGGGTGACCAGAATTATACACAACACTCCAAATGTGACATCACCAATGTCTTGCACAACCATAACATGATGTCCCAACTCCTGTAATCAATGATGTTACCGATAAAGGCAAACACCTTCTTCATGCCATATTTACCCTGTGAGGCCACTGTCAAGGAACTATGTTCCTGTACCCTCAGGTCTCTCCATTGACAACACTCCCCAAGGCCCTACCATTAATTGTCTGAATACTTCAGCAAACTTTATAAATTACCGGTTAGGCTTCAGCTACGGGACTTGAGTACCCTTGATTTTAATCATCATTGGAGACTACCCTTCAGATGTTTTAGCCTTAATGTCTTGAATATCCCCCTTTAGATCCCTGTCCCTTTCACTCTTTAAGAAGCTTGTTAAAGCTTGCCATACCTGTCCTAATATCTTCTTACGTGAAATCTTTTATTTGGTAATACTCCTTTGCAGCAAATGAGGATGTTTGTCCACTTTGAAGTTGGTTTATGGGAAGGTATTATTGCTGGACTGTTAATCTGGGGACCCAGGTTCGAATCCTGCCATGGTATATGGTGGAATTTTAATTCAATAAAAATCTGGAATTAAGCATCTAACGACGACTATTATCAATCATTGGAAAAACCCACCTGGTTCGCTGTTGACCTGGAGGGAAGGAAATTACCATCTTCATCTGGTCGGGCCTACATGTGACTCCAAACCCAGAGCAATGTGGCTGGACATGTAACTGCCCTCTGGGCAATTAGGGGTAGGCAATAAATGCTGGGCCTAGCCAGCTGTGCCCTCATCCTGTGAACGAATAGACAAGAGAGAATGCTAACTAAAGTTTTGCTGATGTACTGACTGTTACAGAGAGAGTGCACCATGGGTTTACCACACTGTTCCCTGGGACAGCAAGAGTGATGTATGTGGAAAGTTTGACTCGGTTAGGATTCTGGATGTAGGTTTGCTCGCTGAGCTGGAAGGTTCATTTCCAGATGTTTCGTCACCCTACTAGGTAACATCTACAGTGGCCTCCAGGGAAAGCACTGTACATGATTCCTGCTTTCTATTTATATGTTTGGGTTGCTTTGGGTTGGTGACGTCATTTCCTGTGGTGATGTCATTTCCTGTTCTTTTTCTCATGGGGAGGTAAATGGGGTCTAATTCGATGTGTTTGTTGATAGAGTTCGGTTATGATTATATTCACTGGATTTCTGAAGAAGGAGATGAGATCCCATAGAGACCTAGAAGATTCTATAAGGACCATAACAAATAAGAACAGGAATAGGCCATTCAACCCCTTGAGCCTGCATTGCCTTTTCACAGGATCATGGCTCATCCGATATTCTCTATATCCCCTTTCCTGCTCTTTTCCCCTTGATTCCCCGACTGATCAAGAATCTATCAATATCAGCCTGAAATATTCACAAGGACTCTGCCCCCGCAGCTCTCTGTGACGAGGGGTTCGAAGTACTCTCAACTCTAGAAGAGAAGAAATTTGTTCTCAACTCAGTCGGAAATTGGCTCCCCTTTATTCTGAGACAACGCCCTCTGGTCCTAGACAGGAAACGCTGCCTCAGCATTGATCCCGTCAAGCTTTGAGGTATATTCGGTTGTTACAATTTGAAGCCTGGCATAGACACGACGGTACAATGGGCTGTTTCTGAATATAAAATGGGAGAGCATAAGGAAACATTTTGAATAGAAGCTGTAACACATTTTCCAGAACATAAAATAAAGTTCAAAGCATTCCTCCTTGTTTCTCCAGCTCCCCTCCCCCCAGTGTTTACTTTCTCTGTCTTTAATTGTAGGCCACCTTGCAATTTGCTGGATTTTTCATCTTACTATTCCTCCTGGGTTTATGGTTCATACTCACATCCATTGGTCGGAGAAATCTCATCATTGACTTAAACGAGGACTCGTATGAGTTCTATATCTACCGTTACCTTCAGCGCAAGAGCACGCTGGATGAAATCTATATTCGGCTCAAGGACCAAAAAACAGGTGAGTGAAATATAGCCCCCCCCCCCCCCCCCCCCCCCAGACCTCCAGGTTTCACATCCCTGACTCTGTATATTGCTCAGCTTGGTAAACATGGTTTGTGTATGATAGAAGCCAGATCTTCTCTGGCAGCAGGGAACATGTTTCCGCTGATGGGTGAGTGCCGAACCAGAGGACACAGCTTAAAAATACGGGGTAGATCATTTAGGACAGAGATGAGGAGAAACTTCTTCACCCAGAGAGTGGTGGCTGTGTGGAATGCTCTGCCCCAGAGGGCAGTGGAGGCCCAGTCTGTGGATTCATTTAAGAAAGAGTTGGATAGAGCTCTCAAGGATAGTGGAATCAAGGGTTATGGAGATAAGGCAGGAACAGGATACTGATTAGGAATGATCAGCCATGATCATATGGAATGGAGGTGCAGGCTCGAAGGGCAGAACCTACTCCTGCACCTATTGTCTATTGTCTATCATTCCCCGACCCACTGACATTCATGTGGTTGGTCATGTACCTTTAAGATGCCAGATAGGTATCTCATTCCCCTGAGGAAAGGAGACCTTGTGATACAATGGAGAGCATCCCTACTTCTGATCCAGAAACTTTGGGTTCCTTGATAGCCAAGGAAAGCACATTCAGAATGTGGCTCGAGAGAGTGGGGCTGGAAAAGCACAGCAGGTCAGGCGGCATCCGAGGAGCAGGAGAATCCACAGTTCGGGCACGAGTCTTTCATCAGGAATGAGGCGGGTGGGCCAAGGGGGCTGAGAGATAAATGGGACGGGGGTAGGGCTGGGGTGGGGGGGGGGGGGGGGGGGAGGGAGCTGGGAATCTGATAGGCAGATGAAGGTGGGGGTGAAGCTGATAGGTCGGAGAGGAGGGTGGAGTGGATTGGTGGGAAGGAAGATTGACAGGTAGGACAGGTCATGAGGGCGGTGCTGAGCTGGAGGGTCGGAACTGGGATAAGGTGGGGGGAGGGGAAGTGAGGAAACTGGTGAAGTTCACGTTGGACGGCATCAATGTGGATTTCCCCATTTTCCTCATTTCCCCTCCCCCCACCTTATCCCAGTTCCAACCCTCCAGCTCAGCACCGCCCTCATGACCTGTCCTACCTGTCAATCTTCCTTCCCACCTATCCACTCCACCCTCCTCTCCGACCTATCACCTTCACCCCCACCTTCATCTGCCTATCAGATTCCCAGCTCCCATTCCCCCCCCAGCCCTACCCCCGTCCCATTTATCTCTCAGCCCCCTTGGCCCACACGCCTCATTCCTGATGAAAGGCGTTATGGATTCTCCTGCTCCTGGGATGCTGCCTGACCTGCTGCGCTTTTCCAGCCCCACCCTCTCGACTCTGATTCCCAGCATCTGCAGCCCTCACTTCCTCCTGTTCAGAATGTGGCCAAGCAGGTTGACTATGAATCTGCAAATTCTTCAAGACAAACCAATGGTAGGCAGTTAGCAGCAAGACAATGGAAAAAATGTTCAAGCCACAACCATAACTATGCAAACAACATGTTGCTGCAGCAAGACAGGCTCCTGAGTGATCTGTAACAAACCTCTTCCCAGGAGCAGCAACAATACGGCCCAATGCTGAAGCTGACCGACCCCTTAACCCGGACCCAAACACAGTGCCCTCACTCCAACCCGACTCATACACAGTGCCCTCACTCTAACCCGACCCAAGCACAGTGCCCTCCACTGAAATCCAAATGCAGTGCCCTCCACCCCAAAACTAATATAGTGCCCTCCACCCCAACCCAAGCACAGTTCCATAACTCCAACCAAGCACAGTGCCATAACTCCAACCAAGCACAGTGCCATAACTCCAACCAAGCACGGTGCCATAACTCCAACCAAGCACAGTGCCATAACTCCAACCCAAGCACAGTGCCATAACTCCAACCAAGCACAGTGCCATAACTCCAACCCAAGCACGGTGCCATAACTCCAATCCAAGCACCGTGCCATAACTCCAATCCAAGCACGGTGCCCTGCACCCCAATCCAATTACAGTGCCCTCCACCCCAACCCAAGCACAGTGTCATAACTCCAACCAAGCAAAGTGCCATAACTCCAACCAAGCAGAGTGCCATAACTCCAACCAAGCAAAGTGCCATAACTCCAAACCAAGCACAGTGTCATAACTCCAACCAAGCACAGTGCCATAACTCCAACCAAGCAGAGTGCCATAACTCCAACCAAGCAAAGTGCCATAACTCCAAACCAAGCACAGTGCCATAACTCCAACCCAAGCACAGTGCCATAAATCCAACACAAGCACAGTGCCCTGCACCCCAATCCAATTACAGTGCCCTCCACCCCAACCCAAGCAGAGTGCCATAACTCCAAACCAAGCACAGTGCCATAACTCCAACCAAGCACAGTGCCATAACTCCAACCCAAGCACAGTGCCATAACTCCAACCAAGCACAGTGCCATAACTCCAAACCAAGCACAGTGTCATAACTCCAACTAAGCACAGTGCCATAACTCCAACCAAGCACAGTGCCATAACTCCAACCCAAACACAGTGCCGTAACTCCAAACCAAGCACAGTGCCCTCCACCCCAATCCAATTACAGCGCCCTCCACCCCAACACAAGCACAGTGCCATAACTCCAAACCAAGCACAGTACCATAACTCCAACCCAAGCACGGTGCCCTGCACCCCAATCCAATTACAGTGCCCTCCACCCCAACCCAAGCACAGTGCCATAACTCCAACCCAAGCACAGTGCCATAACTCCAATCCAAGCACGGTGCCATAACTCCAACCCAAGCACGGTGCCATAACTCCAACACAAGCACAGTGCCATAACTCCAACCCAAGCACGGTGCCCTCCACCCCAATCCAATTACAGCGCCCTCCACCCCAACCCAAGCACAGTGCCATAACTCCAACCCAAGCACGGTGCCATAACTCCAACTAAGCACAGTGCCATAACTCCAACCAAGCACAGTGCCATAACTCCAACCCAAACACAGTGCCGTAACTCCAAACCAAGCACAGTGCCCTCCACCCCAATCCAATTACAGCGCCCTCCACCCCAACACAAGCACAGTGCCATAACTCCAAACCAAGCACAGTACCATAACTCCAACCCAAGCACGGTGCCCTCCACCCCAATCCAATTACAGCGCCCTCCACCCCAACCCAAGCACATTGCCATAACTCCAACCCAAGCACAGTGCCCTCCACCCCAAACCAATTACAGTGCTCTCACTCTGACCCAAGCACATTGCCCCAGTTGCCGAGTTTTGTCCTGGCCCCTGACACCTCTGAGGAGTGTACTGTCTTGTAAATTGGCTACCTGTTGTTAAACGGCTAATTCTAAAGATCAGTGTGGATAATAGGGAGTCTGGAACAAGTATGTAAAGAAACTAGTTGTGGTTAATTAGCAATCCGGGTGTGAATAACCGAAACTCTGGGGTAGGTTAGTCATGCATCGAGATGTGGTTAATTGGGGTTCCAGATGTTGCTAACTTAGAATTCAGTTGTGTACAATGCAAACTCTGGAATTGGGGTTAATCTTGAATTAAGATGTGAATAATTGGGAATCTAGAAATGATATTGAACTTCTGCGTATAGAATTATAAATAGATGCTACCATAGTGAGTGCATGGTCTCATTCTCATACATGTGAACTTATTTTTAACTTGAGGTCACACATTAGATAGACATATAATTGAAGATTTTCTTCTTGAACTCCTCAGGACAGATGTCAGAAAACCAGATTTCCCAGGGAACAAGGGGAGTAAGAGAAAGGGTAGTGCTTGCTTGACTCTGATTGGTTGAGGATTGGGTGGGAGAATAGTTATGCCCCAAGCTTTTGTTTTAATGGTGGGAGATGTCTGTTTGATTAATATAGTGGGCGGCACGGTGGCACAGTGGTTAGCACTGCTGCCTCACAGCGCCAGAGACCCGGGTTCAATTCCCGACTCAGGCGACTGACTGTGTGGAGTTTGCACGTTCTCCCCGTGTCTGCGTGGGTTTCCTCCGGGTGCTCCGGTTTCCTCCCACAGTCCAAAGATGTGCGGGTCAGGTGAATTGGCCATGCTAAATTGCCCGTAGTGTTAGGTAAGGGGTATATGTAGGGGTATGGGTGGGTTGTGCTTCGGCGGGTCAGTGTGGACTTGTTGGGCCGAAGGGCCTGTTTCCACACTGTAAGTAATCTAATATAAGTCATGGCAAGCACACAATTGAGGTGAGGTTTTCAACTAAAATCAGTGTCATCTTTACTATATTTGTGGGTTGTCAGTGGTTTCTGTTGGAAACAGTGCAGTGCACTTCGGCCCCTCCTTATTCACTGACCAAGGACTGACTTTTTATCAGCACTTATTTGCAAAGCTACACATCAAACTCAACAAGCCCAGTTTCTGTCTACTCCCATACAAAGGAGCTCAAGTTAATATCTCACCTGAATTCCCAGCGAATATACAATTATTTACAGTTATTGGGGTCGGCAATTTGCACCTATTTCACCTCAAAAAGCTAACAAGACCACAGCGTTTCCTTCGGGTAAAAAATGAGGTCTGCAGATGCTGGAGATCAGAGCTGAAAATGTGTTGCTGGTTAAAGCACAGCAGGTCAGGCAGCATCCAAGGAACAGGAAATTCGACGTTTTGGGCATAAGCCCTTCTTCAGGAATGAGGAGAGTGTGCCAGGCAGGCTAAGATAAAAGGTAGGGAGGAGGGACTTGGGGGAGGGGTGATGGAGATGTGATAGGTGGAAGGAGGTCAAGGTGAGGGTGATAGGCCAGAGTGGGGTGGGGGCGGAGAGGTCAGGAAGAAGATTGCAGGTTAGGAGGGCGGTGCTGAGTTGAGGGAACCGACTGAGACAAGGTGGGGGGGAGGGGAAATGAGGAAACTGGAGAAATCTGAGTTCATTCCTTGTGGTTGGAGGGTTCCCAGGCGGAAGATGAGGCGCTTCTCCTCCAGCTGTCGTGTTGTTATGTTCTGCCGGTGGAGGAGTCCAAGGACCTGCATGTCCTCGGTGGAGTGGGAGGGAGAGTTAAAGTGTTGAGCCCCGGGGTGGTTGGGTTGGTTGGTCCGGGCATCCCAGAGGTGTTCTCTGAAGCGTTCCGCAAGTAAGCGGCCCGTCTCCCCAATATAGAGGAGGCCACATCGGGTGCAGCGGATGCAATAGATGATGTGTGTGGAGGTACAGGTGAACTTGTGGCGGATATGGAATGATCCCTTGGGGCCTTGGAGGGAAGTGAGGGAGAAGGTGTGGGCGCAAGAAGTAATTGGGTAAGATTGTAGCATAGTCATAAAGTCACTAGACTGATAATTCAGAGGCAGAAGTGAGGACTGCAGATGCTGGAGATTAGGGTCAAGATCAGAGTGGTGCTGGAAAAGCACAGCAGGTCAGGCAGCATCCGAGGAGCAGGAAAATCGACGTTTCGGGCAGGAGCCTTTCATCAGGAATCAGCCCTTCCTGAAATGTCGACTAATAATTCAGAGGTCCAGGCTAATGCTCTGGGAGCCTGGGTTCAAATCCCACCATGGCAGTTAGTGAAATTTAAAATCAATTAATAAAATCTGGCATCAACAAAAAAAGACTAATCTCACTGAAGGTGACCATGAAGATATCTTTGATCGTCATTAAAAATCCAACAGGTTCACTAATGCTCTTAAGGAAAGAAAATTTGCTCCATGAGTTGGTCTGACCTTTCTTGAACTCCTGGCCACTTCAAGATGGTTGATGCTCGACTGCCCTCCAAAATGGCTGTTCAAAGGCACATAGAGAAGGAAACAAATGCAACCTCTTCAAAAGAGAATCAAGAATGAAAGGGAATCATACCTGGTGAGTGGGAGAAGATTGGCGGATGAGGTTGTAAATTTGCTCGTTGAGCTGGAAGGTTTGTTTTCAGACGTTTCATCACCATGCTCAGTAGCATCATCAGTGAGCCTCTGGTGAAGCGCTGGTGTTCTGTGCTGCTTTCTGTTTTGGTGGCTTGGTCTGTTATGGTGGGGGATAGCATTTCTGAGTCTTTTTCTCAGATGTTGGTAAATTGGGTCCAAATCGATGTGTTTATTGATGGAGTTTCGGTTTGAATGCCAGGCCTCTAGGCATTCCCTTGCTTGTATTTGTTTCGCCTGTCCCGGGATGGATGTGTTGTCCCAGTCGAAGTGTCCTTCTTTGTCTGTGTGTATGGATACTAGTGAGAGAGGGTCATGTCTTTTGGTGGTTAGTTGATGTGTCCTGGTGACTAGTTTTCTGCCTGTCTGTCCGATGTAGTGTTTGTTACAGTCCTTGCAAGGTAATTTGTAAAGTACATTTGCTTTGCTGGTTATGGGTATAGGGTCCTTTAGGTTCATTAGCTGCTGTTTTAGTGTGTTGGTACATTTGTGGGCTACCATGATGCCAAGGGGTTGGAGTGGTCTGGTCGTCATCTCTGGGATGTCTTTGATGTAGGGGAGAGTGGCTAGGGTTTCTGGGCATGTTGTGTCTGCTTGCTTGGTTGTTTAGATTAGATTACTTACAGCGTGGAAACAGGCCCTTCGACCCAATAAGTCCATACCGACCCGCCGAAGCGCAACCCACCCATACCCTTACATTTACCCCTTACCAAACACTACGGGCAATTTAGCATGGCCAATTCACCTGACCTGCACATCCTTGGACTGTGGGAGGAAACCGGAGCACCCGGAGGAAACCCACGCAGACACGGGGAGAATGTGCAAACTCCACACAGTCAGTCGCCTGAGGCGGGAATTGAACCTGGGTCTCTGGCGCTGTGAGGCAGCAGTGCTAACCACTGTGCCACTGTGCCGCCCGGTTGTGTTGTTTAAGAAGGGCTTATGCCCGAAACGTCGATTCTCCTGCTCCTTTGATGCTGCCTGACTTGCTGCGCTTTTCCAGCAACACATTTTTCAGCTCTGATCTGCAGTCCTCACTTTCCCCTTTGTTGTTTAAGAGTCAGTGGACTGTATTTATCGGGTGCCCATTCTTTTTGAGTATGCTGTATAGGTATTTTACTTCTTCTCCTTGTAGTTCCTAAGTTCCGCAGTGTGTTGTGTAGTAACTAGACAAATCAAGGATACAAACACCAGACAGCACCAACTCCATCAGCAGGTTGTAGGCCTGTGGCTTACCACCCACATCCTCTCCAAACGGCAAAACCTACAAACAACTCAATGGAACACCCATGGGATCACCAGTACCAGGCTTCCGAGCAGAAGCAGTAACACAGACAGTAAAATGAACAGCCGTCCCCAGTATCCAACCCAAACTTTGGGTCCGCTATGTGGATGACACCTTTACCATCACAAATTCGAGGAAACCTACAACATTATCAATAATATCCTTACGGGCATAAAATTCACAAAACAGGAAGAGAACTACAACAGACTCCCCTTCCTAGATGTCACAGTTGAACGAACAGTTAATGGAGACCAGTATCTACTGGAAAGTAACACACACCAACCAGATACTTAACAACAGAAGCAATCATCCCAATAGCCACAACCAAAGCAGATACTTTACAACAGAAGCAATCATCCCAATAGCCACAACCAAAGCTGCAGCAGGACATTATTTAAATGGGCCACAACACAGTGTAGTCCGAGAGGCTATGAGCAGCAGAATAAAACTATACCTATACTGCCTATTCAAGATGAACGGGTACCCGATAAACACAACCCACTGATTCTTAAACAACAAACCCAAACAAGTAGACACAACATGCCCAGAAACCCTAGCCATTCTCCCCTACATCAAAGACATCTCTGAAATGGCGACCAGACTACTCCGACCCCTTGGCATCATGGTAGCCCACAAACCCACCAACACACTTAAACAGCGGCTAATGAACCTAAAGGACCCTATACCCATAACCAGCAAAACAAATGTAATTTACAAGATACCCTGCAAGGACTGTAACAAACATTATATCGGACAGACAGGCAGAAACCTAGCCACCCGGATACACAAATACCAAGTAAACCACCAAAAGACTTGACCCACTATCACTAGTATCCTTACACACAGACAAAGAAGGACAAACCTTTGACTGGGACAACACATCCATCCCAGGCTAAACAGAGACGCGCAAGGGAATTCTTAGAGGCCTGGCATTCAAACCAGAGCTCCATCAATAAACACATTCATTTGGACCCCATTTACCAACCTCTGAGAAATAAGACCCAGAAATGATACCACCTACCTTAAGAGACCAAGACCCAAATAGAAAGCAGGACTGAACACCAGCACATCACCAGAGGCTCACTGATGATGTTACCTAGCATGGTGACGAAACGTCTGAGAACAAACCTACCAGCTCAGCGAGCAAACTTACAGTCTGAACCTCAACCTCTGAGCTACAAACCTTCCCAAAAATTGGTGGATGAGGTAAAGTTTATCAAACGCAAGATAGTACAGTGACTGTGGATGAAGACTGATAAATGGGACAGAGTCCATGATAGGGTTGATGAGTAACAAACCAAGCATGTATATTGTGGCATTGAAGAATCCAACAGGTGCTTGCTATGACCATCTATCACATATAAACATTACTTTCACAGGCACTTCACTATCTGAGCTAATATTAAGCTAGTAAGTTACACAGAGCAGCATTCATCCAGTAACAACGAAAGGCTTTTGCTCGAAACGTCGATCCTCCTGCTCCTCGGATGCTGCCTGGCCTGCTGTGCTTTTCCAGCACCACTCTGATCTCAACTCTGATCTCCAGCATCTGCAGTCCTCACTTTTGCCTAGTTCATCCAGTAATGCGTCATTCTTCAAGTGACCCCCAAAGTAAGATGGAATCAATGTGAGCGTTATATCCTTAGGTCACATGGTATGATACACTGATAATGCAATTAGCATGACTCTTACAAGTATACTGACATACTGTGAACCTTAAAAACATTCTGACCATGAGGTAAAATAGTAATGGTGGGCTTGGTATGCCGCCCAAGTGAATAGGGTTATTAAGAAAGCATATGGTATTTTGGCTTTCATTAACAGGGAGATCAAGATTAAGAGGTTTTGCTGCAGCTCTACAAGTCCCTGGTGAGACCACACTTGGAATATTGTGTCCAGTTCTGGTCGCCCTACTATAGGAAAGGTATTGAGGCTTTGGAGAGGGTGCAAAGAAGGTTTACCAGGATGCTGCCTGGACTGGAGGGCTTGCCTTATGAAGAGAGGTTGACTAAGCTCAGACCTTTCTCTCTGGAGAGAAGGAGGAAGAGAGGAGAGCTGATCGAGGTGTACAAGGTAATGAGAGGCATGGATAGAGTCAATAGTCAGAGACTTTTCCCCAGGGCAGGATGGACTGGTACAAGGGTTCATAGTTTGAAGATATTAGGAGGAAGGTATGGAGGAGATGTCAGAGGTAGGTTCTTTACGCAGAGAGTGGTGAATGCATGGAATGCGTTGCCAGCGGTGATGGTAGAAGCAGAGTCATTGGGGACATTTAAGCGACTGCTGGACATGTACATGGATAGCAGTGAGTTGAGGGGTGCGTAGGTTAAGTTACTATATTTTACATTAGGATTAAACCTCGGCACAACACTGTGGGCCAAAGGGCCTGTTCTGTGCTGTACATCTCTATGTTCTATGTTCTATGCCAAACAGTCTTATCTCATTCTGTACTGTCTTTTAACTATTTTGAATATAACTGTGGTACTTCTCCAATGGCCTTTTCCAGCACAAGGAAAGTTTTACTATAAATTGATCCTGAATGGAACTTACATTGAAGTACGAAGTCTGACTGGCATCAAATTCTCCAGCAATCAAGAGGTAAATTTTAATTGCATTTATAGGGGGGAGATGTACATGAAAGGTGGGACAGTGTCAGACCAGGATTGAACACATACTGAGGTAAACAGGAAATACTTGATGATCTGTTTCGGTCTTGCTTCACTACCTCAAACTCATCGCCTTTAGCCACTGTCCAGCTCTGACTTCATAGTTCTACGGCAATGTTGGATGATAAAATATCAAGAAAGCTCCAGAGATATGCAGGCTAAGGATTAGCCATGGGAAGTGCACAGTTACAGGAATAGGATAGCAAAGGGGTTTTTTTGGGTGTGATGCTCATCAGAGGGTCAGTGTGGATTTGATGGGTCGAATTGCCTGATTAGATCAGATTACTGACAGTGTGGAAACAGGCCCTTTGGCCCAACAAGTCCATACCGACCCGCCGAAGCGCAACCCACCCATACCCCTACATTTACCCCTTACCTAACACTACGGGCAATTTAGCATGGCCAATTCACCTAACCCGCACATGGGAGGAAACCGGAGCACCCGGAGGAAACCCACGCAGACACAGGGAGAACGTGCAAACTCCACACAGTCAGTCGCCTGAGTCGGGAATTGAACCCCGGGTCTCAGGCGCTGTGAGGCAGCAGTGCTAACCACTGTGCCACCGTGCCGCCTGCTTCCCCCACTGTAGAGACTTTATGATTCTAAGAAAGTCAGCGTTCCTCCCCAACACACTTTTACTTGCCAGTCATATTTTGAATCCCACAGAGTAAAGGATAAAGTATCAGAAGAATAAAACCAGAAGGGCTCCCAGCCACTTGGAGAGCCAGAGAATACAGGCTTGGTCTCTGGTGCACTGGTTGACCTCAGCTGAAGCAACCTTCATCAGCACTGGCCAAGTTAGACTTGAGTTAGAGCCTCCAACATGGCTGACCAGCTTCCCAGAAGAGAATTAGAGAATTCAGAGAATCTGGAGCCTGTAAAGTCAAAAGATATAAGAGCAGAAAGTGGCCATTCAGCCCAGTAAGTCTGTTCCACTATTCAAAGAAATTATGGTTGATCTAATAATCCTCAACCCAACTTGCCCTCTTTATTCCCACTACCTTTGATTCCCAGAACATTTAACAATCAGTCTCTCTCTTAGGCCACGAGATATAGGAGCAGAATCAGGCCATCCCAGCCCATCGAATCTGCTCCGTCATTTGAGCGTGACTGATTTGTTTCTCAACCACGATCCCCACAACCTTTGAACCCCCCCCCTTACCAATCAAGAACCTATCTACCTTTGCATTAAATAGACCCAATGACTTGGCCTCCATGGCTCTCTGCGCCAAGGGGTTCCATAGATTCACCACCCTCTGGCTGAAGAAATTCCTCTCCATCTAGAACATAGAACATAGAAAAATACAGCGCAGTATAGGCCCTTCGGCCCTCGATGTTGCGCCGATCCAAGCCCACCTAACCTACACTAGCCCACTTTCCCCCATATGCCTATCCAATGCCTGTTTAAATGCCCATAAAGAGGGAGAGTCCACCACTGTTACTGGCAGGGCATTCCATGAACTCACGACCCGCTGAGTAAAGAATCTACCCCTAACATCTGTCCTATACCTACCACCCCTTAATTTAAAGCTATGCCCCCTCTTAATATCTGACTCCTATAATATCTCAATTCTAAAGCGTCATCCCTGGGGCTCTACCCTCAGGTCCTAATCTCTCCACCTAATGGAAACATCTTTCCCACACTCTCTTTATCCAGGTCTCTCAGTATTCTATAAGTTTCAATCAGATCCCCCTCCATCCTTATAAATTCCATTGAGCATAAAGCTAGAGTCCTCAACCACTCCTCAAATGACAAGCCCTTCATCCTCAGGATTATTCTTCCTCTAGCCTCCCACCCCCCCCTCCCCCCCCTCCATCTTCAACATCAGCACATTCTTCCTTAGATACGAGATCCAAAACTGCTCGCAATGTCCCAAATGTAGTCTGACTAAAGCCTTAAACAGCTTCAGAAGTACATCTCTGCTCTAGTGTTCTAGCCCTCTCAAAATAAATGCAGCCACTGCATTTGCCTTCCTAACTGCCAATTGAACCTGCATGTTAACCTAAAGGGAATCCTAAACCAGGAATCCTCCGTCCCTTTCTGCTTCAGATTCCTGAAGCCTTCCCCCGATGAGAATATAGTCTATGCCTCTATTTTCTGAGCAAAGTGCGTAACCTCCCGCTCTCCCACATTGTGTTCCACCTGCCCCTTCTTTGCCCACTCTCCTAGTCTGTCCTTCTGCAGCCTCCCCACTTCCTCAACACGACATGTCCCGCCACCTCTCATCGCAGCCTTGAGTATACTTTCAGACCCAGGCCCCATAACCCACAAGCAGGAAAGAATTCCACAGACCCGGTGAGAGGGAAAAACAAATCCCCCTCATTTCTGTCTTAAATAAGATGCCCTTTTTCCTCTGAGATTATAGAACATAGAACATAGAAAAATACAGCGCAGTACAGGCCCTTCGGCCCTCGATGTTGCGCCGATCCAAGCCCACCTAACCTACACTAGCCCACTATCCTCCATATGCCTATCCAATGCCTGTTTAAATGCCCATAAAGAGGGAGAGTCCACCACTGTTACTGGCAGGGCATTCCATGAACTCACGACTCGCTGAGTAAAGAATCTACCCCTAACATCTGTCATATCTACCACCCCTTAATTTAAAGCTATGCCCCCTTGTAATATCTGACTCCATACGTGGAAAAAAGGTTCTTATGGTCAACCCTATCTAAACCCCTAATCATCTTGTACACCTCTATCAAATCTCCCCTAAACCTTCTTTTCTCCAATGAAAACAGGCCCAAGTGCCTCAGCCTTTCCTCATACGATCTTCCTACCATACCAGGCAACATCCTGGTAAACCTCCTTTGCACCCGTTCCAGTGCCTCCACATCCTTCCTGTAGTATGGCGACCAAAACTGCACACAATACTCCAGATGCGGCCGCACCAGAGTCTTATACAACTGCAGCTTGACCTCAGGACTCCGGAACTCAATTCCTCTACCAATAAAGCCCAGTACGCCATATGCCTTCTTCACAGCACTATTTACCTGGGTGGCAACTTTCAGAGAACTGTGTACAACACAGTGATTATGGCCTTTGTTCCTAGACTGTCATGCAAGGGAAAACGATACCTGAATATCCCCAAGAATTATGTTTCAATAAAGCCTTCTATTTTTCTATAAACCCCAGAGAGTCCAAGTCCAACCTATTCAACCTGTCCTCATAAGAATCAAGGCTGAAAATGTGTTGCTGGAAAAGCGCAGCAGGTCAGGCAGCATCCAAGGAGCAGGAAATTCGATGTTTCGGGCATAAGCCCTTCATCAGGGCTCATATCAACGATCAGAGTAGTGGGATTTCAGCAACTCCTTGGATGCTGCCTGACCTGCTGCGCTTTTCCAGCAACACATTTTCAATCTGATACTCCAGCAGCTGCAGACCTCACTTTCTCCCCATAAGAATCAATCCAGTGAGCCTTCTGTGAGCTGCCTCTATGTCAGTATATCTTTTCTTAATAAGGAAGCCAAAACCTTTCTCTGTATTTTAGGAATGGTCTAACCAGCGGCTTGTATGGATTTAACAAGATTTCCTTCGTTTTGTGCTCCATTCCCTTTGAACCTTGACCCATCAGGGGGCCAGTGCCCGCTGAAAGGCACTGGTAGTATCCAACTTCCTCAAAACCGTGCTGAAAATTCATCTTGAAAAGGAAAACTAAGTCTCATTGGGTTATCACAATTGTGTGTGTTTTTTTTCTCCGCCCAGAAACTTGAAAAGTTAGGAATGAGACTGGCTTCGAAGTTGAACTTGAACTACTTTGACTGTGTGGATATATCGGGAAAACATGTCATCAGGCATTGGCCTCCGTACAAACCAGAAGATATAAAGCAGAAAAAGGGTTGGGCTTCATTTGTATAACGACAAGCCTCTAGTTTAATAAAAAAGTCTGTGTTGCTTATACAAGGAATGTCCTTACTATTGTTTGGAACGAAATCTCCATTTTCATCCCCGAGACCCCTAAACTACCCGAAGAACGAGTGTGTTCACGATCCAGAGAAATAGGAAAATATCTGTTTCCTGATCCTCTGCTGAGTACCCATTCTCAAAAGCTTGGATCGTTCTTGTAGTTTTGCAGGTGAATTACCAAGACAGACAGACAGACACTTGAGCAGCCACACCCCACAAATGAATAAACAAAGTAGGAAAAGCAAAGCATTTAATATATCAGGTGTACTCTCACCAAACTCCTGTATAATTGTAGCACGACTCCTTCATTTCTGTGCTCCAAACCTCTCACAATAAAGGGTAATGTGTTCTCAATTTAATGCTGACCCTGCGTGCTAACTTTCTGTATTCTTTTTGCTGAAGACTGTCTGAATATCAACATATCATCGAGGAGAAAGTGAGGTCTGCAGATGCTGGAGATCAGAGCTGAAAATGTGTTGCTGGAAAAGCGCATCAGGTCAGGCAGCATCCAAGGAACAGGAGAATCAACGTTTCGGGCATGAGCCCTTCTTCAGGAATCCTGAAGAAGGGCTTATGCCCGAAACGTCGAATCTCCTGTTCCTTGGATGTTGCCTAACCTGCTGCGCTTTTCCAGCAACACATTTTCAGCTCTCGACATATCATGCCTTTCAAAAAATTCTGTTTTTTAATTTTTTTAATAATTTTTTTATTGAAAAGCTTTTACAAATCTTTTACAAAACATTCATATATAAAAGGAAGAAAATAAAATAACACCATCAAAACAGAAAAAAAATACAAAGGACAAGGCCGTAACACTAAACATTGTTACTAATTCTTCCTAATCTTACCCTCTAAGTACTCTCAAAAAACCTCACACACCCTCACATTATACACTATCTGCCACTTTGTTGACAATTCACTTAGTTGTAACTTTTTACAACCTTTAATCTATTCTCACAGTTTATGTTCCCACCCAGTTGCTTCATTAGCAAACTTAGATGACCTGACTAAACACCAAAGTACTGCAGAGGTTGGAAATCTCAAATAAACAGAGTATCCCAGAGAAACTCCAGTGTGTCTGGCAGCATCCGTGGATAGAGAAATAGACTCAGTGATTCGAGTCCAGTGTGACATTTCTTCAAAGGAATGGGAGTTTAACTGAGGGGATTGTATTCCATAGATTCTCAGATGTTTCTTCTTACGTGATCAGAAATGGGGAAATTTTCATTTTTTTCAAAGAGTCATTAGATTAGATTACTCACAGTGTGGAAACAGGTCCTTCAGCCCAACAAGTCCACACCGACCCTCAGAAGAGCAACCCACCCGGACCCATTCCCCTACATTTACCCCTTCACCTAACACTACGGGCAGTTTAGCATGGTCAGTTCACCTAACCTGCACATTCTCAGACTGTGGGAGGAAACTCACACAGACACAAGGATAATGTGTCTGTGTGAGCAAACTCCACACAGTCAGTCGCCTGAGGCTGGAATCGAACCTGGGTCTCTAGCGCTGTGAGGCAGCAGTGCTAACCACTGTGCCACAATGATTGTACACTTCTCTTTCCCAGATTAGAGGCTGAATTTATTGAAGGTTGAGTTAAATAGATTTTTGATGGACAAGGAAGTCAAGTTTGAAAAGGTGCTGGCAAAAAGGTGGAGTTGAAACCACGAGCACAACGGGCCTGAATTATTGAATCAAGGCTGAAAATGTGTTGCTGGAAAAGCGCAGCAGGTCAGGCAGCATCCAAGGAGCAGGAGATTCGATGTTTCGGGCATAAGCCCTTCTTCAGGATTGGAATCAAGGAACAGGGGCAAAGTGACCTACTCCTGTCCTAATTTTATGTTGTTCCTGCTCTGTTTATTATGTACTTAAAGAAATTTTGGGCTGATTTTCTTTTGGATAAGTGTGAGTTGTGTCAAGTTTGGTAGCAATTCTTGCCACGAGACCATGAGGGTTTTCTCACCATGAGGGTGTATAAAGTCCAGTGCGTGTCAGATGCAGATGTCTGGGGGATGGACTGCATGCGGGCAACGCCAATGGAGCACACCTGGGACATTGGTGCCTGCTGTCCAAGATGGCGGCCTCATGGAGCAAGCGTGTTGAACCCATCAAGAACTCACTCAGGTTTCCATATCACATTTTCCCGATGGCTAGTTTCCTGATGGTGAGTTTGATCAAATCACAACCCATGGCATGTTAGGCTGTTAACAAGGTCCTTAACAAGCAGTAATGGACTTTAACATGTTCATAGCTCCTTGAAAGTGGAGTTGCAGGTGGATAGGATAGTGAAGGCAGCGTTTGGTATGCTTTCCTTTATTGGTCAGAGTATTGAGTACAGGAGTTGGGAGGTCATGTTGCAGCTGTACAGGACATTGGTTAGGCCACTGTTGGAATATTGCGTGCAATTCTGGTCTCCTTCCCATCGGAAAGATGTTGTGAAACTTGAAAGGGTTCAGAAAAGATTTACAAGGATGTTGCCAGGGTTGGAGGATCTGAGCTACAGGGAGAGGCTGAACAGGCTGGGGCTGTTTTCCCTGGAGTGTCGGAGGCTGAGGGGTGACCTTATAGAGGTTTACAAAATTATGAGGGACATGGATGGGATAAATAGGCAAAGTCTTTTCCCTGGGGTGGGGGAGTCCAGAACGAGAGGGCATAGGTTTAGGGTGAGAGGGGAGACCTAACTTTTTCACACAGAGGGTGGTACGTGTATGGAATGAGCTGCCAGAGGAAGTGGTGGAGGCTGGTACAATTGCAACATTTAAGAGGCATTTGGATGAGTATATGAATAAGGAAGGGTTTGGAGGGATACGGGCCGGGTGCTGGCAGGTGGGACTAGATTGGGTTGGGATATCTGGTCGGCATGGACGGGTTGGACCGAAGGGTCTGTTTCCATGCTGCACATCTCTATGACTCTATAACTCGCCGCTGCCTTGTTACAATCTTAACAAGCTGCTGGATAACAGTATACAGTATTGATGAAGGGCTTATGCTCGAAACGTCGAATTCCCTATTCCTGAGATGCTGCCTGGCCTGCTGTGCTTTGACCAGCAACACATTTGCAGCTGTGATCTCCAGCATCTGCAGACCTCATTTTTTACAACAGTATACGAGATGCAATTTAATGTCAAAAAGGGACACATGAAGCATCTTTCCCCATTCTACCACTCACCTCACCGTAGCTGACGTTGCCCAGAGCCTGGTAAGGTTCTGACTTTAAAATTGTTTAATATTAAATAACTGCCAGCAGAGGGTGGCAATGTCTGCGAAATCAAAGGGACAGCGCGCATCCATCACATGTGCTCCACCTACTGGTGGATACTCTGTACAACAGGGAATTAAACTTCCCCAGATCATATCTGAGTTTCAGCTGATCCAGAGGGGGAGGTGAGCATTAATACACACTGAACAAGTTACATATGACTATTCATAGCCACACAGGAACAGGAGAAGTTCATTTTATCCTTTGAGCTGGCCGTTCAGTTTAACCATGTCGCCTAACTCTATTCACCCATCTTAGCTTCATACATTTTAATAGATTTACTGGATAAAAATCTTGCCATTCTCAATTTTGAAAGTTTCAATTAACATCCAAATGTTATTAGATTTTTCATGGAGATATAGAACATAGAACGTAGAACAGTACAGCACAGAACAGGCCCTTCAGCCCATGATGTTGTGCCGACCATTGACCCCATGTGAGGTAAACCTAATGTACGAACCCTCAAATTTCTGTGACCATATGCATGTCCAGCAGTCTCTTAAATGTCCCCAATGCTTCCACAACTGCTGCTGGCAACACATTCCAGGCTGCCACAACTCTCTGTGTAAAGAACCCGGCTCTGACATCCCCTCTATACTTTCCTCCAACCAGCTTAAAACTATGACCCCTCGTGTTAACATTTTCTGCCCTGGGAAACAGTCTCTGGCTATCGACTCTATCTATGCCCCTCATTATCTTGTATACCTCAATTAGGTCCCCTCTCTTCCTTCTTTTTTCCAATGAAAAAGGTCCCAGCTCAGTCAACCTCTCTTTGTAAGATAAGCCCTCCAGTCCAGGCAGCATCCTGGTAAACCTCCTCTGAACCCTCTCCAAAGCATCCACATCTTTCCTACAATAGGGCGACCAGAACTGGACGACTCTTAAACTCAATCCCCCTGTTAATGAAAGCCAAAACACCATATGCTTTCTTAACCCTGTCCACTTGGGTGGCAATTTTAAGGGATCTATGTACCTCCACACCAAGATCCCTCTGTCCCTCCACACTGCCAAGAATCCTATCCTTAATCCTGTACTGAACTTCCAAGTTCGACCTCGCATTTATTCAGGTTGAACTCCATCTGCCACCTCTCAGCCCATCTCTGCATCCTGTCAATGTCCCGCTGCAGCCTACAACAGCCCTCTATACTGTCAATGACACCTCCAACCTTTGTGTCGTCTGCAAACTTGCTGACCCATCCTTCAATCCCCCCATCCAAGTCATTAATAAAAATTACAAACAGTAGAGGCCCAAGGACAGAGCCCTGTGGAACACCACTCACCACTGACTTCCAGGCAGAATATTTTCCTTCTACTACCACTCGCTGTCTTCTGTTGGCCAGCTAATTCTGTATCCAGACAGCTAAGTTCCCCTGTATCCCATTCCTCCTGACCTTCTGAATGAGCCTACCATGACCAGAGGGAACCTTATCAAATGCCTTGCTGAAGTTCATATACACCACATCCACAGCTCGACCCTCATCAACTTTTCTAGTCACATCCTCAAAGAACTCGATAAGGTTTGTGAGGCATGACCTGCCCCTCACAAAGCCGTGTTGACTGCATTTAATCAAGCCATGTTCTTCCAGATGGTCATAAATCCTATCCCTCAGAATCCTTTCTAACACCTTGCAGACGATAGACATGAGACTTACTGGACTGTAATTGCCGGGGATTTCCCTATTTCCTTTCTTGAAGAGAGGAATTACATTTGCTTCTCTCCAGTCCTCAGGTACGAATCTGGTGGAGAGCGAGGCTGCAAAGATCTTCGCAAGTGGCGAAGCAATTGTATTTCTCGTTTCCCAAAGCAGCCAAGGACAAATCTGGTCCGGGTCTGGTGACTTGTCAATCTTAATGTTTGTCAAAATTTTCAGCACATCAGCTTCCTCTATCTCTATCCATTCCAGCATGCACACCTGCTCTTCAAAGATTTCATTCACTACAAAGTTCGTTTCTTTCGTAAAGACAGAAGCAAAAAACTCATTTAGGGCTTCCCCTACCTCCTCAAACTCCACACACAAATTCCCTATGATATCCCTGATCGACCCTGCTCTTTCTTTGATAATCTCGTGTAAAATGCCTTTGTGTTCTCCCTAATCCGTTCTGCCAAGCCTTTTTTGTGCCCCCTCCTGGCTCTCAAACCATTTTTGAGCTCCTTCCTCACCTGCCTGTAATGCTCTGGAGCTGAGCTTGACCCTAGCTTCCTCCACTTTATGTAAGCTGCCTTTGTGTACAGAAGGTCTCCCTGACAGTATCCTTGAACAGAATCGAGAGTGTGGTGCTGGAGAAGCACAGCTGGTCAGGCAGCATCTGAGGAGCAGGAGAATCGACGTTTTAGGCCTCATTCCTGATGAAGGGCTTTTCCCGAAATGTCGATTCTCCTGCTCCTCGGATGCTCTCGACTCTGATCTCCAGCATCTGCAGTCCTCTCTTTCTTCTAGTTGGTTATCCTTGAACAACCTACCTGTCATGTTCATTATTTACTCTTCTCATCAGAAGAAGTATTTTCTCTGTATCTGCCCTATCAACTTATTTAATTGTCATCTCAATTGCGCCATCTTCTACAATTTAAAATAAAGCCTTAAGTGGGTTAGACAGCCCCAGGTGGAATTGTGACTGTAACATAAGAAGAAAGAACATTACAGCACAGGAACAGGCCCTTCAGCCCTCTAAGCCTGTACTGATCCATATGCTCTATCTAAATCTGTCACCTATTTTCTAAGGATCTGTATCCCTCTGCTCCCTGCCCATTCATGTATCTGTCAAGATACATCTTAAATGATGCTATCATTCCCACCCCTACCACCTCCGCTAGCAATGCATCCCAGGCCTCCGCCACCCTCTATGGAAAGAACTTTCCATGTGTATCTCCCCTAAACTTTTCCCCTCTCACTTTGAACTCATGACCCTAAGTAATTGAGTCCTCTACTCTAGGAGAAAGTGTCCACACTGTCTATGTCTCATGATTTTGCAGGCCTTAATCAGGTCTTCCCTCAACCTCCTTCTTTCCAATGAAAATAATCCTAATCTACTCAACCTCTCCTCATAGCTAACTCCCTCCATACCAGGCAACATCCTGGTGAACCTCCTCCGCACCCTCTCCAATGCATCTACATGCTATTGGTAATGTGGCCACCAGAACTGTACACAGTATTCCAAATGTGGCCGAATCAAAGTCTTATAAAACTGTAACATGACTTACCAATCTTGTACTCAATACCTCGTCCACCGAAGGAAAGTATGCTATATGCCTTCCTGACCACTCTACTGACCTGTATTGCCACCTTCAGGGAACAATGGACCTGAACACCCAGATCTCTCTGTAAATCAATTTTCCCCAGGGCTTTTCCATTTACAGTATAGTTCACTCTTGAACTGGATCTTCCAAAATGCATCACCTCACATTTGTCCGGATTGAACTCTATCTGCCATTTCTCTGTCCAACTCTCCTATCTCTCTATTTTCTGCTGCATTCTCTGACAGTCTCTTCACTATCTGCTATTCCACCAATCTTAGTGTCATCTGCAAAACTTGATAATGAGGCATCCTACACCTTTCTCCAAATCATTTATGTATATCACAAACAACAGTAGTCCCAGCACGGACCACTGGCTTCCATTTTGAGAAGCTCCCTTCCACTACTCCTTGTCTCCTGTCACCCCACCAGTTCTCTATCCATCTCACGAGAACATCGCTGGACATCATGTGACTTCACCTTCTTCATCAGCCTACCATGGGGAACCTTATCAAATGCCTTACTGAAGCCCATGTATATGACACCTGTATCCCTTCCCTCATCAATCAACTTTGTCACCTCTTCAAAGAATTCTATTAGGTTTGTAAGACATGACCTTCCCTGCACAAAACCATACTGCCCATCACTGATAAGCCCATTTTCTTCCAAATGGGTATATATCCTACCTCTTAGTATCTTCTCCAGCAGCTTCCCTACCACTGATGTCAGGCTCACAGGTCTGTAATTACCTGGATTATCCCTGCTTCCCTTCTTAAACAAGGGGGCAACATTATTAATTCTCCAATCCTCCGGGACCTCACCAGTGTTCGAAGATGATGCAAAGATATCTGTTAAGGCTCTAACTATTTCCTCTCTCACTTCCCTCAGTAACCTGGGATAGATCCCATCTGGACCTGGGGACTTGTCCCCACCTTAATGCCTTTTAGAATACCTTTTCGAACACCTCCTCCCTCCTTATGCCAACTTGACCTAACATCCATCCCCAACCTCAACGTCCACCATGTCCTTTTCTTCGGTGAATATTGATGCAAAGTACTGGTTAAGAATCTCACCCATTTTCTCTGACTCCAAGCATATCTTTCCCCTTTGTCCTTGAGTGGGCCTTTTCCTCATTACCCTCTTGCTCTTTATAATATGAATAAAAGGCTTTAGGGTTTTCCTTAACCCTGCTCACTAACGATATCTTTTGACCCCTTGTAGCCTTCTTAATTCCTCGTTTCAGATTGGCCTACATTCCCAATATTAGACAATAGACAATAGATGCAGGAGTAGGCCATTCAGCCCATCGAGCCTGCATTAAATATGATCATGGCTGATCATTCCTAATTAGTATTCTTCCAAAGCTTTGTCTGCCTTCAATGGTAGAGACCTTATGTACACATCCTTTTCACTCTTTGCAAGTCTCACAATTTTACCTGTCATCCATAATTTCCTAATCTTGTCATTTCTATCCCTCATTTTCACAGTTCTCCTGAACTCTAATCAACCTCTGTTTAAAAGCTTCCCACATATCAAATGTGGATTTACCTTTAAACAGCTGCTCCCAATTCACAATCCCCAGCTCCTACTGAATTTTGCTATAGTTGGCCTTCCCCCAATTTAGCACTCTTTCTTTAGGACCACTCTCAACTTCTAAAACTTATAGAATTATGATCACTATTCCCAAAGCAATTCTCCTGCTGAAACTTTAACCACGTGGCTGGGCTCATTCCCCAATACCAAGTCCAGTATGACCCCTTCCCGAGTTGGACTATTTACAAACTGCTCTACAAAACCCTCCTGGATGCTCCTTATAAATTCTGCTCCATCTAAACCTCTAACACTGCGTGAATCCCAATCAATGTTGGGAAAATTAAAATCTCCTTTCCTCACCTCCCTGTTGCTTCTACATCGTTCTCTGATTTCTCTACATATTTGTACCTCCATCTCACGCTCACTGTTGGGAGGCCTACAGTATAGCCCCAACATTGTTACTGCACCCTTCCCCTTTCTGAGCTCTGCCCATACTGTCTCACTGCTTGAGGCCTCCATATTGCCCTCCTTCAACATAGCTCTAACCAGTAATGGAATTCCTCCACCCCTTTTACCTCCCTCTCTACCCCCGCCTGGAGCATCTATATCCTGGGATATTTAGTTGCCAATCATGTCCTTCCCTCAACCCAGTCTCAGTAAACAAACTAATCGGTCAATAGAAACTTACAGGACAGGAGTGGGGAAACTTAACAAAATCATATCAAGATATTCAGGGTAATGATTTGTCCCAGCCCCTATAGTGCCCACCAGTCTCTAAAGGCCTCTGCTGCGTGAGTGGACACTGCATGCTCCCTCTCGTTGAACACCCAAGTGCAGATGTAACCACAGAGGAGGGGCCACTGGTCAGGTTCAACGAACCCCTCCACAGTTCGACTGCTTGGACCTATCGGTGGCCATCTTGGCCAAAGCAGAAGCAGACCATGAGGGAGTCCTCCAACCCTCATCTTCCCAGCACCCAACCCCCGCATGGGAATCCTTAATTTCCTGTCCTGTGGAGGGCAAGGCTAGTCTGTGGAACCCTGTTGTCATAATTTGGCCCAACAAACCATTATCATTCAAGTGGTACACGAACATTGGAATTGAATTATTGAGATGAAAATGTGTTGCTGGAAAAGCGCAGCAGGTCAGGCAGCATCCAAGGAGCAGGAAATTCGACATTTCGGGCATAAGCTCTTCATCATAATTTCCTGTTCCTTGGATGCTGCCTGACCTGCTGTGCTTTTCCAGCAACACATTTTCAGCTCTGTGCAAATACAGGTCTTGCTAACTTACAAAATAGGAATAAGAGGTTTACCTGCATTCTGCATTTTGTATTAATGCCGATAGGTCATATGTTGTCAGATTGTGTTAGTTAAGATCTCAATCATTGCTATAATATACATAATATAGAATCACAGAATTGTCCCCACAGCCTATCATACCTGCACCTGTTATATACAATTTATGAATATTGATAAATGTCCTGTTTCTGAACCATTTGTCCTTTATAATCCTGTGAAATTCTAATGAATCTGCACTCCACCTACTCCAAGGCCAAAATTTCCTTCCTGAAGTGTGGCATATAGAACTGAACAGGATGTTCTCAATGGGTTCTAACCAGTGTTTCGTGTAAATGTAACAGATCTTCCACCCCTTTATAATACAGCCCCCCCCCCCTTGGCATTTGCATGTTTAATTATACTCTTGCACTATCTTTTAGGGAATCTTCTGCCTGAACATCTAAATCTTGGCTAGGTGGGTTTGAATCTCATTATGATTCAAAATTTGAACTCAATAAAAATCTGGGATTAAAAAAGAAGTTGGTTTAATGGCAGCCAAGCAACCGCTGTCCATTTTTGTAAAGCTGAATCAGGCTCACGAATGATCTTTAGCGAAGGAAATCTACTGTCCTTATCTGGTTCGGCCTACGTTTGACTCCAGACATATAACAATGTGTTGGCTTTTTTAAAAGATTCATTCACAGGATGAGGGGATCACTGGCTAGGCCAGTATGTATTGCCCATCCCCACTTGCCTAGAAGTCAAGTGTCAACCACATTGCTGTGGGTCTGGAGTCACATGTAGGCCAGACCAGGTAATGGATGCCAAAGTACATTAGTGAATCAGTTGGGCTTTTCTGACAATCAACAACGGTTTTGTGCCATCACTAGACTCCTAATTCCAGACATTTATTGAATTTAAATTCTATCATCTACCATGCCAGCACTTAAACCCTCTGGACAATTAGGAAAGTATGAGAAATGTTGTCCTAGCCAGCCATGTTCTTGTCCCATGAAAGAAGGGGCGGCACGGTGGCTCAGCAGTTAGCACTGCTGCTTCACAGCACCAGGGGCCTGGGTTCGATTCCAGCCTCAGTTGACTGTGTAGAGTTTGCACATTTTCCTCCCCCATGTCTGGGTGGGTTTCCTCCAGGTGCTCTGGCTTCCTCCCACAGTACAGATATGGGCAGGACAGTTCAATTAGCCATGCTAAACACTCCACAGTGTGCAAGGATGTGTAGTTTAGGTGCTTTAGTTAGGGGAATGGGATAGGTTTTGGAGGGACAGTGTGGAGTTGTTGGGCCGAAGGACCTGTTTCCACACTGCAGGGATTCTATGAACTAAGAATCTCAGTTCCACCACAGTTTGTCACTTCTCACCATTCAGAAATACTTCAGTTTCTGAGTTCCAAAATCAATGGCCTGTTTTTTTTCCCCCAATCTTCTACAGTTGGTTTATCCTGTTAATGCATAATTGTCCCTTAGCAAAATGCAGAAATAAAATGAATGGAAAGGGAAACTGATTGATCATTTTACACACAGCCAGGATCCGGATCCACCCCAGAGTGTGTGTGTGTGTGTGTGTGTGTGTGTGTGTGTGTGAGAGACAGAGGTGGGGGAGGTGATGAAGGGACAGCGATAGAGTGCACTGTCAATATCCACATTCACCTGAAAAGGTTCCAAGGTTGCAACACACTAACTGGTTCTTGGAAACAACAAATCGTGTTTAACGTAGTGCCGATGGATGCCGTTGGACCTGTTCCCGGCAAAACACAGTGACCCACTCAGCCTGGCATGGTGCCAGCAGGGCAGGACGAACTGTGACTCAATCGAGTCCTCTGGAAAGCGACTGGAATCGAGATAATGAGATTTTGCCGCATGAAGCAGTCAGTCACTGGTCAATTCAACCATGAGAACTCCTTTCATACCCACGTCACGGCATCCTCCCGCAGATGGAATGTGACAGGCACGTTCTCTTGCACGCAAATTAACGGGCTGTCCTCTACCCCCACACTCAATCTGCTGTCCCGCCTCTCAGTGTGGGCACCCTCAGTCCTTATCACCAAGTCCACGTTCTCCACAGGCAGAGGCTTGGTTTGACACTTAATTTTTCACATTTTGTTGTGAAAACCTCACATTGTATATCAGATTTTAGGAAAGATGTCAAGGACTTAGAGACGGAAGAGAGGAATGGTTAAATTAGAATCCCGACAGTTTGGAAACAGGCCCTTCGGCCCAACAAGTCCACACCGACCCTCCGAAGAGTAACCCACCCAGACCCATTCCTCCTACTCCCTACTAATGCACCTGACACTATGGGCAAGTTAGCATGGCCAATTCACCTGGCCTGCATGTCTTTGGACTGTGGGAGGAAACTGAAGCACCCGGAGGAAACCCACGCAGACATGGGGAGAACGTGCAAACTCCACACAGTCATCCAAGGCTGGAATCGAACCCAGGTCCCTGGTGCTGTGAGGCAGTAATGCTAACCATTGTGCCACCCCATTTACTGAAGTGGTATCATTTATCTGGATAATCATAGAGTCATAGAGATGTGCAGCATGGAAACAGATCCTTCGGTCCAACCCGTCCATGCTGACCAGATATCCCAACCCAATCTAGTCCCACCTGCCAGCACTCGGCCCGTATCCCTCCAAACTCTTCCTATTTATATATCCATCCAAATGCCTCTTAAATGTTGCAATTGTACTAGCCTCCACCACTTCCTCTGGGAGCTCATTCCATACCCATACTATCTCTATGTGAAAAAGTTGCACCTTCGGTCCCTTTTATATCTTTCCCCTCTCACCCTAAACCTATGCCATCTAGTTCTGGACTCCCCCATCCCAGGGAAAAGACAAATCTTCTCAAAACTCGCTAAGACCTATGGGTGTAATACAGAAAAGACTTTGTCTATTTACCCTATCCATGCCCCTCATGATTTTATTAACCTCTATAAGGTCACCTCTCAGCCTCTGATGCTCCAGGGAAAACAGCCCCAGCCTATTCAGCCTCTCCCTATAGCTCAAATCCTCCAACCATGGCAACATCCTTGTAAATCTTTTCTGCACCCTTTTAAGTTTCACAACATCTTTCTGATAGGAAGGAGACCAGAATTGCATGCAATATTCCAACAATGGCCTAACCAATGTCCACTGACATCCCAACTCCCGTACTCAATACTCTGACCAATAAAGGAAAGCATACCAAACGCCTTCTTCACTATCCTATCTACCTGCGACTCCACTTTCAAGGAGCTATGAACCTGCACTCCAAGGTCTCTTCGTTCAGCAACACTCCCCAGGACCTTACCATTAAGTGTATAAATCCTGCTATGATTTGCTTACCCAAAATGCAGCACCTCACATTTATCTGAATTAAACTCCAACTGCCATTTCTCTGCCCATTGGCCCATCTGATCAAGATCCCATTGTAATTTGATGCAACCTTCTTCGCTGTCCACTACACCTCCAAATTTGGTGTAATCTGCAAACTTACTAACTGTACTTCTTATGCTCACGTCCAAACCATTTATGTAAATGACAAAAAGTAGAGGACCCAGCACCGATCCTTGTGGCACTCCACTGGTCACAGGCCTCCAGTCTGAAAAACAACCCTCTACCACCACCCTCTGTCTTCTAACTTTGAGCCAGTTCTGTATCCAAATGGCTAGTTCTCCCTGTATTCCATGAGATCTAACCTTGCTAATCAGTCTCCCATGGGGAACTTTGTCGAATGCCTTACTGAAGTCCATATAGATCACATCTACCACTCTGCCCTCATCTATCATCTTTATTACTTCTTAAAAAAACTCAATCAAGTTTGTGAGACATGATTTCCCACGCACAAAGCCATATTGTCTATCCCTAATCAGTCCTTGCCTTTCCAAATACATGTACATCCTGTCCGTCAGGATTCTCTCCAACAACTTGTCCACCACCGAGGTCAGGCTCTCTGGTCATAGTTCCCTGGCTTGTCCTTAACAACTTTCTTAAACAGTGGCAACAGGAATCCTGATGAATCCTGATCCCTAAATGTCGATTTTCCTGCTCCTTGGATGCTGCCTGATCTGTTGTGCTTTTCCAGCAACATATTTTCAGCTCTATAGTCTTGAATGTCTTGACATCCAACTATGTCTTAAATGTTATGAGGATCCGTCCCTCTACCACCCTTACCATCAGTGAGGTCCAGATTCCAGATTTTGACTCTGGGTAAAGCACATTTACTCATATCCGCACTGACCCTCCTGCCACAGACGCATACCTCTGTTCATTCATTCCTGCACTAAGATGAACAGTTCATTCCTGTTTACCCGATCTGTGACCCTCCCAGTTGTATACATATCAATCATGTGCCCCTTCAGTCTCTTCTGCCCTAAGGGAAGCAATCCCAGTCTGTCCAATCTCTCTTCGTAACTGAAACCCTCCAGTCCTGGCGACATCCTGAGAAATCTCCTCCAGTGCAATTACATTCGTCCTATAATGTGGATTCCAGAACTGCACACAATTCTCTAGATGTCGCCTAAACAATCATTTATACAATTCCAGCATAATCACCCTGCTCTTTAATCCTGTCCCTTGGCTACTAAATGTAAGTGGAGAAAGTGAGGACTGCAGATGCTGGAGATCAGAGCTGAAAATGTGTTGCTGGAAAAGCGCAGCGGGTCAGGCAGCATCCAAGGAGCAGGAAGATCGACGTTTTGGGCATAAGCCCTTCATCATAATTTCCTGTTCCTTGGATGCTGCCTGACCTGCTGCGCTTTTCCAGCAACACATTTTCAGTACTAAATGTAAGTATCATTTGCCTTCTTAAACACTTGATCCATCAGTCCTGATACCTTAAGGAACCGGTGGATGTGCACACCAAGATCCCTCTGATCCTCTGCGCTCCCAGAGTCCTACCATTTACGGTGTTTCCTCACCTTGTTTTCTTCCCACCCCAGGGCATCACATCACATTCATCTGGATAGAATTCCATTTCCCACCTCCATCTATATGATGTTTAACATTGTGAATTGTTTTCAAAAGGATTATTTCCAGAGTTTAGGAGGTTAGGTAACCAGAAGGTGATAGACAGAAGTACCAGAGTGAGATAAAATGATTTCAATGCAGCACTTTTATCTTTAATTCAATAATAGTTTTCAAAAGTAATTTGAATAAAAGGTGACATCTTGTTGGGCCATCATGCAGAGCAGAACTAATCAACCACACTGGCCTGGATCATGCCCTTCCTGACATTCCTGATGAAGGGCTTATACTCGAAACGTCGACTCTCCTGCTCCTCAGATGCTGCCTGACCTGCTGCGCTTTTCCAGCACCACACTCTCGACTCTGATCTCCAGCATCTGCAGTCCTCACTTTCTCCCTTTGTCACATCACCTTGTACGTTGTGCCAAGCCAAGATTGGTCATGCATCTTGCAATTGAATAGCTGCTTGAAACGATCAGCCTCAGAATCTATCAAACAACAGACAAAGATAGAGCAGGAGAGTTTCACTGGGGGTGTGCAGATGGGTGGAGGGGATTGGGTCACATGTTGGGTCAGGAAGAGACAATTACAAATCTACTGCTCAGAAATTTCTCTGGAGTATTAACGGGGAGCACAACGTTAGGTGACAGGGAATAATGCACACTTGCTTCAATGGGTCCAGTCAATAGGGTGCAGTGATAAACCATTGGAGAGAATTCAGAGAAGCAGAGAATTACAACCAGGAGGAACAATGCATCACTAAAAAAAAGCAGAGTAACTGACAAGAGGAGAATTATCGAACAAAGATACTAATCTCGAAGCTGAGGCCATGACATTGACATCTATTGACTTGTGAAGATTATCCCGGAGGATGGCCTTTCCATAAAAGAAAGGATAAATTTAACTTACTAAATATTACCCTACCAATTTCCCCCGGACATTTGAAAGAATCATCAGCGATTCCATCAAGAGATTACTACTCATCACAAAGCTGCTGTCAATACTCATTCCGCCCAAAGTAGTCAACTCAAGCGTTTGAACCAATCATGACCCAAGGATAGTTAGGATAGAGGAGAGAGCACAATGGTGGTTAAAGGACAGAGGAGAGAGCCCAATGATGGTTACAGGGTAGAGGAGAGAGCCCAGTGCTAGTTACAGGATGGATGAGAGAGCACAATGATAGTTACAGGATAAAGGATAGGGCACAGTTATGGTTACAGGATAGAGAAGAGAGCCCAAAGATGGTTACAGTGAAGAGGAGAGAGCCCAATGATGGTTACAGTGAAGAGGAGAGAGCCCAATGATGGTAACAGGGTAGAGGAGAAAGCGCAATAATAGTTACAGGATAGAGGAGAGAGCCCAATGATGGTTATAGGATAGAGGAGAGAGCCCAATGATGGTTATAGGATAGAGGAGAGAGCACAATGATGGTTACAGGATAGAGGAGAGAGCCCAATGATGGTTACAGGATAGAGGAGAGTGCTCAATGACAGTTACAGGGTTGAGGAGAGAGCCCAGTGCTAGTTACAGGATACAGGAGAGAGCACAATGATAGTTACAGGATAGAGGAGAGACCAAAATGATTGTAACCTTGTGTTACAATACCTCAGTATCGCAATGAGCTGTACCTCTCACTGCCTCACTATTACAAGAGCAGCACCATTCACTCCCTCAGTTTCACAATGTAGTACTGAGGATGAGGGAGGTACAGCTCATTGTAATACTGAGGGAGTGGGAGGAGCAGCTCATTGTAATACTGAGGGAGTGGGAGATGCAACTCATTGTAATACTGAGGGTGAGGGATAGGAAAGTGCAGCTCATTGTAATACTGAGGGTGAGGGAGGTGCAGGTCATTGTAATAGTGAGGGAGTGGGAGGTGCAGCTCATTGTAATACTGAGGGAGTGGGAGGTACAGCTCATTGTAATACTGAGGAAGTGGGAGGTACAGCTCATTGTAATACTGAGGGAGTGGGTGGTGCAGCTCATTGTAATACTGAGGGAGTGGGAGGAGCAGGTCATTGTACTACTGAGGGAGTGAGAGGTGCAGCTCATTGTAATACTGAGGGTGTGGGAGGTACAGCTCATTGTAATACTGAGGGTGTGGGAGGTACAGCTCATTGTAATACTGAGGGAGTGGGAGGTACAGCTCACTGTAATACTGAGGGAGTGGGAGGAGCAGCTCATTGTAATACTGAGGGAGTGGGAGGTACAGCTCATTGTGATACTGAGAGAGTGGGAGGTACAGCACATTGTAATACTGAGGGAGTGGGAGGTACAGCTCAATGTAATACTGAGGGAGTGGGAGGTACAGCTCATTGTAATACTGAGGGAGTGGGAGGTACAGCTCACTGTAATACTGAGGGAGTGGGAGGTACAGCTCATTGTAATACTGAGGGTGTGGGAGGTACAGCTCACTGTAATACTGAGGGACTGAGAGGTGCAGCTCATTGTAATAGTGAGGGAGAGGGAGGTACAGCTCATTGTAATACTGAGGGAGTGGGAGGTACAGCTCACTGTAGTACTGAGGGAGTGGGAGGTACAGCTCATTGTAATACTGAGGGAGTGGGTGGTGCAGCTCATTGTAATACTGAGGGAGTGGGAGGTACAGCTCATTGTAATACTGAGGGAGTGGGAGATACAGCTCATTGTAATACTGAGGGAGTGGGAGATACAGCTCATTGTAATACTGAGGGAGTGGGAGGTACAGCTCATTGTAATCCTGAGGGAGTGGGAGGTGCAGCTCATTGTAATCCTGAGGGAGTGGGAGATACAGCTCACTGTAATACTGAGGGAGTGGGAGGAGCAGCTCATTGTAATACTGAGGGAGGGGGCGGTGCAGCTCATTGTAATACTGAGGGAGTGGGAGGTACAGCTCATTGTAATACTGAGGGAGTGGGAGATACAGCTCATTGTAATACTGAGGGAGGGAGATACAGCTCATTGTAATACTGAGGGAGTGGGAGGTACAGCTCATTGTAATACTGAGGGAGTGGGTGACAGCTCATTGTAATAGTGAGGGAGTGGGAGGTACAGCTCATTGTAATACTGAGGGAGTGGGATGTACAGCTCATTGTAATACTGAGGGAGTGGGAGATACAGCTCATTGTAATACTGAGCGAGTGGGAGGTGCTGCACATGTAATACTGAGGGAGTGGGAGGTACAGCTCATTGTAATGCTGAGGGAGTGGGAGATACAGCTCATTGTAATACTGAGGGAGTGGGAGGTGCAGCACATTGTAATACTGAGGGAGTGGGAGGTACAGCTCATTGTAATACTGAGGGAGTGGGAGGTACAGCTCATTGTAATACTGAGGGATTGGGCGACAGCTCATTGTAATAGTGAGGGAGTGGGACGTACAGCTCATTGTAATACTGAGGGAGTGGGTGGTGCAGGTCATTGTAATAGTGAGGGAGTGGGAGGTATAGCTCATTGTAATACTGAGCGGGTGGGAGGTACAGCTCACTGTAATACTGAGGGAGCGGGAGGTACAGCTTATTGTAATACTGAGGGAGTGGGAGGAGCAGCTCATTGTAATACTGAGGGAGTGGGAGGTACAGCTCACTGTAATACTGAGGGAGTGGGAGGTACAGCTCATTGCAATACTGAGGGAGTGGGTGGTGCAGCTCATTGTAATCCTGAGGGAGTGGGAGGTGCAGCTCATTGTAATCCTGAGGGAGTGGGAGATACAGCTCACTGTAATACTGAGGGAGTGGGAGGAGCAGCTCATTGTAATACTGAGGGAGGGGGCGGTGCAGCTCATTGTAATACTGAGGGAGTGGGAGGTACAGCTCATTGTAATCCTGAGGGAGTGGGAGGTGCAGCTCATTGTAATCCTGAGGGAGTGGGAGATACAGCTCACTGTAATACTGAGGGAGTGGGAGGAGCAGCTCATTGTAATACTGAGGGAGGGGGCGGTGCAGCTCATTGTAATACTGAGGGAGTGGGAGGCACAGCTCATTGTAATACTGAGGGAGTGGGAGATACAGCTCATTGTAATACTGAGGGAGGGAGATACAGCTCATTGTAATACTGAGGGAGTGGGAGGTACAGCTCATTGTAATACTGAGGGAGTGGGCGACAGCTCATTGTAATAGTGAGGGAGTGGGAGGTACAGCTCATTGTAATACTGAGGGAGTGGGAGGTACAGCTCATTGTAATACTGAGGGAGTGGGAGATACAGCTCATTGTAATACTGAGCGAGTGGGAGGTGCTGCACATGTAATACTGAGGGAGTGGGAGGTACAGCTCATTGTAATGCTGAGGGAGTGGGAGATACAGCTCATTGTAATACTGAGGGAGTGGGAGGTGCAGCACATTGTAATACTGAGGGAGTGGGAGGTACAGCTCATTGTAATACTGAGGGATTGGGCGACAGCTCATTGTAATAGTGAGGGAGTGGGAGGTACAGCTCATTGTAATACTGAGGGAGTGGGTGGTGCAGGTCATTGTAATAGTGAGGGAGTGGGAGGTATAGCTCATTGTAATACTGAGCGGGTGGGAGGTACAGCTCACTGTAATACTGAGGGAGCGGGAGGTACAGCTTATTGTAATAGTGAGGGAGTGGGAGGTACAGCTCATTGTAATACTGAGGGAGTGGGAGGAGCAGCTCATTGTAATACTGAGGGAGTGGGAGGTACAGCTCACTGTAATACTGAGGGAGTGGGAGGTACAGCTCATTGCAATACTGAGGGAGTGGGTGGTGCAGCTCATTGTAATCCTGAGGGAGTGGGAGGTGCAGCTCATTGTAATCCTGAGGGAGTGGGAGATACAGCTCACTGTAATACTGAGGGAGTGGGAGGAGCAGCTCATTGTAATACTGAGGGAGGGGGCGGTGCAGCTCATTGTAATACTGAGGGAGTGGGAGGTACAGCTCATTGTAATACTGAGGGAGTGGGAGATACAGCTCATTGTAATACTGAGGGAGGGAGATACAGCTCATTGTAATACTGAGGGAGTGGGAGGTACAGCTCATTGTAATACTGAGGGAGTGGGCGACAGCTCATTGTAATAGTGAGGGAGTGGGAGGTACAGCTCATTGTAATACTGAGGGAGTGGGAGGTACAGCTCATTGTAATGCTGAGGGAGTGGGAGATACAGCTCATTGTAATACTGAGGGAGTGGGAGATACAGCTCATTGTAATACTGAGGGAGTGGGAGGTACAGCTCATTGTAATCCTGAGGGAGTGGGAGGTGCAGCTCATTGTAATCCTGAGGGAGTGGGAGATACAGCTCACTGTAATACTGAGGGAGTGGGAGGAGCAGCTCATTGTAATACTGAGGGAGGGGGCGGTGCAGCTCATTGTAATACTGAGGGAGTGGGAGGTACAGCTCATTGTAATACTGAGGGAGTGGGAGATACAGCTCATTGTAATACTGAGGGAGGGAGATACAGCTCATTGTAATACTGAGGGAGTGGGAGGTACAGCTCAATGTAATACTGAGGGAGTGGGCGACAGCTCATTGTAATAGTGAGGGAGTGGGAGGTACAGCTCATTGTAATACTGAGGGAGTGGGAGGTACAGCTCATTGTAATACTGAGGGAGTGGGAGATACAGCTCATTGTAATACTGAGCGAGTGGGAGGTGCTGCACATGTAATACTGAGGGAGTGGGAGGTACAGCTCATTGTAATGCTGAGGGAGTGGGAGATACAGCTCATTGTAATACTGAGGGAGTGGGAGGTGCAGCACATTGTAATACTGAGGGAGTGGGAGGTACAGCTCATTGTAATACTGAGGGATTGGGCGACAGCTCATTGTAATAGTGAGGGAGTGGGAGGTACAGCTCATTGTAATACTGAGGGAGTGGGTGGTGCAGGTCATTGTAATAGTGAGGGAGTGGGATGTATAGCTCATTGTAATACTGAGCGAGTGGGAGGTACAGCTCACTGTAATACTGAGGGAGCGGGAGGTACAGCTCATTGTAATACTGAGGGAGTGGGAGGAGCAGCTCATTGTAATACTGAGGGAGTGGGAGGTACAGCTCATTGTAATACTGAGGGAGTGGGCGACAGCTCATTGTAATAGTGAGGGAGTGGGAGGTACAGCTCATTGTAATACTGAGGGAGTGGGTGGTGCAGGTCATTGTAATACTGAGGGAGTGGGAGGTACAGCTCATTGTAATATTGAGTGAGAGGGAGGTACAGCTCATTGTAATACTGAGGGAGTGGGAGGTACAGTTCATTGTAATAATGAGGGAGTGGGAGGTACAGCTTATTGTAATACTGAGGGAGTGGGAGGTACAGCTCATTGTAATATTGAGGGAGAGGGAGGTACAGCTCATTGTAATACTGAGGGAGTGGGAGGTACAGTTCATTGTAATAATGAGGGAGTGGGAGGTACAGCTCATTGTAATACTGAGGGAGTGGGCGGTACAGCTCATTGTAATACTGAGGGAGAGGGAGGTACAGCTCATTGTAATCCTGAGGGAGTGGGAGGTACAGCTCATTGTAATACTGAGGGAGTGGGAGGTATAGCTCATTGTAATACTGAGGGAGCGGGAGGTACAGCTCATTGTAATAGTGAGGGAGTGGCAGGTACAGCTCATTGTAATACTGAGGGAGTGGGTGGTGCAGGTCATTGTAATACTGAGGGAGTGGGAGGTACAGCTCACTGTAATACTGAGGGAGTGGGAGGTGCAGGTCATTGTAATAGTTTGGGAGTGGGAGGTACAGCTCATTGTAATACTGAGGGAGTGGTAGATGCAGCTCATTGTAATACTGAGGGAGTGGGAGGTACAGTTCATTGTAATACTGAGGGAGGGAGAGGCGCAGGTCATTGTAATACTGAGGGAGTGGGAGGTACAGCTCATTGTAATACTGAGGGAGTGGGAGGTACAGCTCATTGTAATACTGACGGAGTGGGAGGTATAGCTCATTGTGATACTGAGGGAGTGGGAGGAGCAGCTCATTGTAATACTGAGGGAGTGGGAGGTACAGTTCATTGTAATATTGAGGGAGTGGGAGGTACAGCTCATTGTAATATTGAGGGAGTGGGAGGAGGAGCTCATTGTAATACTGAGGGAGTGGGAGGTACAGTTCATTGTAATACTGAGGGAGTGGGAGGTACAGCTCATTGTAATATTGAGTGAGAGGGAGGTACAGCTCATTGTAATACTGAGGGAGTGGGAGGTACAGTTCATTGTAATAATGAGGGAGTGGGAGGTACAGCTTATTGTAATACTGAGGGAGTGGGAGGTACAGCTCATTGTAATATTGAGGGAGAGGGAGGTACAGCTCATTGTAATACTGAGGGAGTGGGAGGTACAGTTCATTGTAATAATGAGGGAGTGGGAGGTACAGCTCATTGTAATACTGAGGGAGTGGGCGGTACAGCTCATTGTAATACTGAGGGAGAGGGAGGTACAGCTCATTGTAATCCTGAGGGAGTGGGAGGTACAGCTCATTGTAATACTGAGGGAGTGGGAGGTACAGTTCATTGTAATAATGAGGGAGTGGGAGGTACAGCTCATTGTAATACTGAGGGAGTGGACGGTACAGCTCATTGTAATCCTGAGGGAGTGGGAGGTACAGCTCATTGTAATACTGAGGGAGTGGGAGGTGCTGCACATTGTAATCCTGAGGGAGTGGGAGGTGCAGCTCATTGTAATAGTGAGGGAGTGGGAGGTTACAACTCATTGTAATATTGAGGGAGTGGGATGTACAGCTCATTGTAATACTGAGGCAGTGGGAGGTGCAACTCATTGTAATACTGAGGGAGTGGGAGGTGCAACTCATTGAAATACTGAGGGAGTGGGAGGTACAGCTCATTGTAATACTGAGGGTGTGGGAGGTGCAGGTCATTGTATTACTGAGGAAATTGGAGGTACAGCTCATTGTAATACTGAGGGAGTGGGAGGTACAGCTCATTGTAATCCTGAGGGAGTGGAAGGTACAGCTCATTGTAATACTGAGGGAGTGAAAGGTACAGCTCAATGTAATACTGAGGGAGTGGGAGGTACAGCTCATTGTAATCCTGAGGGAGTGGAAGGTACAGCTCATTGTAATACTGAGGTAGTGGGAGATGCTGTCTCTTGGATGGGATATTCAGTTGGGTTCTCGCCTCACCACTTGGGTAAAATCCCTCATAGCACTATTTGAATAGACAGGTAGTTCTCTTCAGTGTGTTGGCCTGCATTTATACTTTGATACCTGATGTTCGTGAAAGACACGGTATAAACGCAAGTCTTTTTTTTAAAAACTAACCTCATTAAGCAGATTATCTGCAGCCAAATCTGGGTTTCTTGTGAGAGTGACAACCCTTCAAAAGTAAGTAATTCGCTGTAATTCCACCCTGGGTGTTCTAAAAGTTGCTGTAGAAATGAACTATATCTGTCTTTTTAAGACTGTTGCAAAATTTTGAAAATCGTAAAGAGCAATGTCAATATCTCAAACTTCTGCATGATTCCAGATGGTCTGCACTGATCCATTGGATATTTGAAGGAGACAGTTGTTTTTTGGTGAGGGTTGGTGGCTGTAGGCTGAATTTAGTATCTCTAATTACGCCTTGTATCTCATTATTTTAATCACAAGAACCTTCGAATGAAATGATTAGACATCTGCAGCCTCTGTCAGAGGAGTCATGTGTGCCAGGTGCTTCCCCAGGATCTATCCGCTTTCAGAACAGAGAAGAATTTTCCAGAAAAGTCTGTTTCATTTGTCAGCTCATTCTTTTGGTTACAGGACATGCCAGATGTTTACAACGAACTCTGATTACTACAGCAGAATGACACTCTGACAAATACAATAAGGATCAGAATCTAAAATGCAAGGCCTTCTTTCCTTTCACTCTCAATCTCTCGTTGTCGGGCAGGGAGAGAGGGGTTAACCCTTAAAGTGCAACAGCCTCATAATGCCTTACACAGAAGGATTTCTCAGGGTCTTAATCATTGTCAATAAAACGAAATTCCAATAACATTGCAAGCTTTGGATAGAATATAGTTGAGAATAGCACTAAAAATGTGTTGCTGGAAAAGCGCAGCAGGTCAGTCAGCATCCAGGGAGCAGGAGATTCGACGTTTCGGGCATAAGCCCTTCTTCAGGAATGAGGAAAGTGTGTCCAGCAGGCTAAGATAAAAGGTAGGGAGGAGGGACTCCCTACCTTTAGTTGAGAATATGCAAGCATGTTATAGTTGTATGAAGTTACGATTGGATCACCTTTTAGAGTAACTGCATTCAATTGTGGCATTACACTTAGGAAGAATATATTAGCATTGAGTGAGTGCAGAGCAGGTTCAGCAGAGTGGCGATGGGCCTCTAAGAGTTACAAAGACAGATTGCATCGGCCAGTCTTATGTTAGTACTCAATACTCGAGGGATTATGTCACCCAAGGGATAGAGGTGTTAAAGATTATTAAAAGATAGAGGAAAAACTATTTCCTCTGCTCGGTAAAAAGGAGGCATTATCTTAAAATGAGACAGCAAATTATTGCAGGCGCTGGAATCTGAATTGAAACCAAAAATGCTGGAGGTCAGAGCGGGTCAGGCAGCTGAAGCAAGTTAATGTTGATAACTCTTCATCAGAGCTGCTCATCTTAAAATGAGAACTCAATTCTTCAGACATGCCCTTCCCTTAAAGGAAATATAGACCTCTACCTCCTTCCCCCCTCCCCTCCCCCCAACATCAAAATTGTCTGAGTTCTGTCGGTGTAACTGAATGCATACAAACATATGAGTTGGGAGCAAAATTAGCCCATTCAGCCCTTTAACCCTGTTCATCATTCAATAAATCATGGCTGGGTTTTTTGTGCTCGAAATTCCACATTCTCATTTATCCCTCAGTAACCTCTGATTCCCTTGCCTAACAAGAGTCTGTCTGTGTTCCACCTTAAAAGTATTTGATGACCCCGCCTCTACAGTCCCTCTGTAACCTGCAACAACCTTCTGCACCGTTCGCAACTCCGACAACCTTAGTGTCGTCCACAAATTCATTAACCCATCCTTCTACGCCCTCATCCAGGTCATTTATAAAAATGACAAACAAAAGTGGCCCCAAAACATATTATTGTGGGTACCCCACTAGTAACTGAACTCAAGGATGAACATTTCCCATCAACCACCACTATCAGTCTCCTTACAACCAGCCACTTCTGATCCAAACCACTAAGTCACCCTCAGTCCCATGCCTCCATATTTTGTGCAGTAGCCTACCGTGGGGAACCTTATCAAATGCCTTCCTGAAATCCATATACACCACATCAACTGCTTTACCCTCATCCATCTGTTTGGTCACTATCTCAAAGAACTCAATAAGGTAAATTATACCCCAAAAAAATATCAAATTTCAATCCAGTTTGAATTGAATATATTGGCAACCTTAAAAACCAAAGACACAATCCAATGCTTTGGGGGTATAAGACCAGGGAAAATTGAACAGTTGGGAAGAGAGCTGCCACAAGACCAACAGATGTAGACTGTTAGTCAGAACTGGCTGAGAGGGACCTGTCTAGAGAAGGAGTTTGCAGAGAGAAAAACCTTAACACCGACCTGGAGAGCAGATCTACAAAGAGAAGATCCGACAGCTGGCTGGTTTTGAAATTTGCATTTTTTAGCAAATCTTAATCGGGGGTTTCATTGGACTAGTATTATAGAAGGGAAAGTAAAAGATAAATGAGAGGTAGGAATTGCAAATAGTTGTTGGTTAATTATTCTGTTATACCTTAAGAAAGAAAATTGTTAATTTTTACTTTAAATAGTTCTTGATCTCTCGAATTTTCGGATTACTGCACAGCAGAAATCTTTTCATGTTGCTGGTTTAAATTAAGCAGGAGATTCACTTCTTTAGTAAACCATGGCTCCCTCGCTCAACCATCTCCTCCCTGCCTGACCATGCAGCAGCTGTTCCTTGAATAAGCTCCACATTTCAATTGTGCCCATCTCCTGCAGTTTCCTTCCCCATCCGATGCATCCTAAATTTTGCCTATTCACATCATAATTGCCTTTCCCCCAGCTATAACTCTTGCTCTGTGGTATATTCCTATCGCATTCCTTTACTAAAGTGAACGTAACTGAACTGTGGTTGCTATCACCAAAGCGCTCACCTACTTCCAAATCTAACACCTGGCTGGGTTCATTACCCAGTACCAAATCCAAAAGGCCTCGCCCCTTCTTGGCGTGTCTATGTACTGTGTTAGGAAACCCTCCTGCACACATTGGACAAAAACTGACCCATCTGAAGCACTCGAACCATAGTGTTTCCAGTCAATATTTGGAAAGTTAAAATCCCCCATAACAACTACCCTGTTAGATTTGCTCCTCTCCAGAATAATCTTTGAGCTCCTATTTTGTGCAATAACCTTTTATGTGGAACCTTATCAAATGCCCTCAGGAAATCTAAGTACGACACATCAGCTGGCTCCCATTTATCCACAGACTTCTTCAAAGAATTCCAAAAAATGGTTAAAATTAGATTTCCCCTTTACAAAAACACATCGACTCTTGCCAAGTCACGGAGTCATAGAGATGTACAGCATGGAAACAGACCCTTCGGTCCAACCTGTCCATGCTGACCAGATATCCCAACCCAATCTAGTCCCACCTGCCAGCACCCGGCCCATATCCCTCCAAACCCTTCCTATTCATATACCCATCCAAATGCCTTTTAAATGTACCAACCTCCACTACTTCCCCTGACAGCTCATTCCATTCACATACCACCCTCTATGTGAAAAAGTTGTCTCTTTTATATCTTTCTCTTCTCATCCTCAACTTATGCCATCTAGTTCCTTGAGTTTTTTTCAATTGCCCAGTTATAACCTCATTAATAATCAATTCTAATGCCTTCCCAATGGCAGACATTAAGTTAACTGCCCTATAGAGTACTATTGCCTGCCTCCCTCCTCCTTGATATATTTGCTATTTCACAGCCTAATGGGAACTTTTCAAAACGCAACAAATTGTGAAAAATTAAGTGCACAATATACGCAAATTATTTCGCAGTTTCAAACTTGACCATTGCAGATGCTGAAATTTGAACTTAATTGAAAGTGGGAATTAAAATAAAGCTATTACCAATTGTCGAAAACCATCACCCTGTTACAAGTCAGGGTTGTATCTTTTGATGGTTTGGATGGGTCAATGTTGTTAAGTTTCATGATGGTTCCTTTCTCCAAGTTTGTTCACACTCTCTGACCAACCATGCCTCATTCGCTACCTACCAAATCCCTATGGCACCCATTCTACCCAATGCAAGCCCAATTCTACCACTAACTGTAACTGGTGGAACTTGCAATTGACTTAATATCCCTGGGTACCTGGCAGCTCCGATGCCCATGCCTTATTAAAAAGGTTGCTGTGCACCTGAACAAGCGCTGGCATTCCGAAGCACCCCTGTACAGTGACTGCCTTATTCCCGGAACATGGCGGACAAATGGAAATTGGCGCTCCATTTTGCGGACAGGGACTCGAAAATCCTGGTGGATGCTATGGTGCAGTCCTCTTCCCCAGGTTTCCCTCAGGACCACTCAAGGAAGTCATGACACCAGACCCAGCCAGTCTGGATCAAAATCAGCAACCGATCTCCCAAGGAAAGCACATAGCAGGTAATGAAAACAGCAATTAGCATGATGACCTTCATAGTGAGAGAGTTTGAATACAGGAGCTGGATTATCCTGCTGCAATTATACAGAGCTTTGGTGAGATCACGTGGTGTGCATTGTGTGCAGTTGTTGTCTCCTTATCTAACAATGAAAAGTGGCTGAGCAGAGGCTGATAGCCAAGTTCAGTACCCAGTGGGGATGGCCTCAACGAGGACCTTGGGTTCAGGTCACACTACAGGTGATCCCATTGCACTACACATACAGAGACAGATAGACTGACACAGACAGACACACATAGACACACAGAGACAGACAGACAGACACACACACACCGTAGGTGGCACGGTGGCACAGTGGTTAGCACTGCTGCCTCACAGCGCCTGAGACCCGGGTTCAATTCCTGCCTCAGGCGACTGACTGTGTGGAGTTTGCACATTCTCCCCGTGTCTGCGTGGGTTTCCTCCGGGTGCTCCGGTTTCCTCCCACAGTCCAAAGATGTGCGGGTCAGGTGGATTGGCCATGCTAAATTGCCCGTAGTGTTAGGTAAGAGATAAATGTAGGAGTCTGGGTGGGTTGCGCTTCGGCGGGTCGGTTTGGACTTGTTGGGCCGAAGGGCCTGTTTCCACACTGTAAGTAATCTAATCTAATCTAATCAAAAAATATACACAGACACGCAGACACACACACACAAACACACAAAGACACAGACATACAGACAGACAGATGCACATTCACAGACACACACAGGCACACACACAAACACAGACAGATGCACACACACACAGACACTTCTACCCATGCACACTAGCAAAGCAAAGCAAGGCCAGACTGCTGCAAGCATCTTGAGAGATACTAAGCCAGTGAACACTTGGAGAATAAGTGAGGTCACCTAGTCCAGTCTGTGAGCTGAGTGCCTGTACCTGCAGGCAATGTGTCCTTGCAACAGTATTTCAATGCTGCATTGGAGAGGTACCATGAGAGAGCTGAGAGGTTGCCGGTTGTCATATTCTACCTTCCATGGACATGAGGATCATGGGGGCTGGTGCCCTTGGAGTGTACCCTAAGATGTTGTTGCCAGGTGTCTGGAGAGGAAGGCACTGAGCTGGAGTAACCAGGTTTGACTTTTTTGTTGGGAATTGTCAAATCTAGTTTTCCTACAGTGGGTGGCAGCTGCAGATATACCAATGGAGTAAGCAAAGTGAATGAGGGTGTTAACAAGAAATAATCTACATTAAATGGTCTTCTCAATGCTACCTATCATGAATCTCATCTCAACGTCTTGAATTCTGTTGCAAAATGCAGATAGTTGCTCTTGATGACAACTAAAACCCTGCTGGAATTTTAGCCCCGGATTTCTCATCATAACTCACCTCATTCGGGCCCCTGTAAGGTTCTGTCCTCAGAGGTGGACACTTTCAAAGGATTCAGATGGTTGATCAGTGACTATCAGAAGTTTATACTACCCAGGCAATTTCCTCATAGTTAGGGCACTGGGACTTCGTCAAGGTCCTGTCAGTACCCTGTCGGGCACATCCAATTCTCTGGGGACCAGAGGACCTGGGTCCATGCTACATTCTTAAAACACCAGTTGTTCTTTACCAGGGACTGAGTCCTTCACAAGGTATAACCGTCCCGACACACTCCCAGACTGGGGCATGTTTTGAAACCCTGAGTCATAAATCGAAGTGTGGAAAGGCCTTAGGCTCCTTGAATACAGGGACGTGACATTTGTTGGACTGTAAAACTGCGATCAATTTATTTTGCATAAAGGAGAGCTAGCACAGAAACATTAGGTGTGTGGGTGGAGTTGATGTTCAATTCAGCCATGCTGTAAGTGAACAGTAAAACAGTCTCAAGGGCTGAATGGCCCGCTCCTGGCCCTCTGTTGTGAAATGACTGGGTTTGAATTGGCTTCGCTCAAGTCCCTCAGCAGCCCTGATCTGCACCAGATGAAATCAAGTTAGGGATAAACTCGTGATGTCCCTGCAACTGCATGACTCATGCTATTCCCAGGAAAATGGTTGTATGTGTTCATTCCCACTTGGAAATGCCTGTGTAAACATGTGTGTGAGCAAATATGCGTATTTCTGTGTCCATCTGTGGGTGTGCCATTTTAGATTAGGGTGTGTTTGTGTGAGACCTGGCCACAAGAATTGAGGAGAAGGTGAGGACTGCAGATGCTGGAGATCAGAGCTGAAAGTGTGGTGCCGGAAAAGCACAGCAGGTCAGGCAGCACCCAAGGAGCAGGAGAATTGACGTTTCGAGCATGATTCCTGAAGAAGGGCTCATGCCCGAAATGTCGGCTCTCCTGCTCCTTGGATGCTGCCTGACCTGCTGCGCTTTTCCAGCAACACATTTTCAGCACAGGAATTGAGGCCAAGAACCCTCCAATGAGTAAATCACCTCCTGTCTTCACAAAGCCTGTTCCACCATCTACAAGGCACAAGTCAGGAGTATGATAGAATACTGGGAGAAAGTGAGCACTGCAGATGCTGGAGATTAGAGTCGGGAGTGTGGTGCTGGAAAAACACAGCCAGTCAGGCAGCATCCGAGGAGCAGGAGAATCGACGTTTCAGGCAAAAGCCCTTCATCAGGAATATGTGGAGAGACTAGAGAAGCTGGGATTGGTCTCCTTAGAGCAGCAAAGGCTAAGGGAAAATTTTATGGAGGATTTTATGAAGATTGTATGTGATGATCATGAGGATTTTGATAAAATAATTAAGGACACGCTATTTTCAGCATAGCAGCTATATAAATTAATCTAATCACTGCTTGATGCATGGAAACCCAAACATTGCTGTCAAGAGACATGATGTCCAAGTGTTTTATTTTTCACTCTTCAGTAAGAAAACCAAATCCCGAATGTATAATAGATGCTGAATGCTAGATGCAAGTAAACTCTGATTGGTCGAATTTCTGCTGTATAAATGGTCATTCCCTTTAAAATAGGAAACCAAAATGGAAAATGCTGGAAAATCTCAGCAGGTCTGGCAGCGTCTGTAAGGAGAGAAAAGAGCTGACATTTCGTGACTAACTGACCCTTTGTCAAACCTTTGCTTTTACCCTTCGAAATAGGCTCAGGCTTGGAGGGCCGAAGGGTCTGTTCCTCGGCTGTAAATTTTCTTTGTATCTTTGTTCTTTGAAATTCTTGTGTTTGCCCAGACAAATTAATCCAGGGGTTTGAGAGGAGCATAAAGGCCAGCAGGGAATACATGGGCTGAATAGTCTGTTTTTTTTTATTATGTACGTTCAATGTAAAGCTATGTCAGAGCATAGGGACAATACATAGAACATAGAACATAGAAAGATACAGCGCAGTACAGGCCCTTCGGCCCTCGATGTTGCGCCGACCGAATCCTACCTAACCTACACTAGCCCAATAACTTCCAAATGCCTATCCAATGCCCGCTTAAATGACCATAAAGAAGGAGAGTTCACCACTGCTACTGGCAGGGCATTCCATGAACTCACAACCCGCTGTGTAAAGAATCTACCCCTAACATCTGTCCTATACCTACCACCCCTTAATTTAAAGCTGGGAAAGTACATTTCAGATTAAAGTTAATTCCTTGAGAGCTGGAGTGAGAGACCATAACATGAGACCACAAAACCAGCACAAACTCTTTTACTCTGAGGACAGGAGGGAGAAAGGCAATCCAGGTAACAGATTGCATACTGATGAGTTTATGAAAGCAGTTAGGATCTCTTACATGCTCCCCTTAATTTTGTTTGAAGAAGGAACAAGAAATCCCCACAGTCCCAGAAGATGATAATTATCTTTCAATGCATGGAATAAAATGTATAAACAGCTGAGCGTCCCCTTCTCTCGCGATCCTATGCTACTGTTTAATCAAGTCGTTCTAATGGGTTCAGCACATCAGCAGTTCTGCTGACAATCCTCCTTTCATAGCCACGAGTCACCAGCAATCCCTCTACCCCTCCCGCCCCACCATTTATCACTAAGGGAACGCAGTTAAGAGGAAAGGGGGGAGCCATCAATGGGAGGGTAAGACCAGTTGAAGAGACTTACTCAAGTGCAAGGAGCCAGCAAGCAGTCAAAACCTATGATCACAAAACGCTGATACACATTATAAGTCCTAACAGCATCAAAATGAAAGCACCGTGGATTGGGATAGAAGGGATAATTGGCAGAGTGGGTGGCTCGGGTTGGGGGTTGGAGCTGGAGGGTCAGGGTTTCACATTGCTTGTTCAGTCTCATTTTTGTGTCTGTTTTCAGATGACCCCCCACCTCCCACCGCCCCCCCTACAGTAGCTGAGGCTTTGGACCGTTCCTGTCAAATGACAAAAGCCGACAAAAGACTGGGACATTGATACCATTGTAGATCCCAAGCTGTGAGCTGCACTCCATTTACTGTTCTGAAAGAGGCCAATTCTCCCTCATCCACCTCTCCCCCACCCCCCTCCCCGCGACCCTTACTTCCCCCCTCCCCCCCCCTTCCTCCCTCCTCTTTCTCCCAGGCAGCAGTAATCAGGCTTAGCTGGGAAACAGGCCTTATCTGGTCACACAGTGCTCTCCCTGCTTACACCTGATAGGAGACTCGCTGCAAACCAAATTAAATCTAAATTCAAAACAAAAAAAAACCTCCTCTCATTTCTCATCTTTGTGAAAGGGAGAATAATTGCTTCAGAGGCACTAGCCTGGTCCTGATGGATGAAAGAAAAAAACAGGCACTTAATTCAGAGAGAGCCTCATCATCTCTCAATCAATAGATAACAAATGTTCAATATAAGTCCGTTTCTCTATCATTGTTTATTTATAACTAGTTCATAATATGCTTTTATTAACCTTCTTGCAGTTCATGAATTTGTTCTTCTCAGTCTGTCCTCAGTCCCTCTCGGCTTTGTCTCTGTCTCTGTCTCTTTCCCTCCATCACATCCACACTTTCTTGGTTAATCTCGCTCTCATTTTCTGGCTGGCACTTGTTGTAAATTCCTTCTGGTTTTCCCTTTCTCCCTTTATCTTTCTGTCTGTCTCTTTCTCAGTATTTTGCTCTTCCATTAGTTCTTTTGTATTTTTCTTTATCTTTGTTACATATACTACGCTACTTAGTCCCACTCATCACCTCACTTTCTTTTACAGACCATGTTTGTTTGTTCTCTCTATACTCTTATCTCTCAGCCCCTGATTCCCAGTCTCTGTCTGATTCCCTCTGCCAGACGGTTATTTATTTATTTAATTCCCCCCTCCTCCCCTGTTGTTTTTTCTAAATAGTGCATTCATTGAACCAGTGGGTGTTCAGTGATAGTTATTCAAGTTCCGCACCAGTACTCAAGTGTGATTTGCAGTGAGAGCTCTCCAGATATGAGGCAGATCCATTGAAAATATCACAGAAAGAGAGAGAGAGCAGCCCATCGCAGAATGAGAACATTGGAACAGATTTGCCAACAAGTTTGCCTTCTTTTCCCTGTGCCCTGTGAGGAAAGGGGTGGGAGGGGAACAGGGAGTTAAAGGATTGAACATTCATGATAACAGTAAATGAAGCACTTCATGAAGTGCAGTTGTTGTTGCAATGTCAGATCCACTGCAATATCTGCACAGCAAGATTCCACAGAATGCAATGAGCAGACCATCTGTTTTGGTGATGTTGGTTGAAGGCTAAATATTGGCCAGGACACCGGGGGGAGGATTCCTTTTGAAAGAGTGCCATGAGATGATTTATATCCACCTGAGGAGGCAGACGGGGCCTGAGTTTAACATCTCATCTGAAAGACAGCGTCTCGAGCAGTGCAGGACTCCCTGATCTGTACTCTGCTGGGGAGTCAGTCAGCCTAAACCTCATGTCTCTGGAGTGGGACCTGCCTCATGATTCAAAGGCGCGAGAACATTACCCATGGAGTCGCAGCTGACCCATATCAAATTAAAAGCAGCTTCTCATGTTAGTTCGTTCTCTGTAACTGGACAGGTTGAGAGCAGAATTCGTGAGCGAATGTCAAGTCACCACAGACTGCAGGAGAAGAATGGAAGCCAATCTCCTCGGAGTTCTCTTCTAGATTCTGACTTAGTTCTGATCTGCACAGCACCTCCTGACATCAGGTTTCAGTAGGACAATTCCATCCCATGTAACCTGTACTGGTTGAAGTATCTGAAACACAAAGATACAGTTTCGAGATACAGGGCAGATTGTTTAACATGAGGAGAAATTACTTCACTCAAAGAGATTGTGAGTCTATGAAATTCTCTGCCCCCTGAGGTTGGTGAAGCCACCAAATGTTTTAAAACTGGGATGGACAGATTTTTGGTCTCAAAAAACCGAGGGCGAAGAAAAGCAGACGAAATGTAGAGTTTTGAAACGCGAAAACACTCATGAATATGTTGAATGGGGAATAGTCTCAATGAGCTGAAAATGTGTTGCTGGAAAAGCGCAGCAGGTCAGGCAGCATCCAAGGAGCAGGAGATTCAACGTTTCGGGCATAAGCCCTTCTTCAGGAATGAAGAAGGTTTCCTGAAGAAGGGATCATGCCCAAAACGTCGATTCTCCTGCTCCTTGGATGCTGCCTGACCTGCTGCGCTTTTCCAGCAACACATTTTCAGCTCTGATCTCCAGCATCTGCAGTCCTCACTTTCTCCTCAAAGAATAGTCTTAATGAGCCATGGGATTGATTTTTGCTGCTATTTCCTGTGCTCTGGAACTCTCAGACCCAGAGGGAAGATATTTCCGAAAGTTTATAACCTACTGATTATTGTTCTTATTCAAATTTGTTTAAACCATAAACCAGATAAACATCGAGAGATAATGACATGCAGAGGAAAGGAAAAGTAGTGACGGTCTCACTGTATCATCTGCTTAGCCCCAAGACACCACAGAATCTTTTTCAACTCATTTCATCTTCTTTCACCGGTATTCCATCAAGTCTATAAATGTAATGGGGATGTGACGTCAGTGGTGGATAAGTTGTTGAAGGTGATTCTGAGAGACAGGATGTACATGCATTTGAGGTAAAAATAATGACTGCAGATGCTGGAAAACAGATTTTGGATTAGTGGTGCTGGAAGAGCACAGCAGTTCAGGCAGCATCCAACGAGCAGCGAAATCGACGTTTCGGGCAAAAGCCCCTCTCCCCACCCCCACCCTCCCCTAGCTTATCTCTCCACACTTCAGGCCCACAGCCTTTATTCCTGATGAAGGGCTTTTGCCCGAAACGCCGATTTCGCTGCCAATTGGATGCTGCTGTGCTCTTCCAGCACCACTGATCCAGAACGTACATGTATTTGGAAAGGCAAGGACTGATTAGGGATAGTCAGTATGGCTTTGTGCGTGGGAAATCATGTCTCAGAAACTTGATTTTGAAGAGGTGACAAAGAAGATTGATGACAGAGCGGTAGACATTGCCTATATGGACGTCAGCAAAAGTGTTCAGCAAGGTTCCGCAATGTAGGCTGGTTAGTCAGGTTAGGTCACATGTAGGCTGGTTAGTCAGGTTAGATCACATGTAGGCTGGTTAGTCAGGTTAGATCACATGAGATCCAGGGAGAACTTGTTAACTGGATACAAAATTGGCTTGAAGGTAGAAGACAGAAGGTGGTGGTCGAAGGTTATTTTTCAGAGTGGACGCCTGTGACCACCAGTGTGCCACAACGATCAGTGCTGGCTCCACTGCTGTGCTGGAGAAATAGTTAGTATGGTTGCAGATGACACCAAAGTTGGTGGTGAAGTGGACACTGAAGGCGGCTGTTTTAGAGTACAGTGGGACCTTGACCAGATGGGCCAACGGGCTAAGGAGTGGCAGATAGAGTTCAATTTAGATATGACATGTTGCATTTTGGTTAGGTAAACCAAGCAGGATTTAAACACTTCATGGTCAGGTCCTGGGGGGGTGTTGCTGAACAAAAAGACCTGGGGGTGCAAGTATATAAATCCTTGAGAATGGAGTCACAGGTAGACGGGGGTGGGGGGGTGAAGAAGGCGTGTGACACACTCGCATTCACTGGTCAGTGCATCGAATGTAGGAGTTGGGACATCATACTGTACAGAACATTGTTGAGGCCACTTTTAGAAAACTGCGTTCAGTTCTGGTCGTCCTTCTACAGGAAAAGGTGTCATTCAAAGGATTCAGAAAAGATTTACAAGGATGTTGTCAGGATTGGATGGTTCCAGCTAAAGCAGAAGCCGAATAGGCTCGGGTTTTTTTTCCCTGGAGTTTCGGAGGCTGAGGGGTGACCTTATCGACATTTATAAAATCACGAGGGACATGGATTGGGTGCAGGGTTGGGATATCCAAAAAATGGAGGTCATTGAAGGAAATGATTCCACAGTCCCCTAATTGTAAGAATCTCTTCCTATTAGCACATGTATCTAAGACTAGAGTGCGTAAAGTTTAAGATGAGGAGCAAGGGGTTTAGAGAAGATCTGAGAAAACTCTTTTTCACCCAGAGGCTGGTAAACATTTGGAACGTGCTGCCTGGGAACGCAGAGGAGCCAAGTATCTCACAATATTCACCAAGAGTCTGGAATGTAATCGTCGGTTATGGACCAGCGCAGGTGAATGGGATTAGTGAAGTGTTTGTTAGTTGGCATAGGCATGGTGGGCTGAAGGGCCTGTTTCTATGTTTTATGACTCTATAACAATTGGAGACAATTGCACCCCTGACTTATGCTTTTTAGGTGGACAGTGTTTGGGGAGTCGAAGGAACTTACTCATTGCAGGAGTCTGGCAGGAAGAATAAAAAAGCTGAATATCATTCAAGTGGAGAGAGCTACAGCCCAGAGTGATTTAGGGGTCAGTAACTCAGCAAAGGCTTAGTTTTACCCCTTTCCACCCCCACCTTGATGAATTTTGGGCATGATATGATGACAAGCTCTTCTTCCATTGCCTTCACCACCATGTGCATTTTGTTGGACAGGAGTCCTCTCCCTCTCATCACCCGCCTCCAACACTCTCTCTCCACTTAATCTCCTCCCTCTGTCAGTGTGACATCTGTTGCTTTAATCTCTCTGCTCTCTTCACCCAACCTAACCTACTTTCCTCTGAACTGACTGCACTCCGTGCTCTCTGATCCAACTCTGACGTTGTCATCAAACCTGCTGACAAAGGTGGTGCTGTTGTTGTGGTGGTCTGAGTACTGACCTCGACATTGCAGAGGTTGGGTGCCAGTTCTCTGAAACCTTCTCTTCTATACCCTTGGGTCATGACCTCACCATCAAACGTCAAGCTATTGTTTCTAAGGCCTCCAGTAAGCCAATCTCATCTGGGGGAGTCCCACCTCCCCTCACACCCAGCCCCACAACATCCAAGCTTACAGTCCTCAATCCCAGACAGCCTGTTTCTACCCATCTTCC